>NC_140737.1:5982500-6582500 GCF_050655825.1 Lonchura striata
CCTTTTGCTCATCCCTTCTTGCCTTCAGCTGCTGTGCCTTTGTGCCCAAGTGCTGCAGGGCCTTCTTGTGCCACTCCTGCAGCCCCGGTCACTGCCTGTGGGTGCTCATCCTCTGAGAGCTGCTGAGCTTTCTGCAAAACCTTTCCTTTCTGCAGGGACCCAAAGCAAATCCTGAACAGCAAATCCTGATCCTTCCATGTGCACTCTGCATTTCCCAGCTGTTCCTTTGTTTTCCCCGTTGTGCTCAGGGTCCCTGCCCAGCCCGTGTGGCAGAGCCGGTGCCTGTCCTGCCGCAGTGTCCAAAGGCGGCCCCCCCGGCGGGCAGGGCCGGCAGCTCCCCGGGGCCGGGCAGCGGCCGGGGCGTCCCGCAGCCTCCTGGGGGCCGGGGGCCACTGCCGGCCCTGCCCGGGGCTGGTGGGGTCAGGCAGCGCCCGGCGCTGAGCCCCGGCTGCCCCACAGCCCCGGCCCGGCCCCGCAGCTCCCCACAGGCCCCAGCCCGTGCTCCCGGTGCCGCACCTCTGCGCCCGGTGCTGCCGCTGCCACCGCAGAGAAACCCCTGGCATCCTGACCTCCTTCTTCTCCTCTCCTGGAAACCAGGGATGGAAAGGATCTGGATCAGCTGGCAAATTGTGAGGATAAAACAGTGCTGGAAAACAAAATAATCCTGAGTATTTTTCTCTTCCTCCTCTTTTTCATCATCCTTTTTCTTACCACACAGATTCCTCCTGCTGCTTCTTGCCTGAACAATATTGCTGCACTCTCCTTCACCCAATCCCTTCCCAGCACACCAACATCATCCATCCCCTGTTGTCCAAATCCCTTCTCCACTTCCCTTGTTGCCTCCCTGGGTGTCCATGTCCTTAATTACCTCTGGGGGAATGTGTAAACTACCTCAACATTCTCCCAAGGGACCCTTCAGAGACATTTTGGGATCATCACCCCTTTGGCCAGGACCCCTCCCTGGCTTTCCCTTTTCTCCCCTCCATGGGTGCCCTGCCATGTTCACTCCCCGAGGATCCCAGGGCACTCACTGATGAGATTTTCAGTGCTCTCTCCCTGCTGACTCTCCACAGACCCCCCTGATGTGTCACTCGTCTGTCTCCTGGTCACTCCCGGGTCCCCAATCAATCCCCGGTGCCGCCGCCATCCAAGGGAGCCGATCACCCAAAGTGGGTGAGGCACCTTCAGCTGCACTCCCTGCCCGCCGCCCCGGAGGGTGGAAGGAATTCGGGATGAGCCCCAGGGTGTGTGGAAAAATAGACATCAGCAGAGGATTCTGTCCACAAAGCAGACAGAGGAGTCCTGTGAAAGTAATTTCATTCTTAAAAATGGGAGAGGCCATGGGACATTCCCCATGGGATCTCTCCAATTGTTGGAGGACACAGTCTCTTTTTCATCTGAACTTTCCTGGCCACATCTCCCTCTGCTTTCCCCACTGGCTGAAGTTCTTGAGAGCTACAGACTTCTCAGTCCACCTACTAGATACCCACCTTGATATGTTCCCTGCTGTTATATAGGAAATTATATTTATGGCTCTGTTAAGTCTTTGTTGTTGTTCTTCTGGAAGTTCGTGAATTGTGCAGGACCTTGGCTGAGCAGCAGTTTGTGTCATCAATTGATAACATTTTCTGAAACTGATGGTGTCTCCTGTAATTTCCTTTTTTACAGCTCCCTGGCCCTATCTCCGAGCAGCTTCAGAGCATCTGTTTGTAAAGACACTTTCCTGTGGTTCCTTTCATGGGTCCCCCGTTTGTGGGACATCCCCCCTGGAGCAGGGTGTCCCCTCTGTGCTGCAGCCCCAGGGCTCGGGCAGAGCTCAGCCAATCAGAGCCCGCGGCGCTGATGACTCACCAGTTGCCAGGCAGACTCGCAGCTCCCCGCGTTCCCCACCTGGACACACCTGCGCCCACCGCTCGGCCCCATGGCCCCGCGAGGGGAATTTGGGGAGGTGGGAGTGGGGCAGCGCCAAGGCCGGGCCCCCCCGCGCTGTCCTGGCGGGAGCGGCTGCAGTGGGGACCGAGTGCGGGCGGGAGCGGCCGAGAGCCCAGCGCTGCCCCAGCCCGACCTGCCCCAGCTCCATCCCTGCCCCTGCGCTGGGATGCTGTGGGTGTGGGGGGAAGAGGGAGCCGGCAGTGGGTGCTGGGCCTGGGGGCAGGAGGAGAAGGGAAGGAGAAGCAGGCTTGAGGAACAGAATGGTCAAACGATGAAGGTGGCAGGAGAGGGTGGGATTGTGCAGGAGAAGGAGGAATAGCAGGAGCAAGAGGAGTGTGAGGAAGAGTAGAGACACAGGAGGAGAAGGAGCAGAAAGAGGAAGCAGCAGAAGGTTCCACCCTCCCCCCAGCCCCAGGAGCGCTGCTGCCCCCACATGCAGCAGGTGGCTGTGGAGGGTGATCCACGATTTTCATGGGTTGAATCTTGGTGTTTCTGAGCTTGCTTGGGCTAAATGTTGGTGCTTTGGTTTTATGTAGCAGCTAAATCTTTATGTTTTGGAGGAGGTTTTTGCTGAGCTGTGATGTTTGGGGAGATTTTGGTCTGTGTCTTGGAAGTTTGTGGGATTTTTGGGCTAAATCTTGGTGTTTTGGAGGTTGTTAGAGACACAAGATTCCCAATGACTTCCTGAGATGAATTTGGGCAAGGAGGAACCTCCAGTCTAAGGTGCTCTCCTCTTGTTTTTCCCTCAAATCAGGATTTATCATTGCCAGGGCGTGGCTGGATGGAGGAGGAGGGAAAGCCCCGGAGATGCTGCAGGAGGAGGAGCTGCAAACCCAGCCCAGGGAGCTGCAGGGAGGAAAGAGCCCCCCTGAGCCAGGAAGGCAGGCGGAGATCCAGGCGGAGCTCGGAGCTGGTGGAGAAGCCTCATGGCAGGGAGAAGCCCCACAAGTGCTTGGAATGTGGGAAGGGTTTCAGCTGGAGATCCAGCCTGATCCAGCACCAGAGGATCCACACTGGGGAACGGCCCTACGAGTGTGGGGAGTGTGGGAAAAGCTTCAGAAACAGCTCAGCCATGATCCTGCACCAGAGAATCCACACCGGGGAGAGGCCCTACAAATGTGGGGAGTGTGGGAAGGGTTTCGTACAGAAATCCCACCTGATCCAGCACCAGATGATCCACACAGAGGAGAGGCCCTTCCGCTGCCCTGACTGTGGGAAGGCCTTCAAGCACAACTTCACCCTCACCGTACACCGGCGAATCCACACTGGGGAGAGGCCCTACGAGTGTGGGAAGTGTGGGAAGAACTTCAAAGACAGGTCTAGCCTCCTCGAACACCAAGTGATCCACACTGGGGAACGGCCCTATGAGTGCTTGGAATGTGGGAAGAGCTTTGGGTGGAGCTCATACCTGAGAAAACACCAGCGCATCCACACTGGGGAGAGGCCCTACGAGTGTCCCCAGTGTGGGAAGAGGTTTCGGACCAGCTCCAGTGTTCTAAGTCATGAGCGGATTCACACAGAGGAGAGGCCCTTCCGCTGCCCCGACTGCGGGAAGGGCTTCAAGCAAAACTCCAGCCTCACCGTGCACCGGCGCTTCCACACTGGGGAGAGGCCCTACAAGTGTGGGGAGTGTGGGAAGGGCTTCATGCAGAGCTCAGCCTTGACCCGACACCAACGGAGGCACCACTAAAGGAAGCCCTGTGAGTGCCCCGAGTGAGGGAAGAGCTTGAAGTGAGGGAAGAGAGTGAGGGAAGAGCTTGGTGCGCTCCTGCAGCTCCATCCCCCATGGGAGGATCCGGGCTGGATGATCCCCAGTGACCCCCGTTGGGCAGAGCCCTGGTGCCCCTGTATGGGGAATAAAACAGAGAGTAAAGCAATGGAGCTGATAAAGGGGCCCGATATCTGAGGCCTGACTGTGCAGAAACTGTGGGAGACACAGACACACTTGAAGTCTCCCTGGGCAAGAAGTGACCAGGCAACATGGTGTGAGTCTTTGTGATAAAATAAATGTTCCCAGGTTACTGGATGTCACGAAGAATGTGTAACCAATGGGAAATTGTTACCAAAAACAGAGCCCTCTATAAGCACCATACAAGTCAATCCCTGTATAAACACCTGGTACAGTCAATAGAATTGGCTTTGGTCTAAACTCGGATGTCCCCGTCTCTCCATGGTGGATTACCCTGTTGTGGGTGATCCCCGTTGGGTGGGGGAAGGTGCTGGAGGGATTTCTTTCCCTTCTCCTGGTGCTGCCGTGGTTTGGTTGGTAATAAATTCCCTCCCTGTGCCCAGGCTGGGTCTGTTGTCCCCGTGCCGGTGCTCGGGGCGGGATCTCTCCCGTTCCTTCTCGGCACTGCCGGGCCTCTCCTCAGCCAATGAGAGAACGCGGTGGAGAAGAGTCAGCCAATGAGAGCGAGCGGGGCTGATGACTCACCAGTTGCCGGGCAGACCCGCAGCAGGCAGTGTTCCCCACCTGGACCCGCCCTCCCTGCCCAGGGCCGGCCCCGCCGTGGGGTCCCCCCAAGTCCCTCCCCAGTGCCCCCAGGAACTGGGCTGGGTTTAACTGGGAAGCTTTACTGGGAACACTGGGAGCAGGCGGGGAAGGACAGAGTGACAGCAGGACTGGGGGACACAGGACCCCCCCAAAATCAGCGTGGGGATGGAGCGGGGGTCCCAGCCGGGCCAGGGGCCATGGGGAACGGCTGCGGCCGCCGGCGGCTCAGGAACTCTGTGGGCAGAGAAAGGGGGGTGACATCGGGCTGGGGGCCTCGGGTGGAGCATTCACATTCAGAGGGAGGGGGAACACGACCCCCCGGGACCCCCCAGACTCTCTTGCACAGGTAGAACCTGATTCCCAGTGCCAGGAAGACGAAGCCCAACTTGGGAGTCTCCCCTCCTGTCCCTCTCAGGATCCCACAGCCTCCTTCCAGCCGACCCCTCTGCCCCAGGACCCCGAAAACCTCTCCCAGTCCCTTCCCAGCCTCACCAGTATTCACCCAGACCCCTCCCAGTCTCTTCCCAGCACAACCAACCTCATCCCAATCTCTGCTTTTCCATCCCCAATCTCCATCCAACTCCTTCAGGCTCACTCTTTTCCTTCCACTTAAACCAAGCGCCCCCAAAATCCCTGCCAGTGCCCACCAGGACCCCCAGAACCCACTCCCACCCTCTCCAGTATCCTTCAAACACCTTCTTAGCCCTTCCAAACCCCTAACCTCCTCTCCCAGTTTAAACCAGACTCTCTCCAACTCCCTCCCAGTTGCTCCCAGCACATCCCAGTGGCTGTCACAGCACCACCAATTCCTCTCCTGTACCCAAGTGCCAGCTCAGGGGGTGCTCCAGGCTGACGTGCTCCACCTGGCAGGTGGAGGTGAGCCCGGCCCAGGTTGGGGTTTCCAGCAGCACCAGGAGCTGGTGGGTCCAGTCCCCGTTGGGGACCACGTCGGTGGCCACCACAGAGAGCTCCTGCTGGCCCTGGAACCACCTCAGCTGGATGGGAGCAGGCGGCCGGGACCGGGCTGGGAGCTCGAGGCCAGCAGAGAGATGGAAACGCTGGGGGTCACTGGGAGAGTGTAGGTGTAATAAATAAAATGGTCTTTGTTCATCAAAATGAGTGTTAAAGGAGATAATTTGAACTGAGTAGGTAATGCAATTAGCATAGAAGACTGTGTAACTAATTATATACAAGTTAACTTTTAGGCCAAGGACAATCTGCAAGGAAGATGAGGAGCCTTCATTCCTATGACCACCAAGGGCAGAAAAAAAGACCCCCAGCAACCAATTGCACCGGCGCAGAGTGCATTGAGAGAAAATATGTCAACTGGAAATAAAAAAGGGACGTATAAAAACAAAAAGGTCAAAGGGGGAAGGTGCGCCGTGGCAGAGCAGAGGCTCCCCGGCCGCCCAGCGCTGTTCTTTTGCTTAATACTGCTTGCTTAATAAATTCTTGTTAATTGATTTATCTATAATTAGCCTCCCCAGTTGAATTTGTCCGTAACAAATTTGGTGCCGTGACTCGGATAAGGGCGACCGGGTGGGAATTCCTAATCAGGGAGGCGCCCCGCTGCCTCTGCAGCGGCCCTGGTGCAGGCTTTTCCTTCCCAGACCCTTACCGACGAGCCCAAATTCGGTATTGAGCACAAGGGATACCGGTAACCCCGTAATCTTTGTGCACGAAGCCGGGCGAAGACGCAGGACAGCGTGAGTATAAAAGTGGGGATCCGCTGGGTTGGGCTGGGATCCCAGGACATAACGCGTGAGACGTCCTTGTAGGACGAGGCACGGGCAGAGCTCTGAGTAGTGCGGTTTGCAGAGCCCGCGAGGGGCTGGGCACCAACAGGGGCCGCGAGTGTGTGTGTGCCTGAAGGTGTCCTGGGAGATGGGACAGAGGAAAAGCAAGCCCTCTGCTTCCATGGGGACGGGGACCCTGGTAACGCTTCCCCAGATCCCCCCTGACAGTCCGTTAGGTCTAATGATAAAATCTTGGGATGAATATCCTTCGAGGAAAGGGAAGGATAGGGCAAAAATGATACATTATTGTATAAAAGAATGGGGAGGAAAACACATCTGTAGTGATAATTTATTTTGGCCAGTGTTTGGAAACTTCAAGGACTGGATTTTCCAGGCATTAAACATTTATGTAAACTCTAGAGAACCTTTTGATATGGAAGAGAGCAAGTATGCTGCTCTCTGGATAGTGGGGGAAACAAGAGCAAAACTTTTTGCCTGAAGCACCCAGGGAGGGAAAAAGAAAAATAAAAAGCCTGAGGAAGTTCCAACTGCACCCCCTCTACCATACATCCCTCCTCCTCCTCCACCCCCACCAGCACCACCCACAGTCTACCCCAATTTAGATCAAGGGAGAGATTTTGATAACCAAGAGGTAGAAATCCCAGAGCCGGTCCCTGAGGAAAATCGCTGTGTTACTCACAGTCTAACAAGGGGGGAAAGAGAAAGGGAAGGGCAAGCTCTATATCCATGAAGGGAAGTAGCTTTGGGAATGATCCCTAACCCCAGTGCTGGTCAGCAGGGACAACCAACCCAAATTCTGGGAATAGGTTATGTGGAGGTACCTCTCAACTCAGGAGATGTGAGGGAGTTCAAGAAAGAAATGGGAGCATATGGGCCAAATCTTAAAGGAATTTTCTGACCCTATAGCCTGGGACTTCCCATGTGAACAAATTCAGAATCCAGCTGAGGTGGCAAAGTACCTGAAAGATAAATGCCATGATAAGTCTAAGGAGAAAAAGATCATTGCAGTGAGCCGGGCCCTGGCATGTGCTTATCACACCCTGCTAGATACTGTAGGGCAGCAGACAGAGGAAGGGGGGCAGGGAGATAAATCAGCAGCAATCCCAGTCACTCAGGCTGCAGCCAACAGCCCCGGCTGGAAGCCAGCAGCTAAACCAGACAGGGAGCCTAAGCCAGCAGCTAAACCAGACTGTGAGCCTGAGCCAGCAGCTAAACCAGACAGTGAGCCTAAGCCAGCAGCTAAACCAGATTGTGAGCCTCAACCAGTGGCTGTTGCTACGAGCACAATGGGCCCGTGATGCCTCAGGCCATCAGGGCAGAGATGCCACCTACCAGTGGGCACGAGACCAAGGGGTGGATCTAACCATGGACAGTGTTTCTCAGGTGATCCATGACTGTGAGACCTGTGCTGCCATCAAACAGGCCAAGCAGGTGAAGCCCCTGTGGTATGGTGGGCGGTGGTCCAAGTACAAGTATGGGGAGGCCTGGCAGATTGACCACATCACACTGCCCCAGACACGCCAAGGCAAGCGCTATGTGCTACAGCCTGTAACACCATCCTGGGCCTTGAAAAGCAGGTCCTGTGGAGGCATGGTACCCCTGAGAGGATTGAGTCAGACCATGGGACTCATTTCAAGAACAGCCTTATGAACACCTGGGCTAGGGAACATGGCATTGAGTGGGTGTACCACATCCCAAACCATGCACCAGCTGCAGGCAAAGTGGAGAGGCACAATGGACTGTTACAAACCACCTTAAAAGCATTGGGTGGGGGATCTTTCAAAAATTGGGAGCAACATTTAGCAAAGGCGACCTGGTTAGTTAACAGCTGAGGTTCCACCAATCGAGCAGGTCCTGCCCAGTCTGAGCCCCTGAATATAGTAGATGGAGATAAAGTCCCAGTGACACATGCCAGAGGTTTGTTAGGGAAATCAGTGTGGAGCAATTCTGCCTCAAGTACAGACAAACCCATTTGTGGGATTGTCTTTGCTCAGGGACCAGGTTGTACATGGTGGATAATGCAGAGAGATGGAGCAACACGATGTGTACCTCAGGGGGATCTGATTGTGGGGTGAGACTCATGGCAAATATCACTGTTTGCTGGATGTTGCTGCCAGTGTCTGTACATGAAAACATACAGACATGAGACAGAAGGAAATGTGTGTCAAAGGTTTGAGCAAGTGAAATAGAAGGAAATGTGTAAGTGTCAAAGGTTTGAGTAAGTGAAAGAAGTTTTTACTTGATGGAGTTTTTACATGATGTTGAAGATACAGAGATAAGGGGTGGAATGTCCAAGGGTGACATTATGGTGTTTGTATCTCCAATCGTGTGTTCTGTTTATGTTTGATATTCTGTTCTGTGCTCCCAGAACTGATTCAGAAAGTGAAGGTTTGTTTTGCCTTGTTATCAGCCGGCTCACCTCCCCCCATGGTCTGCTGTCTAGAAGAGGCCAGTGCTGGCTGGCTTGCTTGCTTGGCTTGCTTCTGCTTTTGCCTTTTCTTCCTAGTTAGTTTAGCTGAGCAGTCCAGTTCTTTCCCTGGGCTGTTTCTTTTCCCTTTCCCTTTCCTGAATACCATCCAACCTGCTCTGGTCTGGGACCTGGGAACCCCGAGGAGCACCGGGAGCCTGCGCTCTGTGATCTGCAGCAGCCATCCCCAGTGCCCAGAGCAATCCCCAGCGCCCAGACCTGGGCGACCACCCCCAGGAGAGACTTTCTGGATTTGTCATCTCTTCAGAGTGGTAAAGGAGTTTTGTTGACATCTGGTGTTGTTCATTTTTTTGGTGCTGGGAAGGGTTTTGTTTGTTAAGTAAACAGGTTCTTTTCCACTTCTCTCAGACAAAATTCTTCCTGAATCAGGTGGGTGGGGAGGGGCCGTGGGGATTTGTTTTCTGGGGGCTCCTTCCAGAGGTTTTTCTCCCAAATTGGCCCTAAACTAGGACAAATATTTTGCTGCCCATCTCATGGCTGGAGAGAGTGAAAAAACAAACCCCGTTCTAATCATATTTTGGTTCCAATTACTTTCTGTTAGTATGGAGCAGTTACTGGCTATGTTGTTTGAATTCATAGTGTCTTTTAGAGTGGAGGCCTGTATGTGTTTCTGGTCCCTAGGGTTTTTTGAGATCTTAATCCCTCTATGGTCCCTAGGTTTATTTTCTTATCCAGGAATAGCTCTGGTATTGTCCCTAATACGTAGTTTTTGCAGTAGAAGGGCACTGACCAGAATATCCATCAGGTTGGGCTTGGGTGTAATGGCTTTCAGGGGTTTATGAAGGTGCTGAAGTCTGTTCCAGGAATGCATGGCTCATGGTCATGGTTGTGCAGCCAGTTTGTTAGAGGGGAAGCAGGGGTTGAGGCTTTTCAGCCGTTGCTTTCCTTCTTCTCCTCTGAATCTCTCAGCCCCCTATTAGAGAATGTTCCATTTCCCCTGACTGTTAAAGAGACCATCTTCCTGGTGTTTAATCTGATAAGCTTTCTCTCTACAGTCTGCAGTCTCTCTAGAATGAGGGCTGAGATTTCTAGAGGGGCTGAAGAGACCCCTGACCCAGGAGTAGACCCAGGTGTGAGAAATCCTGAGTGGTGTGGGAAATGGGGGGCGCGGGAATTGGCACATAGACCGTTTTCCCACATTCAAATAGATTTTACTGATTTGCCTAAAGTAGGAAGGTATAAACACTTATTGGTGATAATAGATCACTTGACTCACTTTGTAGAGACATTCCCTACCTCCAAGGTAACTACACAAACAGTAGTAAAAATACTATTAGAAGAGATAATCCCCCATTACAGACTAGCAGAAGTAATAGACTCAGACAGAGGGCCACACTTTGCCTCTAAAACAATTAAAGAAGTAGTTACAGCTCTAGGAACAAAGTGGCAATATCATACACCCTGGCATCCACAAAGCTTGGGTAAAGTGGAAAGGGTAGATGGGAAAATTAAGAAACAACTAACTAAATTGATGTATAAAACACAGTTATCTTGGGTAAAAATGTTTACCGTTAGCCTTGTTAAATATAAGAACTCAGCACAGAACCGATATTTGAATTTCTCCATTTGAAATGCTTTATGGGATGCCTTATGACATGGATTCTCCTATAGATCACCTTGAAATAAGTAATCAACAAATTAGCCAATATGTCATGCAACTTGTGAATTAGCCAATATGTCATGCAACTTGTGAAGGCTCGGGAAGGGCTTAGAAGAGCCGAGTTACTAGTGCAACAACCTCCTTTAGACCTAGCAATCCATATTATAAATCCAGGTGATAAGGTGTTAATAAAAAACCTAGAAAGAAACCTCACTACCCCCAAACTGGGAAGCCCCCTATGTTGTTTTACTCACTACAGAAACTGCAGTCAGAACCGCCGAGAAGGGATGGACCCATGCGAGCCGAATAAAGGGAGCGATTCCTGCTGCTGCCCAAGAGCCCTGGAGAATAACCAGCCAGCCCGGGGACCTCAAGGTCACATTTAAATGGACTGAATGGACTCAGTAAGAATTGTACGAACCAGCTGGTAGAGTGAGATACTGGACTATGGATATCCTATAACTAATGATTTTAGAGTATATTGTACAAATAAGGATTGTGATTGTTACCCTTTTGTATGCTATATTTGTAAAATTTGCCAGGAACGGTGGTGGGTCCATAGTTACAGAGGCACTCCTCCTAGGGGTATTTGTAAAGGTGTTATCAGTTAGAAAGAGAACTGACAGAGTCAGTCCTAAGGATTGGAGAAGAGAACGGGACCCTACCAAGGGAATCCCAAGAGTGGTGGGAGGTGTTTACTAAGGGGGCCAGGCCTGAAAATTGCTGTTTCCATTCCAATGAACCAATTCCCCTAATTGTTCAAATTATCAAAGGGAATTGCCGGAAAACTTTACCTGGGATTCAGTGTGACTCACCACAAGTGAAGGATAAAAGCTGGGAATCATTCAAAAAGAGGCAACACAAACAGAGTTTGGGTCCTCCTGAAGAATATCCTTGCTCCGAGAAGATGGTGCGCCTCGCGGCCCGGAGTAACCGAGTTGGCGAGCGAGGCAGAGGGATGAGAAGCGGTGGAGGAAAGAGCCCTCAAATGGGACAATTCAAAGTATTTCAAGAACTGCCTCAAGGATACTGATCTCCCAAGGGTAAAGGTGAGCCCAGCAATAACATGTCAAAACAAACACTGGGAATGGGGAGATAATGATACTCAGATCCTGGGGCGGTTTGGACTCCACCCTTGCTGGCAAATCCTGTGCCTATTAGTTATATGTTGTACCTGGCCTGTACAAGGGGACTATGCACACCAGCCATTTAATTGGACTCTGACCAAAACAGACCAAGGGAAAGTTGTTAAGCATAATGCCACCACTGTAGCTCCCATTTTTTTGTTACTAACAAAGACTTGGTAAACTCTATGTGGGGATGGAGTAAACCTGAACTCCAGGCTACCTATTGGTGTCCTGGTTCCAATCCTGGGAGGGGATATTGTCATTATCCTGGGGAATATCTGTGTGAGTATTGGGGCTGTGAAACCATAGCAACTGCCTTGGCTGTCACCCATCCAGATAAATTTTTAAAGACCTCATGGTACCCTGAGGGGTGCAAAACTCCGGGGTATGGCACTCAAGGAGAAAATCTGTATAAGGGGGATTGCAGGTCCCATAGTATTGTTGTTACTAAGTTTAACTTTCAGACCTTACATTTTTAATAAAATCATAGACATTGTAAAGGGAAGACTAGAGGCAGCTCATCTAACACTTATTAGAGATAGGTAGGAAACATTGCCCAAGGACTTAGAAGTAGATGAAACCCTGGTCTTAAGCTACCAAGAATTAAAGTGTTTTAATGAACAAATTGGTAAAGAGAAAAAGGGGGTGTTGTAATAAATAAAAAGGTCTTTGTTCATCAAAACGAGTGTTAAAGGAAATAAGAATTTGAAATGAGTAGGGAATGCAACTAGCATAGAAAACTGTGTAACTAATTATATAAGTTTAGTTTTAGGCCAAGGACAATCTGCAATGAAGATGAGGAGCCTTCATTCCTATGACCACCAAGGGCAGAAAAAAAGACCCCCCAGGAACCAATTGCACTGGCACAGAGTGCATCGAGAGAAAATACGTCAACCAAAAAAGAAAGGGATTATAAAACCAAAAAGGTCAAAGGGGGAAGGTGCGCCGTGGCAGAGCAGAGGCTTCCTGGCCACCCAGCGCTGTTCTTTTGCTTAATACTGCTTGCTTAATAAATTCTTGTTAATTGATTTATCTATAATTAGCCTCCCCAATTGAATTTGTCCATAACACCCCTGGCCCAGCAGCAGGGGACAGGGGGCTTGGCCTGTCCCCCTGGCCCGGCAGCAGGGGACAGGGGGCACAGCCTGTCCCCCTGGCCCAGCAGCAGCCCCGTGCCCTGCCCAAAGCGCTCCCAGCAGGGGCTGGGCCCCAAAGGCAGGGGGAGACCCCAGTCCCGGGGCAGCGTTTCTGCCCCGTCCCCTGTCCAGCCCAGCCTGCCCCGTGTGCGCAGTGACCGCTGGCACGGGCTGCCCTGGACACTGTGACCTGCTGGGGACACTGAGAGCTGCCCCGCTGTGACACTGCCCTTGGGATTGCACAGGCACCAAACAAACCCCAGCCAGGACTGCCCCGTGTCATGTCCCAGGCACTGGAGAGCATCAGAGCCAGCCCCGCTCCTGGTGATGTCCCAGGCACCAGGGCACATCCCAGCCCTGCATCCTGGGGATGTCCCAGGCACCAGTGCACATCCCAGCCCCGCTCCTGGGGATGTCCCAGGTACCAGGGCACATCCCAGCCCCGCTCCTGATGTCCCAGGCACCAGAGCACATCCCAGCCCTGATCCTGGTGATGTCCCAGGCACCAGGGCACATCCCAGCCCCGCTCCTGGTGATGTCCCAGGCACCAGGGCACATCCCAGCCCCGCTCCTGGTGATGTCCCAGGCACCAGAGCACATCCCAGCCCTGATCCTGGTGATGTCCCAGGCACCAGGGCACATCCCAGCCCCGCTCCTGGGGATGTCCCAGGCACCAGGGCACATCCCAGCCCCGCTCCTGGGGATGTCCCAGGCCCTACGAGTGTCCCAGGTGTGGAAAGAGCTCATCACACAGCTCAGCCTTGACCCCAAACCAGCAGAGGCACCACGAAGGGCAGCCCTGCAAGTGCCCCTGTGTGGGAAGAGCTCCGTGCGCTGCTCCAGCTCCATCCCCCACGGGAGGATCCGTGCTGGATGATCCCCAGTGAGCCCCGGTGGGCAGAACCCCGGTGACCCGTGGTGCTGCTGATCCATGTTGGGAAGACACCTGACTGAGGGGCTCCACATCCTCCTGGCTCCCTGTGGCCTGGATTTTCTTTTCATTTCTCTTTGCCCTTTCAAAACTCTTAAAAGCAGGTAAAAATAAAGATGTTGAGCTAAGACAAGGATGGGGACATGGGAGGGGTCTTGCAGGGGATGTGGAGGATGCTGGGTTTGAGGGACTTGAGGGTTCCTGGGAGGGACCTGGGGGTTGCTCAGGGCTTTGGGCACCCCAGGCTGAGCGGCTCCAGTTGCCCTGGGAGACCCTGGTGGAGGTTCTGGGCAGCTGGTCAAGGACCCCCTGCCCTGGAACTGTCCCCATGTGCCCCCATCCCAACGCCTCGTCCCCCTGCAGTGGCTGCCCCATTCCTTACTCCCCTTCCATACTCCCCTTGCCCCTGCCTGTTCCCGTGTCCCCCCTGTCCCGTTCCCGTCCTGCTCCCATCCCAATCCAGACCCCATTCTTGATCCCTGCACCGTATTCCCTGTCCCTGTCCCCATTCCCATTCCCTGTCCCCATTCCCATTCCCTGTCCCCATTCCCGGTGAGACATTAATTTTGAAGAATTAAGAATTTTAGGAAAGTTAAGATGATAGTTAAATTGGATGTTGCTGACTTAGCAGAAGTAGATAAATCGGCTTTGTTCATAGTTAACAGTAGCTGGATCTTAGATAAGATATCCAGGATCTATTAACTCATTGCTTGCCAGCTTTATGTTTGGGTAGCTGTGCTTATCATGAGAAACAGGATGTGATCAACAGATTTCAGGGACACAAAAACAGTTGCAGACTTCCCATACTTTAGGGATTCATTAAGCACAGGGAAACGGCAAGGATTCATTTGTCACGTGTGCATGGGAAAGGCAGAAAGGTCAGAACGAGGAAGACTTATTTTACTTCTTCATTTTGGAGAACCTTCCCCAAAATGGACCCCCGAGTCATTTCAGGGAACAGAACCACACATGCTTAATTGCCTTTTTGCCAATTAGCATATGAAGTGGAGCAGAGGAAGTGACAGGGATATGAATATGCATTCATATTTTGTGTATTCAAGACTTCTGTAAATAAAAAAGCTTTCTGATACCTGTGATTTTTGCAGTGTGCATTAGGGAATTATCCCACGTACTGCCCGGCTGTCTCAATAAACATACACTTTCTAACTTTAAACTCTTAGAGAGTTTTTGTCTGTCTCAGGTGGAGATCGATATTAGATTTATATTCATATTTTAGTAAATCATTGTCTTAAAGAAGTCCTAGTATGTGTATTAACATGTCTTTTCTTAATATTCTAGTAATTATTCTTGCATTGCTTCAAGATAAACTGGTATGATTCAAAGAATATCCACTGAGGTACACATAGAACATGGATTTATCTTAAGCAAATTGCAGTTGCAAAGTTTTTTCACTGAAATTCTGCCACTTGTCATAATTTCAAAAGTTAAAAGTCAGGTATTAAAGTCAATAACAAAATTTCTAACAAAGGGAAAAAAGTATATGGTTTCCACTAGATAAAATATAAATACAGAAAATGTCTCCCAACCAAGTTCCTTGCCCTGATCAAAACATCTCCCAATCAAGTTCTTCACCCTGAACCTGGCTGGTAAAGAAAAATATTATCAGTAAACGTGTATGAAAGTTTGCATAAGTTAGTAGTATTCAAAATCCATGTTCTGTTCCTATTATTATTTATTATACAAAGAAAAAAGGGGAAAGAGGTTGTATTGAGGGTACACCGTCCTCCCCTCTGAGTCTGTTCTCATGTTTTACAATAAATCCTACAACAGTACAATACAGCTGCCTAAAATATGGACACTGGAAACCACAAACAGCATTACAAATTATCACCTGCCTCATGGACAGTTCATATAAGGACTTGATTTGTTTACAAATTATTTCTCATGTTTACAAACAGGTTTTCTGTTTACAGACTGTTTTCTGGGAATTCGGTTTTTCTCCAAGGGATCAAGTGCTGAAAGGTTGTTTTTTAAAATTGGGTTTTTCTCTAAGGGTTAAATGGGCTCAGGGTTAAATAGCTTTCTGCTCTTAGAGATAAGGTCAATTTGTAACCAAGAAGCATTATGCCTGTGGCCTGAGTTCTCCCCTAACAGTTCCTGGAGGGGAATGCTGCAGCTCCAGTGTAAATTCGATGCACGCTGTCCTCTGTCCCCATGTTTGCAAAGGGCCCTTGCAGATGGGTGACAGAGAACAATACACAGAATTTGATACAGAAAAGAAGGGTGAGGTGTTACCATGATTGACAGGGGGAACTCTGCTCGGGCAGGGACTGTGCCTCACCTGCTGCTGTCAGCGCTGCCCGGGCCCCAGGGCTCAGAGCAGCATTCCTGCCCTGGCCCACACGTTCCTGGTCTGTGTCCCACGGCCGTGCTTAGGATGGCCACCATGTGGGACGTGTCCCGAGGAGGCCGTGCCAGCTTCTGTGGAGGCCCCGTGCCCTTCCCGCCGCGGCTGCGTCGGCAGCTGCGGGGGCTCCTGCTGCTCTGAGCCCGCAGAGCAGGGCAGCGTTTGCTGATGGGCTGAGCCCTTCCCAAAGATCCTGTTGGGCTGTCTGACACACCTGGGGCAAGGCATTCCTTCCACCCTGGGCCACTCTGGGGGGCTGGGGGTGGCCCCAGGGCAGGTGGCAGTGCATGCAAGGGCCCTTTGTGACACGGTGCAGCATGGTCACCGTGGAATGGAACAGGACAGGGGATCCAAGGGCCCTTGGTGACACGGTGCAGCATGGTCACCGTGGAATGGAACGGGACAGGGATTCCAAGGGCCCTTGGTGACACACTCTGGCAGAGGTGTTGGCAGTGACAAGGCCACGCCAGAGTGCTTGGTGCACACGACGAGACAGGACGGGAGAGAGCGGTGCTGTGAGGAGCCCTCGCACAGCCACTCGTTCCTGGCTGACCCGGAGCTTTCCCGAGGTATTACTTCTGCAGGTGAGCTCGTGGCCAGACCAGAGCACTTGGTGACCCCTGGCCTTCCTGAGGCATCTCTTCTGCAGCTGCCCTCGAGGGCAGACCGTGGCATTTGCTTTGCACCATCCTTGACAGGAGTCTCCTGTCCTTGTGGCTGGAGCCCCCAAGAGCAAAGTGCAGGACTTGCTGTCCTGTAGCCTTGCCAAGACTTCACTCTTGCGGGTGCCCTCAAGGCACGACTGCAGCACTTGCTGACTCGGACGTTTTCCTTTTTACCTTCTGCAAGCAGCCATGAATCCAGGCAGTGACGCAGAGCACAGACCTGCGAGCGTACCCAAGCTGGCCTGGGGCAAGGAGGAGAAAGAAGGCCCTGGAGCTGCCCCAGCACAGCAGCCTGAAGAGGTGGAGCAGTTCCAGCCACTGCAGAAGGGTGAGTGGCAGAGGTGGGCTGCAGGGCTGGTGCCTGCAGCCAGCTTGGCCCCATCCCATCCCATCCCATCCCATCCCATCCCATCCCATCCCATCCCATCCCATCCCATCCCATCCCATCCCATCCCATCCCATCCCATCCCATCCCATCCCCTGGGGCCATGCCCATGGACAGGATGGAATAGGGGCTGGGCAGACACCCCACAGCCGTGCTCCGTGCCCTGGGCCGTCGCGGGGCTGTCCCTGCCTGGGCAGTGCAGGGCTGGGCTGTGTTCTCCGGCCTCTCCCGCAGCCCCTCAGCTCGGGCTGCGCTCGCTCTTTGCCAGGTGCAGCCGTGCAGCGCACACGAGAGCAGGAACGCACCCGTGGCCGCTTCCGCAGAACAGCACAGGTACCTGCAGCCATCCCCACCTGGGCTGGGCCTGCTGGCACTGCTCAGCCCAGCGCTGTGCTCGGAGCACTCCATGCAGCATCCCGGGCTTCTTGCCCTTCTGCTGCAGATGGTTTGCAAATTCATGAAGAGGATTCGGGAGGAAGAGAGCAGCGCCATGGGCACCGTGCTCAGAGCGTACTCTCCCATCTTCAAAACCAAGAGCAGCGCTGCCCTGCTGGATATGCTTGTGGAGGAGGGTCCTTCCAGCCCAAAGCAAGTGAGCAGCCTGTGGCCTGGCTTTTCTCCTCCCAGCAATTGCTTGGCCTCCCAAGCCATGCCTGCTGCTCCCTGGGAGCCTTTGAGGCCATGGCAGTGTGGTGGCAAGGGAAGCACTTCTCTGGGGCAGCCGGGCACATTCCTTCCTCCAGCAGCTTTCCAAGTCTCCCCTGCCTTCTCCAGGTGCCCGCCATGGTGAGGTTCATCCACCAGTGGCTCGTGGCCAATGAGTTTCCTGAGTACAATCTGTACAGGCCCCTTCTGGATCTGACAGAGGCACAGCCCTCTGATGTGGTGATGGCTCTCCTGCGTGTGGCCCCACTGTGTGACAGGTATGGGCCCACCTGCCCGGAGGGCTCAGGGCTCAGCAGCCCTTCCCCCTGTGCAGCCTGTGCCAGGTGTCTGACAAACAGAGAATTCCAGGGCCCTCTGGCTGCTCCCTTTGCCAGCCCTGGCCCCTGCCAGCCCCCCAGCGTGCTGCCATGCTTCCCCCCTGCCCCTCAGGGGCCAGTCCCCACAGGGCTGGGCTGCCTGCGTGCTGCCAGTGAGGGGCAGTGGGCAGAGGCAGGGCTGGCAGAGCAGCTCAGCTCCCCGCTGCCGCCCAGGCCACGCTGCTGTGTCCCAGACTCCTCTGAGACAGAGCTCTGACCCCACAGAGCTGCTCTGGCCATGTGGAAGAACATCATGTGCTCGCTGAGGACTGCAGAGCCGGCCATGCTTGTGCTCCTCGATGTGCTGGGGAGCTGGCCAGAGCACAGCACGTGCACCTCCGATGGGGACCACACGGCTGTCCTTGCCCTGGCTGTGAGTTTCTGCCTCTGCTGGCCCCAAGGCCACCTGTCCAGCAGCTCTCCATCCTCCCTCCCCCACGGCGTCTCCCTGCCTCAGGCGCTGGGCTGAAACCTGGCCTCGGGGCAGCTCCAGGGCCACCAGACCCGGTGCTCCCCCTGTGGCTCTCCGGGCCTCTCCCTCCCGTGCTCGGGCCCTGCCACACGGACACCTCGGCACTGAGCGCTGTCTCGGGCTGCTCTGTCCTTTGCAGGCAACCGTGGTGATGTGGAAGATCCTCCAGCTGCCCTGTGTGCCACACGTAGTCACCGTGTGTTTCCCCGGCCTCTTTGTGCATCTGCTCTTCCAAGTGCTCTTCAGCACTCTGGATGTGCCAGAGGAGGTCGATACCTTCTGGAAGGGATGCCAGGAGCAACACGGCCTTGCCACCAGCCCCAGCAGGTGCTCCATGCCAGTCCTCCTGTCCCTGCCATGTGCCCAGGGCAGGGGCCAGTGCTCCCAGTGTGACCTGGGCTTTGCTCTGCGCACAGCTTTGCAGAGCAGACCCTGAAGGCCCTGCTCTGCCGACTGCACTATGAGGATGTGGTGGTGGCCGTGGAAGACAAGCGTGGCTGGGACACACTGCTCTGTGCTGACACCCACCACTGTGCTGTGGGCGTGCTGGCCAGGTGAGACCCCCTGCTCCCCAGCTGTCCCCGGCATGTGTGCCCTGTGCCCGAGGTGCCCCACACAGTCCCCGTGGCCATGGGCCAGAAGGCCTTGTCACCAAGGGACGGCCAAGGAGGCTGCAAAAGGCTGGGAGAGGAGCGTGCCCAAGAGCAGCAACCTCCCAGAGGGCTCAGCTGCCCCTTGCAGGGTGGTGGAGAAAGGCCAGAGCTCTGTGAGGCAGTCCTGGGAGAGGTTTGCCCCCGCTGGCTCAGGGCTTTGGCTCCTGTTTCCTCCTGTCAGAGAAATGCACCGCGCATCCGAAGCCGCGTGTTCCGCCATTGCATTCCACCTGCTCGGGCTGCTCAGCAAGGACACGCCGTGCCGGGATTTGGCCGCCCTGGCGTTCCTTGTGGAGGTGAGCCTGAAGGCCGGCGCTGCCTCGCTGAGCTGCCTCCCGGCTCTCTGCCCTCTCTTGGCCGCAGTGCCTGGGACGGAGCCCGCGCCCTGTGCTGCTGCCTGGGCCCGGCCCTGGGCGGTTCTGGGCTCCCGCCGGCCGCTCCCCCGTCACCGGCCTGTGCCTTTCAGATCCTGGAGCGCCTGAACGTGAGTGAGTGCTGTGACAGCGTCCTGCAGTTCCTGTCCAAGCACCTGCAGAGCGAGTGCAGGGGGAGGCGTCGCTTGGCACTCCGAGGCCTCGTGGCGCTCGGCACCACCAGTGTCTCGGTGAGAAGAGCGCAGGGGCTGAAGCCGTGCTGCCAGCGTGGGGCTGGGGAAGGCAGTCCCTGGGGCTTGGCTGGCCTTGGGGCACTGGGGCAGCTGCTGCCAGCTCTCCTGCCTCCTGCTGCAGCTGCCCCAGGGCTTTGGCACAGGCCTTGGGCCCCTGGGCCCTGTGGCAGCAGGATGGTGTTTCACACACTTGTGTTCCACGAGTAGATGGCCATAAGGATGTGGAGCCTGCATGAAAGGCTCGTGGAGCTCCTGCAGGAAGATGACAGCGCCATGCTCAGGATGACCACAGTTCTCCTCAGGGGTTTGTTCCTGTGCAATGGTGCCCCAGTAACCAGCACCCTCGCCCTGCAGCTGGCTGAGGCGCTCCTGCCACTCTTTGACAACGTAAGGCTCTGCGCCTCCAGCCACGGCCAGCGGGTGCTGCCCGCACACTTTGTGCCCTGTGCACTCACCGGCTGTGCCCAGGTGGGCCTGAAGCAGCTGACGCTGAGGCCTTTCTTCCTTCCTTTCCTACAGGAGGACAGCCAGGTGCAGTTGTGCTCCCTCTTTATCTTCCGGGAGATGCTGGATTTTTTTCCGGAAGAGGAGAGAAAGGTCCTGAAGGCACACGTGTGCCAGAGCCTGCTGCCACTCTCCTTGCACTGCCACGATGAGAACCAGCGAGTGGCAGAGGTGAGGACTCGGCAGCTGCCGCTGGCCCCTGGCAGGGGCTGGGCTGGCCCTGCCCTGGCGCCTCGCAGGCTGCAGCTCCTGCTGGCCTTGGCACAGGGACAGGGTCCTGCGCCCTGGGCTCTGGGGCCATCTCCGCGTCTCTGCTGCTCTCCAGGCTTCTCAGGAAACGCTGCTCTGTGCGGCCGAGTTCCTCAAGAGGAGGGATCTTGGAGAGCTGGTGCAGAACCAGAAGCTGTGGCAGTTCCCCGAGTGCCTGGTAAGGAGGGCCGGGAAGCCGCAGCCCCAGCCGGGAGCAGCCCCTGAGCGCGGTGCTCGGTGTGCGGGCTGGCAGCTGTGCCCCTGCCCGCTGCTGCAGCCCGAGGCCGCGCGGGCTCTGCTCCAGGCTCCTGCGGCCCCAGCCGGGTGCCCATGGAGCCCCGGCCCGGGGGGCTGCGGGGCCAACCCTTCCCTCCTGCCGCTCTCTCCAGCTGGCAGAGGACAGCAGCAGCGTGGCCGAGCACCTGCGCCGGGCCCTGCCCTACCTGCAGAGCCCACAGGAGCCCCTGCGAGAGGCGGCTGTCAGGTTCATGGGTGAGCCACGAGCCGGGCCAGGAGGGCGTGTGGGCACAGGGCTGGCGGCGCCGCTGGCAGGGAGCTGTGCCCTGGGCCTGACAGGCTCTGTGTTCCCAGGGACGGCCGGGCGGCACCTGAGGGGGAGGAAGGAAGAGCTCCAGCTCCTCTCTGAGGGTGAGTGAGGGCAGCGGGCTGCCAGCGGGGGCTGCCGGGGGAGCTGCGAGCCCTGCCCCGGCTGCGGAGGGCTCTGCTCCCTGTGCGGACCAGGGCCGGCGTGGGCAGAGCACACAGAGCTTTCAGGGCACCTGGGGGATTCGTGGCCAGCAGCTTCAGGCTGATCCAGCTGGTCCCTGCTCCCTGCTGGCCATGGCCAGAGCCGGCTGGGATGGCCCTGGCACAGAGTCCCCTCGGGTCCCCTCAGATGTGGGAACTGACCATGGCTCTGTTCCTCTCTCTTTCAGCCCTTGAAGGCATGGAAAATGACACCAGTGTCACCGTCGCAAGCCTGGCATTTCAAACATTTTACATCCTCCAGGAAGCAGAGAGAGCTCCTTATTCCATCTTTGACAACCTGCAGGATCGGCTCTGCAGGGCATGGAGGAGACGGCCTCGTCTGTCGGGGCTCGGCTGGCTGCGCTGCTGGAGCTCTGCAGAGAGCTGATCCCAGAGGCTCTGTCTGCTGGGGCCACCCGAGCCAGCAGGAATGTTTAGTTTCTTTAAGATTGTTCTTTTCTTTATTTTTGTTTTTCTTTAGCATATAAATATAGGATGTGTTGCAATAGACAGAATCCCAGGATCTTTCTTTGGCTGCCCAGGCTCTGCAGGGCCGAGGGGAAGAGGGTGAAAAGGGTTCCTGGGCTCAGCAAGCTGCCCAGGCATGCAGGGTTGCAGGGAAAATGGCCAGAAGCCCCTTGGCCTTTGGTGGCTCTGCTGAAGCCTCTGTGCTGCCCACAGAGCAGATGGGCAGGGGTTGGAGCTGTAGGGATCTCTGTGAGAGCGGTGCCTGGAGATGGCCACAAGCCCTGTCCCAGCCAGGAAGCGCCATCCGTGTCCTCCTGCCCGTGTGTTGCTGGCTGGATTGCTGAGGGCTCCCAGGTGCCTCTTGGTGGGGCTCCTCTGGAGCTCCTGTGGGGCTGCGGCGCTGCTGCCGGGCAGGTTGGCCGGGCTGGGGAGACCCTGAGGGGACGGGGCCACGAAGGGATGAGGGGCTGCGGAAGCCCTGACAGGACAAGGCAGTGGGAAGGCACGGGGGGGACGTGTGAGGGAGTGGGTAACGTTGGCTCGGGGAGGAAAGTGGGTTGGAGCCAAAGAGACCACTCACCCCGATGTTCGTGTGGCAAACAGAGCACGTTTATTCTCAAGCCCTTCCTTCTGAAGGGCCTTTGAAAAACCCAGTCTGGATGATTTCACTGCTCTGATCTCTGTGCGCCTTCAGATTCTGGCCTGGGCAATGCCTGCAGCCTTGGGAGAGATGTGATGGGCCCGGCCCCTGTCAGTCAAAGCAGGGCTGGTACATTCACCCCGTACAAGCCAGCCTGCACGGTGACACGGCAACAGAGTGCGAGGCACAGCTCCGGGAGCTCCCCGTGAACCTCAGCCCTGGGACCACTGTCTGCCCCAAGCTTCAGGGGCTGCAGTGGGAGCCCGGCTGGGCTCTGCCCTGGGGCCATCCTGCAGGGACAGCTGCAAACAGGGAGCATTCCCTGCCTCACAGAGCCAAGGCAGGGCTGCAGGGCAGCTGCTCCAGCCCCGACTGCACTGCTGAGTGCTGTGCTCTGGGGCTGGGGCTCCCCGCACAGGGGACTGCACTGGTGTGCCAGAGGGGACAGAGAAGCTGCAGCTTCAGCCTGACTGAGGTGGGTGCGTGGGCTGGGAAGAGTGGGGAGGCTCAAGGGGATTCACAGAGCTCATCCTGCTGCAAGGACGAGGAAAAGGGAGCAGGAACTCAGCAGTGAGGAGAGCTGGGGGCTGGAGAGCAGCTCTGAATGACACTAAAATCCCACCAGACCTCTGAGACATTGCTGCTCCTCAGCCAGTGACAGGATGAGTCCCTAAGCCTGGGGCTCAGCCTTCCTCATGGTGAGGGGCACCAAGGAAGGCAACAGTGTGATGGAGACTGGAATGGGCTGGGAACTCACTGGGGGAAAAGAGGGAGCAGTTGGGAAGTAAAAGGCAGGTGGGGGAGAGAACAGTTCAGAGAAGGGCTGAGCTACTGCTTGAGCAAGCTGCAAAAAGTCATTTTGGGGTCATCCCAGATTGATTTCATTTCAGAAGTTATTGAACAATTTTATTTTTGGGTGATGGCATGTTTTCTTTTGGAGGTGTACACTCTGCAGACTTGAGCTGTGTTGCTGAAATGCTCAAGCCAGTCTGTGCTGCAGGGCACCCCATTTCTCCTTTGGCTGATTGCGGCCCGGTGCTGAGCTCCAGCAGGGCCCTGGCAGAGCCCAGAGCAGCCTCAGCACCCGCAGAGCCCGGCTGCAAGGAGAGAAACCAGAAAGCCCCGTCAGCTGAAGGCTCCTGTCCCCTTGTCCCAGCCGCCCGCGGTGCCCAGGCCATGCTGGCCGTGCCAGAGCTGTGCCCAGAGCTGCCCATCACTGCTGCCTTTGGGAGCAGAGCAGGAGGGCAGGACATGTGCCCAGCCTGCAGCCAGCCACGGCACCTCCAGCCCTCAGCAGCTGCCCAGAGCAGGACGCTCCTGTGCTCGCTGCCATCTCCCCAGAGCTCTGATCCCACCATCCCCAGCAGACAGGACCCACCTCACGCCATCCCCCGCTGGACGAAAAATAGTAGTTGGGCTTGGTCTTCCTCTGGGACACCAGCAGAGAAGAAGCTGCTCCTCCGGGAATCCAGTGAAAGGGCTGCTAGTGTTTCAAAAAGTGCAGATTTTATGCAGGTAGGGGTGCTTGGCTCCTCCCTCTGGGTGGAGCATCTCACCATGGGATGATGTAACTTTACCAGTCATGCAGTGAGTCATTCAATGGTCCATGAACAGAAGATCTCTCCCCGGAGGGAGACATTGTTCTTGGAAGAGATAAGAAAAGTGCCCAACCTCCAACAGATGGCAGATAGAATACATGCTGATCTTACAAGCCAGGACACCCCACATCCCCATTGTCCCCAATGTCCCCCTGATGTCCCCAGTGTCTCCACACCCCATGACGCCCTGTCGTGCCCCGCAATGTCTCTGACGTCCCCCCACATCCCCGATGTCCCCAGTGTACCTGATGTCCCCACACCCATGACGCCCTGTCCCACCCTGCAGTGTCCCTGTTGGTGTCCACGCGGACGCCGCAGACACGGGTGCTGCTGGGGGCGCCGGGGCGGCTGCACTGCGCCTTCGCGACTCCGGCTGGGCCCTTCACACTGCAGCGGCTGCGGCACCGCCACGGCACCACGTGGCGCCTGCTGGCCTTTGACTCGGCCACCGCCCGCCGCACCGAGGCTGCGCCGGGGGTGCTGCTGTTCCTGGGGGCCACGGGAGCCCCCCCGGCACCGCGCAGGGGAGGGGAGGGGAGGGGCTGCAGAGCCCTGCGGGGACAGCGGGGGGCGCCACCGAGTGGGGGGATGGTCAGGTCCTCCCGGCCTCCAGGGGGCGCTGCTGGGAGTGGGCGGCCTCAGTCCTCCGGGCCACTGGGAGGCGCCAATGGACAGCCTTGGTCCTCCTGGCCACGAGGGGGCGCTGTGGGCATTGAACAGTTATTTGGAAGGCTTTGGGAGCATTTTTGTGGCTTTTTTGGGAGGTCTTGGGGGGGTTCAGTGGGTGGTTTTGGGGGAGTTTTGGGGGTGATTTTTTTAGGCTTTTTTTGAGTGTTTCTGGGAGGGTTTAGCAGGTGATTTTTGTGGGTTTTTTGGAGCATTTTTGGGGTTTTTTGGGGGGGGTTCTGGGGGTTTTTGGGCACAGAACAGCCACGGTCCTCCCAGCCGCCGGGGGGCGCCACTGAGGCCCAACGTTTCCTCGGTCCTCCCAGCCGCCCGGGGGCGCCAGGGAGGTGTCGCTGCAGCTGCCGCCGCTCTCGGGGTCGGACGACGGCGCCTTCGTCTGCTCCATGAGCGCGCCCCAGGGCAGGTGCAGCAGGTGCTGCGGCTGCGCCTGATTGGTCAGTGCCGGGAATGGGCGGGGCCAGGGCTCCCAGTATGCCCCAGTCCCTCCCAGTATGTCCTAGTTCCCTCCCAGTCCCTCCCAGTTCCCTCCCAGTCCCTCCCGGTATCCCCAGCTCACTGTCCCATCTCCCAGCCCCTCCCCGGGTGTCCCTGCTGCCGTCCCGGCTGTCCCCGGGGCTCCCGGCCAAGCTGCGCTGCGACGCCGTCGGCTTCTTCCCGCTGGACGTGGAGATCTGCTAGGTTTGGGGACACCTGGAGACATCAGGGATGGGGTTTGGGCACAGCTGGGGACATTGGGAACAGAGTTTGGGACACTTGAGAACATTAGGGATGGGGTTGGGGATACCTGTGATGGGGTTGGGGAAACAGGGAAACAGGGACACTGGGGACACCGGGAGCAGGTTTTGGAGAGTCTTCGACACCAGGAATGGAGCTGGGGACACCTGGGATGGGGTTGGGGACATTGAGTATAGAGTTGGGGACACCAGGACGGAGTTGGGGACATCAGGAATGGGGTTGGGGACAGCTGGGGACATCAGGAACGGGGTTTGGAGGGTCTTGGGACACCAGGGATGCCTGGGGACACTGGGGACAGGGCTGGGGACAGCTGGGATGCAGTTGGGGACACTGGGGATGGGGTTGGGGACACTGGGGACAGGACTGGGATCTGCTAAGGGACATCAGGAGCAGAGCTGGGGACATCGGGGGGTGGCCGGTGCCACCAGGACGGGCTCGGTGCCACCCAGGGGTGTCGGTGCCACCCAGGGGTGTCGGTGACGCGTCCCCAATGTCCCCACAGGTGCCACTGGGCCCAGCGTGGAGGACACGGTGGGGATGGCCCTGGTGGCCTTCGTCATCGGGGGGCTCAGCCTGTACCTGTGACCCTTGGTGGGGAGGTGACACCGGTGTCCCCAATGTCCCCAGTGTCCCCCTTCATCTCCGTGTCCCCATGTCCCAGGTGTGCCCAATGTCCCAATGTGTCCCCTCCTGTTCTCTCTCACTCCAGGGGGGCTTTTCATGTGACAGCTCCGATGTCCCCAAACCCCCAAAAATGTCCCCAACCCTCCCCAAAAATGTCCCCAACCACAAATGTCCCCAAGCTCCCCAAACTTCCCTAATGTCCCCAAATATCCCCAGTGTCCCAAAGTCCCCCCATTGTCCCCAAAATGTCCCAAATATTTCCAGAATAAACGAGGGGGGTGACATCCCCCCCAAACCAATGCATCCTGAGTGGGGATCAGGGACATTTTGGGACATCTGCGGACATTTGGGGAGATTTTGGGATGTTAGGGAGTTTGGAGACATTTGGGGAGGTTCGGGGATATTTGGGGAGATTTTGGGATGTTGGGGATTTTGGGGACATTTGGGGAGGTTTGTGGACATTTGGGGACATTGGGGGAGTTTGGGGACATTTGGGGAGGTTTGGGGACATTTGGGGACATTGGGGACACCGGTGGGGTTGGTGGCACTGGAGGAGTTTGTTCCGGTTTGGATTTTAAGGTTCTTTTTTAAAGCGTTGATTAAAAAACCCAAAGCACGAATTTAAAGTCATTAAAGAACCAATTACCCAGCTCCAACTGTTCACTGGATTTTTTTAAAAAAAACAATTTCAGAAAAGTTCCGTTTCCCATTTTATCGATTTTTCATCAAATCTTCGCTTTTGTCACGGGAGAGAGAGGGGCGAAAGAAGGAGGAAAAATCAAAAGAAAGGAGAAAAAAAGGGAAAAAAAAGAAAAAACAGGAGGGGAAAAGGGGAAAAAAGGATAAAAAAAGGAAAAAAAATAAAAAGGGAAAAAAAAGGGGGGGAAAGGAAAAAAAGGAGAAAAAAAGGAACAAAACAGGGAAAAAAAGGAGATTTCCCCCTCATTGTCCCTTCATCCCCCCACATCCAATTCAATAGCACTGAGTTATTAATAATCAATAGCACTGAGTTATCAATAATCAATAGCAAGGAGTTATCAATAATCAATAGCAGTGATATATCAATCATCAATAGCAGATTATCAATAATCCATAGCAGGGAGTTATCAATAATCAATAGCAGCGCATCATTCAATATGCATTTTTCAGAATAATACAAAGAAATCAATCCAATATTAGTTATAGATTATTGATTATTAATTAATAACCATTACAAAGACACTTATTCAATATCAATTAATAATTGATAATTAATTAATCTATATTACAGAGAAATAAATCCAATATTCATTATTATTTATTATTACCAGCATTACAAAGAAATAGACCCAATATCAATTATTGATTATTAATTAATCAACACTAAAAATTGATCTATTATTAATTATTAAGGATTAATTAATCAATATGACAAAAAATCTATCCAGTATTTATTATTGTTTATCTTTATTAATAAACTTTATTACAGATAAATTAATTATATATTATTCATTATTGACTATTAATCAATATTACAAGGAAATCAATATTATATTATTAATTATTTATTATTATTATTATTACAAAGAAACCAATCTAATATTAATTAACTATTAATTATTAATCAATGTTACAAATAAAATAATCCAAAATATATTATTAATTAATATGATTCAATATTACAAAGTAATTAAACTTTGTTAACAAATATTATTAATTATTAATTACTTGATATTACAGAAACTTGTATCCACTCTTCATTATTATTTATTATTAATTAATCAATATCACACAGGAATCGATCCAGCATTAGTTATTAATTATTTATTATTGATCAGTGTCGCACAGGAATCGATCCAGCATTAGTTATTGATTATTGATTATTGATCAGTATCACACAGGAATCGATCCAAAGCTCGTTCCCGTGTAACGTTTCCCGCTCGCTGCGAGCTCTGAAAGTGCCGATCGCGGGTCTGTAAAATCACAAACCAATCACTGATTACACAAGTTATTAGTAATTAATTACTAATTACACAACCTTATTACTAATAAATAAATAATTACACAAGGTAATTATTAATATCTTAATAATTATAATAACGATAAAATCGGAGCAATAAAAACGTGGACAATGAGGATCAGAACACCACGAGACGATAAAAAATGAAAAATTTGGGACATCCAGAAGTTCTTGGGCACTGTGAAAAACGCCACTCACTGGTTTTTAAAATGTTAAAAAATTACTGATTCTAAAAGTTAATTAGTAATAAAATAGTTATAAAAATAGCTATGAAATCGGAGCAATAAGAATCTGGACAATGAGGGTCAGGATGATGACAAGACAATAAAATTGAAGAATTTCGGACATCCGGATGGTTTTGGGCACTGTGGAAAACGCCAGTCAGTTGGTTTTTAAAATTGTAAAAGTTTATTAGTAATAAAACAGTTACTAAAAACCAGCGATAAAATCAGAGCAATAACAATGTGGACAATGAGGTCAGGACAGTGACAAGACAATAAAAAGCGAGGGATTACGGACGTCCGGATGGTTCGGGCACTGAGCTGCCAAAGCCACGCCTTGAACAAGGAATAACCCAAAAGCAGCAGCCTGTTGCATATTCATCGATCTCATGCATGATGCATCAATCCTGTCCAGCCACAGAGCCCGGAGCAGTGGCAGCCTCTTCTCAATCCCGCGGCGCCCGCAGGGCTGAGCGGGGCACGGAGAGTGAATTTCCTTTAATCAGGGAGCCCTTGTGGCAGCACATTGCTCTGCCTCCCAGCATTTTCCACAGAGGAGCACAGAGGGAAACGAGAGAGAAAACAATTTCTGTTTCTGCTCCTTGTTTTAGCATGTGGAACGTGTTTGGAGAATTGTTTAACAATTTGTTACCCAAATTGTTGTGGGGTGCTGCTGGGTTGGGTTCTGGTGAGGATCGTTTGAGCCTGGGGCCAATCCAACCCACCTGGGGCTGGAATCTCAGAGGGGGTCACGAGTTGTGAGGAGTTAGATTTGGGAGTTAGAAAAAGCGGGTTTGTAGTTTTAGTATCTCCTTTAAACAATATATTAATAGAAAAAGCAGGTTTGTAGTTTTAGTGTCTCCTTTAAACAGTATATTAATAGAAAAAGCATGTTAGTAGTTTTAGTGTCTCCTTTAAACAGTATATTAATGTATATTAGTATAGTTCTAATAAAGAAACCATTCATCCTTCTGAGCTGGAGTCAGGCATCGTCATTTCTTCCCCCCGGCTCGCCTGCATTTACAATAAGCTGTAAATTCTTTTTCTCTGCAAGATTTCGGTGTCCTTGGCTGCTGTCCCGGTGCAAGTACCTCATTCCTTTCTTCCCATGCACAGAGTTTCTGTTTTAACCACAAAAGCTCCGTTTTAACCACAAATCTGCATTTACCCTGCCATTAAAATGTTAATACAGCACTACTAATCAATGTAACATAATACAAATCCTATTCAATTTAATACTTGCAAAAGCCAACCATAAAATATGCATTTTTCACAGAGGACATCCCGAGGCTGCTGCAGGGACAGCGATGTCACCGCTGTGACATCGTCGGGGACGGTGACATCATCAGGGACATCGCTGCTGTCACTTCTCCCCTCTCCCCTCCCCACGCGGGATTTGAGACGAATTCGGGGAATTTTCTGGGAATTTTCATTGCAATTGTCCCAAATGCTGATGGGAATTCCTGGAGTGATGTCACTGGGGACACTTGGGGACATTCTGAGGATGCTCTGGGGACACTGATGGGGGTGGCGGTGGGTCAGGGGCTGAATGAGCCCCTCGGTGCCTTGCAGCAGAGCCGGGTTATAAATGACAATAGAATAATCGGCTTTTGAAATTCTGTATTGCCTTCTGCACGTTGTTATTGATCACGAGGATTTTGCTGTGGTACTTGGTATTGATATTGATTACTGATAATTCCTTGCAGCTGCTCGCTGGTACAACAAAATCGATCCATTTATGTGTGCACCATATAACAAATCTACTGCTAGAGTAATAAACAGCTATTGTCTCATAGGCCTTAATATAGTAAAAATAGATAAAAATTAAATAGATCAATAATAAATATTAAAATAGAGACTATGCAATGTTAAAATGCTTTTGTGTGACTGACTCAGGTGTAAAACAATTCCGGTGTTTCCCACATCTGTGGACCAGCCCCACCAGGTGACACCAGTGACACAAAGCTCAGAAGAATTTAGGAATTTATCAGGGGGTCTGAAACAACGGGGTGGAACCATGAGAAGAAATCAAAAATATCGACTTAATCTACAGAATGTTCTGCAGACAAGTCAGGTGAGACTCAAACACGAGTTCCTGGGACACCCAAACCTCCCGGGAGTGTTTGAATAATGTCAAAACTCAGGAGTGTGTTCGTGGCCCTGCAGTGGAACCAGATCCGGAGAACGAAGGGTTAAGTTGAGGGCGAGTTCTTTGGCCAGCCCCAAAACCCTTTTTTATCCCTGATTAAACTTTGTTTAGTAATCCCTTAGTGAACTTTGTTTCTCACACCCGGCTGGGATTTGGGGGGGCCGGGGGGCGTCCCTGGACAGCCCCCGCTGCTGAGCACTGACCCCCCCTCACCGAGCACCGGGACCCCCCAAAAACCGCACCCGCACCCCTTCAGTGCCCCCGACCCCCCGAGCACCGGGCCCGGACCCCCCTTTGTGCCCCCCACCCATCACGGGGGTTCCGCCCCCTCCCCTTTGACCCCCCAGAGCCACGGGACCCCCGGGAACAGCGCCGGGACCGGGGGGGCCCAGGGATGTGAGAATTGGATTCGTAAAGGATTCCCAAATCCTGGCAGAAAGCTCACACTGCCTTGGACTTGTCCATGCACACTCTGAGATTTTATTGTGCCAGGAATCCCCGGCCCGGATGGCAGCGATGGCCGCGTCCCAGCGGGCGTCGCGGAGCTCGGTGGCATCCCAGGCCAGCAGGGCCCGGCTGTCCTCGAGCCTGACCACCAACTCCTGCCAGGCCCAGCCCGCAGCTCTCACATCGGCCCAGGTGCCCCTGGGGTGGCCCCAAGCACGGCCAGGGCCTGGCCCAGGGAGGGGACACCACGGTGGCCCAGGGAGGTGACACCGCCCTGCTCCAGGGTCTCACGGAGACTCCAGGTGAAGTTCCTCAGGTTCCCGTGCAGGGACTCTGGGGACATGACCTGCTGCTCGTCCCTCAGTAACCTGGTCACGGTGGCTGCTACCTCACTCAGGGTAGCCACCACATTCACCAGTGACTCCAGCTGGTACGGGGACACCTGGGGAGGGGACAAGGGAGGTGTCAGGGACCTGGTGGCACTTGTGGCCTCCTGCGGTGGCCCCTGTGCCCTCCCAGGGTCCCCTTTGTCCCCTCCCTGGAGGGATCTGATGTCCCCTCTGTCCCTTTGTCACCTCCTCATCCCCTCTGTCACACCCCTGTCACCCCCCACTGTCCCTTCTTCTTGCCCAGGGAGACAAACTGTGTCTGTGTCTCCCACAGTTTCTGCTCAGTCAGGCCTCAGATATCGGGCCCCTTTATCAGCTCCATTGCTTTACTCTCTGTTTTATTCCCCATACGGGGACACCAGGGCTCTGCCCCACGGGGGTCACTGGGGATCATCCAGCCCGGATCCTCCCATGGGGGATGGAGCTGCAGCAGCACACCAAGCTCTTCCCTCATTCTCTTCCCTCAGTCCAAGCTCTTCCCTCACTCGGGGCACTCACAGGGCTTCCCTTAGTGGCACCTCCGTTTGTGCCGGGTCAAGGTTGAATACTGTGAGAAGCTCTTCCCACACTTCCCACACTCGTAGGGCCTCTCCCCGGTGTGGATGCGCCGGTGCACGGTGAGGTGGCAGTTTCGCTTGAAGCCCTTCCCGCAGTCGGAGCAGCGGTAGGGCCTCTCCTCTGTGTGAATCCGCTCATGTAGGAGGACACTGAAGCTGGTGTGAAACCTCTTCCCACACTGGGGACACTCGTAGGGCCTCTCCCCAGAGTGGATGCGCTGGTGTCTTCTCAGGTGTGAGCTCCACCCAAAGCTCTTCCCACATTCCAAGCACTCATAGGGCCGTTCCCCAGCATGGATCACCTGGTGCTGGATCAGGCCAGACATGTCTTTGAAGCTCTTCCCACACTTCCCACACTTGTAGGGCCTCTCCCCGGTGTGGATGCGCCAGTGCACGGTGAGGTGGGAGTTTTGCTTGAAGCCCTTCCCGCAGTCGGGGCAGCGGTAGGGCCTCTCCTCTGTGTGACTCCGCTCATGTCTGAGGAGATGGGAGCTGGTCCGAAACCTCTTCCCACACTCCCCACACTCGTAGGGCCTCTCCCCAGTGTGGATCCTCTGGTGCTCAATGAGATGGTAGCTACGGCTATAACCCTTCCCACATTCCAAGCACTTGTGGGGCTTCTCCCTGCCATGAGGCTTCTCCACCAGCTCCGAGCTCCGCCTGGATCTCCGCCTGCCTTCCTGGCTCAGGGGGGCTCTTTCCTCCCCACAGCTCCCTGGGCTGGGTTTGCAGCTCCTCCTCCTGCAGCATCTCCGGGGCTTTTCCTCCTCCTCCATCCGGCCAAGCCCAGGGAATGACAAATCCTGGTTAGGGGCAAAAAAACAGAGGAGAGCAACTTGGACTGGAGGTTCCTCCTTGCACAAGTTCATCTCAGGAAATCATTGGGAATCTTGTGTCTGTAAGAACATACAAAACACGAAGTTTCAGCCCAAAAATCCCAAAAACTTCAAGACACAGATCAAGCTCAGAAACACCATGATTCACCCCGTGAAGATCGCAGATCCATCTCCATACTCACCTGCTGGATGTGGGGGGACCAATGCTCCTGGGGCTGGGGGGAGGCTGCAACTAGAAGGAGTGGTGGAACCTTCTGCTGCTTCCTCTTACTGCTCCTACTTCTCCTTCTCTTGTGTCTCTGCTCTTCCTCACACTCATCTTCCTCCTGCTATTCCTCCTTCTCTTGCACAATCCCACCCTCTCCTGCCATCTGCACCGTTTTACCATTCTGTTCCTCAAGACTGCTTCTCCTTCCCTTCTCCTCCTGCCCCCAGGCCCAGCACCCACTGGCGGCTCCCTCTTCCCCCCACACCCACAGCATCCCAGCGCAGGGGCAGGGATGGAGCTGGGGCAGGTCGGGCTGGGGCAGCGCTGGGCTCTCGGCCGCTCCCGCCCGCACTCGGTCCCCACTGCAGCCGCTCCCGCCAGGACAGCGCGGGGGGGCCCGGCCTTGGCGCTGCCCCACTCCCACCTCCCCAAATTCCCCTCGCGGGGCCATGGGGCCGAGGGGGGGCGCAGGTGGGTCCCGGTGGGGAACGCGGGGAGCTGCGAGTCTGCCTGGCAACTGGTGAGTCATCAGCGCCGCGGGCTCTGATTGGCTGAGCTCGGCCCGAGCCCTGGGGCTGCAGCACAGAGGGGACACCCTGCTCCAGGGGGGATGTCCCACAAACGGGGGACCCATGAAAGGAACAACAGGAAAGTGTCTTTACAAACAGATGCTCTGAATCGGCTCGGAGATAGGGCCAGACAACTTTTATGTAAGGAAGTGACAGGAGAAGCCATCTGTTTCAGAAAATGCTATCAATTGATGACACAAACTGCTGCTCAGCCAAGGTCCTGCTCTATTAATGAACTTCCAGAAGAACAACAAAGCCTTAACAGAGCCATGAAAATCGTTTGCTATAAAAAAGTGGGGAGCGTATTAAGGGGGTATGTAATAGGTGGATTGGGAAGTCTGCAGCTCTCAAGTACTTCAGCCAATGGGGAAAGCAGAGGGAGATGTGGCCAGAATTAGGATGAAAAGGAGGCTGTGTCCTCCAACAAGTGGAGAGATCCCATGGGGAATGTCCCTTGGCCTCTCCCATTTTTAGGAATGAAATTAGTTTCACAGGACTCCTCTGTGTGCTTTGTGGACAGAATCCTCTGCTGATGTCAATTTTTCCACACACCCTGGGGCTCATCCCAAATTCCTTCCACCCTCCAGGGCAGCGGGCAGGGAGTGTAGCTGAAGGTGCCTCACCCACTTTGGGTGATCGGCTCCCTTGGCTGGCGGCAGCACCGGGGATTGATTGGGGACCCGGGAGTGACCAGGAGACAGACGAGTGACACATCAGGGGGGTCTGGGAAGAGTCAGCAGGGAGAGAGCACTGAAAATCTCATCAGTGAGTGCCCTGGGATCCTCGGGGAGTGAACATGGCAGGGCACCCATGGAGGGGAGAAAAGGGAAAGCCAGGGAGGGGTCCTGGCCAAAGGGATGATGATCTCAAAATGTCTCTGAAGGGTCCCTTAAACATATGGGTGGAGTTTTTCTTTTTCCTGCAGTTTCAATGCAAAGTTTAGGGCATAAGAGTATTTTTTGTATTACTCCCAATTCTATACTGGCGGTTACGTTCAGATCAGAGATGTGAGAATGAGTTTTTATTCTGAGAAGGAGAAAAATGTGAATTGCCTTGGACATTTTTCATGTATGTTTCTGTGATGCTCTTCGAGGAACCAAAATTTTGGTCTGGGTTCCTTGATGTTCATTTCTTGGCTGTACTTTGCAAAACTAGAAGAGATTGAAAAGTGACCCCTTAACTCATAAACAGGCAGCCAAGAGAGGAGCTTCAGAAATGCAAATTAACACTGTCAGGGCAAAGTGGAGACAATGTACCTGGCTCTTCTTGCCTGGGGCAGGAATTGGCTGATTCCCTCTGCCCCTCACACCAAGCTCTGCCTGCTTGCACAGATGGAATCTGCTCAGCTGAAGGCAGAGCCCATGCTGAGGATCTCTGACTCTGCAACAGAAATGGCTGAAGCTGCAAAGGGAAACAGCAAATGGAGAATGTTGTGAAAACTTCACTAAAATAAGGGGGGGAACATCCCTCTGCCCACTCCAACATCTGCTGTCCCTGTCTGTGCTGTACAGGGTGTATCAGAGCACTGGGGTTTTTGCTAGAAGAGGTTCAGGGAGATCAGTTGGAATTCAACTATTTGATGATGGAATAAGAAAAAAACGGTCAACTGATGCAACCCTAGCTTGCGGGGGCACCCTAAAATGGGGAAAAGTATTGAAGGGCCACCAGAACAAATCCTACAACACCATGGACCAGCCACTGGGAACCCAAACCAATTCATATCAGGAGACAGAGAACCCATTTATTATTTCAATGGCATTATTAGATTTCAAGCTGTCCTCGGAATTAAAACCAACCAGACAGCTCCAGCTCCTGACATTCCTGCCGACGAAGCCACTGAAATGAGGAACACAGCATTTCACCAGGGGATGGGATCAGATTATCTGTTAGCAGAAAAAACCAAGAGTTTGTGGAAAACTAAGTTTCTAAAACTGCTGTTGGCAAAGAGATGACAAAGGAAAAGAGCCGAAGAACATAAAAAAGGAAATAGGAGAGCAGTTTATGTATTGTTCAAAACATGGAAAGGATGGGAATGGGACAGGCTTTTGTGGCTCCCCGGCACACCAGGGGTCAAACGAATGCTGCTTCTCCTCTTCTGTGCTGCAGCAACTCTCATCTTTTTACCATGCTCCACACCTTGGCAGTGCAGTTCATCCAGCAGCTGAGCCAGGGCATGCAGGTGGCAGCCAGGCCTCCTGATCCACAAACGGCTACAAAAGGACAGGGAATGAGGGCACCGAGAATAATCCCAAAACCAAAGAGGACCCGGGAAGGACAAAACAGAGTCAAGGAGTGAATCCGCCTTGAGATAGGGCCGGGCACATGTAGAGAAGGGGAGAAACCATCAGTTCAATTAATTGTTACAAATTGACCCAGACAGCTGCTCAAAGTCCCGCTACATTCCCGAACTTCGAGGAGAAGCACAAAGACTTAACAGAGCCATGAATATCGGCTGTTCTACAAAAGGAGGGTGCACATTAACGAGGACAGGCTCCAGGCGCATCGGGAAGTCGGAACCTTCCAAGGATCTCAGCCGGTGGGCAAAGGCAGAGGGAGATGCGGCCGGGAAAATGAGGATAAAAAGGAGGCTGCGGACTACAAGCACGGCAGAGAGCGCACGGCAAATGCCCCACGGCCTCTGCCCCTGCTCGGCAATAAAGTCACTTTGACAGGACTCCTCGCTCTCCTCCGGGCACACAAACCTCCGGCGACGGGAATTTCCCCGCCCGCTCCCGGCCGCGGGGCAGCCCCTCTGTCCTACCCACAGCAGCCGGGCCGAGCCAGCGCTGCTCCGGCAGCGGCTCCTGCCCGGCCCCGGCGGGAAGGAGACCGCGGGCAGCCGCTCCCGCAGCGCCCTCAGCCCGGGGCCGGCACGGGCCGGACACGGCACCGGCGAGCCGCCGGAGCCCCCTGCCGCCCCCTCCGCCCGCAGCCGGCCCCGAGCCCCCGCAGAGCCCAGCGCGGCTCCCACCTGCGCCGGGGCCGCCTCCGAGCTCCGCCGCCGCCGCCTCACCGCGCTCCGGCCGCTGCCGCCGCTGCCGGGCCCGCACAGCCGCTCGGCCAATGGCGGCGCTGCGCGGCCACGGCCGCCCTCAGCCCGCCGCCGGGGCCGCGCCGCGCCCCGCTCCCACCAATCAGCGCGCCGCAACCGCGACTGACGGCACCGGCGGCCAATGGCAGCGAGCTCGGGGCGGGCTCTGCGCACGGCCCCGCCTCGCCCCGCGCTCTCGGCGCCCCCGGGCTGCGTGAGGGGAAAGCCGGAGATGAGGAACAGCCCCGGCACGGGCCCGGGCCCGAGCCGGGATTGAGCTGCCCACACAAACAAACTTCTCCGCGCCTCCCGCCACGGCTTTCCCGGCCCTGCGCCTCCCGTGCCTCCGCCTCTGCGGGAAGCCCAGGAGCCTCACTTCTCCTGCCCCTCGTTAGCGCATCAGTGCTTCGCTTTGATTTCCCCCAAAAAGGGAAACCTGCCCGAAGCCCTGTGGGTGGGTGGGGCAGGGGAGAGATTTCTGGCAGAAAACTCCAAAGACTCGGAGCAGGAGAAGGAGAAGTCAGTGCAGAGCCTTAAATGCCGCTTTCCCCACGCCTCCCTGCTCCCAGCTGCACCTCCTCCCCCGGCAGGGCAGGAGACAGGGAATGGGGCCATGCTCAGCTCATCCCCCGGGGCTTCTCCCTCTGCTCAGGGACAGGAGTCGTTCCCTGCTGCACCCTGCGCTCTCTCCCGGCCGAGACTTCTCCAGGAACTTCTCGGAGCGGAGTCCATCCCCTGGGCACAGCCCCCTCCGAGTGCTGCAGCGTGGGTCACTGTGCCACGGGCTCAGTCCTGCCAGGACAGGCTGCTCCAGCGGGGCCCCTCTGCCCGCGGGCTCACAGCTCCTCTCAGGCATCGCCGAGCTCCAGCCCGGCTCCTGCAGGGGCTGCAGGGGATCTCTGCATCCCCATGGACCTGCAGAGGATCTCTGCATCCCCATGGACCTGCAGAGGATCTCTGCATCCCCATGGACCTGCAGGTGGGTCTCTGCAGCCCCATGGATCTGCAGGTGCGTCTCTGTAGCCCCATTCTAATATATGTTGTGGAATAATTCGTTCTTATGTAAAATATACATCAAGTCAGTTGTGCTTGTACAAAAAGATTCTTAAAGTTTTAAATGACCAGTGGCTGCAGCCGGGGTGGAGAAACCACAGTTGGCAGAGAAAGAAAGACTTAATTTAGAAATGAAAAAAGGTGGCTTTGTGCAGAGATGGGTCCTTTCCGGGGAAAATCCAGCAGACACCCAACATGAAGAATGCATATATGTTAGTTTAATTAGTAGTGCTGTATTAACATTTTAATAGCATGGTAAATGTAGTTTCATAGTTAAAATGAAGCTTTAGTAGTTAAAACATAAAATATCTATGTGGCTTTTCTTTTAAGGCATGAGATACTCGCTTTGAGGTAACCATCACAGAACACCTAAGTCTTCCAGTGAATAGGAAATTATGGCTTTCTTATCGGAAGAAGCAAATTTCTTCACCCCTTGCTCAGACTCAAAGACGCCATGGAGATTAAAGGAAACACTTGTCATAGAACAGTCAGAGTGTCTTGTTTTAAACAGAATGTATGCATAACCATGAAGGATATATGAATATGCAATAGTGTAATTTTAAGGGTGATCCCTTTGTTCACAAAGTATGCATGTTGTGGCTTAAGTTCCCAAGAGCATCCAGACATCCTTAAGTCTTTGGTTTTTATTGTGTTTAATTGTCCTAACTCTAAATTTTTATCACTCTAATTGTATTAGTATTTTAATAACTATGTTATTATTATTAAAATTTTCAAGGCCAAGTGATTGGCGTTTTTCACAACTATGGTGGCAAAGATGGTTTCTAACACCTCTCTGCTGGGGCCTGAGGAGAGTCAGGGTGAGGAAGATGGGTCCTGCCCTATTTAGGCAGCCTCGCTCTGTTCCCCTGCTGTGTGACCACAGACACAAGTTATGATCCATGGGCAAAAGGAGACAATAAAACAAAGAAAAGGGAAAGGATTCCCTAAACCCTTGGTAATTAGCCCCTGAGACTAAAGTGTACATGAAGAACCAAGACCCAAGGACAAAGGACAGGTGAGTATTTGTTGGGATGGGGTGGATAAGGGGGGAATGAGTGATTGCTGCAGTCTCTCATGCTGTGTTTTGTCTTTTTCGTGAGAAAAGCGGCCAGTAAAGAGACCAAGGGAGTGATAAAAAAGAGAGAATCCCCCCCACCCCGGGGAAACTGGGACTGGGTCTTAGGGAAGAAGTGGAACCTCGTGGAGAGAAGCCAAGAGTTTTCCTGGCAGTGGAAAAACAGGGGAAAAAAATTTTAAAAAAAAGAAAAAATAAGGGGCCCCAAAAAATTCTGCTGGATTGAGGGATAAGCGTGCCCAAGAGCATCCAGGATTAAACCTGCTGGGTTAAGGGATTTGCATTCCAAGAGCACCCAGGGTTGCCAGATTGAGGTTATGCCCACGGGGATCTGGGGTTGGACAACAGTAACATTAACACCTAAAATTCTGCTGGGTTGAGAGACATCCAGGATTAAACATGCTGGGTTGATGGATTAACATTCCATGAGCACTCAGGATGTAGATATGTAATGTAGACTGTTTGAAAGTGAAAGGTATCTTCTTGTTGTATGTGAGAGTGAGTGAAAAATAAAAGTGAGTAAATGTAGATTAATGGAAGTGTATATAATGTAGATTGTTTATTTTGAGTTTTACTTTATCTCCTTGGAGGGAGGTGGATTGTGTTGAATGGTATTGTGAGAGAAAGGACTTTTTGAGTAGTTGAAAGAAGGTGGTATTCAGGTTGTTAGAGAAAGTGGGAAACAGAGGCAGAGGACTTGTGAAGAAACGTGAGGAATGGACTATCACATCTAAACTGGTGACACCAAATTGACTTTCAACCAGGACTGGGTGGTAATGGTTTGGGAAGACCCACATGATCCAAGGCAGGTACAAAGAATAACACCTAACTGAGAAATAAGGCAAAGCTTGCATCACTGGTTCTAAGCCCTGCCTGAATAAGCCCTGAGATGCCTCCAACACCTCCTTGGCAGAGGAGCACTGCCACTTCAAACAGGAGGATCGGGAGTGTTTGAGTCAAAGAGTTCTTATAGTCTGGCCTTAGCCTGTGGTTTGTACAGGGAAGAAAGGAAATTGCCATCAGTGCTATACTGTATACTTTATGTGATTCATCCCAATACTGGACAGGCTAGCTGGGTTACAAGTGAATATTCAAATTATGGGAATAATTGGTGTTGTATCTCACAAAATCTATGTTCTTGTTGCAAGAGGTATCAGTACTGAATCAATTCCCAATACAGATAGAACTCAAAACAACTGAAGTAATAACTCTGTTTTGTGGATGGGAATTATTAGTGCCTGTTGACTGAGAGATACCTGAGGAACAATGGGAAACCACAGTTAAGGAGTGTCAAAAAGGACTTGCCTAAAAATATCAGCAAAAAGGAGTGACAAGGGAAACAGAGGGCAAGCCTGGATTGAGCACTGTACTCACCAGCGAGAAGATCACACGTACCTGCTGTGGGCAGCAACCCCACAGGCAGGGGAGGTGGGGGTATAAGCCATGCCAGACCTCTGTCATTCCTGTTTCTGTCTCTCATTTGTTGTCTTTTCCCTTCTGAGATAGCAGCAAGATCGTGTCACAAATGCTACAGAAAGTATTACATGGAAAGAAACCAAAGTTCCTTTTTGTTACACACACCCATGTCAACAGCCACAGACTCACCCAAATTAAGTACCTGCAGGCAAAATGGGGAAAAATATTGGATTACAAGGAAATTAGGAAAATGTGATAATAGATGGGGCATCGAATGTCTGAAAGGAGAGAGATGGATTTGTTTTACATTTGATCTTAGAGATATAGTCCAAGATTTGGTATAAAGACAATTAATAAACAAAAAGGTGAAACCAGCACAGCAATCTAGCTCTGTATTGACTCCAAATTATATACTGCATCATATTATAGGCCTCCACGCTGTTATAGAGGAGATAACAAACAAAGCTGCTCAGGCACCGGAATTAATATCAAATCATAAAGGCCAAACAAAAACTGCAGTGTACCAGAATAGGCTGGCTTTAGACTATTTATTGGCTAATGAAGGGGTGTTTGTGGAAAGTTTAATATATCAGATTGTTGAAAATAGATGACAACGGGGAGGTCATCCTAGAAAAAAACAACCCAGATACCAGTCCAAAAATGGGAAAACAGTGTTAAAAACTAACTAGTGTGGTAATTGAGCATGGGATGGTGGAAGAAATGGGGATTCTTCCTTTTATGTATTACAACTGTTATAAATGAAAGTTTGTCTAGACAAATTAATATGAAAAAATAAAATATTTATTTTGCAATCAAATTCTACCTGGCCAGCCACAAGGAAAGAACAGAGTGGAGCCCGGGGTCGGCCCTGGGTGTGCAACAAAGAGGTCAGCCTCAGCAGAGGTTTTTCTCTAAGCCCACACACCTCCATCCTGGCACAAGCGGTTTTTATAGGGAAAATTCTGCCTGAGGCCAAGGTTTCAGCAATCAGTCTTTTCTTCCATTAAGAGTCTATATGTTAATGAGATTTTCTTTTTTGGTGATGAGGGAGAACAATTCAGTGTCTGGAGTTTGTTGAATCCCTTGATGAAATTTACGGGAGGGAACGCTGCATTCACCTGTGTCTGCCCAAGGATTTCCATGATATCCATCTCGGGTCCTTCAGGCAAGGATCAGCACCGGGGGTTCCTGTATCTCCCCAGCCATGGCCCATCTCCTGGGGAGCCGCACCTTCTTACTTGTAAATCAGTTTCCAATATACACCCGGTCTTGCCCGTGAGGGTGGAGGGGAATCCTAATACAAACGTGTAGAGTGTTAGAGTGTTCTAACAAATCTAACAAATATTCAATGTCACATATATCATATTAGAAATGGCGCCAATTATATCTGATACATATAACAGTATGGTAAATGTAGCTTTGTAGATAAAATGAAGCTTTAGTAGTTAAAAAAGAAACTATGTATGTGTGTGGGGGGCGGGGTGTTTAAGGAATGAGATTCTCGCTTCAAGGAACATGCAAATTCTCCAGAGAAGAGCAATTTATGGTTTTCTTATTAGAAGAAGCTGATTTCTTCACGCCTTGCTCAGACTCGAAGACCCCGTGGGGATTAAAGAAAACAGTTGACATACAACAGGCAGAGTTTTTTGTTTCAAATATAATGTATGCATAACCACGAAGGATATATGAATATGCAACAGTGTATTGTTTTAGGGGTGATTCAATTGTTCACAAGGTACATTCCTCTTGGCTTAAGTGCCTGAGAGCATCTGGACCTCAGATATTCTTTCTTTTCTATTGTCTTGTAATTGTCTTAACTATAAATTTTTATCAGTCTAATTCTATTCCTATTTTTTCACCATTTTATTATTATTAAACTTTTAAAATTCTAAAAACCAAGTGATTGGCATTTTTCCACAAATTCCTATCAGGAGACAGAGAACCCATTTATCATTTCAATGGCATCATTAGATTAAAAGCTGTCCTCGGAATAAGAACCAACCAGACACCTCCAGCTCCTGACCTTCCTGCCGACCAAGCCACTGAAATGAGGAACACAACATTTCACCAGGGGATGGGATCAGATTATCTGTTAGCAGGAAAAAAAGCAGTTTGTGGAAAACTAAATTAATCAGACTGATGTTGGCAAAGAGATGACAATGGGAAAGTGTTGAAAAAGATAATAAAGGAAATAGGAAAGCAGTTTCTGTATTGGTCCAAGCATGGAAAGGATGGGAATGGGACACGGTTTTCTGGCTCCCCGGCAGACCAGGGGTTAAACGTTGGGTGTCTCCTGGATTTTCCCCGGAAAGGGCCCATCTCTGCACCGAGCTACCTTTTTTCATTTGTAAATTAGGTCTTTCTTTCTCTGCCAACTGTGGTTTCTCCAGCCCCGGCTGCAGCCACTGCTCATTTAAAACTTGAAGAATCTTTTTCTAGAGGCACAACTGACTTGATGTATATTTTTCATAAGCACAAATTATTCCACAACATATATTACAATGGGGATGCGGAGATCCCCCTGCAGGTCCGTGGGGGTGCAGAGATCCCCTGCAGGTCCATGGGGATGCAGAGATCCCCATGCAGGTCCATGGGGATGCAGAGATCCCCTGCAGCCCCTGCAGGAGCCGGGCTGGAGCTCGGCGATGCCTGAGAGGAGCTGTGAGCCCGCGGGCAGAGGGGCCCCGCTGGAGCAGCCTGTCCTGGCAGGACTGAGCCCGTGGCACAGTGACCCACGCTGCAGCACTCGGAGGGGGCTGTGCCCAGGGGATGGACTCCGCTCCGAGAAGTTCCTGGAGAAGTCTCGGCCGGGAGAGAGCGCAGGGTGCAGCAGGGAACGACTCCTGTCCCTGAGCAGAGGGAGAAGCCCCGGGGGATGAGCTGAGCATGGCCCCATTCCCTGTCTCCTGCCCTGCCGGGGGAGGAGGTGCAGCTGGGAGCAGGGAGGCGTGGGGAAAGCGGCATTTAAGGCTCTGCACTGACTTCTCCTTCTCCTGCTCCGAGTCTTTGGAGTTTTCTGCCAGAAATCTCTCCCCTGCCCCACCCACCCACAGGGCTTGGGGCAGGTTTCCCTTTAGGGGGGAAATCAAAGCGAAGCACTGATGCGCTAACGAGGGGCAGGAGAAGTGAGGCTCCTGGGCTTCCCGCAGAGGCGGAGGCACGGGAGGCGCAGGGCCGGGAAAGCCGTGGCGGGAGGCGCGGAGAAGTTTGTTTGTGTGGGCAGCTCAATCCCGGCTCGGGCCCGGGCCCGTGCCGGGGCTGTTCCTCATCTCCGGCTTTCCCCTCACGCAGCCCGGGGGCGCCGAGAGCGCGGGGCGAGGCGGGGCCGTGCGCAGAGCCCGCCCCGAGCTCGCTGCCATTGGCCGCCGGTGCCGTCAGTCGCGGTTGCGGCGCGCTGATTGGTGGGAGAGGGGCGCGGCGCGGCCCCGGCGGCGGGCTGAGGGCGGCCGTGGCCGCGCAGCGCCGCCATTGGCCGAGCGGCTGTGCGGGCCCGGCAGCGGCGGCAGCGGCCGGAGCGCGGTGAGGCGGCGGCGGCGGAGCTCGGAGGCGGCCCCGGCGCAGGTGGGAGCCGCGCTGGGCTCTGCGGGGGCTCGGGGCTGGCTGCGGGCGGAGGGGGCGGCAGGGGGCTCCGGCGGCTCGCCGGTGCCGTGTCCAGCCCGTGCCGGCCCCGGGCTGAGGGCGCTGCGGGAGCGGCTGCCCGCGGTCTCCTTCCCGCCGGGGCCGGGCAGGAGCCGCTGCCGGAGCAGCGCTGGCTCGGCCCGGCTGCTGTGGGTAGGACAGAGGGGCTGCCCCGCGGCCGGGAGCGGGCGGGGAAATTCCCGTCGCCGGAGGTTTGTGTGCCCGGAGGAGAGCGAGGAGTCCTGTCAAAGTGACTTTATTGCCGAGCAGGGGCAGAGGCCGTGGGGCATTTGCCGTGCGCTCTCTGCCGTGCTCGTAGCCCGCAGCCTCCTTTTTATCCTCATTTTCCCGGCCGCATCTCCCTGTGCCTTTGCCCACCGGCTGAGTTCCTTGGAAGGTTCCGACTTCCCGATGCGCCTGGAGCCTGTCCTCGTTAATGTGCACCCTCCTTTTGTAGAACAGCCGATATTCATGGCTCTGTTAAGTCTTTGTTCTTCTCCTCGAAGTTCGGGAACGTAGCGGGACTTTGAGCAGCTGTCTGGGTCAATTTGTAACAATTAATTGAACTGATGGTTTCTCCCCTTCTCTACATGTGCCCGGCCCTATCTCAAGGCGGATTCACTCCTTGACTCTGTTTTGTCCTTCCCGGGTCCTCTTTGGTTTTGGGATTATTCTCGGTGCCCTCATTCCCTGTCCTTTTGTAGCCGTTTGTGGATCAGGAGGCCTGGCTGCCACCTGCATGCCCTGGCTCAGCTGCTGGATGAGCTGCACTGCCAAGGTGTGGAGCATGGTAAAAAGATGAGAGTTGCTGCAGCACAGAAGAGGAGAAGCAGCATTCATTTGACCCCTGGTCTGCTGGGGAACCGGGGAACCGTGTCCCATTCCCATCCTTTCCATGTTTGGACCAATACATAAAGTGCTCTCCTATTTCCTTTGTTATCTTTTTTAGCAGTTTTCTCTTGTCATGTCTTTGCCGACTGCAGTTTGAGCCACTTTGTTTCCCCCAGACTCCTGTTTTTTCTGCTCACAGATAATCTGATCCCATCCCCTGGTGAAATGTTGTGTTCCTCATTTCAGTGGCTTGGTCGGCAGGAAGGTCAGGAGCTGGAGCTGTCTGGTTGGTTCTTATTCCGAGGACAGCTTGTAATCTAATGATGCCATTGAAATAATAAATGGGTTCTCTGTGTCCTGATATTAATTGATTCGGGTCCCAGGGGCTGGTCCATGGTGTTGTAGGATTTGTTCTGATGGTCCTTTAATTCTTTTGCCCATTTTTGTGTGTTCCCTCCATCCGGGGCTGCGTCAATTGATTGCTTTTTTCTAATTACATTATCAAATAGTTGAATTCCAACTGATTTCCTTGAACTTGTTATAGCAAAACCCCCAGTGCTCTGATACACCCTGTACAGCACAGACAGTGACAGCAGATGTTGGAGTGGGTAGAGGGATGATCTCCCCCTTATTTTAGTGAAGTTTTCCCAACATTCTCCATTTGCTGTTTCCCTTTGCAGCTTCAGCCGTTTCTGTTGCAGAGTCAGAGATCCTCAGCATGGGCTCTGCCTTCAGCTGTGCAGATTCCATCTGTGCAAGCAGGCAGAGCTTGGGGTGAGGGGCAGAGGGAATCAGCCAATTCCTGCCCCAGGCAAGAAGAGCCAGGTACATTGTCCCCACTTTGCCCCAGCAGTGTTAATTTGCATTTCTGAAGTTCCTTCTGGGTGCCTGGAATGCAGCTTCTCTTCCAGAGGAGCTTCAGCAGCCTCACATGTGCCCCCCCCACAACCTGCTGCTTTTTTTTTTTTCCCCTTCAAATGATCCATTTAATATTTGTGACTTAAAGGGTGACCTTTAAATCTCTTCTATTTTTGCGAAGTACAGCCTAAAGGTGAATGTTGAAAAACCCAGAAAAAAATTTTTGTATCTCTTACAGAAACATACTCAAAAAATTCCAAGGCAATTCAGTTTTTTTCTACTTCTCCTTGGAGTAAAAATTCATTTTCACATCTCTGACCCAAACATAACCGGCAATATAGAAGAGGGATTATTAGAAAAAAATACTCTAATTCTCTAAAGTTTGCATTGGAACTGCAGGAAAAAGAAAAACTCCACCAATAGGTTTAGTGTTAGAGTCAAGGCATTCCTTGATTCTGGCCAGGATGTGCAACAGAAATCATTCCATCCCCACACAGCCCGGGTGTGCAAAGAAAATTGTTCCATAACACGTGGGTTTTAGTCTATTTTTCCCAAACTGGATACAGTCTAAATGCATTGGTTTAATGTTCTGTTGTTTCAAGTTGTGCATTTTTTAGTATTTGGTTTCCTTTTGGACCCAGATTTCTTTGCTTGTGCTGTTAATGAGGTGGGAAGTGCTGGATTTCCTTCTCAGCCTTTTGCAGACCAGGTGTCTGCAGCCCTGCCGGGGGCAGTGTCTGGGGTAGGTGTTGGTTGCTGTTTGCTGCTGGGGTTGATGTTTTGCTGCTGGTCGTTATCTTTGTGGGTATCTTTTGGGCCATTCCCAGTGTGTTGAGGTGTTAAACTCATCTCCACTGAGTGGTGTAACAGCCCTTAACAAAACCTTTAACATTTGTTTCCCCAAGGCCAAGGCAAAGCAAGCCTGAGTAGAGAAATCAAAGGTTAACAATGTTCAAGTCTATGAGCTGGTCTATTTTCCATGGATGCACTGGCAGGCAGGGCAGTGTGTGAGTGTGAGTGAGAGCCAGAGTGGAATTGTCCCGGTGTCTCCCCAGCAGCTGTGGCAGTGCAGGCCCAGCGAGCACTGAAGCTGCAGCAGTGGCAGCAAGGGCTGGCCCCGGTGGCTGGAGCTGCCCAAGGAGGGTGGCCAGGCCGAGGATTTCAGCAGAGGACGTGTGGGCAGGCCCAGGGCCTTGCCCCGCTGTGGAGCCCTGGCTGCTGCTGCGCTGCCTTCAGTGCAGGCTCAGGGGGGCCTCCCATCCTCCTGCTGCAGGCGGGAAGTGCAAATCTCCGGGGCTGCAGAGACCTGGAGCCCAGGCTGAGGGGTCCCCCCGTGTTCAGCTGTGCTGGCGGCTGTTTCTGGCCTCGGGGCCCCTTGGCATGGGCCACGCCACTTGGCCACCAGTGGTGCTGCTTTGCACTCCTTAGGCAGAGCCCATGTCCTGCTTGGATGCTGGCAGCAGCCAAGTGCCAAGGCAGGCTCTGTGCCAGCCCAGCTTCCTGGGGGAGAGATTGCACCAGAGACAGGATTCTGGCCACAGACTGCTTTAAATGTGCATCCCTTATCTCCACCCTGCACTAGGTGGAGAATTCCCAGGGTAAGGAATTCCCGAGATCAAGTGCAAGGGAAATAATTTATTATCTGCCCTGGGTCTGGCTCTTCTTCTTGCCCAAGCCAATGGCAAAAGCCGTACCCATGGCATCCTGGTTTCTATCCCCAGCTTCCAAAGGTGTTTCTTTCTTTCCCCAATCATTCTTTGTACCCAGCCTGAGCTGTGGGGGTGCCAAGGGTTCTGGAGGTCCCACTGTATTCCTAAAGCTTCCATAAGCCCCTGGAGGATCTTTCCTGGAGAATGAGTTCTGCTTGTCTGAGTCTGTTTCTTCCACAATCCCTTTTATATTAATTACTTCTTTTACAGTTACCTTAATAAGTGATCCAGTGGTTGCTGAGCAATCAGAATTGCTTTTGCCCCCCTCTTAGGTGAGATGGTGTCACCAGAAGATATTGAAGCCTTCCTGCTCAGGGCATTTCAGTGCCAGGCTCTTACAAGCACACACAGCTGTGCCAGTTGAGCTGACCATGGGGGGTAACCTGCACTTTGTCTGATTCCCTTTCCTCAATAACAGCGTGTCTTGGAACTCTTTTCCCTTCTGCTGCCCTTGAAGAGCCATCCACAAAGACATTTTCTGCCTCAGGCCAGGCAATGTCTCCTGAACCTCCCCCAGGCTGGGTCTGGAGCTGTGTCACTTGAATGCAGTGCTGGGTTTCTTCCCAGCCCCTCTGTGGGCTGTTCAAACAGGAGGCTGGGTTAAACCCTTCCCCTGTCCTCAGTTCTGAATCCTCCTGTGCCACTGCACAAGTTTCACACTGTAATAACCGAGCACTGCTCATCCATTGCAAGGCTCTTTTGGTTATCAAAGCTTGAACTTGATGGCAGACTGGAACAGTTGGAGATCCTGTTGTCATCAGGTTTTGGGCCTTGGTTCCCATTGAAGCTGTGGCTGCACAATTCTGCAGACAATGAGGCCACTTTGGCCACTGGGTGAAACACTTTGGCCCAAGGATTCCTTTGGCATGGCCCTGTTGAACATTCACCTGCAATTCCAATTTCTTTTCTGAGTCTGGAAGAGCCAGAGCTGAGGCATCAATATTTTTGGTTGTTCATTTTCTCAAGTTTTGCTCACATTCTCCTGTCCATACCACAGCATGAAAGCTGTCTGGGGTTAAAAAGTCCTACAATGTTCTGGCTGGAACATAGAATCCTCAATCCAGGTTGTGTATTTGTGTTTTAATTCTCAGAATTGTTGCAGCTCGTTTTGGTCTTTTCCTTATTTTAGTTTACTTCTTTACATCTGAAATTGCCTAGACTCTCTCTGGGCCAATCCTTCAGTCAAATTATGTCCCATATATTTAACCTTTCTCTTCACCATTTGTAATTTTTTTTCAAATACTCAAAATACAACTTTTAGCCAGAAAATTCAGCCATTTCAGAGGGGCTTTGTCTACCACTTGTTCTTGTCCTCCTTATTGGAGCCATCCGATTCCCTGACTGGCAGGATAGGAGTGCTGTAGGGAGACATCCCTGGCTCCAAGAGCCCTGCCTTTAGCAGGGACTCCATACCAGGCTGTGAGCCCTTCCTTCCCTCCCCTGGAACAGGGTGTTGCTTTTAGACACCACTTGTCCTGGTTGCTTCCAAGTAATTTGGAGAGGCTCCACATCAAATTTTCCCTCTTTCCCTGTGGCTGCCCACACCTCTGGGTTCCCTTCAGCACAGGCCTTCCCAGACATTTGACACAAAGGTACAGCAGCAATAGCCTCTGTATCACCTTTTACAATATTACAATACCACCATCAAATTCCTTCCTAGTTAATAACAATCAGAGTAGGAAGAAAAAGAAATTAGTTTATTTCAAACCTCTTCTCTTCACCTCCGAATAGTGGTTGAACAAATGACACCAGCTCAACTTTCCCATTTATTCCCTTAATAATTAAACATACCTTTACAATTTTCCCCCCTTAGGTGTAAGATTCAGAGTGGATGGAGAGGCCCCTGTGTCCATCAGGAGAGGCCTCCTCTCGATGTAGATGCAGCCTGAATGTTCTGCAGGGCTCCAGTGTGGTGGGTCCCCGGTGGGATGGGAGCTCAGAGAGCCCTGACAATCCATGTCCATGCAGGGGTGGACTTGCTCCTGCTGAGGGTGCTGCTGTCTGTGCTTGCAGTGTCCTTGTGGGCTGCAGCTGGAGCCCTGACTCCTTCCCAGGGGCTTGTAGGAACTCTGCCATGGCCTTTGCCTTCAGCTTGGCCTTTTGCTCATCCCTTCTTGCCTTCAGCTGCTGTGCCCTTGTGCCCAAGTGCTGCAGGGCCTTCTTGTGCCACTCCTGCAGCCCCGGTCACTGCCTGTGGGTGCTCATCCTCTGAGAGCTGCTGAGCTTTCTGCAAAACCTTTCCTTTCTGCAGGGACCCAAAGCAAATCCTGAACAGCAAATCCTGATCCTTCCATGTGCACTCTGCATTTCCCAGGTGTTCCTTTGTTTTCCCCCTGTGCTCAGGGTCCCTGCCCAGCCCGTGTGGCAGAGCCGGTGCCTGTCCTGCCGCAGTGTCCAAAGGCGGCCCCCCCGGCGGGCAGGGCCGGCAGCTCCCCGGGGCCGGGCAGCGGCCGGGGCGTCCCGCAGCCTCCTGGGGGCCGGGGGCCACTGCCGGCCCTGCCCGGGGCTGGTGGGGTCAGGCAGCGCCCGGCGCTGAGCCCCGGCTGCCCCACAGCCCCGGCCCGGCCCCGCAGCTCCCCACAGGCCCCAGCCCGTGCTCCCGGTGCCGCACCTCTGCGCCCGGTGCTGCCGCTGCCACCGCAGAGAAACCCCTGGCATCCTGACCTCCTGCTTTTCCTGTCTTGGGCAACTGGGAATTCAAAATATTAGCTGGCAAATTGTGAGGTTAAGACTCTGTGGAAAAACATCCCAATCCAGAGTATTTTTCTCTTCCTCCTTTTTTCCCTCATCCTTTTTCTTACCACACAGATTCCTCCTGCTGCTTCTTGCCTGAACCATATTTTTGCACACTCCCCTTCACCTGATTCCTTCCCAGGACACGAACACCATCCATCCCCTGTTGTCTAAATGCCTTCTCCACTTTCCTTGTTGCCTCCCTGGGTGTCCATGTCCTTAATTACCTCTGGGGGAATGTGCAAACTACCTCAACATTCTCCCAAGGGACCCTTCAGAGACATTTTGGGATCATCATCCCTTTGGCCAGACCCCCTCCCTGGCTTTCCCTTTTCTCCCCTCCATGGGTGCCCTGCTATGTTCACTCCCCGAAGATCCCGGGCACTCACTGATGAGATTTTCAGTGCTCTCTCCCTGCTGACTCTTCACAGACCCCCCTGATGTGTCACTCGTCTGTCTCCTGGTCACTCCCGGGTCCCCAATCAATCCCCGGTGCCGCTGCCAGCCAAGGGAGCCGATCACCCAAAGTGGGTGAGGCACCTTCAGCTGCACTCCCTGCCGGCCGCCCCAGATGGTGGAAGGAATTCGGGATGAGCCCCAGGGTGTGCGGGAAAATTGACATCAGCAGAGGATTCTGTCCACAGAGCAGACAGAAGAGTCTTGTAAATGGAATTTCATTCCTAAAAATGGGAGAGGCCATGGGACATTCCCCATGGGATATCTCCAATTGTTGGAGGACACAGTCTCTTTTTCATCTGAACTTTCTTGGCCACATCTCCCTCTGCTCTCCCCACTGGCTGAAGCACTTGACAGGTACAGACTTCCCAATCCACCTACTACATACCCACCTTGATATGTTCCCTGCTGTTATATAGCAAACGATATTCATGGCTCTGTTAAGTCTTTGTTGTTCTTCTGGAAGTTCATGAATAGGGAAGGACCTTGGCTGAACAGCAGTTTGTGTCATCAATTGATAACATTTTCTGAAACTGATGGTGTCTCCTGTAATTTCCTTTTTTACAGCTCCCTGGCCCTATCTCCGAGCAGCTTCAGAGCATCTGTTTGTAAAGACACTTTCCTGTTGTTCCTTTCATGGGTCCCCCGTTTGTGGGACATCCCCCCTGGAGCAGGGTGTCCCCTCTGTGCTGCAGCCCCAGGGCTCGGGCAGAGCTCAGCCAATCAGAGCCCGCGGCGCTGATGACTCACCAGTTGCCAGGCAGACTCGCAGCTCCCCGCGTTCCCCACCTGGACCCACCTGCGCCCCCCCCTCGGCCCCATGGCCCCGCGAGGGGAATTTGGGGAGGTGGGAGTGGGGCAGCGCCAAGGCCGGGCCCCCCCGCGCTGTCCTGGCGGGAGCGGCTGCAGTGGGGACCGAGTGCGGGCGGGAGCGGCCGAGAGCCCAGCGCTGCCCCAGCCCGACCTGCCCCAGCTCCATCCCTGCCCCTGCGCTGGGATGCTGTGGGTGTGGGGGGAAGAGGGAGCCGGCAGTGGGTGCTGGGCCTGGGGGCAGGAGGAGAAGGGAAGGAGAAGCAGGCTTGAGGAACAGAATGGTCAAACGATGGACATGGCAGGAGAAGATGGCATTGTGGAGGAGAAGGAAGCATTGCAGGAGGAAGAGGAGTGTGAGGAAGAGCAGAGACACAAGAGGAGGAGCAGAAAGAGGAAGCAGCAGAAGGTTCCACCCCTCCCTGTGTCTGCAGCCTCCCCCCAGCCCCAGGAGCGCTGCTCCCTCCACATGCAGCAGGTGACTGTGGAGATGGATCCACGATCTTCACGGGGTGAATCTTGGTGTTTCTGAGCTTGCTTGGGCTAAATGTTGGTGCTTTGGTTTTATGTGGCAGCTGAATATTTATATCCTGGAGGAGGTTTTTCCTGAGTTGTGATGTTTAGGGAGTTTTTGATTTGTGTCTTGGAAGTTTGCGATATTTTTGGGCTGAATCTTGGTGTTTTGGAGGTTCTTACAGACACAAGATTCCAAATGACTTCCTGAGATTAACTTGGGCAAGGTGGAACCTCCAGTCCAAGGTGCTCTCCTCTTGTTTTTTCCCCAAACCAGGATTTGTCATACCCAGGGTGTGCCTGGATGGAGGAAGAAAAGCCCCAGAGATGCTGCAGGAGGAGGAGCTGCAAACCCAGCCCAGGGAGCTGCGGGGAGGAAAGAGCCCCCCTGAGCCAGGAAGGTGGGCGGAGATCCAGGCGGAGCTCGGAGCTGGTGGAGAAGCCTCATGGCAGGGAGAAGCCCCACAAGTGCTTGGAATGTGGGAAGGGTTTCAGGTGGAGCTCCAGCCTCATCCGGCACCAGAGGATCCACACTGGGGAGAGGCCCCACGAGTGTGGGGAGTGTGGGAAGAGGTTTCGGACCAGATCCCATCTCCTCAGTCATGAGCGGATTCACACAGAGGAGAGGCCCTTCCGCTGCCCCGACTGCGGGAAGGGCTTCAAGCACAACTCCCACCTCATCAGGCACCGGCGCATCCACACCGGGGAGAGGCCGTACGAGTGTGGGAAGTGTGGGAAGGGCTTCATAGACAGGTCTGGCCTGATCTGGCACCAGGTGATCCACACTGGGGAACGGCCCTATGAGTGCTTGGAATGTGGGAAGAGCTTTGGGTGGAGCTCAGGCCTGAGAAGGCACCAGCGCATCCACACTGGGGAGAGGCCCTACGCATGTCCCCAGTGTGGGAAGAGGTTTCAGACCAGCTCCAATCTCCTTCTACATGAGCCAATTCACACAGAGGAGAGGCCCTTCCGCTGCCCCGACTGCAGGAAGGGCTTCAAGCACAACTCCACCCTCATCATGCACCAGCGCATCCACACTGGGGAGAGGCCCTACATGTGCCCCACTTGTGGGAAGAGGTTTCAGAGTAGCTCAAATCTCCTCCTGCATGAGCGGATTCACACGGAGGAGAGGCGTTTCCTCTGCCCCAACTGTGGCAAGGGCTTCAAGAAGAAGTGCAACCTTGTCAGGCACCGGCACATCCACACTGGGGAGAGGCCATACTTGTGTCCCCAGTGTGGGAAGAGCTTCACCCGGAGCACTCACTTGACCAAACACCAACAGAGACACTGATAAGGGGAGCCCTGAAAGTTCCCCAGCTGCAGGAAGAGCTTTGTGCACTGCTCCAGCTTCATCCCCCATTGGAGGACCATGTTGGGAAGAGCCCTGGTGATCCATGTTCCCTGTGATCTGTGCTGGGAAGACACCTGACCCTTTTCCCGCCCCTGCCAATGACCTGATGTGGGATTGAAGAACATGAGGGTCTGGCCATGGCCCTGTCACTACATTCACTCCCACCTCAGGTCATTGCCAGGGGCAGGAAAGGGACTCTCTCTCTCTCTTTCCCTGAGGAGAAGGGTGTCCTTTCCATGCAGGAGGAAACATGTGGCCAGGAAGATACAATTGATGGTGATGTAGTTTTCTCTGTAACTAGTTTTTCTTATCCCTTCTGTTGTCAATATTTTTTCTGTTTCTGTTTGTTCCTTATCTCGTTGCTGTTCCCAGTAAATTGTTCTTATTCCAGCCTGGAATCTTTGCATTTTGTGCTTTCCATGGTAAGTGGGAGGGCAACAAATGGCAGGGCGGTTTTAGCGGGAGCAGGAAATTGAGAAATGCCATTCCTGAACTCCGGCCTGTGGAAACTGAGCATCCCAGCTGGTGCCAGCCCTGGTGGCCATGGCAGCAGCCTTGGGAGCCGGTCCCTGGCTGGGGCTGAAGGAACCTCTTCACTCTGGTGCCCAGGGACAGGAGTGGAGGGAGCGGCTGCAGCTGAGTTGGGGCAGGCTTAGGTTGGATCTCAGGAAAAGGTTTTTGCCCAGAGGCTGCTGGGGCACTGCCCAGGCTCCCCAGGGAAGGGTCCCAGCTCCAGGGCTCTCTGAGCTCCAGCAGCGTTTGGACAGCGCTGCCAGGCCCAGGCTGGCAGTGTTGGGGTGTCCTGTGCAGGGCCAGCAGTTGGACTCGAGGATCCTGATGGGTCCCTCCCAGCTCAGCCAATTCTGTGGTTCTGGGATCCATGACCCTGGGGATGGGAGTGCCAATGGTTGCCATGGCAATGGGCTCCAGGCCTGAGCTGGTGTCCATGGCAACCACCCCTGGCATGGGGTCTCCATGGAGCTGCCCAGGGACTGACCATAGCAACAGGGGCTGGGGATGGTTGCCATGGAAACTGACCATAGCAACAGGGTTTCCTGGTGATGGTTGCCTCCTTAGAATGAGATTTGTCACAGGCCCTCAGAGGTGTTCCATGGGGACTTTCCAAGAGTCTCCAGGCTGTTCAAGAGCTGGAATGTCACACACAGAGACAGGGGCTCCATGGAGCCCTCCCAACCGTTTCTGGGGATGGCAAAGAGCCGTGTGGTCAGAGGCAGTCACAGCCATTCCATGGTGACATCCCAGGGCACCTTGGGCTGCAGAGGCACTGATCTGTCACAGGCACTCACAGGGGCTCCACGGTGACATCCCAGGCATCCTCAGGCTGCCAAAGAGCCGGGATGTCACACACACTCCTGCCATGGGCAGAGTGGGAGCTTCAGGCAAAAGCTTTATTTCTTTATTGGAGAAACTCCTGCTGAGTCATGAGATGGAGACACCCAGCAGCCACCATGGGTTCTAAAAGCCCTGCAGAGCCTCCAGACTTCTAAAATTCCTTTTAAGAGAGGAGACTGGGAGTGACTGGATCCAATCCTGGCCCCAGAATTTGTCAAAGGTTTATGTATAAACTATTGGACAGGTAGAATTGAACAATTTGTCAATGCAATTTTTCCTACAGGATTAATGATGGAATACCAGATATATTTATATAAATACAATCAGATCATGACTAGACAGTAAGCTTTTAACCAGAGTTATTTACTCCACAGTCCAGAATCTATAACAATTATAGGATATTCTGCTCTAGGAAGCAATTTTGAAGTCAGCAGGGCCTTGCTGGAGTGGTTTGAGCCCATTGCAGGCAGAGCCTCCTGCTCCAGCAGGAACTGCCTTTCCTGTGCCAGGAGCAGGGCAGGTCCCGCTGCAGGAACAGCCCCAGGCCAGCCCCAGCACAGGGAAGGCCTCGGGCACAAGGGCAGAGTGCCATGCTGGGAGCTGTGCCAGGGACAGCCCGAGGCACCAAAGGCACCTTGGCAGCAGCAGCTGCTTGCAGGGCATGGCCAGAAGCCTCCCTTGCAACCCGGCCTGGTGGCCAGCGCTGCAGAGCTGCTGCCTCAGGGCTCATTTCTGGCTGGGCTCTGAAAAGCCACTTCTGCTCCAGGAGCCTGACTGGGAAGCCATTGGCCCAGCACCTTGGGGACAAGATATTAATGACAAAACTCTTCATTCCAGCAGAGACAAGGCAGGGGCAGAGGAAAGGGGAGAGCCAGGCCCAGGGGACAGGGCTGCCATGGTGATGGCTGTGAGGTCACTGCCCCTGCAGCAGCCTGGCTGCCCTCAGCAGACATTCTGGCCAGAATTGTTGTGAGGGCACCCAGCACATCTGGGAACCCACAAACAGGAATTCCATCCTTGGGGAGGGGAGGGGATTTCACTGGGTCAGGTTGCACACACTCCCTGATATTTGAGCATTCCTGGGATGGGGAATCCACTTCTCTGGAAAAACTGTTGCTGTTTCTTGCCACTCTCATCACTGTAAAATATTTCCTCCCTCTAACAAATTTAAATCCACCCTCATTCAGTTTAAACATCTTGATCCTTGTTCTGTCACTGCTAGACTTGGGACAAAATAACTTTGATAATTATTTTTCCATTTTCACAGATCTTGGGGAGGACCCAAATATCTCCCAAGATGGGGTTTGAAGGCTTCATCACATAACCAGCAGGTAGAGGCTGCAGGCTCTGGGCTCAGTTGTGTGCAGACTGAGGACAGAACAGGAGTAGCCTGGGAAGGATTGAAGGGTGGTTCCACAGATGCTGGAGTTTTATTTCATTGTATAAAACAGCCAGAGAAAGAAATAATGGCACCAAAGGTGTAGAGTGCCCCTGCCCAATGAGGTGGGGATTCTACCCAGACACAGCATCCGGTGAGAGCGTGACTTAAAGAAGATTCCACCCCTCCACGCTGTGGGGTGTGCCCCTGAAAGCCTGGGAAAAGACACTCCACCCTATCTGATCAAATAAGGAATGGCCCCAGAATGTTCTTTTTCTGTACCGTTATTGGTTTCAATTGTGCTGCAATGTCCCCACTGTATTTTTTTCCAATGATTGTCCTCCTCGATCCACCCCTTTGCAGTCTCCTGCTCCTCTTAATATTGGACCTTGATCCAAACTCCACCCCTACCCTGTAATATAAAAGTGTTGACCCTACCACCTTGTTTCTTGTGTTGGACCGTGGGAAAATGAAAAATCCTTGGTTTTCTAAACCAACACCTGTCCTGTTGCCTTCCTTACCCTGTTGGTTATTGGTGTCTGCCTGATGTCTGAGACTCTGGGTCCTGGGGCAGTTGTTGTGCCCTTTGCTGTGGCGGAACATAACAGTGCTTTCCTCCATATGGAAAAGAACCGTCCTTACCTATGCAGAAATGGCTGAAATTTGGCTTCCACCTCCCAAATTCCCTACATCCAAGGGTTGCTTTCAGACAAAAGCTACCAGGAAAGAGAGGTCTGGCTGCCCTTGGCCCCTGGTGGCTGCCTTTCATCTGCTCCTCAAACACTGCTGTTCCGTCTTTTCCTTCCTATGGAAAGAACCATCCTACTTCAACTGTCCATGTCTGAAATTGGGATTCCACCTCTAAAATTCCCTATATCCAAGGGCTGCTCCCAGCCAAAATCTGCCAGTACCATCAAGTTTGGCTGGCCTTGGCCTCTGGTGGCTGCCCCTGCCACACTGGGGCTCGGTTCTTTCCTTCCCATGGAGATCACTGTGACACTGTGGGCACCTCATGGAACCAAGGGGATCATTGTGGCACCACTGGAGCCCATGGAACCAAGGGGCCATGGTGACATCGTGGGGCTTCATGGACCCAGAGACCATTGTGACTCTGTGGGGCCTGATGGAACCATGGAGACCATTCTGACCCTTCAGGGCCTGGTGTCACCAAGGGGGCATTGTGACACCTCAGGGCCTCCTGGAAGCAAGGGACCATTGGGACACTGTGAGGCCCCATGGAACTGAGGGAACATGGACCAGGTCTGGCTGGCTTGGCCTGCCAGGGGCCACCTGACAGGTCTGGCTGATCTTGGGATGTCATGGGCTGCTTCTCATCAGCTCCTGGAGCAATGGGGCTCTGTGTTCTTCTTTGTATGGAGAACGCTCTGTCTATTCAGATGCCCATTGCCAAAACTGGTATTCTCCCTAAGAATTTTCCTATATCTAAGGGTATCTCCCAGAAAAAACCTGCCACTCTATCTGGCCTCTAATGGTCACCCCTGATCTGCCCGTGAAACACTCACTGGGGCTCTCTTCTTTCCTTCCTATGGAATAGAACCGGCCTTCATGTCTAGGGACCATGGCCCAAATTAGAATTTGACCTCCCAAATTCCGTATATCCAAGGATTTCTCCCAGACAAAAGCAGCCAGGACAGACAGGTCCGGCTGGCCCTATGCCCTGGTAATTTTCTTAGACTCTGAGCTGAATGTTTTCATTTGAAAACACCTTGGAGAGGGCCCAGAGATCTCCCAAGGAGGGGTTCTGAGCCCTTGGGCACAATACCACTACATATAGACAAAGGAGCTCTGTGCTCTGTGCTGCTGTGGTGGTTTTGCATCACAGAAGTGATGTCCTGAGAGAAGCTGCTAGCAGTTTCCTGTGTGTCTGACAAAAACCAATCAGTAATTAGCTTTGAGAGCTGACAGTCTGTTAAAGCACTAAGGAAGCTGCAGACGCCTCTGTGCAGACACAAGTTAGAGATGAGAAAGCCTGGCTGGGTCTCTGTCCCTTCTGGCCCCACAGAGGTGCCGAGGCCGGCCCAGCCCCGTCTCGGCCGTGGGGCCGGGCGGCTCCTGCCGTGGGGCCGGGCCCCTTCCCAGGGAGCCGCCAGGCGCCATCTGCTGCCGGGCAGGGCAGGGGAGGCCGCGGGGCCGAGGCCGGGCCGTGGCTGCGGGTGCTGACATCTGGCCCTGCCGAGCCCTGCCCTGCCGCCAGCCCGGGCCCGGCCAGGATCCGCCGGGCCCCAGGAGCAGCCCCGGGCCGGGCCGGCTCGGCCAAGGCTCTGCCGCCCTTGGGCTTCGCCCGCAGCCGGCGGGCAGGGCAGGAGAAGCCATCGGCCCCGGCCGTGCTGCTGCTGGGCTCTGGCCTGGCTGCTGAGATCCTGGCCCTGCCCCAGCGCGGCCCAGCCTGACACAGCCCCAGCGCAGCCGCTGCAGAAACCTCCATGGCAAAACAGCTCCGGCCGCAAGCACCGAGCCCGGCCGGGCTCACGGAACCATCTGCAGCCCCGGGAGACATTGACTCTGCCAGTGCTGCCATCCTCCCTCCCGTGAGAGAAAAGGACACAGGGCAGGCACACAGAGGAGCAGCATGAACACACCGAGGGCAGGGAAGAGGAAGTTGAGTCCCAGATGGGAGAGATGAGGAGATGCCTTCATCTTGGGGCTGAAATCCTCTGGTAAAGCTGTGGAGAAGGATGTCATTGATACATCAGATTCTATTTTTCCCTATAACGCATTGAAAACTATGGGGAGATGACTTGTTTCATTAATGGTCTCCATGCTGAATTATGGAGAGTTTTGTGGATGAATGGCTTCGTGAGAAAGGACATGACTACGTGCAGTTAGTGAAGCAGTAGCTGAAAATTGCACAGTGCAGCAATAGCAGATGTAGCAATAATATCTTATGTCCTTGGCTAAGCTGGTTCCCAACAGTAGAATGGTCAGGAAAAAGATAAATGTAAGGGAAAACAAAGCAAGCTTAGAAAGCTTCAAAGGCGGGGTTGACCTGTTTTTAATACACCAATGATGAGCCTAAATTTTGCAATATGCATGAGCTTCATTATAACGGGTATAACTGTACATGTGTGCTTGAAATAAACTGAGACTTGTTGACATTATAGAATGGACTTGTCTCCCGTCATTTTTTCCACAAAATGGTGACCCGATCGACGTGATAGGCGCCACAGTGGAGTGACGAAAAAGGGTTCGGGTCCTGATGCAGCCAGGACGGCAAAAGTGCTGAATTGAAACAGAGTGCACCGTGCCCCAGGTGACTGCACAGGCAAGCCTGGCCGATACGTGCTGCCGACGACCTCGGAGGGCTGCAACAGCGCTGACAATATAGGTATGGAGAGGCAAGCAGCATATGATTTATTTACTGCATTCTTGCAGAGAAGGCAGATTAAAGGCATTGATCTGCAAAAAGATCTGCCAGGGTTATTAACATATGGGTATTCTAAGGGGTTCTTTGTAAATCCTCATACAGTACATGAGTTATCTGAGTGGCGTAAGTTCGGGGATAAACTATGGGAGGAAGTTTTAGATGATGATAAGACAGCTAAAAAGTTGGGAAAGTGGTGGAAGGTAGTTCACAATGAGTTATTACAACATCAGGCAGAAAAGAAAGCTGCCGAGCAGAGAACTTCAGCACTAGAGAAAAATAGAGGTTTTAGCGGGGAGGATTGGTTGCCTGGTGTTTCCATGCCACCTGCTGTGTCTACAGTGGAGTTACCTCCATTGCGACCTGTGGCTGAGGACACGGAAAAAGAGTCACGTTGTGAGGCCACGGCTCCTCCAGCCGCCCCAGAACAGAAATCGACAGTTTGTCAAAGTTTGTCTGTCAGTAAGCCGACCCCTAGGGCAGAGTCTGACCTAACGGAGGCTCTGGCCAGGGAACAGAGGGAAGTTTGGGTGACTTTGGCAAGAGAGGAGCTGGACAAAGGAGATGGGCAGGCTTTGGAACTAGCAGCAGAACTGGCTTGTCCTGTAATTTTTCAGCAGCAGGCAGGCGGAGGGTTAACAGCTCAGATTACACCGTTAGATTGGAAGTTATTGTCACAGTTGCGAGCTACAGTGAGTCAATTTGGAGTTACTAGTGAACCGGCTAGGCAGATATTGGATTATGTTTGGAGTACTAATATATTGCTACCAGGAGATTGTAGAAGTCTTGCTAAGATTATTTTCTCGCCACATCAGAGGCTTTTGTTTGGTGCACACTGGCAGGCAGAAGTTAATGAAGCTGTAGCTATACAAAGACAGCCTGGAGATCCTCTTCATGGAGTAACTGTAGATGAATTGATGGGCTTAGGACCATATTTTCGCACTGAGGCACAAGCTATGCTAGGACCTGAGAAGTGTCGAGAGGCAATGCGACTAGCTCGAAGGGCTATAGATAAGGAGAAAGACTCGGGAGGTTTGCCAGCGTATATGGGAATTAAACAAGGAAGGGATGAGACTTTTGGAGCGTTTATTGATAAGGCAGCGGCAGCAATAGAGAGAGCTGGAGTGCCTGAGTTTATGCGTGGATCATTGTTGAAGCAATGTGCTTTGCAAAATTGTAATGCTTCTACAAGAAGTGTGTTAAACACATTAGGAGCTAATTGGACTATAGAAGATGCACTAGAGAGGATGGCTACTATACCAACGGGGCAGCAGGCATTTTTAGTTGAGGCTATTAAAGAGCTGGGGGAGGGATTAAAAGAGCAGGCAAAAGCTTCACAGACACAGATGTTAGCTTCACAGACACAAGTGTTAGCTGCTCTTGCACCCCTCCAAGCGTCAGTAGCAACCCAGGGAAGTGTTTACGGCGGCCGTATGAGATGTTTCCGATGTGGAGGGACAGGACACGTTCGGCGAGAATGCTCTGCCGCTGGAGTATGGTGTCCTAAATGCAAATCGGATACTCATAACATTGCTGCCTGTAAGAGGAGACCGGGAAACGCCCGAAACAGCGCGAACAAGAGCAGCCGCGCTCCGACACAAATAGCTGCTCCAGCTTGTCCAACAGGACACCTTGCGTCCAGCCACAAGAGAGAACCTCGGGATGGACTTGGCAGCCGCAGTAGAAGTGACTTTAATGACACCACAGCCGCAGAAGGTCCCCACTGGAGTTAATGGACCTATTATAATAGAGGGCAGGACAATGGGAGCTTTGTTATTGGGAAGATCATCGGCCTCTATGCTTGGATTATTTGTGCTGCCTGGTGTCATTGATGCAGACTATACTGGTGAAATTATGATTATGGTTCATACTCCATTTCCTCCTATTCGGATTAATAAAGGACAAAGGATCGCTCAATTGGTTCCTCTGGAGCAAGTTACTAAGGCTGTATCCTCACGGAAAAGCCGTGGAAGAGATGGATTTGGATCTACAGGAGGCTTGACTCTATTAACTTTGGATCTAAATGACAGACCAAGAAAAGAGGTTTTGTTGGAGTATAAGGGACAAAAATGCATGCTTACAGGTTTGCTGGACACAGGTGCTGATTCAAGTATTATTGCACCACAGTGTTGGCCTGCACATTGGCCTTTACAGCCAGCTGCTACAGCAGTAACAGGGGTTGGAGGTTTAACTCTTGCAAGTCGCTCGCCACCTCTTACTGTCTCAATATATGGTAAAGTCATAAAGGCAATATTTTCTGTTGTTCAGTTACCACCTACGGTGCAATGCCTAGTTGGGCGAGACATTTTAACATAGTTAGGGGTTGTCCTGACAAATGAGCACCCTTTGGGATAATAGCCATTGCTTGGACTTTCCCGATTCCAATAATTTGGAAAAGTGATGAGCCTATATGGGTAAAGCAATGGCCTTTAAAAAGGGAAAGTCTGCAACATGCTCATACCTTGGTCACTGAACAATATCAACAAGGGCATCTGAAATTGTCTACAAGTCCTTGGAATACCCCTATCTTTGTGATAAAGAAAAAGTCAGGGAAATATCGTTTGCTACATGACTTGCGGGAGGTTAATAAACAGATGGAGCCAATGGGTGCGCTACAGCCAGGTCTGCCTAATCCAGCAATGCTACCTGAAGGATGGCCTCTATTGATAATAGACCTCAAAGATTGCTTTTTTACAATAGCTTTGCATGACAGGGATACAAAGCGCTTTGCATTTACTTTGCCAGCTCTGAACAGAGAAGGTCCAGGTTTTGCCTCAGGGTATGCGTAACAGCCCTACTTTATGTCAACTTTACGTAGATTCTGCATTACAACCATTGAGACAACAGTGGCCACAAGCTATCATTTATCACTATATGGATGATATTTTGATTGCTCAGCCTAAATCATTTACGAGTCAACAGGTTAAACATGTACAAAATTTGCTGGGACGTTTTCAGCTTGTTGTGGCCCCAGAGAAAATACAGTTAACTTCTCCTTGGAAATACTTGGGATGGACATTGTCTCAAAGCTTGGTAACGCCTCAGAAATTAGAACTGAAAACACAGATTGTTACTTTAAATGATGCTCAGAAATTACTAGGTGATTTACAATGGCTTAAACCTATAGTGGGCCTTCCAAATGAACTGTTAGATTCTCTTAGACCCTTATTGAAGGGCACAGACCCAACAGCACCAGTGACCCTTAATCCTCATCAGAAAAGAACTCTTCAGCAAATTACAGACTGTGTGGTTCAGGGTCGTGTACATCGGCGAATACTGGGAATCCCGCTTAATCTCACTATATGGTGTGGTGAAAAACATTTGCTGGGAGCTTTAACACAGCTAGAAACAAAAACGGGGGAGATAAGGGTGTTGGAATGGCTATCCCCTCCACTTCAGCAAACAAAAACTTTAATTCAAAAAATTGAACTGTTAGCAGCTTTGATAAAACGGGGTCGTGAGAGAATTTTGCAGGTTGATGGGCGAGAGCCTGAATTAATACAGATTCCTATGAAAAAGGACTCTTTACAATGGTATTTGGTCAATAGTGAAGAACTGCAGGAAGCTCTGCTAGGAATAGGAGGTGCTGTCATAACTGAAAGTATTAAAAATCCTCCATTACAGTGGATTGGAAAATTGAGTTGGATGGTTCGGCCACAGCGAGAAAAGGAGACGATTCCTGGTGCAATAACAGCATACACAGATGCAGGGAAGAGGTCAGGAACAGCAGCAATTACATGGCAGGAGCAGGGAGTCTGGAATCATGAAATCCTTACTGCAAATGACTCAGATACCCTTCAGACCTTGGAGTTAGCAGCTGTGGTATGGGCTCTAACAGTCCTGAAGGGGCCTTTGAACATTGTTACAGATTCCTTGTATGTAGTTGGTGTTGTGGAAAGAATAGAGGATGCTGCTATCAAGGAAGTACGGAATCAGAGACTATTTGAACTGTTCATACAACTTCAAAAAGCAGTAAAAATCCGAGAACATCCTTATGCTATCATTCATATAAGAAGTCACAAATGGGAAATTGGCTTAGGAGAGGGTAATGCCCGGGCAGATAAGCTCGTCACAGTGACTCAAACTTCTCCTTTATCAGGGCAAATGCTTGCTAGGGAGGCACATTCTATGTTTCATCAGAATGCAAAAGGGTTACAACGGGAGTTTGGAATATCCCATGCAGATGCTACTGCTATAGTGAGAGCTTGTCCCATCTGTAGTCATCATAATGGGGGTCATGGCATGGGATGGGGAGTTAACCCACGAGGTCTTTCATCTAATGAACTCTGGCAGATGGATGTTACTCATGTAAATAGTTTTGGTCGCTTGAAATATGTTCATGTTACTATAGATACATATAGTAAATACATCTGGGCAACAGCTCAAGCTGGAGAAAAAGCATTACATGTTATAAGGCATTTGTGTAGTTGTTTTGCAGTAATGGGAGTGCCAAAGCAGATCAAGACAGACAATGGTCCTGCATACATTGGTGGCAGGGTGAATAGATTTTTAAAATCATGGGGAATTAAGCACATTACAGGAATAGCACATTCTCCCACTGGACAAGCAATTGTAGAAAGGGCAAATGGAACTTTGAAGAGATATCTGGAAAAACATAGAGATTAGAGATGTTCAGGAAAGATTAATGAAAGTGCTCTTTGTTCTTAATCATTTGTGTGTATTTGGGGATTCAGAGGCACCACCTGCAATGGTACATTATGGACAAAAAGAAATAAACAAAAAGGGCAAAGAAGTATGGGTCAGGTATAGGGACCCTAAAACAGGTATTTGGCAGAACCCAGCAAAGGTACTATATTGGGGAAGGGGATATCTTTGTGTTTCCACCCCTACAGGTTCACTCTGGGTGCCAGCAAAGTGGACCAAACCAGCTCTGGATGAGTCGTCTCTTAGCTCGCCTGATGGATCAGGACCAGAGGAGAATTGAAGAGAAGTTGATTCGCACAGTGGGACCTATTCTTCAAGAGATAAGAGGACTTTCCCCAGTGATTGATCAATTTTTGCCTTCAGAGTTAACTTTTACGGCAATTGTTACAGCTATTGAGGCTTTACAGACTGTTCATATTCCAGGACCAAAGAATCCTGAGTGTCTTAGTTGTGGGAATTTTAATTGTAACAGTTGGATTGCTTTTGTTTGTGGGGGTTGTGGAAAAACATACTGGGAAGATCAAGTATTTTTAAAACGACATTTTTGGTGTAAACATTGTGACTTTCAAAAACGAGGAGATTCTTGGCAGAGAGATTTAATACGAGACACAGGCTTAGGAGTTGCTATAGCTTTACAGTTATTTGAAGCACCAGAACAAAAGATATTAGCTTTTTATAGGTGGGAAGCAGAATACGCTTGTGATAGATTAATTAAGCAAGCAAATTCAAAATTTTTATCAACAAGGTGTCAAAAGCAAGTGAAGGTATCTATAAGATCTTATTTAGGAAAACCAATAGTAGGAAATCCAGACATAGAATTAGATAAGCTTGTTAAATATGTGCAGACATTAAAATTAAAATTCAAGCAAAAGAAATCATGAGGGCGATAAGGTGGATAATCTATCTTGTTCTTTTGACTAATCTTTGTCATGGACTAATACAATTTAATCAGCCCAGAGAAAATATTTGGGTAACCTTGGCTAACATGACTAATCAAAGTTCGCTATGCCTTAGCTTGGGAGGAGTGACAAATCCATTTCGTACCTGCCTAACAGGTGTTCCTGTCTGGAGACCAGAAGAATTTTGTGGATTAATAAAAAATCAGACGCTTTGCAAGAATTTTGCAAAGGTGAAAGGGCCAGACAAGAATATTGATTACACAGAAGCTCAACGAGATGGCTATAGGCAATGTTTGTTGGTACTGTCACTTAAAGAAACATTGCAATCTCCACCAGAGGAATTAGATCTCTTTGGAAGTGCTAATGCTAGTTTAGGGAATGTTTCAACAGGAGGATGGTTTAGCTTTGTTCCATTGAATTTGCAGAGTGTAAATAACCCAAGAGACAAATGGGCTTCTCTGGACTCTTCATTGGACTCAGGTAGGGTAGCATCACAGTTATATTCTAACTGTGATGGTTCCAAGATAAACAAACCCTTAAGGTTGCCAAAGGGTGTATTTTGATCTGTGGAGATAGAGCTTGGAATGGAATTCCGGTAAAACCACAAGGGGGACCCTGTTACCTAGGAAAACTAGCGCTGTTCCATCCTAATATATCGCTGCTAATGCAATGGGACAGGCTAGGGAAGACAAGGAAGAGGCGTGATGTGCATGACTTAAAATGTGATCAGGTTGGACAACCTCAATTTTGGAGTACTTTAAAACAAGTAATAGTGGCAACCCTGTTACCAGGAGGAGCTGCCAAAAAGGCTATGGTGTTAGCTGAACAATTGGGATGCTGGACTAAAGATGAACTTAACAAAACATCAGAGGTTTTATCTATGCTTGCTATGGATGTACAAAGTGTAAATCATGCTGTGCTACAGAACAGAGCAGCAATTGATTTTTTGTTGTTAGCCCAGGGACATGGATGTGAGGAATTTGAAGGAATGTGTTGCATGAATGTCTCTGATCATTCTGTATCAATACGCGCTAATATTAAAGAACTACAACAGGGCCTTCATCAATTAAAAGAAGAAGATGGTCTGGGGATAGAAGAATGGCTTAAAGGTTTAGGGATCGGTCCTTGGCTAAGAACTTTTATCATGTATGCAGTAGGAATCTTGATTGTTGTTTTACTATTCTTGCTGATTTTGCCCTGCCTGTTTAACTGTCTTCAGAAGCTGGTAGAACGCATGGTTCAAAAGATGTGGACAACTAACTTAATGGTCCAAAACAAAAACGGGGGAAATGTGGAGAGTTTTGTGGATGAATGGCTTCGTGAGAAAGGACATGACTACGTGCAGTTAGTGAAGCAGTAGCTGAAAATTGCACAGTGCAGCAATAGCAGATGTAGCAATAATATCTTATGTCCTTGGCTAAGCTGGTTCCCAACAGTAGAATGGTCAGGAAAAAGATAAATGTAAGGGAAAACAAAGCAAGCTTAGAAAGCTTCAAAGGCGGGGTTGACCTGTTTTTAATACACCAATGATGAGCCTAAATTTTGCAATATGCATGAGCTTCATTATAACGGGTATAACTGTACATGTGTGCTTGAAATAAACTGAGACTTGTTGACATTATAGAATGGACTTGTCTCCCGTCATTTTTTCCACACTAAATTAAGCAAATATTGCAATAGCTGTGATCTCATGAGATGTTTCAACAGAGAAAGAGAGCATAGTGATGAGACCCTGTGCCCCAGGGAGAGAAGACCTCTGTTCCCACAGATGAGGATGATTTCAGAAAGAGATTAAGAGAACTGTTGCTCTTAAACAGCTCATCTTTAAACCAATACCTCATACGCTGATACGACCCATAAACACAGCCTTGGTAAAAGCTGTGAAAAAATGTGAGGGACTTCGAAATTGCAGATTTCTCCAGGCAGCTGCTCTTTGTGGAAATTGAGAGCCGCAAGAGCACTGTTTTCTTGTGGGGAAGTCTCCAGAGCAAGAAAGAGAGACTCCACTCCCTAAGTGAAGTAAAGAAAGACTATTCTAGAGGTGGTAAAGTGATTCAAAATTTTTTGGTTTGTCTTTTTATATAATCAGTATGTAAGAAAAGGTTGTATGGAGAGGGGAGGTGTTCTGAAAGTTTTGTTCTGATCCTTATCACTCTTTCTTTTAGTTTTTTTAACAAACTTTTCCTTATACTGTTAAAGTTTGAGCCCACTATGCCTTTCTCCTAATCCTATCTCAGAGCAGGAAATGAGTAAGTATATTCCAGTGAGTGCACTGGTAATTAGCCAACACTGAACCAACTACACTAATTAATGCATTGGCCGAGAAATCTCAAATTGGTGAACCAAAACCACTACAGAAACTTCCTGATGAACTGCCCCAGACAAGAGGGATATCAAAGCAGAGCCATGGTTTGTCAGGACTTGCTTGATCTTAATGAGCCCTGTGGTGACTTTGGAGCTGAGCCCTGGAACCTCAGGGCCTGAGAGGAGATTGCACAAACCTTTCCAGGAGTCCAAGTCAGAAGAAAACCCCAAAGTATCTCCAGCCATTAATGGGACCCACTGAGGTCCATCCCCAACACAGGCTCCTCATGGACTCCTTGGAGGAGAGAACTGGAGTCCAGGATTGCACAAAAACCTCTCAGAGACTCAAAACGGCACAAAAACCTCTCAGTTTTGAAAGGACAATCCAAGATACCTTGAAAAAGTTGAGTATCTCAAAGCATTAATGAGCCCCACTAAGTGTCAGTACAAAGCTCTCAAGGGACTTGTTAAAGCAGATAATTGGGCCCATGATTGCACAGACCTCTCACAGAGTCTATATGAAATGGGAAATATCAATTACCTGCAAAGAACTGAAGTTCTGGGAGCATGAAGGAGCCATTCCTGACCAGGGCTCCCCAGGGACTCCTTCCAGGAGATCCTTGAGGCCACTGGGATGTGGGCATGGGGGGGATGCTGAGGGCAGGACCAGGGGCTGACAGTGCCCAGCCTGGCTGGGGCTGTGCCAGGAGGCCCCAGGGCCTCAGGACAAGGTGTCTCCTCACAGCCCTTGGTGGCACAGACCCTGCTGTGCCCCAGGGCACCAAGACTTGGCTTCTCTTTGTCCCCACCTGCCATCAGTGCCTCCAGTTCTCTGATCTGCCTGGGATCTGGGGACGCTTTCTCAGTCGTGTCCCTCAGTGGGACCGATTAAAAGTCCAAGAAACTTTGGAGCTGGATTCTGACTTGGAGTTCAGGAGAGGTTTCTGCAGCTCCCTCTCAGGGCCTGATGTTCAGGGCCTGAGCACAAAGCCCCAGAGGGTCATTAAAGTCCTTGTGCTGTGTCTGTGCTGCTGAGCTGGGCCGGGCTCCTGGCACAGAGGGTGATCCTGGTAACCAAGCAGAGCTTCAAAAGCACATTTCTCTTGCTGAGCAGCTCTTCTGCCAGCCCAGCAGGGCTGGGGCACTGCCTGCAGCCAGCCCGGGCACAGCACAGAGGCACAGAGGGCTTCAATCAGTCAGGGCTGGGAAGGGGCTGAGAAGTGCCTGGGGCAGAATCACTGCCAGCCCTTGGCACAGGAACCTCTGGCTGCAGGACAATGCAGCTGCAGCTCCTGGAGAGATCTCCTAAAGCTGGAACATCCCAATGCCCACAGAGCCTGTGAGTGCATTCTCTGCTCATCTCCTGTGCAGAGCAGCCAGGGGTGCCCAGGGCTGTCCTGCAGAGCAGGGTCCTGCAGCCCAGGGCGCTGTGCTGGGCCAGGGACTCTGCTGCCTGCCAGGGACAGCTCTCAGCCGGCCCTGGAGCTGCTCCCAGCGCTGGCCAGGAGCTGTGGGGGGAAGGAGCCACCCTGAGCAGGGCAGGTGCTGCTGCTGAGAGGGGCTGGCTGGGGCAGGGCTGCTCCCAGCTCCAGACCTGCCTGGGCACAGCTCCGGAGGACACTTCCCAAAGAAGGTAAGCCTGGGATTGCTTTAAAGGTCAGGAGCATTCCTGAGGGTGTTTTCTATTTCCTGTTTGGTGCAGGATGGGAATGTTGGCGTGGTGACATAAAGATTTTTGCTTTTTATACATTTTTCATATACTGTAGCTCTTTAAGTTACTATTTTATAATTATAAAACTATAATCCTTACTTAGCTCCATTAAACTCTTAATTAGCTTTATCAAACTACTATTATGTACTCATGTAACTGTAATCTTTGCTGACACTAGTATGTTTCCTACCTTTCTCTTAGATTTTAGTACAATAAATTGACTGTCTATATACATTCCTGAAATAGTGTATAGTCTTATTATGAGGAAGAGTGTCTACAAGAAGAATATTTTGGTATTTGACCACAATATGAAGAGTCATAACTAAAACTGGGGCAAAGAAGTCCTCGGACTTACTGGAATGTGTTGATACAGGGGTGTGGAATTGGGGCAACTGAATCTCCTACTGGACGTTCCTGTTAAATATCCTAATTAATTAACCCTAATGAACTTTTGAAATCAGGGGCTGGGTGTTCCTCATCCTCACTGGGACACCTGGAAACTTCCAATAAAGGTCTGTTTTTTACTTTACTGTTCTAACACTGTTGTAAGGGCTCTTTTTTTGTCTTTTGATTATAGGTAGCGGGGGGTTGAGAGAAGCAGAACAGAAATTGTAATCCCAGAATCAGAGCACATTCTGAGTTGAAAGGGACAGACAGGATCATCAAAGGAATGTTTGAACATTTACAGAGACTCCAGAACTGTGACTTTGGGTGGTCAGTGTCTCTGCTGGGAGCCTCCCAAAGGGCCTTCAGCCACTCCTCAGCCCTGGGCAGCAGCAGCATCACCTCTGCAGGGCCCAGCAGGGCTCTCCTGAGCTGCCCTTGCCCAGCTGCACACAGAGCCTGCCCCAGCCAGGGCCCTGCACACAGGCAGGTTTCTGTAGGGCCGGGCCGAGGGCACACAGGGTGGGATGGGCTCTGTGAGCGCTGGCAGGGACAAGGCACCTCTCAGGAGGGGATGTCCAGGCCCAGGGAGATGCTCAGGGAAGCAGAGGGGGCTGGACAGAGCAGTGCTGGGGGAACAAGCCCATCCAGCCCCTCACCTTCCCTCAGCCACAGGGAATCCTTTGCCTCTCACATCTCTCAGTGGCAAACTCTGAGTGCAGCAGGAATGCTGGGGATTTCTGACCTCAGAGAGCATGCAATGGTGAGTGGGTAGGAAAACAATTCATAAAACCAACTCCTCCAATCCTTTTGATCTGGGAGTGCAGATGGTACCAAGGTTTTCTGCATTAGGAGTGATTCCCGTGACAAATCCTGAATATCCAGCCTTGTCCCTCTGCCACAGGGCCACAAACCCAGGGCAGCAGGGCAGGGATGGCTCCTTGAGAGCCCCCACATACAGCCCTGGCTGCTCCTGGCACACTCAGCCAGCACAACTGGAGCTCAGGCAGGGACCTGGGTGAAGGTTTTCCCAGAGCAGGAACAAGGGTGGGTGAGTCCCAGCAGGACAGGCTGCAGGGTATGGCCCAGGTTTGGCTCCAAGCAGCCTCTCCTGACTTGTCCCTGTCCTTTCTCCATGAACAGGTGCCCATGTGCAGCCACAGCAAATGTCCAACAGCAGCTCCATCAGCCACTTCCTCCTGCTGGCACTGGCAGACACGCGGCAGCTGCAGCTCCTGCACTTCTGCCTCTTCCTGGGCATCTCCCTGGCTGCCCTCCTGGGCAACGGCCTCATCATCAGCGCCGTAGCCTGCGGCCACCACCTGCACACGCCCATGTTCTTCTTCCTGCTCAACCTGGCCCTCAGCGACCTGGGCTCCATCTGCACCACTGTCCCCAAAGCCATGCACAATTCCCTCTTGGATACCAGGAACATCTCCTACTCAGGATGTGCTGCTCAGCTCTTTTTCTTTCTCTTCTTCACTGGATCAGAGTATTTCCTCCTGACCATCATGTGCTACGACCGCTACGTGTCCATCTGCAAACCCCTGCACTACGGGACCCTCCTGGGCAACAGAGCTTGTGTCCACATGGCAGCAGATGCCTGGGCCAGTGCCTTTCTCAATGCTCTGCTGCACACAGCCAATACATTTTCCCTGTCCCTGTGCCATGGCAATGCCCTGGGCCAGTTCTTCTGTGATATCCCCCAGATCCTCAAACTCTCCTGCTCCAAATCCTACCTCAGAGAACTTGGGATAATTACTGTTACTGTGTCTCTTGGATTTGGTTCTTTTGCATTCATTGTTTTCTCCTATGTGCAGATCTTCAGGGTTGTGATGAGGATCCCCAATGAGCAGGGACGGCACAAAGCTTTTTCCACCTGCCTCCCTCACCTGGCTGTGGTCTCTCTGTTCACCAGCACTGTCATGTTTGCTCACCTGAAGCCCCCCTCGATGTCCTCCCCATCCCTGGATCTGTCAGTGTCAGTTCTGTACTTGGTGGTGCCTCCAGCCCTGAACCCCCTCATCTACAGCCTGAGGAACCAGGAACTCAAGGCTGCAGTGTGGAGACTGATGCCTGTATGCTTTCAGGAACATTAAACTGCTGGCCAATTTCTGAGTATCACTTGTAATAAAAATTATCTTTGATACTTCTTGCTGTTTTCCTCTTGGACGTTCTTTTTCATTGTTTTACATTTTAATGCTGTCCACAAAGAAATGTCATTCCTTGTGCCATTTCTCATTTTGTTTCTTTCTACCTTCCCTGTGGCCACAGACTGTGTCAATGAGGGCCTGTGACTTTGAAGGAATTAAAGGATGTCCCAGCAAAGTTTTCTGCAGAGATGCCCGTTCATTGTCTTCTCTGGAGCTGCAGCAGCTATGTCTGTGTGCAGAGCTGGGGCAGATCAGTGCTGGCACAGCCACTATGCTCCTGCTGGCCACAGCATTCCTGATCCAGGCCAGGAGCCATTGGCCTTCTTGGCCACCTGGGCACTCTGCTGGCTCATGTCCAGCCTGCTGTCCATCAGTCCCTGCAGGTCCCTTTCTGCCTGGCTGCTGTCCAGCCCCTCTGTCCCCAGCCTGTAGCACTGCAGGGGTTTTTGTGGCCAAAGTGCAGGACTTGGCACTTGGACTTGTTAAACCTCACCTTGTTGGATTTGGGCCCTGGATCCAGCCTGTCCAGGGCCCTGTGTAGAGCCCTCCTACCCTCCAGCAGATCAATACTCACAGCCAACTTGGTGTCACCTTGATTCCATGAGGCCCAGAGTGTCCCAATGGTGTCCATGATTCCATGAGGCCTCCCAGTGTCACAATGTCCCTTTGGTTCCATGGGACCCTTGGTGTCACAAAGTCCCTTGGATCCTTGGGCCCTGCAGTGTCACAATGTCACCGTGGTCCCCAAGGCCCTGCAGTGTCACAATGGATCCTTGGTTCCATGAGGTCTGGCAAGGCAGCAATGCTTTCCTTGATCCCTCAGTGTCACAATGACCCCTTGGTTCCAGAAGGCCCTGCAGAGTCACCGTGGCCTCTGTGGTCCCACCAGGACCCAGACTGTCACAATGCACTCCTTGCTTCCATTCAGCCCCACAGTGTCACAGTGTCCCCGTGGCTCTGTGGTGCCATGTCACACACAGTGTCACCATGGTCCTCTCAGTGCCACCAGGCCCTGCAGTGTCACAATGGCCCCTTGCTTCCCCAGGGCCCTGCAGTGTCACAATCATCAGAGAATCCACGAGGCTGAAAAGGGACTTGGAGAGCATCAAGTCCAACCTGGGACCCAACAACACCTTGTCACCCAGACCATGGCCCTGAGTGCCACATCCAGTCTTTCCTGAAACACTTCCAGGGACAGTGACTCACCCACCTCCCTGGGCAGCCCATTCCAATGCCCAATGCCCCTTTGTGTGAAGAATATTTCCTGATGTCCAACCTAAACGTCCCCTGGTGCAGCTGAAGGCTGTGTCCTCTTGCCCTGTCCCTGTTCCCTGGGAAAAGAGCCCAACCCCCACCTGGCTGCACCCTCCTGTCAGGGATTTGTGGAGGGTGATGAGGTCTCCCCTTATCCTCCTCTTCTCCAGGATCAACAACCCCAGCTCCCTCAGCCGCTTCTCACAGAATTTGTGCTCCAGACCCCTCACCAGCCTTGTTGCCCTTCTCTGGACATGCTCCAGACCCTCCATGTCTTTCGTAAATTGGGGGTCCAGAACTGGATACAGCTCTCAAGGTACTGCCCAACCAGTGCTGAGCACATGGGAAGAATCACTGCCCTGCTCCTACTGGCCACACCATTCCTGATCCATAGGAGTGCCAGGGCTTGGATGAGGGAAATTGTGGAGTGGGGGAAGGGACAAAGTGTTACTGACTGTCAGGCATGAAGGGTCTTGATTTTCACATCTGTTCAAACTGCACTAGAAGGTGCTGAGAGTCAATATCATTTGGACATTGCCAATATCAATCTATAAACAGGAAAAGAAAACAGGACAAAACAATTACATCTGCATTGTTTTCATTACAGTATATTCACTTAGAATACACTTGTGAAATCTGCCTAATTAACCACAGAAGAATTGAAATCTTCAATTATTCCCAGGGGTTTTTCTTCTATGGGCATTTTGAACATATGTTTATGAGCTTTTCCCACTGATTTCCTGTACTGAAGAGCTCAAGAAAAAGAGGCCTCTGGAGGAGTAAAATTCAGCAGCAGCCTCCAAGTGGCTGGGGATGCATCCCCATCAGAGCAGCAATGAGCAGAAATGGGCACAGCTTTGTGGCTGCCCCAGCTCTGGGATGGGCCCTGGGCCTGGAGCAGGAGCAGCTCTGGAGGGCCCCAGGGCCGGGGCTCTTGTGCTGGCCTGGGCAGATGGGATGGCAGGAGGGGCTGCAGAGCTCTCAGCACCTCAGGCAGAGGGGAGCAGGGCAGCCAGGGAGCTCCTTTGGCCTTGGCCAAGCCCCTTCCCCCATGGTGGGGCTGAGTCCTGGCTGAGCTGCAGCTGCTGCTGTGCCCTTGGCAGGGGCTGAGGCCGTGGGGCAGTGCCCAGAGCAGCCTGGGCTGAGCAGAGCTGTGGGGCCAGAGCCGGCTGGGCTGTGCTGGGGAGAGGCCCTTGGTGCTGCCCAGAGCTCAGGGCAGCTGGCAGAGCTGGCAGGGAGCTGGGCTGGGCTGGGAGAGCCTGGCACAGGAACCATCAGTGTCCATCTCAGCCTGGCTGAGCGGGCAGGGGCAGGACTCAGCCCAGGCCTTGTGGGGCAGGGCCAGCGCCTGGGCAGGCATTGAAAACAGGCAAGAGCCCGAGAGAGGAGGCTGCTCTGTGCCCTTGGGGCACGGACAGAGCAGGGAGGGGCCCAGGACATTTGTCAGCGCCAGCCTCTGTCTGTGCCAGCCCTGGGCAGCCCTGGCTGCTGAGCCCAGCTCTGCCCTGGGCTGAGTTTGGCTGTGGCCCAGCTCCATCCTCCTGCGGGGCTCAGGGCCTGTTCCCGGCCATGGCCAGCCCTGGCCGCCTCTCTGCTGGCCCCGAGGCCGGCAGAGCCCGGGCAGGGCTGTCTGTGCAGCCCCACAGGTGCCACGGCTTGGCAGGAGCTGGCAGAGGCTGCCCAGCAGGGAGGCCATGGGGCACAGAGCCCCAAGGCTGCCCAGGGCCCCACGGCACAGGGGCCGTTCCCAGCCGCAATGCTCCTGTCCTGGGCTGGGCTGCACAGGGGCTGTGGCACCATGGCTGGGCCAGCACAGGGCCACCGAGGGGCCACGCAGCCGCTGCCGGGGCTGGCAGCAAGGCCGGGCACAGACAAGGAATTGCTGAGCATGGCCTGCGCTGGCCAGGGCTGCCTGTGCCCAAGGCAGAGCTCAGCTGCCCTTGGGGGCTGCAGGAACACTCAGGAGCCCAAAGAGCCTCCATGGCTGTGCTGGAGACCAAGGCTGGAACAGGGAAATGCAGGGATGCTGTGCCATGGGGAGAGCATGGAATTCCAGCACACACCTCAGCTCTCTGATGGTCCCAGCACCGTGCTGGGCCCTGTTCCAGACTGGAGCAGAGCAGATGTTGATGGCACAGGAGCCCTGCGGGGCTGGCAGGGACCTGCAGCTTGCAAGGTGCTCTGCTCTCCCTCAGCTCCTCTCTGAGAGATCCAATCCCAGCTTGGCACCTCAGGGCACAAGTGGCACTGCCTGTTCATGGGCACACAGCTGATGTCTGCCTGGAAAGGGGCACAGGTTTTCATACTTGTACATTTCACATATTATGGACGCAAATTTTTATTATCTGCGTTTCTTCAGTATTTTAAGAAATACCAAAGTATTCTGTCCAGGAACAGGAATTTTCTTCAAGTGTACTAATGGTAGGAGGAGAAATACTGACATTGCCTTCTACTTGTGTCTCCAATATTCTGTTTATTCCTGCCTCTCCTCTTCCTTCAGGTGTTTCCAGCTCTCCTGTTTAAATTGCCATGTCTAAGGACATCTCTTCGCTAGGCCAGCTATATCTATGTACTTCCTGCTGCTCCCAGATTTCTTTCACCAGATGCTTTCTGGTCATTCAAGTCCTTCTCAACTGACTGGTTTCATGCTTTGAGCTTCAGGGAGTTGTCCAATCTTTCAGAAGTTAATATAAATATTGTATCAGTCAAAATCCTTATTTGTTAGAGGGATGCCGCGGGAGACAAGACTCATGATATCATGATCATCAAGTCTCAGTTTATTGTGACAGATTACACAGTTTATATATGTTTGTTAATTAGCTCATACATATTGCAAAAGCCAAGCTCATGATTGGTTGCTATGTGACTTGTACTATTATCTTAAAACTATCTTTATGATCGATACATGCCTGTCCAGCTGGCCTTGCAGTTAGAACAGCTTAGCACCCCTTTGTTCTTCTCTATCTACTTCTACATACCAAGCAGTGTCAATATCCTGCTTTCTGCACACCATCTACTCTTCAGGGCCATGCGAACTTTGCAGCAGTCACGTAGCCCTCCCTATTTGGATTAATTTTACAGTATCATGTCCCTTGTTGTTCAACCATTCCTCTGTCAGGCTCTCTTCACTTATTGTGCTTATATCTATCAAAGAACTACCTTTTCTTATGTCTTTATCTGAAGCTGTTCCTGTATGGAAATCCCTTGAGGATTGGGGGACATGCCAGATGCTGCTGGGACAACACGAGAGCTGAGGGAAGAGCTGTGATGGATATTAAACTGTTCAAATGTGCTACTTGTGTTTGTTGGCAAGAAACCTTTCTGTGCCTCTGAGTGTCACCATCCCTGAGCCCAAAGGACACAAACCTGATGAGTTGTGGTTCCCACTGCAGGGGCACTTGGACCTTGGCTCTGCACAGGAGAGCTCTTCATCCGATTTCCCTCTTTTCCTCCCTCTGGGCATGGAGGGAGCTCCTGACTTCAGCCTGTGACTCGTGTGTGCAAAGAGCAAATCTGGGCAGAATTGGGGCAGTGAGGGTTTGGGGGGACCTTGGGATCTGTGCTGGGCACAGAAGGTGTTTTCCATTGCTCTGAGACTGTCTGCTGTGCAAAGTGGATTTAATATCCAGCAGGGGAATGACTTTTGCATTTGAGGGAGCTTTGTTGACTGACAAGAAATGAACATCCCTCTGTGTCTGGGGCAGCTCCTTCTCCAAGTAAAGCAGGTGGGAGTTGGAGCCCAGGAGCTGAAACCTGCAGGTGCAGCCTGGGCTGGAGGGAGCTCAGATTTGCACAAGGCTGCTCTGAGTGCCAGGGCTGGGATGGGGGAAATGGTGGGGTGGGGGTAGGGACAGAGTCTGATGGATTGTCAGCCACAAAGGGTCTTGATTTATCTTCACCAACTTAAAGCCTGTTCTATTTTAAGTTAATCAAAATGTTCAAGAGGAGAGCAGTAGAGGATGAAGACACAGAGACAGAAAGACAAAATAGATACAGAGAAGCTCACATACAGCTGCCAACTCCTGGATTCCAGCAATGTTCAGATGGAAATTCCAAGAGGAGGTAGAGCCAAGATGTGTACTTGCCTTCTGGTCAGCCTTAAATACCCCTTGGTCTTCCTGGGCCCTTCCCCCAGGTGGGACTTGGGGTCATTTGGTCACTCAGGAGCTGGGCTGGGGCTCCAGAGGTGGCTGTGGAGCATTGCCTGTGCTCTGCCAGGGACTGTCAGACACTGTTGGGCTGGGATAGAGGCTCTGGGGGGATTGGAGTTCCTGGGCAGTGCTGGGGTTCCAGGGCAGGGCAGGGCTGGACCTGTCCCTTCCTCCCCCACACATGAAATGTTTCCAGCCAGCAATCACCTCCAGTCTGTCACAACAGTCAACATTGAAGGTGAAATCCCAATATCAACATTGGCACCTACAGGAGAAGGACAGTTCTTTTCCATGGGAAGGAAAGCACAGAGACCCAGTGTTTGGAAGGCAGGTGAGAGCCTGACTAGGCCAAGGCCAGCCAGAATTTTCAGGAATGGCACAGCCAGCGTGGGGCTCACACCGGTGCAGACTTCAAGCTGGCCATGCACAGCTCCGTGTTTCTCCCAAAAAGATCACTGCTGCAGCACCTGCGGTTCCCCAGTGCTTGGCTTTTTATCCCCACTGCATGGAGGATCACATGGCAGGGCAAAGGATGGATCTCATGTGGCATCCAGCCTGCCCTGATCCAGGCTGGGCACAGCCTGATGAACGATGAACACATCTCGCAGGGATATGGAAACCCCCCCTGAGAACCCAGTTCAGGGAGAGCCTGAGCTCTTTTGTGGCTCTAGGCAGGAAGATGCTCAGGATCTCCCAGAGAGGCTCAGCAGGCAGTAGGATTGTGCCTGCATCTCGCTCTGGACATGCCAGTGGCTCAAGTGAGAGCTGTGGGAATGATTTAGAATGCACTGAGAGGGGCCACAGTCCTGCACGGCTCTTACATCAGGAGCAAAGAGCAGCCTGGAGGCTGGGGAAGGCTGGAGCTGTACCACTGTGTGCTCATCCCTCACCTTCATGGGGAGCTGCCCCCAGAGTTGCTAAGTATGACTTTGATGGTTCTCCCGTTGGGTGTATTTTGGAGCAGCTGTTATCTGTGTTTTTTTATGGTGATCCCGTGGAAAGCAGCCACTTGCCTGCTGTGATGAACTCAAAACTAATCCTAACTCCTCATTCCCTTTGGTTTTATTTGGATTTTTAAAATCTATTTGTTTGATTGCTTTTCGTGGGTTTGTTTGCTTCTGGGTTTTGTCGGTTTCGGTTTGAGTTTTTTGTTTGCTTTTTCATAAGACTCAGGTGAAGTTGGCATAGCCAAACTCAAGAAAATGTACACCAGGCTTGACTTTCCAGAAATTACTTTTGGCTGGGTTTAATTGAATCCTCCAGGCTCAGGATCACCAGTACATTGGCAGATTTTGCTCTGCAACATCAGCTTGCCCAGACTCTGCTCGGTGTTTCACAAATGGAGAAGACAGTGGATATTGTGCCAAGCTTCCTTTCAAACAGCCAAACCTGCATCAGCATGACAGAAAAAAAGAAAAAACCAGAGACTATATTCACCAATTAGAGCAGAACCAGTGTCCCACCATCTTGCCCTCCACTGTTATTAATTTTCTACATTGAGAGGCAAAGCTGGGCCTAAAGCTTCCATCTCTCAGTTCCTGATGCCATTTGACTCCAGCCTGGACTCCCCCTGATCACACTGCCTGCTGTCCACGTGGCGCTGGGGATGCTCAGCCTGGAAAGAGGAGACCCTGGGGAGGCCTGACTGCAGCTCTGCAGGACTGCAAGGGTGCCACAAGAAAGACTGGGACAGAGTGTTCCACAGGGCCTGTGGCAACAGGACAAGGGGGGAGGGCTTTCAGCTGCAGGAGGCTGATTGAAGCTGGATCTAAGGAAGCTGCTCTTTGCCACTGAGGGTGCTGAGGCACTGGCCCAGGCTGTGGATGCCCCATCCTTGGGAACAGGGCTCTGAGCACCATGCTCTGGGGGAACGTTGCTAAGCATGGAACCAAAGGCTCTCTAGCTCAATGGTCATGTCACAATCCATGTCCCATCTGGAACTGCCAGCACCCAGCAAGCAGCACAACACAACTGCTGGCCCTGGGCTCAGCACACGCTGCACGCTGCTCCTGCTGCTCCTGTCACCCTTCTTTTTCCTGCCCCTAAACCTCATCTCATCAGTCTCCAAAGCTGCCTAAGGCCTGGATTGTGTCATCCATCCCTGCAGGATGCTGACATTTGTCCTGAGGAAGGTACGGTGCCATTCCATGGAGGTGGATCCCCCCAGCTGCCCAAGTGGGCTGGAGTTCTGGGCGGATGGGGTGGGACAGGGACCCCACTCTGAGGTTTTGCTACCTCTGCAGGCTGTGGCAGGCAGAGAGGACAAGATGGAGGTGGACACACAGGCTGATAAAGAGGAAAAGATGGAAGTGGATAGAGAAAAGACAGGAGAGGAAGAGATGGAGGTGGACACACCAATTGATAAGGAGGAGGAGATGGAGGTGGATGGAGGACAGACTGGAGAGGAAGAGATGGAGGTGGATGTGGATGCGGAAGAGGAAATGGATGTGGACATGGAAGAGTACACCGAGGACATGGATGTTGATTAAAAAGATGAAGAGGAGGCCATGGTCCTGCGATGAAGACCAATGCCAGCAGCAGGACAGGCATGTGGTCCCCACAGGCACAGTGGGTGCCCTGCAGCCAGGCTGGGGCGGGGCTGGGCTGGGTGGTCTCTGCTCAGGCACGTGGTACCCAGTGCATTGGGTTCTGGTGGCCATGCCCAGCCTGTCCTGTGCTTGCTCTGGGCCACACAAGCCCCATGGCAGTGCCTGGGGCCCAGCCCCCAGACCCAGCCAGCCTCAGCTCTGGCAGCAGAGTCCCGCTGTGCCAGCCTGGGGACACACGGAAGAGCCCTCTGTGCCTGACTGCAGTGACCATGGCACCTGCTTTTCTTCCTGGACTGATGGAGATCCCGGACAGAGATGCCACCCTTTTGTACATAGTTTTTAGAGTTTGTTGTTGCCTTTAGGATATAGGTTTTAGGGCTTTGTTTTTTCCTCTGTAAATACATTTCAGATATTGTTGTTAGATATGTTCTTAGGTATATACCTTCTATAAACTGTTGTTATTACAAATATTCTTACAAATCTAGATGTGCTCTGTGTTTTCATTGCTGTTCTTCTGTAAATAAACAACCGTGATTTTTCCCACCCCAGTTCTCTTTCCATTTGCTTCGGGCACAGGCAGTATTGGCCAAGTTGCGGTTTCCACTTGCTCCAGGTTCCCAGGGCTGGAGGTTCATGGGGGAGCTGGCACAGCCACCCCAGGAGTGGTTGTCCCACTCAGAGGGTCCCACTGACAGAAGTCACTGTCTCCTTGCAGTCTCTCTGGACACACTGGGTAGCTGCAGGGGCAAATCCCAGCGTGCCCTGTCCCATGGGATCCCATGTTGGGACTCAGTGTCCCAGCCAGGGTGAGCACTGCTTGTGGTCCTGGGCTCAGCATGGCAGGCCTGGTGCTCACACCAGTGCAGACTTCAAGCTGGCCATGCACAGCTCCGTGTTTCTCCCAAATATATCACTGCTGCAGCACCTGGGGGTTCCCCAGTGCTTGGCTTTTTATCCCCACTGCATGGAGGATCACATGGCAGGGCAAAGGATGGATCCCATGTGGCATCCAAGCTGCCCTGATCCAGGCTGGGCACAGCCTGATGAACGATGAACACATCTCGCAGGGACATGGAAACTTCCCCTGAAAACCCAGTTCAGGGAGAGCCTGAGCTCTTTTGTGGCTCTAGGCAGGAAGATGCTCAGGATCTCCCAGAGAGGCTCAGCAGGCAGTAGGATTGTTCCTGCATCTCGCTCTGGAAATGCCAGGGGCTCAAGTGAGAGCTGTGGGAATGATTTAGAATGCACTGAGAGGGGCCACAGTCCTGCACGGCTCTTACATCAGGAGCAAAGAGCAGCCTGGAGGCTGGGGAAGGCTGGAGCTGTACCACTGTGTGCTCATCCCTCACCTTCATGGGGAGCTGCCCCCAGAGTTGCTATGTATGACTTTTATAGTTCTCCCGTTGGGTGTATTTTGGAGCAGCTGTTATCTGTGTATTTTTATGGTGATCCCGTGGAAAGCAGCCATTTGCCTGCCGTGATGAACTCAAAACTAATACTAATTCCTCATTCCCTTTGGTTTCATCTGGGCTATTTTAGTCTCTGTGTTTGATTGGTTTGCGTGGGTTTGTTTGCTTCTGGGTTTTGTCTGTTTTGGTTTGAGTTTTTTGTTTGCTTTTTCATAAGACTCAGGTGAAGTTGGCATAGCCAAACTCAAGAAAATGTACACCAGGCTTGACTTTCCAGAAATTACTTTTGGCTGGGTTTAATTGAATCCTCCAGGCTCAGGATCACCAGTACATTGGCAGATTTTGCTCTGCAACATCAGCTTGCCCAGACTCTGCTCGGTGTTTCACAAATGGAGAAGACAGTGGATATTGTGCCAAGCTTCCTTTCAAACAGCCAAACCTGCATCAGCATGACAGAAAAAAAGAAAAAAACAGAGACTATATTCACCAATTAGAGCAGAACCAGTGTCCCACCATCTTGCCCTCCACTGTTATTAATTTTGTACATTGAGAGGCAAAGCTGGGCCTAAAGCTTCCATCTCTCAGTTCCTGATGCCATTTGACTCCAACCTGGACTCCCCCTGATCACACTGCCTGCTGTCCACGTGGCGCTGGGGATGCTCAGCCTGGAAAGAGGAGACCCTGGGGAGGCCTCACTGCAGCTCTGCAGGACTGCAAGGGTGCCACAAGAAAGACTGGGACAGAGTGTTCCACAGGGCCTGTGGCAACAGGACAAGGGGGGAGGCTTTCAGCTGCAGGAGGCTGATTGAAGTTGGATCTAAGGAAGCTGCTCTTTGCCACTGAGGGTGCTGAGGCACTGGCCCAGGCTGTGGATGCCCCATCCTTGGGAACAGGGCTCTGAGCACCATGCTCTGGGGGAACGTTGCTAAGCATGGAACCAAAGGCTCTCTAGCTCAATGGTCATGTCACAATCCATGTCCCATCTGGAACTGCCAGCACCCAGCAAGCAGCACAACACAACCGCTGGCCCTGGGCTCAGCACACGCTGCACGCTGCTCCTGCTGCTCCTGTTACCCTTCTTGTTCCTGCCCAGATAGCTCATCTCATCAGTCTCCAAAGATGCCTAAGGCCTGGATTGTGTCATCCATCCCTGCAGGATGCTGACATTTGTCCTGAGGAAGGTACGGTGCCATTCCATGGAGGTGGATCCCCCCAGCTGCCCAAGTGGGCTGGAGTTCTGGGCGGATGGGGTGGGACAGGGACCCCACTCTGAGGTTTTGCTACCTCTGCAGGCTGTGGCAGGCAGAGAGGACAAGATGGAGGTGGACACACAGGCTGATAAAGAGGAAAAGATGGAAGTGGATAGAGAAAAGACAGGAGAGGAAGAGATGGAGGTGGACACACCAATTGATAAGGAGGAGGAGATGGAGGTGGATGGAGGACAGACTGGAGAGGAAGAGATGGAGGTGGATGTGGATGCGGAAGAGGAGATGGACTTGGACATGGAAGAGTACACCGAGGACATGGACATAGATGAAAAAGATGAAGAGGAGGCCATGGTCCTAGGATGAAGACCAATGCCAGCAGCAGGACAGGCATGTGGTCCCCACAGGCAGAGTGGGTTCCCTGCAGCCAGGCTGGGGCGGGGCTGGGCTGGGTGGTCTCTGCTCAGGCCCGTGGTACCCAGTGCATTGGGTTCTGGTGGCCATGGCCAGCCTGTCCTGTGCTTGCTCTGGGCCACACAAGCCCCATGGCAGTGCCTGGGGCCCAGCCCCCAGACCCAGCCAGCCTCAGCTCTGGCAGCAGAGTCCCGCTGTGCCAGCCTGGGGACACACGGAAGAGCCCTCTGTGCCTGACTGCAGTGACCATGGCACCTGCTTTTCTTCCTGGACTGATGGAGATCCCGGACAGAGATGCCACCCTTTTGTACATAGTTTTTAGAGTTTGTTGTTGCCTTTAGGATATAGGTTTTAGGGCTTTGTTTTTTCCTCTGTAAATACATTTCAGATATTGTTGTTAGATATGTTCTTAGGTATATACCTTCTATAAACTGTTGTTATTACAAATATTCTTACAAATCTAGATGTGCTCTGTGTTTTCATTGCTGTTCTTCTGTAAATAAACAACCGTGATTTTTCCCACCCCAGTTCTCTTTCCATTTGCTTCGGGCACAGGCAGTATTGGCCAAGTTGCGGTTTCCACTTGCTCCAGGTTCCCAGGGCTGGAGGTTCATGGGGGAGCTGGCACAGCCACCCCAGGAGTGGTTGTCCCACTCAGAGGGTCCCACTGACAGAGGTCACTGTCTCCTTGCAGTCTCTCTGGACACACTGGGTAGCTGCAGGGGCAAATCCCAGTGTGCCCTGTCCCATGGGATCCCATGTTGGGACTCAGTGTCCCAGCCAGGGTGAGCACTGCTTGTGGTCCTGGGCTCAGCATGGCAGGCCTGGTGCTCACACCAGTGCAGACTTCAAGCTGGCCATGCACAGCTCCGTGTTTCTCCCAAATATATCACTGCTGCAGCACCTGGGGGTTCCCCAGTGCTTGGCTTTTTATCCCCACTGCATGGAGGATCACATGGCAGGGCAAAGGATGGATCCCATGTGGCATCCAAGCTGCCCTGATCCAGGCTGGGCACAGCCTGATGAACGATGAACACATCTCGCAGGGACATGGAAACTTCCCCTGAAAACCCAGTTCAGGGAGAGCCTGAGCTCTTTTGTGGCTCTAGGCAGGAAGATGCTCAGGATCTCCCAGAGAGGCTCAGCAGGCAGTAGGATTGTTCCTGCATCTCGCTCTGGAAATGCCAGGGGCTCAAGTGAGAGCTGTGGGAATGATTTAGAATGCACTGAGAGGGGCCACAGTCCTGCACGGCTCTTACATCAGGAGCAAAGAGCAGCCTGGAGGCTGGGGAAGGCTGGAGCTGTACCACTGTGTGCTCATCCCTCACCTTCATGGGGAGCTGCCCCCAGAGTTGCTATGTATCACTTTGATGGTTCTCCCGTTGGGTGTATTTTGGAGCAGCTGTTATCTGTGTATTTTTATGGTGATCCCGTGGAAAGCAGCCATTTGCCTGCCGTGATGAACTCAAAACTAATACTAATTCCTCATTCCCTTTGGTTTCATCTGGGCTATTTTAGTCTCTGTGTTTGATTGGTTTGCGTGGGTTTGTTTGCTTCTGGGTTTTGTCTGTTTTGGTTTGAGTTTTCTGTTTGCTTTTTCATAAGACTCAGGTGAAGTTGGCATAGCCAAACTCAAGAAAATGTACACCAGGCTTGACTTTCCAGAAATTACTTTTGGCTGGGTTTAATTGAATCCTCCAGGCTCAGGATCACCAGTACATTGGCAGATTTTGCTCTGCAACATCAGCTTGCCCAGACTCTGCTCGGTGTTTCACAAATGGAGAAGACAGTGGATATTGTGCCAAGCTTCCTTTCAAACAGCCAAACCTGCATCAGCATGACAGAAAAAAAGAAAAAACCAGAGACTATATTCACCAATTAGAGCAGAACCAGTGTCCCACCATCTTGCCCTCCACTGTTATTAATTTTGTACATTGAGAGGCAAAGCTGGGCCTAAAGCTTCCATCTCTCCGTTCCTGATGCCATTTGACTCCAGCCTGGACTCCCCCTGATCACACTGCCTGCTGTCCACGTGGCGCTGGGGATGCTCAGCCTGGAAAGAGGAGACCCTGGGGAGGCCTGACTGCAGCTCTGCAGGACTGCAAGGGTGCCACAAGAAAGACTGGGACAGAGTGTTCCACAGGGCCTGTGGCAACAGGACAAGGGGGGAGGGCTTTCAGCTGCAGGAGGCTGATTGAAGCTGGATCTAAGGAAGCTGCTCTTTGCCACTGAGGGTGCTGAGGCGCTGGCCCAGGCTGTGGATGCCCCATCCTTGGGAACAGGGCTCTGAGCACCATGCTCTGGGGGAACGTTGCTAAGCATGGAACCAAAGGCTCTCTAGCTCAATGGTCATGTCACAATCCATGTCCCATCTGGAACTGCCAGCACCCAGCAAGCAGCACAACACAACTGCTGGCCCTGGGCTCAGCACACGCTGCACGCTGCTCCTGCTGCTCCTGTCACCCTTCTTTTTCCTGCCCCTAAACCTCATCTCATCAGTCTCCAAAGCTGCCTAAGGCCTGGATTGTGTCATCCATCCCTGCAGGATGCTGACATTTGTCCTGAGGAAGGTACGGTGCCATTCCATGGAGGTGGATCCCCCCAGCTGCCCAAGTGGGCTGGAGTTCTGGGCGGATGGGGTGGGACAGGGACCCCACTCTGAGGTTTTGCTACCTCTGCAGGCTGTGGCAGGCAGAGAGGACAAGATGGAGGTGGACACACAGGCTGATAAAGAGGAAAAGATGGAAGTGGATAGAGAAAAGACAGGAGAGGAAGAGATGGAGGTGGACACACCAATTGATAAGGAGGAGGAGATGGAGGTGGATGGAGGACAGACTGGAGAGGAAGAGATGGAGGTGGATGTGGATGCGGAAGAGGAGATGGATGTGGACATGGAAGAGTACACCGAGGACATGGACATAGATGAAAAAGATGAAGAGGAGGCCATGGTCCTAGGATGAAGACCAATGCCAGCAGCAGGACAGGCATGTGGTCCCCACAGGCACAGTGGGTGCCCTGCAGCCAGGCTGGGGCGGGGCTGGGCTGGGTGGTCTCTGCTCAGGCACGTGGTACCCAGTGCATTGGGTTCTGGTGGCCATGCCCAGCCTGTCCTGTGCTTGCTCTGGGCCACACAAGCCCCATCCCACTGCCTGGGGCCCAGCCCCCAGACCCAGCCAGCCTCAGCTCTGGCAGCAGAGTCCCGCTGTGCCAGCCTGGGGACACACGGAAGAGCCCTCTGTGCCTGACTGCAGTGACCATGGCACCTGCTTTTCTTCCTGGACTGATGGAGATCCCGGACAGAGATGCCACCCTTTTGTACATAGTTTTTAGAGTTTGTTGTTGCCTTTAGGATATAGGTTTTAGGGCTTTGTTTTTTCCTCTGTAAATACATTTCAAACACTGTTGTTAGATATGTTCTTAGGTATATACCTTCTATAAACTGTTGTTATTACAAATATTCTTACAAATCTAAATGTGCCCTGTGTTTTCATTGCTGTTCTTCTGTAAATAAACAACCGTGATTTTTGCCACCCCAGTTCTCTTTCCATTTGCTTCAGGCACAGGCAGTATTAGCCAAGTTGCGGTTTCCACTTGCTCCAGGTTCCCAGGGCTGGAGGTTCATGGGGGAGCTAGCACAGCCACCCCAGGAATGGTTGTCCCACTCAGAGGGTCCCACTGACAGAGGTCACTGTCTCCTTGCAGTGTCCCTGGACACACTGGGTAGCTGCAGGGGCAAATCCCAGCGTGCCCTGTCCCATGGGATCCCATGTTTGGACTCAATGTCCCAGCCAGGGTGAGCACTGCTTGTGGCCCTGGGCTCAGCATGGCAGGCCTGGTGCTCACAGCAGTGCAGACTTCCAGCTGGCCATGCACAGCTCCATGTTGCTCCCAAAAATTTCACTGCTGCAGCACCTGGGGGTTCCCCAGTGCTGGGCTTTTTATCCCTACTGCATGGAGGATCACATGGCAGGGCAAAGGATGGATCCCATGTGGCATCCAAGCTGCCCTGATCCAGGCTGGGCACAGCCTGATGAACAATGAACACATCTCGCAGAGACATGGAAACGTCCCCTGAAAACCCAGTTCAGGGAGAGCCTGAGCTCTTTTGTGGCTCTAGGCAGGAAGATGCTCAACATCTCCCAGAGAAGCTCAGCAGGCAGTAGGATTGTTCCTGCATCTCGCTCTGGACATGCCAGTGGCTCAAGTGAGAGCTGTGGGAATGATTTAGAATGCACTGAGAGGGGCCGCAGTCCTGCACGGCTCTTACATCAGGAGCAAAGAGCAGCCTGGAATCTGGGGAAGGCTGGAGCTGTACCACAGTATGCTCATCCCTCACCTTCATGGTGAGCCGCCCCCAGAGTTGCTATGTACCACTTTTATGGTTCTCCTGTTGGGTGTATTTTGTAGCAGCTGTTATCTGTGTATTTTTATGGTGGTCCCGTGGAAAGCAGCCACTTGCCTGCTGTGATGAACTCAAAACTAATCCTAACTCCTCATTCCCTTTGGTTTTATTTGAATTTTTAAAATCTATTTGTTTGATTGGTTTGCGTGGGTTTCTTTGTTTCTGGGTTTTGTCTGTTTTGGTTTGAGTTTTTTGTTTGCTATTTTATAAGACTCAGGTGAAGTTGGCATAGCCAAACTCAAGAAAATGTACACCAGGCTTGACTTTCCAGAAATTCCTTTTGGCTGGGTTTAACGGAATCCTCCAGGCTCAGGATCACCAGTACATTGGCAGATTTTGCTCTGCAACATCAGCTTGCCCAGACTCTGCTCGGTGTTTCACAAATGGAGAAGACAATGGATATTGTGCCAAGCTTCCTTTCAAACAGCCAAACCAGCATCAGCATGACAGAAAGAAAGAAAAAACCAGAGACTATATTCACCAATTAGAGCAGAACCAGTGTCCCACCATCTTGCCCTCCACTGTTATTAATTTTGAACATTTAGAGGCCAAGCTGGGCCTAAAGCTGCCATCTCCCAGTTCCTGATGCCATTTGACTCCAGCCTGGACTTCCCCTGATCACACTGCCTGCTGTCCACGTGGGGCTGGGGATGCTCAGCCTGGAAAGAGGAGACCCTGGGGAGGCCTCACTGCAGCTCTGCAGGACTGCAAGGGTGCCACAAGAAAGACTGGGACAGAGTGTTCCACAGGGCCTGTGGCACCAGGACAAGGGGGGACGGCTTTCAGCTGCAGGAGGCTGATTGAAGCTGGATCTAAGGAAGCTGCTCTTTGCCACTGAGGGTGCTGAGGCGCTGGCCCAGGCTGTGGATGCCCCATCCTTGGGAACAGGGCTCTGAGCACCATGCTCTGGGGGAACGTTGCTAAGCATGGAACCAAAGGCTCTCTAGCTCAATGGTCATGTCACAATCCATGTCCCATCTGGAACTGCCAGCACCCAGCAAGCAGCACAACACGACCGTTGGCCCTGGGCTCAGCACACGCTGCACGCTGCTCCTGCTGCTCCTGTCACCCTTCTTGTTCCTGCCCCAAAACCTCATCTCATCAGTCTCCAAAGCTGCCTAAGGCCTGGATTGTGCCATCCATTCCTGCAGGATGCTGACATTTGTCCTGAGGAAGGTAGGATGCCATTCCATGGAGGTGGATCCCCCCAGCTGTCCGGGTGGGCTGGAGTTCTGGGCGGATGGGGTGGGACAGGGACCCCACTCTGAGGTTTTGCTACCTCTGCAGGCTGTGGCAGGCAGAGAGGACAAGATGGAGGTGGACACACAGGCTGATAGAGAGGAAAAGATGGAAGTGGATGGAGAAAAGACAGGAGAGGAAGAGATGGAGGTGGACACAGAAATTGATACGGAGGAGGGGATGGAGGTAGATGGAGAGCAGACTGGAGAGGAAGAGATGGAGGTGGATGTGGATGTGGAAGAGGAGATGGACTTGGACATGGAAGAGTACACCGAGGACATGGACATAGATGAAAAAGATGAAGAGGAGGCCATGGTCCTGCGATGAAGACCAATGCCAGCAGCAGGACAGGCATGTGGTCCCCACAATGCAGAGCGGGTTCCCTGCAGCCAGGCTGGGGCGGGGCTGGGCTGGGTGGTCTCTGCTCAGGCCCGTGGTACCCAGTGCATTGGATTCTGGTGGCCATGCCCAGGCTGTCCTGTGCTTGCTCTGGGCCACACAAGCCCCATGCCAGTGACTGGGGCCCAGCCCCCAGACCCAGCCAGCCTCAGCTCTGGCAGCAGAGTCCCGCTGTGCCAGCCTGGGGACACACGGAAGAGCCCTCTGTGCCTGACTGCAGTGACCATGGCACCTGCTTTTCTTCCTGACTGATGGAGATCCCGGACAGAGATGGCACCCTTTTCTACATAGTTTTTACAGTTTGTTGTTGCCTTTAGGATATAGGTTTTAGGGCTTTGTTTTGTCTTCTGTAAATACATTTCAGATATTGTTGTTAGATATGTTCTTAGGTATATACCTTCTATAAACTGTTGTTATTGCAAATATTCTTACAAATCTAGATGTGTTCTGTGTTTTCATTGCCGTTCTTCTCTAAATAAACAACCGTGATTTTTGCCACCCCAGTTCTCTTTCCATTTGCTTCAGGCACAGGCTGTATTGGCCAAGTTGCGGTTTCCACTTGCTCCAGGTTCCCAGGGCTGGAGGTTCATGGAGGAGCTGGCACAGCCACCCCAGGAGTGGTTGTCCCACTCAAAGGGTCCCGCTGACAGAGGTCACTGTCTCATTGCAGTCTCTCTGGACACACTGGGTAGCTGCAGGGGCGAATCCCAGCGTGCCCTGTCCCATGGGATCCCATGTTGGGACTCAATGTCCCAGCCAGGGTGAGCACTGCTTGTGGTCCTGGGCTCAGCATGGCAGGCCTGGTGCTCACACCAGTGCAGACTTCCAGCTGGCCATGCACAGCTCTGTGTTTCTCCCAAAAATATCACTGCTGCAGCACCTGGGGGTTCCCCAGTGCTGGGCTTTTTATCCCTACTGCATGGAGGATCACATGGCAGGGCAAAGGATGGATCCCATGTGGCATCCAAGCTGCCCTGATCCAGGCTGGGCACAGCCTGATGAACGATGAACACATCTCACAGGGATATGGAAACCTCCCCTGGGAACCCAGTTCAGGGAGAGCCTGAGCTCTTTTGTGGCTCTAGGCAGGAAGATGCTCAACATCTCCCAGAGAAGCTCAGCAGGCAGTAGGATTGTACCTGCATCTCACTCTGGAGATGCCAGTGGCTCAACTGAGAGCTGTGGGAATGATTTATAATGCACTGAGAGGGGCCACAGTCCTGCAAGGCTCTTACATCAGGAGCAAAGAGCAGCCTGGAGGCTGGGGAAGGCTGGAGCTGTACCACTGTGTGCTTATCCCTCACCTGCATGGGGAGCTGCCCCCAGAGAGTTGCAATGTACCACTTTTAAGATTCTCCCGTTGGGTGTATTTTGGAGCAGCTGTTATCTGTGGCTTTTTATGGTGATCCCGTGGAAAGCAGCCATTTGCCTGCCGTGATGAACTCAAAACTAATACTAATTCCTCATTCCCTTTGGTTTCATCTGGGCTATTTTAGTCTCTGTGTTTGATTGGTTTGCGTGGGTTTGTTTGCTTCTGGGTTTTGTCTGTTTTGGTTTGAGTTTTTTGTTTGCTTTTTCATAAGACTCAGGTGAAGTTGGCATAGCCAAACTCAAGAAAATGTACACCAGGCTTGACTTTCCAGAAATTACTTTTGGCTGGGTTTAATTGAATCCTCCAGGCTCAGGATCACCAGTACATTGGCAGGTTTTGCTCTGCAACATCAGCTTGCCCAGACTCTGCTCGGTGTTTCACAAATGGAGAAGACAGTGGATATTGTGCCAAGCTTCCTTTCAAACAGCCAAACCTGCATCAGCATGACAGAAAAAAAGAAAAAACCAGAGACTATATTCACCAATTAGAGCAGAACCAGTGTCCCACCATCTTGCCCTCCACTGTTATTAATTTTGTACATTGAGAGGCAAAGCTGGGCCTAAAGCTTCCATCTCTCCGTTCCTGATGCCATTTGACTCCAGCCTGGACTCCCCCCGATCACACTGCCTGCTGTCCACGTGGTGCTGGGGATGCTCAGCCTGGAAAGAGGAGACCCTGGGGAGGCCTCACTGCAGCTCTGCAGGACTGCAAGGGTGCCACAAGAAAGACTGGGACAGAGTGTTCCACAGGGCCTGTGGCAACAGGACAAGGGGGGAGGCTTTCAGCTGCAGGAGGCTGATTGAAGCTGGATCTAAGGAAGCTGCTCTTTGCCACTGAGGGTGCTGAGGCGCTGGCCCAGGCTGTGGATGCCCCATCCTTGGGAACAGGGCTCTGAGCACCATGCTCTGGGGGAACGTTGCTAAGCATGGAACCAAAGGCTCTCTAGCTCAATGGTCATGTCACAATCCATGTCCCATCTGGAACTGCCAGCAGCCAGCAAGCAGCACAACACAACCGCTGGCCCTGGGCTCAGCACACGCTGCACGCTGCTCCTGCTGCTCCTGTCACCCTTCTTTTTCCTGCCCCTAAACCTCATCTCATCAGTCTCCAAAGCTGCCTAAGGCCTGGATTGTGCCATCCATTCCTGCAGGATGCTGACATTTGTCCTGAGGAAGGTAGGGTGCCATTCCATGGAGGTGGATCCCCCCAGCTGCCCGGGTGGGCTGGAGTTCTGGGCGGATGGGGTGGGACAGGGACCCCACTCTGAGGTTTTGCTACCTCTGCAGGCTGTGGCAGGCAGAGAGGACAAGATGGAGGTGGACACACAGGCTGATAAAGAGGAAAAGATGGAAGTGGATGGAGAAAAGACAGGAGAGGAAGAGATGGAGGTGGACACACCAATTGATAAGGAGGAGGAGATGGAGGTGGATGGAGGACAGACTGGAGAGGAAGAGATGGAGGTGGATGTGGATGCGGAAGAGGAAATGGATGTGGACATGGAAGAGTACACCGAGGACATGGATGTTGATTAAAAAGATGAAGAGGAGGCCATGGTCCTGCGATGAAGACCAATGCCAGCAGCAGGACAGGCATGTGGTCCCCACAGGCACAGTGGGTGCCCTGCAGCCAGGCTGGGGCGGGGCTGGGCTGGGTGGTCTCTGCTCAGGCACGTGGTACCCAGTGCATTGGGTTCTGGTGGCCATGCCCAGCCTGTCCTGTGCTTGCTCTGGGCCACACAAGCCCCATCCCACTGCCTGGGGCCCAGCCCCCAGACCCAGCCAGCCTCAGCTCTGGCAGCAGAGTCCCGCTGTGCCAGCCTGGGGACACACGGAAGAGCCCTCTGTGCCTGACTGCAGTGACCATGGCACCTGCTTTTCTTCCTGACTGATGGAGATCCCGGACAGTGATGCCACCCTTTTGTACATAGTTTTTAGAGTTTGTTGTTGCCTTTAGGATATAGGTTTTAGGGCTTTGTTTTTTCCTCTGTAAATACATTTCAAACACTGTTGTTAGATATGTTCTTAGGTATATACCTTCTATAAACTGTTGTTATTACAAATATTCTTACAAATCTAAATGTGCCCTGTGTTTTCATTGCTGTTCTTCTGTAAATAAACAACCGTGATTTTTGCCACCCCAGTTCTCTTTCCATTTGCTTCAGGCACAGGCAGTATTAGCCAAGTTGCGGTTTCCACTTGCTCCAGGTTCCCAGGGCTGGAGGTTCATGGGGGAGCTAGCACAGCCACCCCAGGAATGGTTGTCCCACTCAGAGGGTCCCACTGACAGAGGTCACTGTCTCCTTGCAGTGTCCCTGGACACACTGGGTAGCTGCAGGGGCAAATCCCAGCGTGCCCTGTCCCATGGGATCCCATGTTTGGACTCAATGTCCCAGCCAGGGTGAGCACTGCTTGTGGCCCTGGGCTCAGCATGGCAGGCCTGGTGCTCACAGCAGTGCAGACTTCCAGCTGGCCATGCACAGCTCCATGTTGCTCCCAAAAATTTCACTGCTGCAGCACCTGGGGGTTCCCCAGTGCTGGGCTTTTTATCCCTACTGCATGGAGGATCACATGGCAGGGCAAAGGATGGATCCCATGTGGCATCCAAGCTGCCCTGATCCAGGCTGGGCACAGCCTGATGAACAATGAACACATCTCGCAGAGACATGGAAACGTCCCCTGAAAACCCAGTTCAGGGAGAGCCTGAGCTCTTTTGTGGCTCTAGGCAGGAAGATGCTCAACATCTCCCAGAGAAGCTCAGCAGGCAGTAGGATTGTTCCTGCATCTCGCTCTGGACATGCCAGTGGCTCAAGTGAGAGCTGTGGGAATGATTTAGAATGCACTGAGAGGGGCCACAGTCCTGCACAGCTCTTACATCAGGAGCAAAGAGCAGCCTGGAATCTGGGGAAGGCTGGAGCTGTACCACTGTGTGCTCATCCCTCACCTTCATGGTGAGCCGCCCCCAGAGATGCTATGTACCACTTTTATGGTTCTCCTGTTGGGTGTATTTTGTAGCAGCTGTTATCTGTGTATTTTTATGGTGGTCCCGTGGAAAGCAGCCACTTGCCTGCTGTGATGAACTCAAAACTAATCCTAACTCCTCATTCCCTTTGGTTTTATTTGAATTTTTAAAATCTATTTGTTTGATTGGTTTGCGTGGGTTTCTTTGTTTCTGGGTTTTGTCTGTTTTGGTTTGAGTTTTTTGTTTGCTATTTTATAAGACTCAGGTGAAGTTGGCATAGCCAAACTCAAGAAAATGTACACCAGGCTTGACTTTCCAGAAATTCCTTTTGGCTGGGTTTAACGGAATCCTCCAGGCTCAGGATCACCAGTACATTGGCAGATTTTGCTCTGCAACATCAGCTTGCCCAGACTCTGCTCGGTGTTTCACAAATGGAGAAGACAATGGATATTGTGCCAAGCTTCCTTTCAAACAGCCAAACCAGCATCAGCATGACAGAAAGAAAGAAAAAACCAGAGACTATATTCACCAATTAGAGCAGAACCAGTGTCCCACCATCTTGCCCTCCACTGTTATTAATTTTGAACATTTAGAGGCCAAGCTGGGCCTAAAGCTGCCATCTCCCAGTTCCTGATGCCATTTGACTCCAGCCTGGACTTCCCCTGATCACACTGCCTGCTGTCCACGTGGCGCTGGGGATGCTCAGCCTGGAAAGAGGAGACCCTGGGGAGGCCTCACTGCAGCTCTGCAGGACTGCAAGGGTGCCACAAGAAAGACTGGGACAGAGTGTTCCACAGGGCCTGTGGCAACAGGACAAGGGGGGAGGCTTTCAGCTGCAGGAGGCTGATTGAAGTTGGATCTAAGGAAGCTGCTCTTTGCCACTGAGGGTGCTGAGGCACTGGCCCAGGCTGTGGATGCCCCATCCTTGGGAACAGGGCTCTGAGCACCATGCTCTGGGGGAACGTTGCTAAGCATGGAACCAAAGGCTCTCTAGCTCAATGGTCATGTCACAATCCATGTCCCATCTGGAACTGCCAGCAGCCAGCAAGCAGCACAACACAACCGCTGGCCCTGGGCTCAGCACACGCTGCACGCTGCTCCTGCTGCTCCTGTCACCCTTCTTTTTCCTGCCCCTAAACCTCATCTCATCAGTCTCCAAAGCTGCCTAAGGCCTGGATTGTGCCATCCATTCCTGCAGGATGCTGACATTTGTCCTGAGGAAGGTAGGGTGCCATTCCATGGAGGTGGATCCCCCCAGCTGCCCGGGTGGGCTGGAGTTCTCGGCGGATGGGGTGGGACAGGGACCCCACTCTGAGGTTTTGCTACCTCTGCAGGCTGTGGCAGGCAGAGAGGACAAGATGGAGGTGGACACACAGGCTGATAGAGAGGAAAAGATGGAAGTGGATGGAGAAAAGACAGGAGAGGAAGAGATGGAGGTGGACACAGAATTTGATACGGAGGAGGAGATGGAGGTGGATGGAGGACAGACTGGAGAGGAAGAGATGGAGGTGGATGTGGATGTGGAAGAGGAAATGGAATTGGACATGGAAGAGTACACCAAGGACATGGACATAGATGAAAAAGATGAAGAGAAGGCCATGGTCCTGGGATGAAGACCAATGCCAGCAGCAGGACAGGCATGTGGTCCCCACAGGCAGAGTGGGTTCCCTGCAGCCAGGCTGGGGCGGGGCTGGGCTGGGTGGTCTCTGCTCAGGCCCGTGGTACCGAGTGCATTGGATTCTGGTGGCCATGCCCAGCCTGTCCTGTGCTTGCTTTGGGCCACACAAGCCCCATCCCACTGCCTGGGGCCCAGCCCCCAGACCCAGCCAGCCTCACCTCTGGCAGCAGAATCCCGCTGTGGCACCCTGGGGACACACGGAAGAGCCCTCTGCGCCTGACTGCAGTGACCATGGCACCTGCTTTTCTTCCTGACTGATGGAGATCCCGGACAGAAATGGCACCCTTTTGTACATAGTTTTTACAGTTTGTTGTTGCCTTTAGGATATAGGTTTTAGGGCTTTGTTTTGTCTTCTGTAAATACATTTCAAATATTGTTGTTAGATATGTTCTTAGGTATATACCTTCTATAAACTGTTGTTATTACAAATATTCTTACAAATCTAAATGTGTTCTGTGCTTTCATTGCTGTCCTTCTGTAAATAAACAACCGTGATTTTTCCCACCCCAGTTCTCTTTCCATTTGCTTCAGGCACAGGCAGTATTGGCCAAGTTGTGGTTTCCACTTGCTCCAGGTTCCCAGGGCTGGAGGTTCATGGAGGAGCTGGCACAGCCACCCCAGGAGTGGTTGTCCCACTCAGAGGGTCCCACTGACAGAGGTCACTGTCTCCTTGCAGTCTCTCTGGACACACTGGGTAGCTGCAGGGGCAAATCCCAGCGTGCCCTGTCCCATGGAATCCCATGTTGAGACTCAATGTCCCAGCCAGGGTGAGCACTGCTTGTGGCCCTGGGCTCAGCATGGCAGGCCTGGTGCTCACAGCAGTGCAGACCTCAAGCTGGCCATGCACAGCTCCGTGTTTCTCCCAAAAATTTCACTGCTGCAGCACCTGGGATTCCCCAGTGCTCGGCTTTTTATCCCCACTGCATGGAGGATCACATGGCAGGGCAAAGGATGGATCCCATGTGGCATCCAAGCTGCCCTGATCCAGGCTGGGCACAGCCTGATGAACGATGAACACATCTCGCAGGGACATGGAAACCTTCCCTGAAAACCCAGTTCAGGGAGAGCCTGAGCTCTTTTGTGGCTCTAGGCAGGAAGATGCTCAGGATCTCCCAGAGAGGCTCAGCAGGCAGTATGATTGTGCCTGCATCTCGCTCTGGACATGCCAGTGGCTCAAGTGAGAGCTGTGGGAATGATTTAGAATGCACTGAGAGGGGCCACAGTCCTGCAAGGCTCTTACATCAGGAGCAAAGAGCAGCCTGGAGGCTGGGGAAGGCTGGAGCTGTACCACTGTGTGCTCATCCCTCACCTGCATGGGGAGCTGCCCCCAGAGTTGCTATGTATCACTTTGATGGTTCTCCTGTTGGGTGTATTTTGGAGCAGCTGTTATCTGTGTTTTTTAATGGTGATCCCGTGGAAAGCAGCCACTTGCCTGCTGTGATGAACTCAAAACTAATACTAACTCCTCATTCCCTTTGGTTTTATTTGGATTTTTAAAATCTATTTGTTTGATTGGTTTGCGTGGGTTTGTTTGTTTCTGGGTTTTGTTGGTTTCGGTTTGAGTTTTTTGTTTGCTTTATTATAAGACTCAGGTGAAGTTGGCATAGCCAAACGCAAGAAAATGTACACTGTTGCCTTCATGGAAGACAACGGCGGCCTGGTTGTAAGGAACAGCACGGCAGCCCAGTCTCCCCTGAGCCACTCGGGCTAATGACACACGCAGGACACCAATGTGGTGGACGGTCGAAAGCGTTTATTATCTTATCTCATGGGTTTAAATAGTCTTGGGGGACTCTGCTACGTCAGGGGGGGGGGGTTGGCAGGGTCTCTAGGGTTAGTCAGGAGTGGAAGACTACTGGATTATGTGTGGTTACATTCTTTGGGGTAATGGATAACATGTTGCAGGGTGAGAGGGGGATGGGGGTCTTTCTTTCCATCTCGTCCCGAAATCTTCCGTTCACCTTTCCCTATCTACTACATCTCCCCCCTCCTTTTCATAATAAAAATGAGGTAGTCGTAGATATAGGCACTGGAGTGAGGTACAAACTTGTAACTTGTAAGGAAAAAGGGGTTTGGTAAACCTGAGTAAATCTCGCAAGGTGAGTTTTGAAGGCTTTTGCAACTGACTGTGTTCGCAGTTTTTGGTTTACAGCATTTGTTGCTGGCCCACGAACAGAATGTTCGCCCGTTCTAGACGGGCCTGAACAAACGAGACTAGTTTGTTCTGCAGGCATGGCCCTATGGTAACAGCTGAAAGCAGTATTGCCAGTGGACCTACCAGGGCGGAAATTAAGGTGGTGAGCCAAGGTGATTGATTGAACCAGGATTCGAACCAGCTCTGCTGGGTTTCCCTGTCTCTCTTTCTCTGAGCCAGTCTATCTCGGAGTTCTGCCATGGAGTCTTTAACGACTCCCGTATGATCTGCATAAAAGCAGCATTCCTCTTTCAAAGCTGCACACAGTCCTCCTTGTTGCATGAACAAGAGGTCCAGTCCTCGCCTATTCTGTAAAACTACTTCTGAAAGCGAAGAGACTGATTTTTCTAGATAGGAGATGGATTTCTCGATCCTCTGCAGGTCTTCATCGATGGTCATTTGCAGCTGAGAGAGTCCGTGCTGTTGGGTTGCGATGGCTGAGACACCTGTGGCTGTACCAGCTGCTCCCAGGCCGAGCAGCATTGCGATAGTTATACCTGTGATTATTTCTCTTTTGTGGAGTCTGTCAGGTTCTTCGAAAAGGTGGTACACTTCTTCATCTGAGTGGTACAGGACCCTAGGGACAATCAGAACTTGGACACAGAAGACAATAGAGTCATTAAATTTGTCAAGGAACACACAAGGACTCACTCCGGATCGCTGGCAAACCCACATCCCAGATGCGGATGGGACCACCCACTTATTGGTCTTTCTGTTGGGCTTGACAACTTTAGTGCAGAAGTTGCCTTTCTGCTTTGCTAAAGTTGCATTGCTAAAATACTTGCTTTGTCTTGTGATTTGACTCAGGGTGATTCCTCTGCGGGGAGTGTCCCATCTGCACTGGTGGGGGGCACTGGCTGTGGAGTAACTGAAGAGGGTGTCTAAAGCAATGCCTTCGTAGAAAGGGGGTTTAACATCATAACAAAGCCAACAGGAGTTAGTCAGGTTCGGTTTGGTTTCGTTTAGGGTTAGAAAGGTAGCTTCTAGCATACGAAAAATTGGGTTTGGATTGGACTCGGCTGTGCGGCTTATCTGGAATACATCTGCATGGCCAGTCGGGGTGTCGGTGACTTTTGGGGGCAAGGTTTTGGGGTGGGTTGTGTTTTTCCCTTTTAGCACATTCCTGATAACTTTATTGGGTCCTACTGGTCGAGGTGCTGGTGGTTGGAGTTTGATAATTCGTACATTCACCCACCTTCTCGGTCCTCTGAGGACCACTGTCCACGTTCTACCCGTGGTCCAACTAGGGTGGTCTGGCTGTAGAACGGTCATGTTATAACTTACACATCCCCGATATCTAGGCTGTGCATTGTGATCTCCGCAGCCAAAGGGTGCCCAGGTGAACTGTAAGAATTTGTCGGGCTCCTGTGGTTGCCACCCATCTCCCCATGGTCTGGCATCTGTAACAATGGTTTCGCAGCCCCAATATCTGCAATGTCCCCACCCCGGGTAGTCACAGTACCTTTTCCCTGGGTTGGACGCTGGGCACCAGTAGGCTATGTACATGAGTACAATACGTGGGTTTATGGGCCGTAGTTTTGGTTGTCCTGGAAACAGATCGGCTATGTGGAACACGAAGGATGGGGTGTTTGCTGTGGTGACCTCTTTGAATACCTTGTCACTTGAGAGATGTTGCATCACCCACCTGAATGGCTGATGAGGGTAGTGGCCTGGGTTGGCTTGCCCCCCGGCCACAAGCCCCAACAGCAAAATCGCACAAAGACACTGTGCATGTCTGGGTCTCACCGGTGTGGGACTCTTGGGTTTTGTCTGGCAGCTTGTTGGTCCGTCATCTCCCTCTGGAACAGGGGTGTACACATCACGGGGACGGTCCACGAGCACGTCCTGCAAGTAGAAACTCACAATTTTTCATTAGCTTCATTCTGAAGGTCAGGTTTGATTGACCTGAGTGGACACCACTTGGTTTTGGCCTCTTTTTTAACTGCCGCGTACCCTCGTCCCGTAAGCACCAGTCTCCAGCCCCGTTCCCATTCACCTAGCTCGTTTTTGATCATGACCTGCGGGCCCTCCTCTAGTGTCTGGGTGGCCCAATGCTTTCAGATGGGACTGTTTGTCTCATCTCCCCTAGGGAATTGGTTCAGTGCTAGCAATGCGGTTGCCAGCATACGCGTTTGGTCTTTTGAGGGAATGGAATTGGCAAAGCCCTCTGCCTTTGCCAATACTTCTAACTTGGCTTTTAGGGTCTGGTTTGCTCGCTCAACAATGGCCTGTCCAGTGCTGTTATATGGAATTCCCTGTACTAAGGTGATGCCCCACACACAGGCGAATTCCTGCACTGATTTGGAGATAAAATTGGAAGCATTGTCAGTTTTAATTTGCTTGGGGATACCAGCCATGCCATAACTGTCAGCCAGTGCTGGATTGTGGCCTTAGAGTTGGATTTGAGGTGCTGTGTTGCTATGATCACTCCGCTGTAAGTGTCCACTGTCACTGAAAGCCATGCTCGGGGCTTCAGCAGTTCGCAGAGAGTGAAGTCTGACTGCCAGATTTCTGAGGCCTTGAGACCTCTCGGGTTGACCCCACCAGTCCATAGGGGTGACTTCTGGCAGTGAGGGCAAGTGGCCACTATGTGTCTCGCGTCTGCTGTCGAGTTCCCACATCTCTTTGCCAGTGCTTTGGCTCCGATGTGGAGTGACTCGTGTAGTTGACGAGCTTCCTGCAATGTCCACACTCCCTTCGCCGCGGCATCTGCTTTGTCATTTCCAGTCTGGAAGAAGCCCTTGACTGGGTTATGGCTGTTGATGTGAATGACAGACACAGTGCCCTGTCGTGAGGAGAGTGCCTCTTCAAGCATCAAGGCCGCTGTAGATGTTGACACACCTGGTCTTGACATGGCTAGGCAAAGCTTTGCCACGAATATAGAGTCTGTTACGATGCTGAGGTGTTCATCTTGGAAGAGTCCGTATGCCAAGACCACTGCTGCTGCTTCTAGCTGTTGCACTGACAGCGTGGGGTCACAAGTTTTGACGCAATGCCATGTTTCTTCTGCCTGCCACACCGCTGCTGCAGTAGAAGTCGTGGAGGAGGCGTCTGTAAAAACCGTCGGTCCTGGCTGTGGTTTGTCTATGACCTTTGGTGGCACGTCTTTGTCGACAATGGTCAGTAGCTGGGTCCAAGGTGGTCTGGTGGCGTAGGAGACTTCTCCTCCGAAGCCAGTGAGAGCAAGGGCCAGGTGCTCCGATATCGCAGTTGACTCTACGGTTGGTTGCTTGCGGAAGGGGAGATGGATCCTTGCCGGCTCGGTCCCCAGGTGTCTCAGGGCGAGCTTCCTGCCTTTCGTGATGAGGTTAGCAACGCATTCGACTCCTGGGGAAAACGCTCGAGTTGGTCTTCCAAGGACCACCCATTGGATTGGCTGGGATTTTTCGGAAGGTCCTTGGGCCAGTGCTCGTGCTCCCACTCCTCCCTTCTGCGTGAAGTGGACATATAAATCTAGCGGTACACTTGGGTTCCACCTGGCAAGCATGCCAGTGGACATCTGATGTTCTATGAAGTTGAGAGATTTCGTTGCTTGTGGTGTCAGCTCCTTGGGGTCCCAGGGGTGCTTTCCTTTCAGGAGGTCATATAAGGGGTCCATGACCTCTGGAGGAACTAGGATGATGTTGCAGAGCCACTGTAGAGATCCCACAAGGCGCTGCATGTCATGGAGGGTCTTGATGTCTCGGTGGACCTTCACCCTGGGTGGAGTCACGTAGGAATTTGTGACCCCCACTCCCAGGAAGGTCACGCACGGTCCTCTCTTGATCTTTGTGTTTGCGATCTCAAAGCCGTTGGCCTGGAGAGTTTCAGTGATCGTGGACACTAGGTGGTCCACTTGGCTTGCTGATGGTGCAGCGACGAGGATGTCATCCATGTACTGAATGATGGTTGCAGCAGGGTGGGAGTGTTGGACTGGCATCAGTGCCCTGTCTACGGTGATTTGGCATATGGTTGGGCTGTCTACGAGACCTTGTGGTAGTACCTTCCATTGGAAGCGGAGGTTGGGTCGCTCGCCATTTGGGAACACGACGGAAAAGGCAAATCGTTCTTTGTCCTCAGCATGCAGGGGTATTGAAAAGAAAGTCTTTGATGTCCAGCACTGTGCATGGCTGCCCTTCGGGGATGGCTGAGTTCGCGGGCAGCAGTGTTTGAACTGGACCCATGGGCTGGATTGTCTTGTTCACCTCCCTCAGGTCGTGGATGAGACGATAACCTTCTCCAGATCTCTTGGGGATTACAAACACGGGGGTGTTCCACGGGCTGGTGGAGTGCTCTATGTGACCCTTTTGCAGCTCGCGGTCGACCAGTTCCAGCAAGGCTGCCATTCGAGGCTTTGACAGGGGCCACTGCTCGACCCATATGGGGTCTGGTGATTTCCAAGTCAGTTTGATTGGCAGCAGTGGGTGTACGGCAGTGGCCCTTATTATAAATTTGTAATCCTGACTCCTAACATAGCAAGGATGTCCCTTCCTATCAGGGGTGGAGAGTTTTGCAAAATGTAGGGGTGGATTGCTACTGTTTGTTCCGGTCCCTTTTTTGTATGAAGCGTTATGGCTACTAATTGGGTGCTTTTCCAAGCTCGGGACGGCCCTCCCACTCCGTTCACTGGGGGGACTTCTTTGCATTGCCAGTGTCGGGGCCACAGCGCTTGGGGAAAAATCGAGCAGTCTGCTCCTGTGTCTGCCCAAAACTGAAGCCCTATGACATGGGGGTCCTGACTGTCATAAAGGCAGCATGTCCCCCACAGCATCAGGGGCTCCTTCCCTATTTTCATGGCCAGGGCCACCCAGGGGTCCCGTTCTGGGGCATCCCCTGCTGACCCTGCGGCACGGGCGCTGCTTGCGGCGGTAGTGGGTACGAAGGTACCGCAGGCTGTGTTGCGAAATTCGCTGGTGAGGGTACGAAGCTGGCTGTCTCCTGTGGGGGTATGGGGTATAAGGGCGCCCCGTCCCACTGGGGGTTGGCATAGATGGGCCGCCTTGCATTCGCGGCGGGAGGAGGCTGAGTGCGGCCCGCACGCCCCCTCCCTCTCCCGTTTCCCTGGGGCTGGGACCTGCATTCCTTGGCCAGATGTCCTTTCCTCCCGCAGCCCCCACAGGCTCCTCTCGAGCGTGTTTGGGGTGGAGGCGCCGCGGTGGGCTGCCGTGCCGGCTGGGGACAGCTCACCGCGATGTGACCTGCCTCACCACACTTGAAACACGCCATGGCACTGGTCAGGGTGTGGACGGCTGCCTGAATGGGTGTCAGGTGTTCTTCCCTTACTACATGTCTGATCATGTCAGCCAGGCTGGCTCCGGCTGGCAGGGAACGTAAGATATCTTTGGTGACAGAGTTGCACTGCTGGCGCAAGCAGTCAGCTACCACGGGGCCCTTTGCCTCTGCCGGCAGGGTAGAGGAGTCTATCGCTGCCTGCAGGCGATCTACGAACTGCGTGAAGCTTTCGCTCTCTGCCTGCCTCACGGTGGACCACGGCGACAGCTTGGCTACGACCCAGGAGGCTGCACGAATAGCCTCCCTAGCAGCCCGAGTGGTCGCCCTGATCTCCTCAGCCCGCATCTGCGTGGCTTGTTGCTGAGGCGTGATCATATCATCGTGCTTTCCCATAAGCCTGGATAAAGTCGATCTGTGTAGTGGCTGCCTCGCGCCAGATGCTTGGGCTAATAGCTTTGTACAATTATCCTCCCATTCTTGTCTAAACACAATCATTCCGGCACCATCAAGTATCATGCGACCTATTCGCTCGATATCAAAGGGAAGCAGGTCGTCATTACTAAAAAGACCATCAATTAATGTGGAGACCATGGCCGAATTGATTCCTTTTTCTGCAATGGCTTTGACAATTGACTGTACATCTTTTGGGTTTACCGGGACATATACCCTCTGCTGGTTCCCTTCCGGGCCGGTGATCCTCACTGGGAAGGCTTGTACGGCAGCCGCTGGGGACCATTCGGCACAGGCTATTTCTATTTCTCCCCAGCCGGTAAACTGGGCTGGTTCGTATTGTGGCTGCTTTTTGGTGCGGCTTAAAGCTTTACTTGGTTTTGTTTTAAATTGCGTTAGCTCTGTTCCCTTCGTCTTAGAGTCCCAGCCGGCTCCCGGCAGCTCTTCCGAGCTGCCGGAGCTGCTGCTGGACTCCGAGTCGGAAGTCGAATGCCAGCGCACTTCCGGGGCTCGGTGCCGTTTTGTGCGGCTCCGACCCCGCTCCTCCCCCCGGGGGTGGCACTGCTCCCGCCCCCCGGGCTCGCTCTGCCTCCTGCAGGGGGGGGTTTCTCCCTTACATGGTAGCGGCGTCAGGCGCGGCTGCCGATCGGCTCCGAGCCCTCTGCCGCTCTCCTCCTCTTTCTCCCGCACACGCGCATTAGCAGAACTCCGCGCCTCTGGGCTCTTCGTGCCGAGACTGCCCGCGCCCCGCCCCTCCCCTTGGCTGCCGGCGCCATTTTCAAAGGGGTATGGAGGTGGCATGGGTAGGATCTCCTCCTGAGCCACGGCTTCCGCGCCTCTGGCTTCCCCCGCCAGCCTCCGCCAACAGAACCCCACGTGCTGCTGCACCTCCGGCAGCAGGTCACTGACCGGCGGTGGTGGGGCGGATGGGGAAGCTGCGGATTTTTGGGAGGTTTCCGCGGAGGGCCCGGGCCCCGGCCCGGGGAGGGGGGCGACGCGCCGGGCCCCCCCGGATCCCCGCTCCCGGGCGGATCGCCCTCAGGGGCGGTTTGCATTGCCGCTCCTACGCCTAGCTTGGGTGTAACTAATAAACACGTACGCGCTGCGCTCCATGTCTCTTACTCTTCTATTGCTCTGCGCAGGGCTTTCTCTACTTTTCCCCATGCCTTAAGGCTTTTGCCACTGCCTGAGGATTTCGTGTCCTCGGCCAGCGCGGCTGTGCATTTTTCCCATATCTCCGGATGCAAAACATCCACAGGGCGTTCAATTGCCCCAAGCTCAAGCAGCCTTGCTATAGCAAGATAAAAGTCTTTGAGCTTACACTCAATTCCCCATTGCTTATGAATCTCACTTACGACCCTGGCGATGGCGTCCATGACGATCGCGGGTTCCTGGGACGTCTCCCTCGCCGAGAACACGGTTTCACCGGTCTGGCCGCTGCCCTTGTCCAGGCGACACCCGCTGCCCGAGCGAATCTTTCCCGGGTTTCGGCACCAGTTATGTTGCCTTCATGGAAGACAACGGCGACCTGGTTTTAAGGAACAGCACGGCAGCCCAGTCTCCCCTGGGCCACTTGGGCTAGCGACACACACAGGCACCAATGTGGTGGACGGTCAAAAGCGTTTATTATCTTATCTCATGGGTTTAAATAGTCTTGGGGGACTCTGCTACGTCGGGGGGGTTGGCAGGGTCTCTAGGGTTAGTCAGGAGTGGAAAACTACTGGGTTAGGTGTGGTTACATTCTTTGGGGTAATGGATAACATGTTGCAGGGTGAGAGGGGGATGGGGGTCTTTCTTTCCGTCACATCCCGAAATCTTCCGTTCGCCTGTCCCTATCTACTACAAGAGAGCAAGTATGCTGCTCTCTGGATAGTGGGGGAAACAAGAGCAAAACTTTTTGCCTGAGGCACCCAGGGAGGGAAAAAGAAAAATAAAAAGCCTGAGGAAGTTCCAACTGCACCCCCTCTACCATACATACCTCCCCTGCCTCCACCCCCACCAGCACCACCCGCAGTCTACCCCGATTTAGATCAAGGGGGAGATTTTGATAACCAAGAGGTAGAAATCCCAGAGCCGGTCCCTGAGGAAAATCGCTGTGTTACTCGTAGTCTAACAAGGGGGGAAAGAGAAAGGGAAGGGCAAGCTCTATATCCATGAAGGGAAGTAGCTTTGGGAATGATCCCTAACCCCAGTGTTGGTCAGCACGGACAATCAACCCAAATTCCGGGACTAGGTTATGTGGAGGTACCTCTCAACTCAGGAGATGTGAGGGAGTTCAAGAAAGAAATGGGAGCATATGGGCCAAATCTTAAAGGAATTTTCTGACCCTATAGCCTGGGACTTCCCATGTGAACAAATTCAGAATCCAGCTGAGGTGGCAAAGTACCTGAAAGATAAATGCCATGATAAGTCTAAGGAGAAAAAGATCATTGCAGCGAGCTGGGCCCTGGCATGTGCTTATCACACCCTGCTAGATACTGTAGGGCAGCAGACAGAGGAAGGGGGGCAAGGAGATAAATCAGCAACTATCCCAGTCACTCAGGCTGCAGCCAACGGCTGGAAGCCATCAGCTAAACCAGACTGTGAGCCTAAGCCAGCAACTAAACCAGACTGTGAGCCTCAACCAGTGGCTGTTGCTATGAGCACAATGGGCCAGTGATACCTCAGGCCATCAGGGCAGAGATGCCACCTACAAGTGGGCACGAGACCGAGGGGTGGATCTAACCATGGACAGTGTTTCTCAGGTGATCCATGACTGTGAGACCTGTGCTGCCATCAAACAGGCCAAGCAGGTGAAGCCCCTGTGGTATGGTGGGCAGGGGTCCAAGTACAAGTATGGGGAGGCCTGGCAGATTGACCACATCACACTGCCCCAGACACGCCAAGGCAAGCGCTACGTGCTCACCATGGTAGAAGCCACCACTGGATGGTTGGAAAGCTACCCTGTGTCTCATGCTACAGCCCGTAACACCATCCTGGGCCTTGAAAAGCAGGTCCTGTGGAGGCATGGTACCCCTGAGAGGATTGAGTCAGACCATGGGACTCATTTCAAGAACAGCCTTATCAACACCTGGGCTAGGGAACATGGCATTGAGTGGGTGTACCACATCCCAAACCATGCATCAGCTGCAGGCAGAGTGGAGAGGTACAATGGACTGTTAAAAACCACCTTAAAAGCATTGGGTGGGGGATCTTTCAAAAATTGGGAGCAACATTTAGCAAAGGCCACCTGGTTAGTTAACAGCCGAGGTTCCACCAATCGAGCAGGTCCTGCCCAGTCTGAGCCCCTGAATATAGTAGATGGAGATAAAGTCCCAGTGGTACATGTCAGAGGTTTGTTAGGGAAATCAGTGTGGATCAATTCTGCCTCAAGTACAGACAAACCCATTTGTGGGACTGTCTTTGCTCAGGGACCAGGTTGTACATGGTGGATAATGCAGAGAGATGGAGCAACACGATGTGTACCTCAGGTAGATCTGATTGTGGGGTGAGACTCATGTGCAAATATCACTCTTTGCTGGATGTTGCTGCCAGTGTCTGTACATGAAAACATACAGACATGAGACAGAAAGAAATGTATAAGTGTCAAAGGTTTGAGCAAGTGAAATAGAAAGAAATGTGTAAGTGTTGAAGGTTTGAGTAAGTGAAAGATAGAAGTTTTTACTTGATGGAGTTTTTACATGATGTTGAAGATATGGAGATAAGGGGTGGAATGTCCGAGGATGATGTTATGGCGTTTGTGTCCCCAGTCGTGTGTTCTGTTTATGTTTGATATTCTGTTCTGTGCTTTCAGAACTGACTCTGAAAGTGAAGGTTTGTTTTGCCTTGTTATCAGCCGGCTCACCTCCCCCCATGATCTGCTGTCTAGAAGAGGTCAGTGCTGGCTGGCTTGCTTTGCTTGGCTTGCTTCTGCTTTTGCCTTTGCTTCCTAGTTAGTTTAGCTGAGCATTCCAGTTCTTTCCCTGGACTGTTTCTTTTCCTTTCCTCTTCCTGAATACCATCCAACCTGCTCCGGACTGGGATCTGGGAAACCCCAAGGGACACCAGAAGCCTTCATTTTCTGATCTGCAGCAGCCATCCCCAGTGCCCAGAGCAATCCCCAGCGCCCAGACCTGGGTGACCACTCCCAGGAAAGACTTTCTGGATTTGTCATCTCTGCAGAGTGGTGAAAGAGTTTTGTTGGCATCTGGTGTTGTTCATTTTTTTTAGTGCTGGGAAGGGGTTTTTTTGTTAAATAAACAGGTCTTTTTCCACTTCTCTCAGATAAAATATTTTCCCAAACCAGGCAGGTGGGCAGGGGCCGTGGGGGTTTGTTTTCTGGGGGCTACTTCCAGAGGTTTTTCTCCCAAATTTTCCCTAAACTAGGACATCTCTGGTCTGTCTCTGGATTTTCTTGTGGGCATGGGCGTCCCTGTTGGCTGTCTGCGGCCCCCGTGATGTTCAGGACTTGTGCCTGGAGGGTTCTGTGGTGGGTTGAAGGGCGCTGCTGAGGGGCTGCCAGGTGCCTCTGGCACACCGCCCTGAGAGCGCCCGGTCTCGTCTGATCTCGGGAGCTGAGCAGGGTCGGGCCCTGCTGCTGCTGGGGACAGCGAGGACGACGTCAAGGATGACAACCTCTTGCTCCACCTGACCACCGGCAGGCTGCAGATGGTGGACTTTGATTCTGACACCTCCTTTAAAGCCAGGTTCCACAGGAAATTTGCAGATGAGTCCACACGCAGGGGGATGCTCCCAGATTTGGGCATTGCACAGCCTGGCTGGGAACCAAAGGTTCCCCCTTTGCTGGGGCGGGTGCAGCTGATCCTTCAGTCGGCTGCCAGGCTGCTTTTGGCAGGGCTGGGGGCATGGGCTGGGGTGGGTACGAAATGGGAGTGGGCTCCTGGCCCTGCCAACAGCCCCCAGCACCCACCATGCCCCGGGCTGGGGCTGGGCTGGGGCAGCCAGCCCGACACAAACAAACCCCCATGGTGGGAGCAGAGGTGGGACTCCAGACCCTGTGCAGGGGCTGCTTTGCTTTGCAGGCAAGGAAGGGCTTGGGCCGCTCCACTGCCCTTGTTTGCTTTGGGATCACCATGGGGGCAGTGCAGGGGAAGGGAGAAAGTCTGGGCTTCCCTCACCCATGGTGGGTTTTTCCCTGGCATGCAGGGGTTGGGCCTTCCTTAAGACCCTGACAGAGATAAGATTTTTTACTTTTTTCTTGTTCCCCTTTTTGTCTGTAATCTATTTTCAATAATTTGATGTTTGTTTTCCTAGAGGAAGCGTTTCAGGTGGGGTCCAGTCTGGATCAGGACGTGCTTGGGAGCAGCTGCAGCGTGGATGGGCTGTGCCCTTGGAGAAGGCTGAGGGCATCGTTTGGGAGCAGCTTTTCTTCCAGCGGGGGATGGCGTGAGGTGGGTCCTGTCTGCTGGGGCTGGTGGGATCAGAGCTCTGGGGTGATGGCAGCGAGCACAGGAGCGTCCTGCTCTGGGCAGCTGCTGAGGGCTGGAGGTGCCGTGGCTGGCTGCAGGCTGGGCACATGTCCTGCCCTCCTGCTCTGCTCCCAAAGGCAGCAGTGATGGGCAGCTCTGGGCACAGCTCTGGCACGGCCAGCATGGCCTGGGCACCGCGGGCGGCTGGGACAAGGGGACAGGAGCCTTCAGCTGACGGGGCTTTCTGGTTTCTCTCCTTGCAGCCGGGCTCTGCGGGTGCTGAGGCTGCTCTGGGCCCTGCTGGAGCTCTGCTGGAGCTCAGCACCGGGCTGCAATCAGCCAAAGGAGAAATGGGGTGACCTGCAGCACAGACTGGCTTGAGCATTTCAGCAACGCAGCTCAAGTCTGCAGAGTGTACACCTCCAAGAGTAAACATGCAGCCACCCAAAAATAAACTTGTTCAATAAATTCTGAAATGAAATCAATCTGGGATGACCCCAAATGACTTTTTGCAGCTTGCTCAAGCAGTAGCTCAGCCCTTCTCTGAACTGTTCTCTCCCACACCTGCCTTTTACTCCCCAACTGCTCCCTCTTTTCCCCCAGTGAGTTCCCAGCCCATTCCTGTTAGAGGGAATGCCGCGGGAGACAAGACTCATGATATCATGATCATCAAGTCTCAGTTTATTGTAACAGATTACACAGTTTATATATGTTCGTTAATTAGCTCATACATATTGCAAAAGCCAAGCTCATGATTGGTTGCTATGTGACTTGTACTATTATCTTAAAACTATCTTTATGATCGATACATGCCTGTCCGGCTGGCCTTGCAGTTAGAACAGCTTAGTACCCCCTTTGTTCTTCTCTATCTACTTCTACATACCAAGCAGTTTCAATATCCTGCTTTCTGCACACCATCTACTCTTCAGGGCCATGCGAACTTTGCAGCAGTCACGTAGCCCTCCCTATTTGGATTAATTTTACAGTATCATGTCCCTTGTCGTTCAACCATTCCTCTGTCAGGCTCTCTTCATCTCCCCCGTTTTCCTTTTGTACAAGAAGGTGTGCATTCAGTATTTTCTGCAAAAGCTGCTGCATCAAGCCTTGCAAGCAAGCAAACACACAGGGCAAAACAAGCAAAAGTATCACAATTATGCTTAGAACTATTATGCCATATTTGATGATGTCCCTCAACCATGGTCCGATCCCCAATCCTTTCAGCCAGCCTTCTAAGCCCAATCCGTCGTCCACCTTCAACTCTTGAGTTAGCTCGGTCAATTTTCGTATTTGCTTATGGATAGATGTAGAGTGATCAGAAAAGTTCATACAGCACATTCCTTCAAATTCTTCACAACTATGACCTTGGGCTAGAAGAAGTAAATTAGTGGCAGCTGTTCTGTTTTGCAGAACTGCATGACAGATACTACCTATATTTGTGGCAAGCTCACTTAACATTTTAGATGAAATATTAATTTATTTTTCTGTCCAGTAGGCTCGGATTTTTAGTTGTGTAAGAGCTTGCACTGAAGCAACTCGTGGGGTGAAAAATGAGGTTATATTACAGAAGTGCACCCCACTTCATATTTCTCATGTTTTTGATTGTTCTGTTTAACATGAAAGGAACAAACTTAATTCTAAATACAAACTATATTTATGATAAACTTAATGTTATGCTTTTGATTATCTAATTGATTGTCCCTCTTTTTCTTTTGCCATTGAAAAGCAATGGTAAAATGAACAGAAAAATCACAGGCATTACTAAAACTCATTAAAACTTAGTAAAAAAAAGTCTATAACATAATTAAAAACACACTTATGAAAAAACCCAAAGTCTACAATCTTCTGTGGGTGAAACACAAATCTTTGCACAATCCACTTTTGCTGTGCATCCTCTGATTTACTTGTGGAGAGATTAGTGTTCTCTTGAAATTGATAAGTTTAACATTCTTCAATGAAATCTATCCAGATTCTGCACCTGCTAAAACACAAACAAACTCAACACTCCCCACAGGGACTGGAGGGTCCTCTCTCAATTCTGTTTCCTAAAATTTGCATGAAGAAATGGAAATATCAACATCTTTATAATAAACATGAAAAAACATCAAGAACAAAACAATGCATATAGTAAAGAAACTAACAACAAATAAAAATCAATCAGATAATACACAATTAATATTACATATAAAATCACAGTTACCAAGTGCTACACTATCAAATTGTCATCCCAGAGTCTGCAGCAGCTGATAAACCTTAAAACAACAGAGATTTGGATAAAACATGTCCAAATCATGTCTCTCCAAAACTCCCTTTGAGGCTCAGCTGCCCTACATGGTCAAATTGTCAAGCCAAAAGGACTTGAATACTTTTTGATGCAGAAAACACCTGGGTCAATCACACCATCCACGTAGAGCCAGAGCTTGGCCAGAGCTCAAACTCTAATTGGAGGATATGTTTTAACACATTATAAAACAAAAGTCCTAGAAATAACAGTTATAAGTAAAAAACCTTATTATTAAAACTTTATCAAACTATCAAATAATTGAACCTGTCTAAAATCTCTTTCAAGACAAAAATTCTCTAAATACAACAAACCCTTTCTTCAGAAATCTGAAAACTTGAAGTCTGAAATCTTGAACTAAAATTTGGACAATGAATTTTTAAAGGAAGATGAATTGCAGCTGCATAAAAGATTGGATAAAGAAAACACATGAGTAGTTAAAAAATCAAAAACACAGGATCCTGAAAAAATATCTTGTAATCAATCACCTAAAGAGACAATAAAACATATGAAAACTGACTGTAAATACTATAACAACACCTTAATACCTTAATACCTTAATAATAATTCTTATCACAAAAATCAGACAACTCGCATTTTATGATTAACCTATTAACAAGAAATGTTTAAAATAGTTTAAGACAATCCTTTTAAAGCACTCATATAACATTAGTAACAATCACTACTTATCATTACTTACAAAAACTTAACAATCACTATTTATCGTATTATCTATAAAACTTAAAAATCACTATTACTTATATTATTATCTATAAAAACCCAAAGACAGAGATTACAAACTCAATACAAAAATTCCATCAGATGACATTTTCTCAACTCTTTGTTTTCAGAGACATTTTTGGTAATTAAATCATTACTAAAATTTCTATCTTTATACAGTGATTTTTATCTATATCATATTTGAAATAACATTGATTCACATAATGTTCATCCTTCTTGGTATCTTGGAAAACACTTGGTACTGCTGTACTTTTTCATTACGTCTTCTGACTCTTGTAAGAAATTGGGAAGATGCTGTTGAAATTTTTGCTGTAGTGTTGCGATCCCGCCACCGGTGGCGCTGCTGCTCTCGGCGTTGTCGCTGCCATGGCAACCAGGACTGTGCCGCCATCTCCGCCGCCATTGCTGGGCGCTGCGGGGAGATGAGGGGCGGCGCCACCTCGCTCCCGTCCTTGTTGTGTCACCTTGTGGATGGGAGAAGAGACACCCCCGCCACGGCCGCGCCCCGCCTGCTCCGGCTCCAGCGCGGCCGAGCCCCCAGGAACGCCCCTCTCCCCCCTTGCGCTGCTGCTCGGCAGCAAGGAGCCTTCCGTCTCTCGGCTGATGTCCGCTCCGCCCCGGGCTCGCCTCCGGCTCGGTGCTGGCCGGCCCCGCTCTGTCTGGCCCCGCGCCTGCTCCGTTCTACCTGATTCCCGTTCACAAAAAGTGAATTTGGGATCCCAGTCCCGTTGCCATAAAGCAATTTGGATCTCAATTTCCAGCACCTCAATGCTACTAGTGTCTATGGGAGGTACAGGCATTTCAGAAGCAGAGATGGGAATGGGAAAATTTGTGAGAACCGGAGGGTTTGGCTCACTGGAGAGAAGCAAGGGTTTACATTCCTTATTTTTCTCCAGAGCTGTCCATATCACTTCTGTGGGAACTCAAAATGTCTCTCAGACATTTTTAGAGGTTCCAGGCCTTGGTCAGAAGCATTCTAGACCCTGGCAGACAGCTGAAAAACAACTGTGATTTTGAGTTTGAGCCATGGAATGAATTACCAACTTTGGAGGTGGAACAAGCAATCACAAAAGGTTAGATAGTATAGTATAAGTAGTTACAAAGTAGAGGGAAATATTTTTTAGTATTGTACAGGGGGGTTTTAGCACATGTACAGGGGGGTTTTCACTTTGTACATGAGGGTCAGAAGTTCTAAGATGGAGGAAAGTGGGCTGATCCCATCCTTCTTCCTTCTTCTTCCTTACCTCCATGTTCTTGGTGATGTTGGCACTCACAGATTGGTTTAGAGTAGAAAAACACTTGGCAACGTAGGTAGTAGGTATTGGGGAATAATTGTAAACATGTTATACGTAATATATCTTATAAAAGATAGCAGCAACCCTGGGCGGAGGGAGAGACGAAGAAGACAGCAGACAGAGAGGATGTCAGGGTGTGTGTGTGCCTCTACCCAGGCCACTGATCAAATAGCTGCAGTCCAAGAACATAATCTGTTAGATAACTAGCAATAAACTGCCTTGAGACCGAACAGCTAAGCCTGCGGAGTTTTTCTTTGGAAGCACGGGTTGGAGGAGGAATTTCACCACCACATGTGGCCCCAAAACAAGGCTGGGGTTCCCACATCTGGCGTCCCTGGGTGGGCATCAACAAAAAGAAGAAAAAGAAACATCAAACAACCTCCAACCTTCATCGGCAGAAAAAGAAAGAAAAAAAAAAAAAGAAGAGCAGTACACACTCTCCGCATTTTCAAGAAGAGAGGGAGCGGAAAGCTCAAGATAAGAACTTGACCTTCACCAAGGCATTTCGTCTGGAGGACAGCCAGGAGGAGAGAAACCAGAAGCGCGCCTGGGATTCCTCGCCTGTGACCTGCTGGACAATGGACAGTGCCATCTCCGGACTGACTTCATGCCGACTCAGCTTTTGGTGAGAATGGTTGAAATTAAGAACATGGGGAGGGAAGGAATTTTTCCCAAGGACACACCAAAGACTTTTTTTTAGCCCTATAGGGCGAAACTTCTACCCATCAGGTAGAGACAGCCCAAATGAAATGAAAGCTTTGTTATCATAGGTGCGGTGTAGTCACTCGCACACAGATATATATTTTTCTTGGGATTGAATTTTTGGCAAAAGATCAATAAGTAACTTTATTACTGAGCCACAAAAGGACAAAAAGATAAGACTGCCGCAAAACTTTTGTTTTTAACAAGGACAATATTATAGCCAGCTCTACAGCACGGCACGTCCAGCCGGACAGCTGGGGTTTCTATGGGAGCACAAAGGGGAAAGATTGCCCAGCCAGCAGCTCGGGGCAGTTTTCCTCACCACAGATCCAGGGAAAGCAGGACTGCCTTCCATGGACAATCAGGGGATGGTCTGTCATCATGCCCTGTGTGTCCGGGTTCCCGCTGTTCCTCAGTTTCCCTCGAACCTCAATCCCTGAGCTCCTCCAATGCAAGTCCCCCAGACAGAGAGATAAGCCAAGCACAGCCGCAGCCCCCGGTGGGGGAAGGGACCAGCACTGCTCGAGTCCAAACCCGCGGCGAGAGGGGCAGCGGCGGCGGCGGCGTCTCCGGTGGGGGAGGGTGCAGAGGGAGTGCAGAGCAGAGAGGGAAGAGGAGGGGAGAGGAGAAATCTCTCGTGGCTGCTCGGGCTGGGAGTTCAAAACAGCCCGCGGTGCAGGCGAGAGGGGGGACAGCGGGAACAGCGCAGACACAGGGCAGCGGGGGCGCGGGTGCAGTGGCCAGGCGTCCCGGGCGTCCCGTGGCGCGTTCGGTGTCGAGAATCCATGAAGCCGCAAGAGCGGCCACCCAAGAGGCGGGGGGCAGCTCCCGGATCGCGGCAGCCAGTCCCGCTGAGGAAATAGCAGAGGGACAGCGAGAGGCGTCCCTTGCTGCAGCTCAGGCGGCGGGCACGCGCGTGAAGGTCGAGCAAAGCCCGAGAGCCACGGGTGCAGGGAATTCTCGCATCTGGAACGCGTGGGGCGGGCGCAGGCGGGGCGGGGCCGGTGCGCGCGGGCTGTGGGTGCTGGGACAGTCAGGAGAGGGGCAAAGCGAAATGGGAAACATCGGGGCCGGAATGGGAACAGAGAGTGTGATTGCGTCAGCCTGGGGGGGGGACGGCAGTGGCTCTGAACCGGGCGCTGCGAGCCGGAGCGAGGCGAAAGCACGGCCGGGACCAGAGCAGGAGCGTCCTCACCCCCGGGGTGACACAGGCAGGGACGGAGCGTGGCCAGGATGACTCAGGACACAGTCCATCGCGGTTCCCATGGCAACAGCCAGCACAAACCCACAGCAACCCCTGTCAGTTTCAGACGGCCAGAACAGAATAGTTATTGCATCAAAAATGAGTTACACATAGATCGGTTGTTAGAAGAAATGTTAGACTGAAAGTTTATCAGGAATTAGTACAGGGTTTGCGAATGTAAATCAATTGTCGGAAGTACATATTGGAGAGCGAAGTGCATGGAACCATGGCGCGGGGTCTTTCGTATCTCGAGCGCGGCACGGGCACAGACAGCGTCAGCGGCGGCGGCGGCCGCCAGCCAGCCAAGTGCCCACAGGCTGCGCGGTGACCGCGCGGGGGGGGAATCCCGAGCGCGGGACGCGGCGCGGGGCGCGGCGGCGGCGGGGAGCGGCGGTCGCGCGCTGATGACGTCAGCAGAGCGCCGAACCACGCTGAGATGGGGACAGACACCGGGGCCGGGTGGGACGACCCAGACTGGGACTGGAATGGTGCCAGGTTCAGTCGGGCGTGAGAGGGGACATTCCCGAGCCCACGGCCGTGGCCGGGGTCGGCGCGGCGGGGTGCAGTCGGGGCTGGTGTTCCTTCTCTCGTTCCCATGGCGACACAGACAGAGACGGGTGAATCCAGGATGCACTCTGTGTTTGCAGAAGTTAAAGCGAACGCAGAAGTGTCAGAGAGGGACAGATTGCAGGCACGGGTCCAGCGCAGCCGACACGGGGCGTGTGCGGGGGCTGGGAGCAGGAGAGAGACACAGTCACTCCAGTGCAGGCAGAAGCGGGGTGTGACTGTGCCAGAACTGCTCCCCTGCGCTCCGCTCGGGCTCGTGCAAGCGGGGACTGGGCAGAGCCAAGGCAGGGAGTCCCTCGGTTGCTGCCTTTCCACAGCAGAGCTGCGGTGTGACAGATGCTGAGGCTTTTTCCACTGCAGTGCACATCAAAACATTAACAACAAATACACGGCACAGCCCAGAAACCACAGCAGCCAAAGTAAATAACTTTTTGCAATCACATCTATTACACCAAATGTCCCACAGCAATGATGAGATGAAATTCCAACATTCACCCAAAAAATAAGATACAGCTAAGTCGCCACTTGAAATTATAAGGACCTTCTTCAAACTTCTCCAATGTTTCTAAATGCTAACCCCAGATTTTTTAGTTAGGTGACAGAATTGATCAGCACATGCACCCATCCGGTGTGGTGAAGTGATATTGTTTATAGAACATAATGTGAAAAAGAGATAGTATAATGAGAATTGAGATAGAGAATTGAATAGCATGAAACTTTAGTAATTTATTATGTTAAGGTTTAAGTTAAGTTGTATTTTAGCATTTTATTAATAATAGAATTGAATTTTATATATAGTTTAATTTAAGTTTAAGTATTGTTTAATTAGAGTATATCACCTTAAGTTTATCTTAGTTTGGGCCCTGAAAAAGTTAAGTTTATAAGTGTTTAATTGATAATGAATTTATATATTGTTAATTTGATATATATATAGGTTTCATAAAGTTAATATAATTTAAGGATTTTTTACCAATATTTTATATGTTAAGTTTAAGTAGTGTTTAATTCAAAAAATTATTTTAAGTTTTTCAAAGGTTAAGTTTGTTCAATTAACAAAGTTTAGTTGTTTTTCTTTAAGAATAATAAGGTTTTGACTGAAAGAGTTTATGAGATGATAATGAATATTAAGTTAAAGGGAAGAAACAGTCTATCGGATTTTTGGTTTTATTTTAGTCTTTTCTGTTTTATTGTAAGTTTATCAGTGTATAAGAGTCTTGGAGAAATTTATTCTGAGTTTTTCTGAGATCGATTTCATTGTTTAATGATCACTTGTTTATTTTGTTATTTCTTTGTGTAATGATACAAAGAGTGTTTGTTTCCAAATTCTTTCTTTTGCGTTTAACTATTTAAGTGTTTTATAAATGTTATTGTTAAGAAATTTTATCATGTTATCAGGTGAAGCTCTGTGCTTTGTTCTTTCATAACGAATTTTCGTATGTTTTATTGTTGTTTTTGTAATCTCATCCAGGTTACATGTCATTCTGAAGTTTCATTTTGGACTTTAACTATGTTGTGCATTTTTCTAGGTGAACTCTCTGGTTTGTTTTTATATTTCTTGTGAGTGGAATCATTGCATTTCTATTTTTTAACATTCTTGAATGTTTTTCAGAAGATCTCAGAGACAGATGCCTGAAGCATTCTGACAATGTTTTGTTAATGTTTATTTTATGGTTTCTTTCAATTGAAAACACATCTGTTTCCTTCAAAGGAGTTTCAAGAAGAATGAATCCTCGTATCATTTGATCAATTTATCAGTTTGAACTTTGAGTGTTTATTTCATATGAAAATGTTATAATAAGTTGTTATGTTTTAGGTATCATATATGTAATGTTAGTATAAGCTTTGTTCAAGATAGTATGATAAAGAGCATCACTCCAATTTAAAGTTTGGGTTTTGGCCAGGCCCTGACTTTAACTTGGACGGATGAGTTTGCCAGCAAAATTCAGAGGTTTTTGCACAAAACAAGGCTGGGGTTCCCACAACTTCCACCGCCCTCTTTTCTGCCTGACACATTAACAATTCGTTATCAACCACTCTCGAAAGTTTACTCATTTTCTTGCCCGGTTTATCCTCATCTAACACTAATTCCCACAACTTATCCCTATATCTTCTCCATTCTGAAAGTTTATGAACACTATGGGGGTTAATGAAAAAGCCGTAAGACTCAGCATGATGCAATAGCGAAGGGAGATCCTTATCTAAGTCAATCCCCCTAATCTGCCTTTTTCTAAGAGAAGCACTAAATAAATCATATGCTGCTTGCCTTTCCATGATTACGTCGGTACCGTTGCTGGCTCCTTCAGGCTTTGGCAGCACGTATCGGCTGAGCTCGCCGCTGCGGTCACTCAGGGCGCGGAGCAGAGCGTTTCGCCTCTTCTCTTTATTTTCGCCATCCTTCCAGCCGCAGGACCCGAACCCCAACGCAGCACCCCTCTCGCCTTAGGCTCGGATCAGGTCCCTGCTTTCGGGCGCCAGTTGTTAGAGGGATGCCGTGGGAGACAAGACTCATGATATCATGATCATCAAGTCTCAGTTTATTGTAACAGATTACACAGTTTATATATGTTTGTTAATTAGCTCATACATATTGCAAAAGCCGAGCTCATGATTGGTTGCTATGTGACTTGTACTATTATCTTAAAACTATCTTTGTGAATGATACTTGCCTGTCCAGCTGGCCTTGCAGTTAGAACAGCTTAGTACTTCTTTGTTCTTCTCTATCTATTTCTACATACCAAGCAGTTTCAATATCCTGCTTTCTGCACACTATCTGCTCCTCAGGGTCATGCGAACTTTGCAGCAGTCACGTAGCCCTCCCTATTTGGATTAATTTTACAGTATCATGTCCCCTGTTGTACAACCATTCCTCTGTCAGGCTCTCTTCACATTGTGACACCACAGGGCCTCATGGAACTGTGGAGACCATTATGACACTTCGGGGTCTCATGGAACAGAGGGGTCATTTTGTCACTGCAAGACCCCAGGGAGCCAAAGGTCCATTGTGACATTGGAAGGCCTCATTGAATCATGGAGACACCATTAAGAGACTTCACAGCTTCATGGAACCAAGGGGCCATTGTGACACTGTGGGGCACCATGGAATAAGCAAAGCATTGTGACACTGTGAGGCTTCATGGCACCAGTGAGACCATTGTGACCCTGGGGGTCCCCACAGAACCAAGAGGACCATTGTGACACTGTGGGGCCTCGTGAAACCAAGAGGCCTTTGTGGCACTGCAGGGCTGCAGGGAACCAAAGGTCCATTGTGACACTGCAGGGCCTCGTGTCATCAGTGTTCCATTGTGACCCTGTGGAGCCAGAGGAGACCATTGTGACACCACAAACCCCAGGGTCCAAAGGTCCATTGTAGGGCTCATGGAACAGAGGAGTCCCGTGTCATTGTGGGGCCTGGGGAACCACAGAGACCACTGGGACACTGAAAGGCATTCTGAAACCCAGGGGCCTTTGTGACACTGCTGGACCCTATGGAGTCAAGGCACCATTATGGCACTGCAGAGCCCCATAAAACCAAGGGAACATGGAACAGGCCTGGCTTGGCCTCCCAGGGGCCACCTGACTGGTCCAGCTGACCTGGGCATGTTGAGGGTCTCTTCATGCTAATTAAACTATGGGACTCCATGTTTTCCTTCCTATGGAAAAGAACTCTCCTTCTCCTCCAAGCACCCATGAACAAAACCGGGATTTCACTTCCAAATTTCCTTATATCCAGGGATTGTTCCCATAGGAATATTGTCTGGACAGGTCTATTTGGCAATGGTTTCATGAAGGTCACTTTGCATCTGGGGAGGGTCTGGAGGGTCTGTGCTTTTCTTTCTTATGGGGAAGAACTTTTCTGCTTCTCAAGGTGCCCATGAATGAGACAGGCTTCCACCTCCAAAGTTCCCTATCTCCAAAGACCGCTCCCAGGCAAAATCTGCCATTCCTGACAATTCTGGCTGGCCTTGGCCTAGTGAGACTCTCACCTGCCTTCCAAAGACTAGGGCTCTGTGCTTTCCTACCCATGGAAAAGAACTGTCCTCCAGTCACCCATGGCCAAATTTGTGGCTCACCTCCAACAGTGCCTATTGTTACAGAACTAGAGGAGACTGTTGTCTGGAAACATTTTGTGTGTGGGGAGAAGGGGCAGGTCCAGCCTTGCCCTGCCCTGGAACCCCAGCACTGCCCTGCCCTGGAACCCCAATCCCCCCAGAGCCTCTATCCCAGCCCAGCAGTGTCTGCCAGTCCCTGGCACAGCACAGGCAATGCTGCACAGCCACCTCTGGAGCCCCAGCCCAGCTCCTGAGTGACCAAATGACCCCAAGTCTCACCTGGGGGAAGGGCCCAGGAAGACCAAGGGGTATTTAAGGCTGACCACAAGGCAAGCACACATCTTGGCTCTACCTCCTCTTGGAATTTCCATCTGAACATTGCTGGAATCCAGGAGATGGTAGCTGAGTGTGTGTTTCTCCGTATCTTATTTTTCTCTCTTTCTGTATCTACTTCTTCTATTTCTGTCCCCTTGCCAAATTTGAGTAACGTAACATAATTGGCTTATAGTTAGTGATGTTGAATGGGCCAAGTTAATGCTTTGAGAAGTGGTTTTTTTTTTATTGAATGTTAAACCTTTTGCCAAAGTCTCTCTGATTTTCTAAATTTCCCAGTAAAGGCTGTTTTGTTCTTTTGAGCTCCTGAGAATCTCTAGTGGGCATTTCATCCAGTGCATCCAACTCAGAGGACACAAATTATTGTCACTCCATTTAAATGTCTCCTTGATAGAGTTTTTTAGTGGATGGGGGTCAGGGCTTGTGTGTCCTGCTTCGCACAGCCCAGGCAGGGCTTTCACAGCCCCATTCCACACTCCATTTCCCAGCTGGAGCTTCTGGTGCCTCTGAGTTCTGCTGCCCCAGCCCCAGGGATGCTCTCCTTGTCTGCCCATTCCCCCAGGGTCTCTGGGCAGGGATGGCCTCAGTGGGGGCTGCTGACATCCTCAGCAACTTGGAGGCTGCTGCTGAATTTTACTGCTCCAGAGGCTTCTTCAGCCTTCAGCTCTTCAGTTCAGGAATTCAGTGCCCCAAGGCTCATTAACATTCAGAACACCTTAACAAGCCAAGTTTCTGGGAATAATTTGATTTAATCTTTCAAATCCTTTGTGGTTGGTTAGGCAGATTCCATTAGTGTAGTTGAAATGAATGAATTTTATTTACACAGGGAGTGAGAAACCATTTTTCAGGTCCAATTTTGATTTTTTAGTTAATACATTGATATGTGCAATCTCCAATTGACATTGAATCCAAGTACTTCCTCATCCAGTTTGAATATATATGAAAATCAGGACCCTTCATGGCTGACAATCCATCAGACTCTGTCCCTACCCCCACCCCACCATTTCTTCCATCCAAGCCCTGGCACTCAGAGCAGCCTTGTGCAAATCTGAGCTCCCTCCAGCCCAGGCTGCACCTGAAGGTTTCATCTCCTGGGCTCCAACTCCCACCTGCTTTCCTTGGAGAAGGAGCTGCCCCAGACACAGAGGGATGTTCATTTATTGCCAGCCAACAAAGCCAAGGGAAGGCACAGGTCCATCAAATGCAAAAGTCATTCCTCTGCTGGCTGTTAAATCCACTGTGCACAGCAGACAGTCTCAGAGCAATGGAAAACACCTTCTGTGCCCAGCACAGATCCCAAGGTCCCCCCAAACCCTCCCTGCCCCAATTCTGCCCAGATTTGCTCTTTGCACACACGACTCACAGGCTGAAGGCAGGAGCTCCCTCCATGGCCAGAGGGAGGAAAAGAGGGAAAGTGGATGAAGAGCTCTCCTGTGCAGAGCCAAGGTCCAAGTGCAGCCCCTGCAGTGGGAACCACAACTCATCAGGTTTGTGTCCTTTGGGCTCAGGGATGGTGACACTCAGAGGCACAGAAAGGTTTCTTGCCAACGAACAAAAGTTAAACATTTGAACAGTTAAATAACCATCACAGCTCTTCCCTCAGCTCTCTGTGATGTCCCAGCAGCATCAGACATGTCCCCCACACCAAAGTGATTTCTGTAGATAAAGAGTTTTAGACAAAGACATAAGAAAAGGCAATTCTGTGATAGATATAAATCTAAGTGGTTGACTAATGTGAAATTTATTTGAACTTCAGAAAGATTGAGCAACTACCTAAAGCTCAAATCATGAAACCAGTCAGTTGAGAGGCTCTTGAATGACCAGAGAGCACCTAGACAAGGAAATTTGGGAGCAAAAGGAAGAACATAGATCTAGCTGGTCAAGTGAAGAGATGTCCTTAGATATGGCCATTTCAACAGGAGAGCTGGAAACCCCTGAAGAAAGAGGGAGATGATGTAATAAACAGACTATTGGTGACACAAGAAGATGGGAAGATCAGTATTTCTTGTCCTTTTCTTATCAGCACACTCCCAGGAGATCCCTGTTCCTGGAGAGAAAACTTTTGTGTTTCTTAAATGACACAGATAATAAAAATGTCCTTCTATAATGTGAAATGCACAAGTAATAAAACCTGTGCTCCTTTCCAGGCAGACACCAGCTATGTGCCCATGAACAATCAGTGCCACTTGTGCCCTGAGGTGCCAAGCTGGGATTGGATCTCTCAGAGAGGAGCTGAGGGAGAGCAGAGCACCTTGCAAGCTGCAGGTCCCTTCCAGCCCCCAGGGCTCCTGTGCCATCAACATCTGCTCTGCTCCAGTCTGGAACAGGGCCCAGCACGGTGCCGGGACCATCAGAGAACTGAGGTGTGTGCTGGAATTCCCTGCCCTCCCCATGGCGCAGCAGCCCTGCATTTCCCTGTTCCAGCCTTGGTCTCCAGCACAGCCATGGAGGCTCTTTGGGCTCCTGAGTGTTCCTGCAGCCCCCAAGGGCAGCTGAGCTCTGCCTTGGGCACAGGCAGCCCTGGCCAGCGCAGGCCATGCTCAGCAATTCCTTGTCTGTGCCCGGCCTTGCTGCCAGCCCCGGCAGCGGCTGCGGGGCCCCTTTGTGGCCCTGTGCTGGCCCAGCCATGGTGCCACAGCCCCTGTGCAGCCCAGCCCAGGACAGGAGCATTGCGGCTGGGAACGGCCCCTGTGCCGTGGGGCCCTGGGCAGCCTTGGGGCTCTGTGCCCCATGGCCTCCCTGCTGGGCAGCCTCTGCCAGCTCCTGCCGAGCCCGTGGCACCTGTGGGGCTGCACAGACAGCCCTGCCCGGGCTCTGCCGGCCTCGGGGCCAGCAGAGAGGCGGCCAGGGCTGGCCATGGCCGGGAACAGGCCCTGAGCCCCGCAGGAGGATGGAGCTGGGCCACAGCCAAACTCAGCCCAGGGCAGAGCTGGGCTCAGCAGCCAGGGCTGCCCAGGGCTGGCACAGACAGAGGCTGGCACTGACAAATGTCCTGGGCCCCTCCCTGCTCTGTCCATGCCCCAAGGGCACAGAGCAGCCTCCTCTCTCGGGCTCTTGCCTGTTTTCAATGCCTGCCCAGGCGCTGGCCCTGCCCCACAAGGCCTGGGCTGAGTCCTGCCCCTGCCCGCTCAGCCAGGCTGAGATGGACACTGATGGTTCCTGTGCCAGGCTCTCCCAGCCCAGCCCAGCTCCCTGCCAGCTCTGCCAGCTGCCCTGAGCTCTGGGCAGCACCAAGGGCCTCTCCCCAGCACAGCCCAGCCGGCTCTGGCCCCACAGCTCTGCTCAGCCCAGGCTGCTCTGGGCACTGCCCCACGGCCTCAGCCCCTGCCAAGGGCACAGCAGCAGCTGCAGCTCAGCCAGGACTCAGCCCCACCATGGGGGAAGGGGCTTGGCCAAGGCCAAAGGAGCTCCCTGGCTGCCCTGCTCCCCTCTGCCTGAGGTGCTGAGAGCTCTGCAGCCCCTGCTGCCATCCCGTCTGCCCAGGCCAGCACAAGAGCCCCGTCCCTGGGGCCATCCAGAGCTGCTCCTGCTCCAGGCCCAGGGCCCATCCCAGAGCTGGGGCAGCCACAAAGCTGTGCCCATTTCTGCTCATTACTGCTCTGATGGGGATGCACCCTCAGCCACTTGGAGGTTGCTGATGAATTTTCCTACTCCAGAGGTCTCTTCCTTCTTTAGCCCTTCATTCAGGAATTCAGTGAGAAATGCTCATAAATATTTGTTCAAAATACCCAAACAAGAAAAGTTGCTTAGAATAATTGAGGATTTCAACTCTCCTGTGGTAAATTAGACAGATTTCAGAAGTCCATTCAAAGTGAATATACTATACTGAAAAGAGTGCCGAGAGAACTGATTTGTCCCATTTAGTTTTCTTTTCCTCTTTATAAATTGATATCAACAATGTCCAATTGATATTTACCCCAGCACCTTCTAATGCAATCTGAACAGATATGAAAATCAAGACCCTTCATGGCTGACAATCAATAGCACTTTGTCCTTTTCCCATGCCCACCATTTCTCTCATTGAACCCCTGGCACTCCTATGGATCAGGAATGGTGTCGCCAGCAGGACCAGGGCAGTGATTTTTCCCCTGTTCTTAGCACGGGATGGCAGCACCTCGAGTGCTGTGTCCAGTTTGGGCCGCCAATTAAGGAAGGACATGGAGGGCTGGAATGTGGCCAGAGAAAGGCAACAAGGCTGGTGAGGGGTCTGGAGCACAAGTACTGAGGAGCGGCTGAGGGCGCTGGAGAAGAGGAGGCTCAGGGGAGACCTCATCACTCTCTACAACTCCCTGACAGGAGGGTGCAGCCAGGTGGGGGTCAGACTTTTTTCCCAGGGAACAGGGACAGGACAAGAGAACACAGCCTTCAGCTGCACCAGGGGAGGTTTATGCTGGACATCAGGAAATATTCTTCACACAAAGGGTGATTGGGCATTGGAATGGGCTGCCCAGGGAGACGGGTGAGTCTCTGTCCCTGGAAGTATTTAAGGAAAGACTGGACGTGGCACTCAGTGCCATGGTCTGGGTGACAAGGTGGTGTTGGGTCCCAGGTTGGACTTGATGCTCAACAAGGCCTTTTCCAGCCTGGTTGTTTCTCTGATGATTGTGACACTGCAGGGCCCTGGGGAAGCAAGGGGCCATTGTGACACTGTGGGGCCTGGTGGAACCATGCAGAGCTTTGTGACAGAGCAGGACCTTGTGATGGGGCCATGGCGACCCTGCAGGGCCCCATGGAACAAAGGGGCCTGAGCTGCTCCTCAGGGACTCATGGAATAAAGAAAACATGTTTGACACCATGGTGGCCCTTGGGATCAAGAGGCCACTGTGACACTGAGGGACTAAGGAGAGCATTGCTGCCCTGCCGACCTCATAGAACCAAGGATCCACTGTGACACTGCAGGGCCTTTGGCGGCCATGGTGATATCGTGACACTGCAGGGCCCAAGGATCCAAGGCACTTTGTGACACCAAGGGTCTCATGGAACCAAAGGGACATTGTGACACTGGGAGGCCTCATGGAATCATGGAGACCATTGGGACACTCTGGGGCCTCATGGAACCCTGGTGACACCAAGTTGTCTGGGAGTGTTGGTCTGCTGGAGGGTAGGAGGGCTCTGCAGAGGGACCTGGAAAGGCTGGATCCAGGCCCCAAATCCAACAAGGTGAGGTTTAACAAGTCCAAGTGCCAGGTCATGCCCTTTGGTCACAACAACCCCTGCAGTGCTACAGGCTAGGGACAGAGGGGCTGGACAGCAGCCAGGCAGAAAGGGACCTGCAGGGATTGATGGACAGCAGTAGCACAGACAAATACATTTGTTTGTAAACAATACTGAATAAGTAAAACAAAGAAAAAGAACCTCCAAAATGCAACGGACAAGAAGCATGGAAGATTAATTTGTGACCAGTGGTCTGCAGAAACTGGCCAGCAGTTTAATGTCCCTGAAAGCATTCAGTCATCAGTGTCCTCACTGCAGCCTTGAGCTCCTGGTTTCTCAGGCTGTAGATGAGGGGGTTAAGGGCTGGAGGCACCACCGAGTACAGAACTGACAGGGCCAGATCCAGGGATGGGGAGGAGATGGAGGCGGGCTTCAGGTGAGCAAATGCTGCAGTGCTGACAAAGAGAGAGACCACGGCCAGGTGAGGGAGGCAGGTGGAAAAGGCTTTGTGCTGTCCCTGCTCAGAGGGGATCCTCAGCACAACCCTGAAGATCTGCACATAGGAGAAAACAATGAACACAAAACAACAAAATGATAAACTGCTAGTAACCACAAGAAGCCCAGGTTCCCTGAGGTGGGATTTGGAGCAGGAGAGCTTGAGGACCTGAGGGATTTCACAGAAGAACTGGCCTAGAGCATTTCCATGGCACAGGGGCAGGGAAAATGTATTGGCCGTGTGCATGAGAGCACTGAGAAAGGCACTGGCCCAGGCAGCTGCTGCCATGTGGGCACAAGCTCTGCTGCCCAGGAGGGTCCCGTAGTGCAGGGGTTTGCAGATGGACACGTAGCGGTCGTAGCACATGATGGTCAGCAGGAAGTACTCTGCTGAGATGAAGAACATAAAGAAAAAGAGCTGTGCAGCACATCCTTTGTAGGAGATGTTCCTGGTGTCCCAGAGGGAATTGTGCATGGCTTTGGGGACAGTGGTGCAGATGGAGCCCAGGTCGCTGAGGGCCAGGTTGAGCAGGAAGAAGAACATGGGCGTGTGCAGGTGGTGGCCGCAGGCTACGGCGCTGATGATGAGGCCGTTGCCCAGGAGGGCAGCCAGGGAGATGCCCAGGAAGAGGCAGAAGTGCAGGAGCTGCAGCTGCCGCGTGTCTGCCAGTGCCAGCAGGAGGAAGTGGCTGATGGAGCTGCTGTTGGACATTTGCTGTGGCTGCGCATGGGCACCTGTTTATGGAGAAAGGACAGGGACAAGTCAGGAGAGGCTGCTTGGAGCCAAACCTGGGCCATTCCCTGCAGCCTGTCCTGCTGGGACTCACCCACCTTTGTTCCTGCTCTGGGAAAACCTTCACCCAGATCCCTGCCTGAGCTCCAGTTGTGCTGGCTGAGTGTGCCAGGAGCAGCAAGGGCTATATGTGGGGGCTCTGGAGGAGCCATCCCTGCCCTGGTGCCCTGGGTTTGTGGCCATGTGGCAGAGGGACAAGGCTGGATATTCAGGATCTGTCAGGGGAATCACTCCTACTGCAGAAAGGCTTTGTACCATCTGCACTTACACTTCTAAGAGAAATTGATGGTAGGGGTTGGATTTAGGAGTTGTTTTCCTACCCACACACGATTCCTGTCTCTTTGAGGTCAGAAATCCCCAGAATTCCTGCTGCACTCAGAGTTTGCCACTGAGAGATGTGAGAGGCAAAGTATTCCCTGTGGCTGAGGGAAGGTGAGGGGCTGGATGGGCTTGTTCCCCCAGCACTGCTCTGCTCAGCCCCCTCTGCTTCCCTGAGCATCTCCCTGGGCCTGGACATCCCCTCCTGAGAGGTGCCTTGTCCCTGCCAGCGCTCACAGAGCCCATCCCACCCTGTGTGCCCTGGGCCCGGCCCTACAGAAACCTGCCTGTGTGCAGGGCCCTGGCTGGGGCAGGCTCTGTGTGCAGCTGGGCAAGGGCAGCTCAGGAGAGCCCTGCTGGGCCCTGCAGAGGTGATGCTGCTGCTGCCCAGGGCTGAGGAGTGGCTGAAGGCCCTTTGGGAGGCTCCCAGCAGATACACTGACCACCCAAAGCCACAGTTCTGGAGTGTCTGTAAATGTTCAAACATTCCTTTGATGATCCTGTGTGTCCCTTTCAACTCAGAATGTTCTGTGATTCTGGGATTACAATTCCTGTTCTGCTTCTCTCATCCCCCTGTTGTCTATAATCAAGAGAAAAAAAACAACCCTTGCAACAGTGTTAGAACAGTGAAGTTAAAACCATACCTTTATTGGAAGCTTCCAGGTGTCCCAGTGGGGATGAGGCACACCCAGCCCCTGTTTTCAACAATTTGTTAATGTTGATTATTTAGGATATTGAACAGGAACATCCAATGGGAGATTCAGTACCCAGTTACACACTCCTGGCTCAACCCACTGGAGTAAGTCCAGGGCCTTCTTTGTCCCAGTTTTTCTTGTCACTGCTCACATTCACAACCCAAAATACTCTTCTTGTGGGTTCTTTCTCTGATAAAAAGATTACATAGCACTTGAAAAATGTATTTAGACAGGTTATAGTTCTAAAATCTAAGAGAATGTAAGGAAACATACTGGAGTTAATTAAGGATCATAATTACATTAAATATATAATAGTAGTTAAAAAGAGTTATTTAAGTGTTTAATAGAGTTAGTTAAGGATTATAATTTTAAAACTACGTAACAGTAATTTACAGAACTATGAATATATGAAAAATATATAAAAAGCAAAAATATTTTTATCATCATCACAACTTCATCATCTTTCTCCAAGCAGAAAATTGAAAACACTCTCAGGAAAGCTCCTGACCTTTACAGCAATCCTAGGCTTACCTTCTTTGGGAAGTGCCCTCTGGAGCTGTGCCCAGGCTGGTCTGGAGCTGGGAGCAGCCCTGCCCCAGCCAGCCCCTCTCAGCAGCAGCACCTGCCCTGCTCAGGGTGGCTCCTTCCCCCCACAGCTCCTGGCCAGCGCTGGGAGCAGCTCCAGGGCCGGCTGAGAGCTGTCCCTGGCAGGCAGCAGAGTCCCTGGCCCAGCACAGCGCCCTGGGCTGCAGGACCCTGCTCTGCAGGACAGCCCTGGGCACCCCTGGCTGCTCTGCACAGGAGATGAGCAGAGAATGCACTCACAGGGGCTGTGGGCATTGGCATGTTCCAGCTTTAGGAGATCTCTCCAGGAGCTGCAGCTGCATTGTCCTGCAGCCAGAGGTTCCTGTGCCAAGGGCTGGCAGTGATTCTGCCCCAGGCACTTCTCAGCCCCTTCCCAGCCCTGACTGATTGAAGCCCTCTGTGCCTCTGTGCTGTGCCCGGGCTGGCTGCAGGCAGTGCCCCAGCCCTGCTGGGCTGGCAGAAGAACTGCTCAGCAAGAGAAATGTGCTTTTGAAGCTCTGCTTGGTTACCAGGATCACCCTCTGTGCCAGGAGCCTGGCCCAGCTCAGCAGCACAGACACAGCACAAGGACTTTAATGACCCTCTGGGGCTTTGTGCTCAGGCCCTGAGCATCAGGCCCTGAGAGGGAGCTGCAGAAACCTCTCCAGAACTCCAAGTCATAATCCAACTCCAAAGTTTCTTGGACTTTTAATGGGTCCCACTGAGGGACACAACTGAGAAAGTGTCCTCAGGCCCCAGGCAGAGCAGAGAACTGGAGGCACTGATGGCAGGTGGGGACAAAGAGGAGCCAACTCTTGGTGCCCTGGGGCACAGCAGGGTCTGTGCCACCAAGGGCTGTGAGGAGACACCTTGGCCTGAGGCCCTGGGGCCTCCTGGTACAGCCCCAGCCAGGCTGGGCACTGTCAGCCCCTGGTCCTGCCCTCAGCATCCCCCCCATGCCCACATCCCAGTGGCCTCAAGGATCTGCCGGAAGGAGTCCCTGGGGAGTCTTGGTCAGGAATGGCTCTGGGGGCTCCTTCATGCTTCCAGGGACTGCAGGTTTTTCAAAGGACTTTGGCTTTTGCTTTTGCCTTGGAGTCTCTAAGAGGTTTCTGCAATTATGGTCTCCAATATTCTGCTGTAATTAGTCCCTGGAGAGGCTTTGTCAGGAACAACACTCAGTGGGACTCATTAATTTTTCAAGGTACTGCAGTTATTTTAAGGTATTTCATGATTCCCTTTTGATACAGACTCTGTGAGAGGTTTGTGCAATCATGACCTCCAATTATCTGCTTTAATGAGTTCCTTGAGAGCATTATACTGACACGCAGGGGGCTCATTAATACTTTGAGATACTCAAGGTTTTTAAGGTACTTTGGATTCTCCTTTCCACACTGAGTCTCTGAGAGTTTTTTGTGCCATCCTGGCCTCCAATTCTCTCCTCCAAGGAGTCCATGAGGAGCCTGTGTTAGGGATGGACCTCAGTGGGTCCCATTAATGCCTTGTGACACTTTGGGTGTTTCCTCTGACTCTGACTCCGGGAAAGGTTTGTGCAATCTCCTCTCAGGCCCTGAGGTTCCAGGGCTCAGCTCCAAATACACCACGGGGCTCCTTAGGATCAAGCAAGTCCTAACAAACCATGGCTCTGCCTTGATTTCTCTCTTGTCTGGGGCAGTTCATCAGGAAGTTTCTTTAGATGTTTTGGTTCACCAGTTTGAGATTTCTCGGTCAATGCATTAGTTAGTGTGGTTGGTTCAGTGCTGGTTAATTACCAGTACATTCACTAGAATATACTTATGAATTTCCTGCTCTAAGATCGGATTAGGAGAAAGGCAAAGTGGACTAAAGTTTTAAGAGGATAAAGAAAAGTTTGTTACCAATAACTAAAAGAAAGAGTAATAAAGATCAGAACAAAACTTTCAGAACAGTTCTCCTCCTCTTCATGCAACCACTTCTTCCTTAGTGACCATTTAAAGAGTCAAAACCTAAAATTTTCAGTCAGTTTACCATGTCTAGTATAGTCTTTCTTCAGTTCACTTAGGGAGAGAAGTTCCTCTTCTTAATGTTATGGAGACTTCTCCACAAGAAACCATTTATCTTATGGCTTTTCATTTCCATGAATAACAGCTACCTGGAAAGATCTGCAATCATTATGTCCATGCCATTTTTTCACAGTTTTCCCACAGCTGTGTTTAGGGGCCATATCAATTTATGGTGTATTAGTTTAAAGATCAGCTGTTTAAGAGCAAAAGTTCCCTTCATCTCTTTCTGAAATCATCTCTGGGAACGGAGATCTTCTCACGCTGAAGGCACAGGGTCTCATCACTCTACTCTTTGGCTGTTCAAACTTCTCATGGGATCACAGCTACTGCAACATTTGCTTACTTTAGCATGGAGGCCTTTGCTGAACTAGTCATCTCCCCATACTTTTCAATGCCTTATAGAGAAAAGGAGAGTCTGATGTATCAATGACATCCTTCTCCATAGCTTTAGCAGAGGATTTCAGCCCCAAGATCAAGGCATCCCCTCATCCCTCCTATCTGGAACTCACCTTCCCCTTCAGTTACCTTGGTGTCTTCATGTTGCTCTTCTGTGTGCCTGCCCTGTGTCCTTTTCTCTCACTGGATGGAGGATGGCAGCAGTGGAAGGGTCAATATCTCCCGGGGCCTGCAGACGGTTCCATGACCCTGGCCGGGCTCGGTGGCCAATTCTAATTTTGGCCATGGTTCCTGAACATGAAGACCAGTTCTTTTCCATAGGAATGAAGGAACAGAGCCCCACTGTTTTAGGGGCAGAAGAGGCCTGACCACCAGAGGACAAGGGCAGCCAGAGCTGCCAGATTTTATTCTGAGAGATGCTCTTGAATATAGGGCATGTTTTAGGCAGAATGTCAGTATTGGCTATGGGCATCTGAAAAGATGGAGAATTCTTTTCCATAGCAAGAAATGCACAGATCCCCAGTGCTCCAGGAGCTGATGAGAGGCAGCCCTTGACATCCCAAGATCACCCAGACAAGTCAGGTGGCCCCTGGCAGGCCAAGCCAGTCAGACCTGTTCCATGTTCCCTCGCTTCCATGGGGCCCCACAGTGTCCCAATGGTCCCTTGCTTCCAGGAGGACCTGAGGTGTCACAATGTCCCCTTGGTGACACGGGGCCCTGAAGGGTCAGAATGGTCTCCATGGTTCCATCAGGCCCCACAGAGTCATAATGGTCTCTGGGTCCATGAAGCCCCACGGTGTCACCATGGCCCCTTGGTTCTATGGGCTCCAGTGGTGCCACAATGATCCCCTTGGTTCCATGAGGTGCCCACAGTGTCACAGTGATGTCCATGGGAAGGGAAGAACCGAGCCCCAGTGTGGCAGGGGCAGCCAGCAGAAGCCAAGGCCAGCTAGATTTGTCAGTACTGGCAGATTTTGTCTGGGAGGAACCCTTGGATATAGGGAATTTTAGACGTGGAATCCCAATTTCATATATGAACACTTGGAGGAGAAGGGCTGTTCTTTGCATGGGAACAAAAGTACAGAACAATGGTGTTTGAAGGGCAGATGAAAGGTGGCCACCAGAGCCCTAAGGCAGCCAGACCTCTCTGTTCTGGTAGCTTTTGTCTGGAAGCAACTCTTGGATACAGGGAATTTGGGAAGTGGAACTGCAAGTACGGCCATTTCTGTGTAGATAAGAAGGACGGTTCTTTTCCATAGGAAGGAAAGCACAGAGCTCCAGTGTTTCAAAAGCAGGTGAGAGGCAGCCCGTGTGTTTCAGAAGAGACCAAGGGCAGCCAGACCTTTCTGTCCTGGCTACTTTCACTTGGGAGCATCCTTGGATGTACAGAGTTTTGGACGTGGAATCCCAGTTTTGGCCATGGGCACCTAGACAGGATGAATTATTTTTTCCTATAAGAAAAAGAAGTGTGAAGTCCAAGTGTCCTGGAAGATGATGAGAGGTGGCCCCCCTTAGGCCAAGCCAGCCAGACCTTGGCACCTTTCGTCTAGGGGCTATCCTTGGACACAGGGCATTTTAGAGGGCAAATCTCAATTTTGGCTGTGGGCACCTGGACAGGAAGAAGAGTTCTTTTCATGAGGAAGGAAAGCACAGAGCCTCAGTGTTTCAGAGGCACATGAGTGCCAGCTCTCAGAAGCCAAGGCCAGCCAGACATGTCTCTGACCTATCTTAGCAGCTTTTGTCTGGGAGCTATCATTGGATATAGGAAATTTTGGAGGCAGATCCCAAATTTCATCCATGGGTGCATAGTTGAGATGGATGATTTCTTCCCATAAGAAAGAAAAGCACATGGTCCAAGAGTTTCAAAGGCAGATGAGAGATGGTCCCCAGGTGGCCAAGGCAGCCAGACCTGTCTCTCCTGGCAGATTTCATCTAAAAACAATCCTTGCAATATAAGAAAATTTGGAGAAGGAATCCTGGTTTTGGCCCTGGGTCCCTGGAAGAGCAGGACAGTTCTCTCCCAGAGGAAGGAAAGCCCAGAGCCCCAGTGCTTCAGGGACAGATGAGAAGCAGCCCTCGACATGCCAAGGTCAGCCAGACCTGACAGGTGCTCCCCAGGAGGCCCAGCCAGACAGACCCGTTCCATGTTCCCTTGGTTCCGTGGGACCCCACAGTGTCACAATGGTCTCCTTGGTTCCATCAGGCCCTGGAGTGTCACAATGTTCCCCTTGCTTCTGCAGTGTCACAATGGCCCCGTGCTTCCATGAGGCCTTGGAATGTCACAATGGCTTTGTGGTTCCACAGAGCCCTGATGTGTCACTATGTCCCCTCGGCTCCGTGTGCCCTCCCTGTGTCACAACGGCTCCTCTGTGACACTGCGGCTGCACAAGGTCACCATGGACCCTTGGTTTCTTGGGGTCTCTGAATTCCACAATGGTCTCCTTGATTCCATGAGGCAGCACAGTGTCACCACGGCCCCTTGGTTCCATGAGGTTCCCCAGTGTCACCGTGGTCGCTGTCAGAGGCTGGATGAGATCCATGTCCCGAGACACCTTGGGATGCTCGGAATGCCCGTGTGGGGCCGGGGCCGGGTCAGGCCTTGGTTTGTGGTGGGACAGAGCCCTGCCCCCAGCCTGGCCTGGCAGAGCTGTCAATCACACAGCAGGGGCAGTGCTGATTGGCTGAGCTGTCAACCAATCACACACCAGCAGCTGGTGCCTCCCCTGACTCTGATTGGTCAATCACCTGGCAGTCCCACCCCAGGGGCGGGCCCATGGAGGCCCAGGGGGTTAAAAGCCGGAGCACGAGGCCAGCCCATGGTCTGGATCTTGCCTTCTCCTGGAGTTCCTCTGTTGGTGATTCTGGAACCTGAGTAGTTGGTGCCTCTGTGTGTGTGTCTTTCTATAGATCAGCTGCCTTTCTGCTGTTCTCTATTTCTTCTCCTTCTAATCCTGCTTACCTCGAACATTTTTTGGTAATTTAACATCTTGAGGGTTAAAGGTTTTTAGGTAAAGTGGGCAAAGTTAATGAAGTTAATGCTATGATAAGAGTTTTATGTTGAAGTGGATGTTGTATGAAACCCTTTGCTCAAGCTCCTTGATTGTCTATATTTTGCCAGTAAAAATTTGTGTAATTTTGACCTCTTAGCTCTGTTAGTTGGAGCATGGTGCTGGTATCGCCCAGGTTGTGGGTTTAATCCCAGTTTGGGTCATTCACTTAAGAGCTGAACTTGATGATCCTTGTGGGTCCCTGAGGGAAGAGTAGGCTCCTCTGCACGGTTGGGGTGTAGGGAGGCAGAGATCTCTGAAGCTTGCTCTTGGGGGAAGAGGTTTATTGGAGAATTCAGGGATGCCCAAGCCTCGTGCTCTCAGGCATAGCACGTGGCTGGGCTTAGGAGGATGGGGGAGGGGAGAGAGAAACGGAGGGTTTAGGAGGGGGGAAGCCCCAGGGAGGAAGGGAGTCCAAGGGAGGGAGGAAGTCCAAGAGGCCGCATGGCCGCTCAGAGCCCCCTTATCAGGGGCTCCCAGGTGGGCTGGGACAAGGCATGGGCCAATGGGGTTACAGACTCTGTTTTAGGGGCAGGTACAGAGGTGCGGGATGAACCACAATCTTTTGCAGGGTGGGATGGAACAGTCCATTTCACTCCAGGATTCATCCAAGGGTAGAAGTGACATCCGGCTAGCTAAAATAACAATAATATCTATCTATCCTCTGCAACAATTGCCCCTTTTCATTAAACTTTTGAAAAGGTAAATACAGACTTAATTACTATTTTTGCACAACTTGGGGTACATAACATATTGCTAATGAAACTATACTTATTACTCTAAAAACAATCAAGCTTACTTTACAGAGTTCCTTCAGCCAAGATGCAGAGCTCAAACCTTCAGATAAACTGTTTGGCTAGATTATTAATTGTAATCAAGGTGGCGTTTATTTCTTTACTGATTGAGCATTTTAACCTTTTGACTGCTTTAGTCTAATGGAAGAATTTAACTGAGGTAGTGTTATTAAAATCTTTTGAGGAAGGTTCTATAATTGACTAGGTTGAAAAAGTCTATTAGAGCTTTGTATCAGTTAGAGATATGGTATCAGAGCTTGCAGTCTTGGCCAGAGTTACCCAGGCATTTGTCTTTGGTTAACCTATAGGTGAAATCTCAATACAAAAATTTGAAATAAGAGAACAAATGTAACAAGGGTACAAAATTAACATGCATGTGAAAATAAATGTCCATAGTCTTGAATTGTTTCTGGCAGGTAGTTTTCATCTCGTCTTAGCACAGTTCAAATCTGAGCGCTTGCTTCTTGGTTTGCACCTGCAAAGTCACTGCCATTGGTGAGGGCACTGCCAGATTTCGGTGTATGGCCTTACATTCTTTGCCGGGGTCCATCTGAGTCCTTCGCCTGTAGAGACACAAGCAAACCCTCTCTCCCATGTTACGAGGTTGCATGGGCTTTCTATTTGTCCTGTGACTGAGGTCTTGATCAAGACTTTTATTTTTACTTTTTTGTTGTTCAGAAAGTGTCTGTAAATGGGCATGTCAGGCTGTCCTATACAGCAATTTGAAAGATTGTATGCGTATGGGGCTTTGCTGGACCTATTTTGGGGTGTGGCCTTATATATTCCCCTTGTCTGTTTTAATAAGCTGCTTTCTAGGGCCTCAGATGTCTTTTCTATGGTACCCCCTAACAGCTGGTAACAATAGGAGAAATGGAAGCTACTATCTCCTGCCGCTACTAGGAATTCTCTCTCGTCCAGAGATGGGACAGCTGTCCACTCTCTGGGACCATGAGGCTTGGATATATGCCTGTCCATCAGTTGGAGGCCATCAATGATCTCCTGAGCATCCTGGGAAACTGAGGCAGCAGGGGTGGTACTGGTAGGGCTAGCACAGTTCTCTGTGGATCCTGTACTCGTCAAAGCAGCTGCCAGGTGCTGTTCCTCTTTCCCTGGCTGCATGCTAAGCTGTGAATTAGATGCAGCAGCTGCCAACAGCTGGGGCAGAGGGGCAGGAGTGGAGACTGTCAGCAAAGGCTCATGGGAGAAACCTGAGGATGTGGAGGGCTCTCTCCAAGCTGAGGCTGCAGCTGTGGAATGTGGATGCAGCCTAGGAGAGGAAGCGGGGGCATCCAGGGGCTGCAGGGGCGGCGGTGGGGTGACGAGAACTTGTTGCGCGGCTGGCCGGAGTTCCGGGCGGGCACCCGGCACGGAGGGCTTTAGCGGCAAACCCGGAAGCGACTCGAAATTCCCCGGCAGCGGCGACGGCGGTGGGGCTCCTTCTGGCGGCTCCGGGGGTTCTGCCGGCGCTGCCGCTGAGCTCGGGGGTTCTGGCTGATCGCAGACCGCGGCACGGGGCGCGGCGGGAGTGGCAGGCTCCATTGGCGGTGGGGCAGAGGCGGCAGGAACTGGCCGAACCGGGGGCACCGCGAACTGCGCATGCGGGGAGGGCGTCACGTGGTCCGCCGGCCGAACCAAGATGGCGGCCGCGTCTGCCGCCCCGCCGGAGCCGTCTGATGTTGGGCCCGCGCCGCGGGGGGGTTGCCGAGAGGCGGGGGGTGGTGGGGTCGCGGCACGGGGCGCGGCGGGAGTGGCAGGCTCTATCGGCAGCGCGGCAGAGGCGACGGGGACCGGCCGGACCAGGGGCACCGCGAACTGCGCATGCGCGGGGCGCACCACGTGGTCCGCCGGCCGAACCAAGATGGCGGCCGCGTCTGCCGCCCCGCCGGAGCTCTTTGGGGTCGGGCTCACACCGCGGGGGGGTTGCCGGGGGGCGGGGGGTGGTGGGGTCGCGGCTCGGGGCCCCGGGGTGTCCCCCCACGGCCGGGGCTCGGGCTGGGGTGGGCGCACCGGGCTTCCCGGTGCTTCCTGCCGCGAGTCAGGGATTGGGGGCATGGCCACGCGCTCTCCCCGCGCGGGCGGCGGCAGCAAGGCGGCGGCAGCGAGCACCGGGTCGAGTGTTTGTAGAAACGCGGCGAAGCCGCTTTGTAGGAAGCCAGCGAAAGTAGCAACCGCCGCTGCTATTAGAGGGTTTTCGGGGAGAGCCGGGCCGGGCACGAGCCCCGCGGCCAGTGGTGGGGGCGGGGCGGCTGCGGGGGCCGGGGGTGGGGTCACGGTGGAGTCGGGAGGGGCGGGGGCGGCTGCGGCGGGAGGGGCGGGGGCCGCCGAGCCCGGCGGCAGGCGGCGCGGCGCGGGGATCGGGGGGGTGCGGGGGGTGGTCGCGGGGGCCGGCGCAGCCGCGGCGGTTGGGGGTGGGGTCGCGGTCGCGGCGGAAGCGGCAGGGGTGGAAGCGGCCGCGGGGGCCGGCGCCCGGCGGCGCGGCGCGGGGGTTGGGTGGGGGGTCGCAGGGGCCGGGGCGGCGGGAACCGCGTCACTCAGTGGGGCGGCCGCGGCGGTTGCGGGCGGGGCCGCGGCGGGAGGGGGAGGGGCGGGGCGGGAGGGGATCGCGGCGCGGTCGTCAGCAGCTGCACGGGCCGGCCACATGGCCGGGACCGGCTTTCGCGGAACGAACAATTCGGCCACAGCTCTAAAAGCTGGGAGTAACTTGCAAGCAACGGCGTCTCTCCTGTAAATCTCAATAAAAAGCTTATCACCTACTGAGTCCCAGAATTCTTTGGTAAAGGCAGCTGATCGATCCGCATGAGGGAAGTGGGGCAGGACCCATTCCAAAAGGGATTTTAACTCTTTCTTAGGCAAACTACTGTTGTGACTACGTAAAAGATGGTTCAATTGTTTGTAGAGATCTCTATCTTGGGTAGAGTGGGATTGTCCCATATTTTAGACCGGTGTAGCTCACCTCGAGTTCACTAAAGCAGAGATCCTCTCCTCAGGACTCTGCACAGGTCCCCTCAGAGCTCCGGGCGTCTCTCCGGACGGCTTTTCCGTGCTCGGGACCTTCAGACCTCCCCCCTCGGGGCTTCCAGCGCAGGCAGTTCTAGGCAGTGCTCGGTGCGCTCTCTTAACGTGGCCACGTGCCACCAGCTCACAGCGCCTTGCTCGGGCAGTCCCAAGAGCTCCAAAAGCCGGCTATTCACAGGCGATGGTGCTCGAGGGTAAAATGCCTCGGCAAACTTTAAAGAGATAAGGCTTCTACGTTGCTTAGCAACGACAGCCTGTGCTCAGAGCGAAGAGGAGGCTATCACAGGTAATTACCGTGCATGAAGGTATCGAGATTCATGGATTCCTTTTTCTTTCACGTTGGGCGCCAGTTGAGGGATGAGTATTCTCCTCTGCACGGTTGGGGTGTAGGGAGGCAGCGATCTCTGAAGCTTGCTCTTGGGGGAAGAGGTTTATTGGAGAATTCAGGGATGCCCGAGCCTCGTGCTCTCAGGCGTAGCACGTGGCTGGGCTTAGGAGGACGGGGGAGGGGAGAGAGAAACGGAGGGTTTAGGAGAGGGGAAGCCCCAGAGGGGGAGGAAGTCCAAGAGAGGAGGAGAGGGCCAAGAGAGGGAGGAAGTCCAAGAGGCCGCATGGCCGCTCAGAGCCCCCTTATCAGGGGCTCCCAGGTGGGCTGGGACAAGGCATGGGCCAATGGGGTTACAGACTCCGATGCTTCAGGGGCAGGTACAGGGGTGCGGGATGAGCCACAATCTTTTGCGGGGTGGGATGGAACAGTCCATTTCACTCCAAGATTCATCCAAGGGTAGAAGTGACATTCGGCTAGCTAAGATAACAATCATATCTATCTATCCTCTGCAACAGGAGGTGGATTGTGTTGAATGGTATTGTGAGAGAAAGGACTTTTTGAGTAGTTGAAAGAAGGTGGTATTCAGGTTGTTAGAGAAAGTGGGAAACAGAGGCAGGGGACTTGTGAAGAAACGTGAGGAATGGACTATCACATCTAAACTGGTGACACCAAATTGACTTTCAACCAGGACCGTGAGCAAATGGTTTGGGAAGACCCACATGATCCAAGGCAGGTACAAAGAACAACACCTAACTGAGAAATAAGGCAAAGCTTGCATCACTGGTTCTAAGCCCTGCCTGAATAAGCCCTGAGACGCCTCCGACACCTCCTTGGCAGAGGAACACTGCCACTTCAAACAGGAGGATCGGGAGTGTTTGAGTCAAAGAGTTCTTATAGTCTGGCCTTAGCCTGTGGTTTGTACAGGGAAGAAAGGAAATTGCCATCAGTGCTATACTGTATACTTTATGTGATTCATCCCAATACTGGACACGCTAGCAGGGTTACAAGTGAATATTAAAATTATGGGAATAATTGGTGTTGTATCTCACAAAATCTATGTTCTTGTTGCAAGAGGTATCAGTACTGAATCAATTCCCAATACAGATAGAACTCAAAACAACTGAAGTAATAACTCTGTTTTGTGGATGGGAATTATCAGTGCCTGTTGACTGAGAGATACCTGAGGAACAATGTGAAACCACAGTTAAGGAGTGTCAAAAAGGACTTGCCTAAAAATATCAGCAAAAAGGAGTGACAAGGGAAACAGAGGGCAAGCCTGGATTGAGCACTGTACTCACCAGGGAGAAGATCACACGTACCTGCTGTGGGCAGCAACCCCACAGGCAGGGGAGGTGGGGGTATAAGCCATGCCAGACCTCTGTCATTCCTGTTTCTGTCTCTCATTTGTTGTCTTTTCCCTTCTGAGATAGCAGCAAGATCGTGTCACAAATGCTACAGAAAGTGTTACATGGAAAGAAACCAAAGTTCCTTTTTGTTACACACACCCATGTCAACAGCCACAGACTCACCCAAATTGAGTACCTGCAGGCAAAATGAGGAAAAATATTGGATTACAAGGAAATTAGGAAAATGTGATAATAGATGGGGCATCGAATGTCTGAAAGGAGAGAGATGGATTTGTTTTACATTTGATCTTAGAGATATAGTCCAAGATTTGGTATAAAGACAATTAATAAACAAAAAGGTGAAACCAGCACAGCAATCTAGCTCTGTATTGACTCCAAATTATATACTGCATCATATTATAGGCCTCCAAGCTGTTATAGAGGAGATAACAAACAAAGCTGCTCAGGCACTGGAATTAATATCAAATCATAAAGGCCAAACAAAAACTGCAGTGTACCAGAATAGTTTGGCTTTAGACCATTTATTGGCTAATGAAGGGGTGTTTGTGGAAAGTTTAATATATCAGATTGTTGAAAATAGATGACAACGGGGAGGTCATCCTAGAAAAAAACAACCCAGACACCAATCCAAAAATGGGAAAACAGTGTTAAAAACTAACTAGTGGGGTAATTGAGCATGGGATGGTGGAAGAAATGGAGATTCTTCCTTTTATGTATTACAACTGTTATAAATGAAAGTTTGTCTAGACAAATTAATATGAAAAAATAAAATATTTATTTTGCAATCAAATTCTACCTAGCCAGCCACAAGGAAAGAACAGAGTGGAGCCCGGGGATGGCCCTGGGTGTGCAACAAAGAGGTCAGCCTCAGCAGAGGTTTTCCTCTATGCCCACACACCTCCATCCTGGCACAAGCGGTTTTTATAGGGAAAATTCTGCCTGAGGCCAAGATTTCAGCAATCAGTCTTTTCTTCCATTAAGAGTCTATATGTTAATGAGATTTTCTGTTTTGGTGATGAGGGAGAACAATTCAGTGTCTGGAGTTTGTTGAATCCCTTGATGAAATTTACGGGAGGGAACGCTGCATTCACCTGTGTCTGCCCAAGGATTTCCATGATATCCATCTCGGGTCCTTCAGGCAAGGATCAGCACCGGGGGTTCCTGTATCTCCCCAGCCATGGCCCATCTCCTGGGGAGCCGCACCTTCTTACTTGTAAATCAGTTTCCAATATACACCCGGTCTCACCTGCGAGGGTGGGGGGGAATGCTTATACAAACGTGTAGAGTGTTAGAGTGTTCTAACAAATCTAACAAATATTCAATGTCATATATAGCATATTAGAAATGGCGCCAATTATATCTGCTACATATAACAGTATGGTAAATGTAGCTTTATAGATAAAATGAAGCTTTAGTAGTTAAAAAAGAAACTATGTATGTGTGTGGGGGGCGGGGGGTTTAAGGAATGAGATATTCGCTTCAAGGAACATGCAAATTCTCCAGAGAAGAGCAATTTATGGTTTTCTTATTAGAAGAAGCTGATTTCTTCACGCCTTGCTCAGACTCGAAGACCCCGTGGGGATTAAAGAAAACAGTTGACATACAACAGGCAGAGTTTTTTGTTTCAAATATAATGTATGCATAACCACGAAGGATATATGAATATGCAACAGTGTATTGTTTTAGGGGTGATTCAATTGTTCACAAGGTACATTCATCCTGGCTTAAGTGCCTGAGAGCATCTGGACCTCAGATATTCTTTCTTTTTTATTGTCTTGTAATTGTCTTAACTATAAATTTTTATCAGTCTAATTCTATTCCTATTTTTTCACCATTTTTTTATTATTAAACTTTTAAAATTCTAAAAACCAAGTGATTGGCATTTTTCACAAATTCCTATCAGGAGACAGAGAAACAATTTATCATTTCAATGGCATCATTAGATTAAAAGCTGTCCTCGCAATAAGAACCAACCAGACAGCTCCAGCTCCTGACCTTCCTGCTGACCAAGCCACTGAAATGAGGAACACAACATTTCACCAGGGGATGGGATCAGATTATCTGTTAGCAGGAAAAAAAGCAGTTTGAGGAAAACTAAATGACTCAAACTGCTGCTGGCAAAGAGATGACAAGGGGAAAGTGTTGAAAAAGATAATAAAGGAAATAGGAAAGCAGTTTCTGTATTGGTCCAAGCATGGAAAGGATGGGAATGAGACACGGTTTTCTGGCTCCCCGGCAGACCAGGGGTTAAACGTTGGGTGTCTCCTGGATTGTCCCCGGAAAGGGCCCATTTCTGCACCGAGCTACCTTTTTTCATTTGTAAATTAGGTCTTTCTTTCTCTGCCAACAGTGGTTTCTCCAGCCCCGGCTGCAGCCACTGGTCATTTAAAACTTTAAGAATCTCTTTCTACAAGCACAACTGACTTGATGCATATTTTACATAAGCACGAATTATTCCATAACATATATTACAATGGGGCTGCGGAAATCTCCCTGCAGGTCCATGGGGATGCAGAGATCCCCTGCAGGTCCCTGGGGATGCAGAGATCCCCTGCAGGTCCATGGCGGTGCAGAGATCCCCTGCAGGTCCATGGGGGTGCAGAGATCCCCTGCAGGTCCATGGGGATGCAGAGATCCCCTGCAGGTCCATGGGGATGCAGAGATCCCCTGCAGCCCCTGGAGGAGCCGGGCTGGAGCTCGGCGATGCCTGAGAGGAGGCTGTGAGCCCGCGGGCAGAGGGGCCCCGCTGGAGCAGCCTGTCCTGGCAGGACTGAGCCCGTGGCACAGTGACCCACGCTGCAGCACTCGGAGGGGGCTGTGCCCAGGGGATGGACTCCGCTCCGAGAAGTTCCTGGAGAAGTCTCGGCCGGGAGAGAGCGCAGGGTGCAGCAGGGAACGACTCCTGTCCCTGAGCAGAGGGAGAAGCCCCGGGGGATGAGCTGAGCATGGCCCCATTCCCTGTCTCCTGCCCTGCCGGGGGAGGAGGTGCAGCTGGGAGCAGGGAGGCGTGGGGAAAGCTGCATTTAAGGCTCTGCACTGACTTCTCCTTCTCCTGCTCCGAGTCTTTGGAGTTTTCTGACAGAAATCTCTCCCCTGCCCCACCCACCCACAGGGCTTCGGGCAGGTTTCCCTTTTTGGGGGAAATCAAAGCGAAGCTCTGATGCGCTAACGAGGGGCAGGAGAAGTGAGGCTCCTGGGCTTCCCGCAGAGGCGGAGGCACGGGAGGCGCAGGGCCGGGAAAGCCGTGGCGGGAGGCGCGGAGAAGTTTGTTTGTGTGGGCAGCTCAATCCCGGCTCGGGCCCGGGCCCGTGCCGGGGCTGTTCCTCATCTCCGGCTTTCCCCTCACGCAGCCCGGGGGCGCCGAGAGCGCGGGGCGAGGCGGGGCCGTGCGCAGAGCCCGCCCCGAGCTCGCTGCCATTGGCCGCCGGTGCCGTCAGTCGCGGTTGCGGCGCGCTGATTGGTGGGAGCGGGGCGCGGCGCGGCCCCGGCGGCGGGCTGAGGGCGGCCGTGGCCGCGCAGCGCCGCCATTGGCCGAGCGGCTGTGCGGGCCCGGCAGCGGCGGCAGCGGCCGGAGCGCGGTGAGGCGGCGGCGGCGGAGCTCGGAGGCGGCCCCGGCGCAGGTGGGAGCCGCGCTGGGCTCTGCGGGGGCTCGGGGCTGGCTGCGGGCGGAGGGGGCGGCAGGGGGCTCCGGCGGCTCGCCGGTGCCGTGTCCGGCCCGTGCCGGCCCCGGGCTGAGGGCGCTGCGGGAGCGGCTGCCCGCGGTCTCCTTCCCGCCGGGGCCGGGCAGGAGCCGCTGCCGGAGCAGCGCTGGCTCGGCCCGGCTGCTGTGGGTGGGACAGAGGGGCTGCCCCGCGGCCGGGAGCGGGCGGGGAAATTCCCGTCGCCGGAGGTTTGTGTGCCCGGCGGAGAGCGAGGAGTCCTGTCAAAGTGACTTTATTGCCGAGCAGGGGCAGAGGCCGTGGGGCATTTGCCGTGCGCTCTCTGCCGTGCTCGTAGCCCGCAGCCTCCTTTTTATCCTCATTTTCCCGGCCGCATCTCCCTCTGCCTTTGCCCACCGGCTGAGTTCCTTGGAAGGTTCCGACTTCCCGATGCGCCTGGAGCCTGTCCTCGTTAATGTGCACCCTCCTTTTGTAGAACAGCGGATATTCATGGCTCTGTTAAGTCTTTGTGCTGCTCCTCGAAGTTCGGGAATGTAGCGGGACTTTGAGCAGCTGTCTGGGTCAATTTGGAACATTTTTGGAACTGATGGTTCCTCCCCTTAACTACAAGTGCCTGGCCCTATCTCCAGGCAGATTCACTCCTTGACTCTGTTTTGTTCTTCCCGGGCCCTCTTTGGTTTTGGGATTATTCTCGGTGCCCTCATTCCCTGTCCTTTTGTAGCCGTTTGTGGATCAGGAGGCCTGGCTGCCACCTGCATCCCCTGGTTCAGCTGCTGGATGAGCTGCACTGCCAAGGTGTGGAGCATGGTAAAAAGATGAGAGTTGCTGCAGCACAGAAGAGGAGAAGCAGCATTCGTTTGACCCCTGGTCTGCTGGGGAGCCAGGGAACCGTGTCCCATTCCCATCCTTTCCATGTTTGGACCAATACATAAACTGCTCTCCTATTTCCTTTGTTATCTTTTTTAGCAGTTTTCTCTTGTCATGTCTTTGCCAACAGCAGTTTGAGCCACTTTGTTTCCCCCAGACTCCTGTTTTTTCTGCTAACAGATAATCTGATCCGATCCCCTGGTGAAATGTTGTGTTTCTCATTTCAGTGGCTTGGTCGGCAGGAAGGTCAGGAGCTGGAGCTGTCTGGTTGGTTCTTATTCCGAGGACAGCTTGTAATTTAATGATGCCATTGAAATAATAAATGGCTTCTCTTTGTCCTTATATGAATTGATTCAGGTCCCAGGGGCTGGCCCATGGTGTTGTAGGATATGTTCTGGTGGCCATTCAATTCTTTTGCCCATTTTTGGGTGTTCCCTCCATCCGGGGCTGCGTCAATTGACTGCTTTTTTCTAATTACATCATCAAATACTTGAATTCCAGCTGATTTCCCTGAACTTGCTATACCAACAACCCCAGTGCTCTGATACACCCTGTACAGCACATACAGTGACAGCAGGTGTTGCAGTGGGCAGAGGGATGATCTCCCCCTTATTTTAGTGAAGTTTTCCCAACATTCTCCATTTGCTGTTTCCCTTTGCAGCTTCAGCCATTTCTGTTGCAGAGTCAGAGATCCTCAGCATGGGCTCTGCCTTCAGCTGTGCAGATTCCATCTGTGCAAGCAGACAGAGCTTGGGGTGAGGGGCAGAGGGAATCAGCCAATTCCTGCCCCAGGCAAGAAGAGCCAGGTACATTGTCCCCACTTTGCCCCAGCAGTGTTAATTTGCATTTCTGAAGCTCCTTCTGGGTGCCTGGAATGCAGCTTCTCTTCCAGAGGAGCTTCAGCAGCCTCACGTGTGCCCCCCCCACAACCTGCCACTTTATTTTTTTTTCCTTCAAATAATCCGTTTAGTATTTGTGACTTAAAGGGTCACCTTTAAATCTCTTCTAGTTTTGCAAAATGCTGCCTAAAGGTGAACGTTGAAAAACCCAGACCAAAATTTTGGTATCTCTTACAGAAACATACACAAAAAAATTCCAAGGCAATTCAGTTCTTTTCTACTTCTCCTTGGAGTAAAAATTCATTCTCACATCCCTGACCCAAACATAACTGGCAATATTGAAGTGGGATTATTACAAAAAAAATACTCTAATTCTCTAAACTTTGCATTGGAACTGCAGGAAAAAGAAAAACTCCACCAATATGTTTAGTGTTAGAGTCAAGGCATTCCTTGATTCTGGCCAGGATGTGCAACAGAAATCATTCCATCCCCACACAGCCCGGGTGTGCAAAGAAAATTGTTCCATGACACGTGGGTTTTAGATTTTTCCCAAACTTGATACAGTCTAAATGCATTGGTTTAATGTTTTGTAGTTTCGAGTTGTGCAGTTTTTAGTATTTGGTTTCCTGTTGGACCCGGATTTCTTTGCTTCTGCTGTTAATGAGGTGGGAAGTGCTGGATTTCCTTCTCAGCCTTTTGCAGACCAGGTGTCTGCAGCCCTGCCGGGGGCAGTGTCTGGGGTAGGTGCTGGTTGCTGTTTGCTGCTGGGGTTGATGTTTTGCTGCTGGTCGTTATCTTTATGGGTATCTTTCGGGCCATTCCCAGTGTGTTGAGATGTTAAACTCATCTCCACTGAGTGGTGTAACATCCCTTAACAAAACCTTTAACATTTGTTTCCCCAAGGCCAAGGCAAAGCAAGCCTGAGTAGAGAAATCAAAGGTTAACAATGTTCAAGTCTATGAGCTGGTCTATTTTCCATGGATGCACTGGCAGGCAGGGCAGTGTGTGAGTGAGAGCCAGAGTGGAATTGTCCCGGTGTGTCCCCAGCAGCTGTGGCAGTGCAGGCCCAGAGAGCACTGAAGCTGCAGCAGTGGCAGCAAGGGCTGGCCCCGGTGGCTGGAGCTGCCCAAGGAGGGTGGCCAGGCCGAGGATTTCAGCAGAGGAGGTGTGGGCAGGCCCAGGGCCTTGCCCCGCTGTGGAGCCCTGGCTGCTGCTGCGCTGCCTTCAGTGCAGGCTCAGGGGGGCCTCCCATCCTCCTGCTGCAGGCGGGAAGTGCAAATCTCCGGGGCTGCAGAGACCTGGAGCCCAGGCTGAGGGGTCCCCCCGTGTTCAGCTGTGCTGGCGGCTGTTTCTGGCCTCGGGGCCCCTTGGCATGGGCCACGCCACTTGGCCACCAGTGGTGCTGCTTTGCACTCCTTAGGCAGAGCCCATGTCCTGCTTGGATGCTGGCAGCAGCCAAGTGCCAAGGCAGGCTCTGTGCCAGCCCAGCTTCCTGGGAGAGAGATTGCACCAGAGACAGGATTCTGGCCACAGACTGCTTTAAATGTGCATCCCTTATCTCCACCCTGCACTAGGTGGAGAATTCCCAGGGTAAGGAATTCCCAAGATCAATTGCAAGGGAAATAATTGAATATCTGCCTTGGGTCTGGCCCTTCTTCTTGCCCAAGCCAATGGCAAAAGCCGTCCCCATGGCATCTTGGTTTCTATCCCCAGCTTCCAAAGGTGTTTCTTTCTTTCCCCATTCATTCTTTGTACCCAGCCTGAGCTCTGGGGGTGCCAGGGGTACGGAGGTCCCACTGTATTCCTAAAGCTGCCATAAGCCCCTGGAGGATCTTTCCTGTAAAATGAATTCTGCTCTTTGAGTCTGTTTCTTCCACAATCCCTTTTATTGGAATTATGTCTTATAAAAATACCTTAATAAGTGATCCAGTGGTTGCTGAGCAATCAGAATTGCTTTTGCCCCACTGTTAGGTGAGATGGTGTCACCAGAAGATATTGAAGCCTTCCTGCTCAGGGCATTTCAGTGCCAGGCTCTTACAAGCACACACAGCTGTGCTGGTTGAGCTGACCATGGGGGGTAACCTGCGCTTTGTCTGATTCCCTTTCCTCAATAACAGCGTGTCTTGGAACTCTTTTCCCTTCTGCTGCCCTTGAAGAGCCATCCACAAAGACATTTTCTGCCTGAGGCCAGGCAATGTCTCCTGAATCTCCCCCAGGCTGGGTCTGGAGCTGTGTCACTTGAATGCAGTGCTGGGTTTCTTCCCAGCCCCTCTGTGGGCTGTTCAAACAGGAGGCTGGGTTAAACCCTTCCCCTGTCCTCAGTTCTGAATCCTCCTGTGCCACTGAACAAGTTTCACACTGTAATAACCGAGCACTGCTCATCCACTGCGAGGCTCTTTTGGTGATCAAAGCTTGAACTTGATGGCAGACTGGAACAGTTGGAGATCCTGTTGTCATCAGGTTTTGGGCCTCGGTTCCCGGTGAAGCTGTGGCTGCACAATTCTGCAGACAATGAGGCCACTTTGGCCACTGGGTGAAACATTTTGGCCCAAGAATTCCTTTGGCATGGCCCTGTTGACCATTCACCTGCAATTCCAATTTCTTTTCTGAGTCTGGAAGAGCCCCAGCTGAGACATCAATATTTTTGGTTCTTCATTTTCCCAAGTTTTGCTCACTTTCTCCTGTCCATACCACAGCATGGAGGCTGTGTGATGTTAAAAATTCCTACAATGTCCTGGCTGGGAAGAGAATCCTCAATCCAGGCTGTGTAATTCCCTGTTAATCCTCAGTATTGTCTCAGCTCCTTTTTGGTCCTGGGAAATGTTACTTCTGAGATTGCCCAGACTCTCTCTGGGTCAATCTACCCGGAATCTTCAGTCCCAGTGTTTACCAAATATTTAACCTCTTTCTGCATCATTAGCACTTCTTTTTCAGATACTCAAAAGGTATTTTTTAGATTGCAAATTGAGCTATTTCACAGGGGCTTTGTCTGCCACTTCTCCTTGTCCTCTTCATTGGAGCCATCTGATTCCCTGACTGGCAGGATAGGAGTGCTGTAGGGAGACATCCCTGGCTCCAAGAGCCCTGCCTTTAGCAGGGACTCCATACCAGGCTGTGAGCCCTTCCTTCCCTCCCCTGGAACAGGGTGTTGCTTTTAGACACCACTTGTCCTGGTTGCTTCCAAGTAATGTGGAGAGGCTCCACATCAAATTTTCCCCCTGGGGCTGCCCACACCTCTGGGTTCCCTTCAGCACAGGCCTTGCCAGACATTTGACACAAAGGTACAGCAGCAGTAGCCTCTGTATCACCTTTTACAATATTAAAATGCCACCATCAAATTCCTTCCTGGTTCATAAAAATGACAGTAGGAAGAGAAATAAATTAGTTTATTTCAAACCTATCCCTCACAGCTCCTAATAGTGATTAAACAAATGATACCAGCTCAGCTTTCGCATCTATTCCCTTAATAATGAAAACATTCCTTTACAATTTTCCCTCCTTAGGTGTAAGATTCCGAGTGGATGGAGAGGCCCCTGTGTCCATCAGGAGAGGCCTCCTCTGGATGCAGACCCAGCCTGAATGTTCTGCAGGGCTCCAGTGTGGTGGGTCCCCGGTGGGATGGGAGCTCAGAGAGCCCTGACAATCCATGTCCATGCAGGGGTGGACTTGCTGCTGCTGAGGGTGCTGCTGTCTGTGCTTGCAGTGTCCTTGTGGGCTGCAGCTGGAGCCCTGACTCCTTCCCAGGGGCTGTTTGGGTGGGCTCTGCCCTGGCCAGGAGGGCAATGCCTCTGCCAGGTGCTTGTGGCCGACCCTGTCATGCCCTGGGTGCTGGGGCCCCCTTGGGCCCTGGGGTTGATCCCTCAGGGGCTGTGGGAACTCTGCCGTGGCCTTTGCCTTCAGCTTGGCCTTTTGCTCATCCCTTCTTGCCTTCAGCTGCTGTGCCTTTGTGCCCAAGTGCTGCAGGGCCTTCTTGTGCCACTCCTGCAGCCCCGGTCACTGCCTGTGGGTGCTCATCCTCTGAGAGCTGCTGAGCTTTCTGCAAAACCTTTCCTTTCTGCAGGGACCCAAAGCAAATCCTGAACAGCAAATCCTGATCCTTCCATGTGCACTCTGCATTTCCCAGCTGTTCCTTTGTTTTCCCCGTTGTGCTCAGGGTCCCTGCCCAGCCCGTGTGGCAGAGCCGGTGCCTGTCCTGCCGCAGTGTCCAAAGGCGGCCCCCCCGGCGGGCAGGGCCGGCAGCTCCCCGGGGCCGGGCAGCGGCCGGGGCGTCCCGCAGCCTCCTGGGGGCCGGGGGCCACTGCCGGCCCTGCCCGGGGCTGGTGGGGTCAGGCAGCGCCCGGCGCTGAGCCCCGGCTGCCCCACAGCCCCGGCCCGGCCCCGCAGCTCCCCACAGGCCCCAGCCCGTGCTCCCGGTGCCGCACCTCTGCGCCCGGTGCTGCCGCTGCCACCGCAGAGAAACCCCTGGCATCCTGACCTCCTTCTTCTCCTCTCCTGGAAACCAGGGATGGAAAGGATCTGGATCAGCTGGCAAATTGTGAGGATAAAACAGTGCTGGAAAACAAAACAATCCTGAGTATTTTTCTCTTCCTCCTCTTTTTCCTCATCCTTTTTCTTACCACACAGATTCCTCCTGCTGCTTCTTGCCTGAACAATATTGCTGCACTCTCCTTCACCCAATCCCTTCCCAGCACACCAACATCATCCATCCCCTGTTGTCCAAATCCCTTCTCCACTTCCCTTGTTGCCTCCCTGGGTGTCCATGTCCTTAATTACCTCTGGGGGAATGTGTAAACTACCTCAGCATTCTCCCAAGGGACCCTTCAGAGACATTTTGGGATCATCATCCCTTTGGCCAGGACCCCTTCCTGGCTTTCCCTTTTCTCCCCTCCATGGGTGCCCTGCCATGTTCACTCCCCGAGGATCCCAGGGCACTCACTGATGAGATTTTCAGTGCTCTCTCCCTGCTGACTCTTCACAGACCCCCTGATGTGTCACTCGTCTGTCTCCTGGTCATTCCCGGGCCCCAATCAATCCCCGGTGCCGCCGCCATCCAAGGGAGCCGATCACCCAAAGTGGGTGAGGCACCTTCAGCTGCACTCCCTGCCCGCCGCCCCGGAGGGTGGAAGGAATTCGGGATGAACCCCAGGGTGTGTGGAAAAATTGACATAAGCAGAGGATTCTGTCCACAAAGCAGACAGAGGAGTCCTGTGAAAGTAATTTCATTCTTAAAAATGGGAGAGGCCAAGGGACATTCCCCATGGGATCTCTCCAATTGTTGGAGGACACAGTCTCTTTTTCATCTGAACTTTCCTGGCCACATCTCCCTCTGCTTTCCCCACTGGCTGAAGTTCTTGAGAGCTACAGACTTCTCAGTCCACCTACTAGATACCCACCTTGATATGTTCCCTGCTGTTATATAGGAAATTATATTTATGGCTCTGTTAAGTCTTTGTTGTTCTTCTGGAAGTTCGTGAATTGTGCAGGACCTTGGCTGAGCAGCAGTTTGTGTCATCAATTGATAACATTTTCTGAAACTGATGGTGTCTCCTGTCATTTCCTTATGTACAGGTTCCTGGCCGTATCTCCGGGCAGCTTCAGAGCATCTGTTTGTAAAGACACTTTCCTGTTGTTCCTTCCATGGGGTCCCCCGTTTGTGGGACATCCCCCCTGGAGCAGGGTGTCCCCTCTGTGCTGCAGCCCCAGGGCTCGGGCCGAGCTCAGCCAATCAGAGCCCGCGGCGCTGATGACTCACCAGTTGCCAGGCAGACTCGCAGCTCCCCGCGTTCCCCACCTGGACCCACCTGCGCCCCCCCTCGGCCCCATGGCCCCGCGAGGGGAATTTGGGGAGGTGGGAGTGGGGCAGCGCCAAGGCCGGGCCCCCCCGCGCTGTCCTGGCGGGAGCGGCTGCAGTGGGGACCGAGTGCGGGCGGGAGCGGCCGAGAGCCCAGCGCTGCCCCAGCCCGACCTGCCCCAGCTCCATCCCTGCCCCTGCGCTGGGATGCTGTGGGTGTGGGGGGAAGAGGGAGCCGGCAGTGGGTGCTGGGCCTGGGGGCAGGAGGAGAAGGGAAGGAGAAGCAGGCTTGAGGAACAGAATGGTCAAACGGTGCAGGTGGCAGCAGAGGGTGGGATTGTGCAGGAGAAGGAGGAATAGCAGGAGGAAGAGGAATCTGAGGAAGAGGAGAGACAGAGGAGGAGGAGGAGCAGAAAGAGGAAGCAGCAGAAGGTTCCACCCCTCCCTGTGTCTGCAGCCTCCCCCCAGCCCCAGGAGTGCTGCTCCCCCCACATGCAGCAGGTGACTGTGGAGGGGGATCCACAATTTTCAGGGGGTGAATCTTGGTGTTTCTGAGCTTTCTTGGGCTAAATGTTGGTGCTTTGGTTTTATGTGGCAGCTGAATCTTTATGTTTTGGAGGAGGTTTTTCCTGAGCTGTGATGTTTAGGGAGTTTTTGTTCTGTGTCTTGAAGTTTGCAGGATTTTTGGGCTGAATCTTGGTGTTTTGTGTCTTAAGAAACCTTGCTTTCCCTGGGGTTTCTTATAGACACAAGATTCCAAATAACTTCCTCCTTGGGCAAGGAGGAACCTCCAGTCCAAGATGCTCTCCTCTTGTTTTTTCCCCAAACCAGGATTTGACATTACCAGGGCGTGCCTGATGGAGGAGGAAAAGCCCCGGAGATGCTGCAGGAGGAGGAGCTGCAAACCCTGCCCAGGGAGCTGCAGGGAGGAAAGAGCCCCCCTGAGCCAGGAAGGCGGGCGGAGATCCAGGCGGAGCTCGGAGCTGGTGGAGAAGCCTCATGGCAGGGAGAAGCCCCACAAGTGCTTGGAATGTGGGAAGGATTTCAGCCGGAGCTCCAGACTGGTCTGTCATCAGAGGATCCACACTGGGGAGAGGCCCTACGAGTGTGGGGAGTGTGGGAAGAGGTTTAGGACCACTGCCAATCTCCTCGTACATGAGCGGATTCACACAGAGGAGACGCCCTACCGCTGCCCCGACTGTGGGAAGGGCTTCAAGCAAAACTCCAACCTCACTATGCACCGGCGCATCCACACTGGGGAGAGGCCCTACGAGTGTGGGGAGTGTCAGAAGAGTTTCATACACATGTCTGGCCTGATCGAGCACCAGGTGATCCACACTGGGGAACGGCCCTATGAGTGCTTGGAATGTGGGAAGAGCTTTGGGTGGAACTCTGCCCTGAGAACACACCAGCGGATCCACACTGGGGAACGGCCCTACGAGTGTCCCCAGTGTGGGAAGAGGTTTCAGACCAGCTCCAGTGTCCTCCTACATGAGCGGATTCACACAGAGGAGAGGCCCTACCGCTGCCCCGACTGCGGGAAGGGCTTCAAGCGAAACTGCCACCTCACCATGCACCAGCGCATCCACACCGGGGAGAGGCCCTACGAGTGTGGGAAGTGTGGGAAGAGCTTCTCCACGAGCTCAAACTTGACCACACACCAACGGAGGCACCACTAAGGGAAGCCCTGTGAGTGCCCTGAGTGAGGAAAGAGCTTGGAGTGAGGGAAGAGAGTGAGGGAAGAGCTTGGAGTGAGGGAAGAGAGTGAGGGAAGAGCTCAGTGTTACCAGGTGATGTGATGTGATGTCATGAAGAATGTGTAACCAATGGGAAATTGTTACCAAAAACAGAGCCCTCTATAAGCACCATACAAGTAAATCCCTGTATAAACACCTGGTACACTCAATAAAATTGGCTTTGGTCTAAACTCGTATGTCCCCGTCTCTCCATGGTGGATAACCCTGTTGTGGGTGATCCCCGTTGGGTGGGGGAAGGTGCTGGAGGGATTTCTTTCCCTTCTCCTGGTGCTGCCGTGGTTTGGTTGGTAATAAATTCCCTCCCTGTGCCCAGGCCGGGTCTGTTGTCCCCGTGCCGGTGCTCGGGGCGGGATCTCTCCCGTTCCTTCTCTGCACTGCCGGGCCTCTCCTCAGCCAATGAGAGAACGCGGTGGAGAAGAGTCAGCCAATGAGAGCGAGCGGGGCTGATGACTCACCAGTTGCCGGGCAGACCCGCAGCAGGCAGTGTTCCCCACCTGGACCCGCCCTCCCTGCCCAGTGCCGGCCCCGCCGTGGGGTCCCCCCAAGTCCCTCCCCAGTGCCCCCATGAACTGGGCTGGGTTTAACTGGGAAGCTTTACTGGGAACACTGGGAGCAGGGGGCAGGGCCAGAGTGACAGCAGGGCTGGGGGGACACTCGACCCCCCCAAAATCAGCGTGGGGATAGAGCCGGGGGGGTGTCCTGGCTGGGCCCGAGGCCACAGGGAGGGGCTGCGGCCGCCGGCGGCTCAGGAGCTCTGTGGGCAGATGTCATGGTTTGACACTGGGAACAGAGCAAAGCAGGCCCAAGCTTAATAATAGAAAAAAACTTTATTAAACTACTACTACTAAAGAAAAGAGAAAACTAAAGAACGGGGAAAAAAAACACACAAAGATCAAATGAAAACCTTGCAAAACATTCCTTCCCCCACCACCCAACTCCAACAAACCACAGTGAGACACAATCTGGACCCCAATCAGGTTTCCACCCTTCAAACAACCGATACTCAGTCCATCGAGGGAACAGAGTCTCTCCTGTGCCACAGACCCCCCAAGAAAACACAGCTCCACATCCTGTGCTTCCATGTCACACATGGCACCGCCCGGAGAAAAAGTTTGCCATGGTGACCCTTCTCCTTTCCATGCACAGTGCTCTCACCACCAATGCATGGATGGACAGACTGCTTTTAGGATTTTTCCTTTCAAGGATGCCCTGCCAAGAGGGGAGAAAAACAACAGTTCAGTTTTCATTGTTTGGGACCACAGTCCCCCCCATTTTCCCCTGGGGCCGAGGGCTCAAGAACAGAGATCTTCTTCTCTTCTCTTTCCTTTCCAGGACTAGGAGGCGCCACCACAAACCCCCTAACTTTTTCTCTGTTCACTCCAATTTTGTCTTTTTCCCAGCTGAAGCAGGTCTCTTGACTCACTGGCATCCTCCCAAAACACAGTCTCTCTCAGAGGAGAAGATTGGTTCAGGTTGTGGCTAACACGGAAAAGTCCAGCCAAAAGCCACTCCTTGTCCCCCTCCCATCCAGAATTCCTCCTTCCAACATCACAGGGTCCAAGGTGTCCCTCTTCCTCTCTTTCAAACCGAGGAGGGGAAGGAAAAATTCACAAGCTTTCATTTCTCAAGGAAGGGTTAAAAGTCCGAACTCCCAGGGATGGCCCGATGCCCGGACATCCAGCAACTCCCACACAACTGGGCACCTTGCAGCTTCCCCCGCTCCGCTGACTGCCACTGTCTCTATTCTCTCTCCCTGTCGGGAGAGAAACTCTGGGCAGGGGGGAACGGAGACATCCCAGATTTCTTCCACATTTCCATCTGCAGGGGCCAGCCCGGTTCCAGTCCCTCCACCCTTCGGAGTTACCTCCATCAGGCCATGGGGCTTCACCTCTCCCACCCGGCTCGTGGCTGGGCAGGGGAGGTTTGCACTGCACGCTGACCGGAACCAAAGAGAGCGAGTTCCCCTGGGAATTCTGCTTTCAACCCCTCTGTGTTCTCAGAGGCGTGCCTACTTTCAATTGGTCAATATCTAAATTGACCTCTTCCTTCCGGAAAAAATTCTCTTTCCGTGTCAAACCACAACATTCGGGAAAGTCCCGCTTCAGCATTCCTCTGTAAACCCCCTTCTCCCCACCCCTGAGCAGTTCCCATTGGACCTGGCCTCTGGGGTTGTTCTGATGTGCCTTAGCTGAACACTGTCTCTATTGTTTAGACCTTATCTCTTAATTTTGCTGTATAAAACTGTATCTAGGCAATAGCCCGGGGCCTTTGGTCCCTGCTACCATTCAGGCAATACAATCTCTCTGGACAAGCATACCATTGGTCTCTCTTGGTCTCTTTATCTCGAATCCTAGCGGCGACTGAGGCAACGCCGCAGCTTAGACCGTGCTAACCCAGACGCTGCCTGGTAAGCCCAGGGCAGTGGGACCGCGGAAAACCCCGGCCCTGGAGGGGACAGCTAGCCGGAGGGTCCCGGGGGGCCGGGGAGGGACGGGGGACAGCAGCGAGGAAACCTCAAAAGCAACAAGTGGCAGTCCAAAGAGAAGCAACAAGAAAACAGATTATCCAGAACCACACTTGATCTGTCTCCTCTCACTCCCTGCACCTGGAGAAGGTGCTGGATAAATGACGGAGGGCAAGTGTAGGAAATCAGGAGGAACTCTGATTTTACTCCCCGTGTGCTGCCGTGCAGCCTCGGAAAGGAGAGGAGCTTTTGTGCACGGCTGAAGTGTGCGAGTCCTCCGGGAGTTCCACAACCATTCTGAAGCCTTGGACCCAGATGTGGGTTTTTCCCTGATGCTGCTCAGTTTTGCTTCATTGTGCCCAAAATAAAAAAGATCACAGGAAACAAATTTAAACATGGTAAAAGACAAGAGCAACAGGTGACAAGACTCTGAAAATTTTTGATAGCCTAGCTTTTTCTTTTATTGAATCTTTTGTTAGTAGAGATGTTGCTAACTATTTGTTTATGACTTTTTACCCTCAGGGACCTCTAATTATGCCAGTTTAGTGTTTATGATTTTTTTCACACCACTGTACGACAGAACAGTGCAATCAAAAGCGGTTTTCTATCCCAAGGAGACCGAAACATTCATTTCTCTCTCCCAAGAAGACTAAAGCCTGTGGTTTTAGTGTCACATCCCACAGAGCTCGGGCCTGGAGCGCTGCTGCCGCGGCCGAGCGCAGCCCCGGGGCCGCTGTGCGGGTGCATTGGAAGGGCACGGACACAATGGCAGCGCCGTGTGTCTTTGTGCTCCAGGTTTGCGCTGCCCGTGCGGGCGGAGCGGGGCTGGCGGGAGCCGCGCTCCCCTCAGAGCCCCTGAGGGCGGCAGCGATGGCGGCGCCGCTCCCTCAGCGCCCGGCCCCGGCCCCGGCGGGCGGGGAGCCCTCGGCAGCGCCCGGCCGGCAGCAGGGAGCGAGCCCCGGCCCGGCCGCTGTGCCCGTGGCGCCGCAGGGGCGAGGGGAGAGCCGCAGGAGCCGCTGCCTCGGGCCCTGCCCCGGGCCGGGGGCAGCGGCCGGGCCCCGGCCCCGCGGCAGCGCAGGAGGCTCTGGCGGTGCCGCTTCTCCAGCTCGGCCCGGTGCCCGGGCACGGCCCCGGCCTCGGGGCTGCCCCTGCCCCGCTCGGCTGCCCGTGCCCTGCCCGGCCGCCGAGGCCGCGCTCGCTGCCCCCGGGTGCCGCTGCTGCGGGCAGGGCCGAGCCCCGGGGCCCGGGCACAGCCCTGAGGGACACCCCTGCTCCCCGGGCTGCCGCGGCTCCTGGAGCCGCTGCCCACGAGCCTCCGGCACGGCCGTGCGGCCAATTCCTCGTGCCCTGGGCAGCGCAGCCCGCACGGCCAGGGCTCGGCACTGCGGGGCCGGGCTGCCGTGGGCCAGCGGGGCCAAAGCCTCGCAGGGCTCGGGGCACAGCAGGGCCCGCCAGGACACCGCTCCGGGGATGCTCCCGGCCAGCTCCTGCCCGAGCCCCCGGAACCCGGGCTGGCTCTGTGCGCTCCGGCAGCCACGACGGGACCGGCCAACAGCCGGGGACTGGGCTTTGCCCACAGGTGAACCTGCAGAGCTGCAAGCTCTGCCCTGCACGCTGTTACAGCCACGGCAGGGACCAGGCAAAGGAGGAAGGAGGAGCCTCTATGCCTTCCGCTTCCATGGAGAAGGTTTATTCGAGGTGCAGAGAGCGGGATAAAAAAGAGCTACTCACCCTCATTTGCAAGGGGTTTTGCTCAGATCCACATCAGGCGGTGGGCACAAACAGCGAAGCAACAGGGAATCCTCACGGCAGGAGTGAGAGGATTATATCAACACTGTGGGACCATCAGGATCGGGAAAGGCACAGGGGACAATGGGGCAACCTGGATTAGGAGATTTCCAAGTGGGGGTTTCAATCAGGGGTTGGCTAAGGGGCTGAGTGGCAGGGAACAGTCAGGAAAAAGTGGCAGAGTTGCCTGGACAGGCAGGGAAGGGACTGGGACAAAGGGAGGGGAATAACTTGAGCGAAGGCATAAAAGGGAGTGTACAACGTTGGGGAAAAAAAACTACTTGAGGAAAACGTGGTGGGATAACAGAATGAACCAGTTAACAATAACTTAATGAAATAAACATAAACTGCAACAGGTTCCTCTATGCTCCAGTGCCGTTGGGGTGCCGGGGCTGGCCCTTTAAAACACGGCACATGGTGTCATGGCCCTTTGTGATGTGGGCCATGATGGTGGCTGGAGACCCTTGTGACATCAGGGAGCCCTGCCCGGGCTGAGGGTCTCCAAGGGGCGCAGAGCCTTGGGGTGCCCAGTCCCAGGAGAGCCGCTCTCTGAGGAGGACGCAGCTCCTTGGCTCTGTCTGCGCCAGACGCCGACAGCGACAGCGGCCGACAGCGACAGACAGAGACAGCGACGAGGACAAAGCCAACTCCACCTCCCAGTCCCACAGCACCTTGCCCAGCTGGCTGGAAGCCACCAGTGAGCCGTAGTCAGGGGCAGTGGCAGCTCAGTCCTGCCACTGTCACAGACTGAGGAGGAGGAGAGGCTCTTCGTGAAAAGGGACCGAGAGGTTTCCCAGAGGGAAGATGTGGAAGAGACCCGCCAGAGAGGAGGTCCAGGAGACCAAGAAGTGTCCCAGCATGGAGCCTGGTGCAGCCAAGAGCTGTACCAAGGCCAGGTACGTGTGGGAGTTTGGGAAGTTTCCCAGTCCAGATGGGGGACACATCAAGAGCTCAATGAAGGGGAAGAAACCATCAGAGCTCAGGAGCTGTCCCAGTGGGAGGAGGACAGTGAGATGTACCAAGAGGGGTGGGAGAGGGAAGAACGTGTGACAACCCAAGAGATTTCCCAGTGGGGAATAGATGTGAGTGGGCAGCAGGAGATGGGATGGGGAGAAGATGAGAGGTGCCACGAGCTGTACCTGCAGAGAGATCTGAGTGTCCCAGAGGATTCCCAAGGGGATGATGCCCAAGAGCATTCCCAGAGCGAAGGTGAGAGGTACCAGGACCTCTCAGCATGGGGACAAGGTGTACACTCCCACATGTCCCAATGGGAAGACAGGAGAGAGCTGGAATTGTCCCAAGTGGGAGACAGCAGTGGCAGGGAGCTGTGCCAAGGACCAGACGCTGCAGCCCAAGAGCTGCCCCAGTGGGACAATGTGAGTGAGCGAAAGCTGTCCCAAAGGGAGGAAGATGTGAGCAGGCTGGAGCTGTCCCAATGGGGACACAACATCAGCTCTGAGATCTGGGACAGACCCTTGTGCCCAGGGAGGGACGAGGAGCCTCAGCCTTGTCCCCCAGAGGGGCCCAGCTCTGCCAGCCCCGCGGACACAGAGGTGGCAGCAGAGGCAGTGCCTGCCCTGACCAGCGCCTCTCCTTCCCTGCAGAGTCCCACGGAGGCCGAGCCGGCAGCTGCTGCCCCGGCTGGAGCTGCTGAGGAGGACGAGGAGCCCTCTGAGCCTCTCCTGTCCCAAGAGGAAGATTTGGGAAACCAAGAGCTGCTCCCTTGGGACGACGATGTCAGCTCCAGTTCTTTGGAGAACCCACTGGGCTCAGTGAAGGAGGAGAAGAACACCCAGACTTGTTCCTCATCCAGTGACGAGGAGCTGTCCCAGGTCGAAGAGGCCATCGAGCTCCCTCCAGGGGACAGCAACACTGACCCAGAGCTGTCCTCAGTGGAAGAGGCAATTGAGGACATCCCATGGGACAGCACAAGTGACCAGGAGCTGTCCCCAGTGAAAGAGTCCCTTGAGGGCATTCCAGAGGACAGCACAAGAGAGAAGGAGCTGTCCTCAGTGGAAGAGGACATCAAGGTTGTTCCAGAGGACAGCAGAAATGAGCAGGAGCTGTCCTCAGTGGAAGAGGCCATCAACAACATTCCAGAGGACAGCACAAGAGACAAGGAGCTGTCCTTAGTGGAAGAGGCAAGTGATGATTTTGCATGGGACAGCACAAGTGACCCAGAGCTGTCCTCTGTGGAAGAGGCAATTGAAGATATTCCATGGGACAGCACAAGTGACCCAGAGCTGTCCTCCGTGGAAGAGGCCCTCGAGAACATTCCAGAGGACAGCACAAGCGACCAGGAGCTGTCCTCAGGGGAAAAAACCATCAAGATTTTTCCAAAGGATGGTACAAGTGCCGAGGAGTTGTCCCCAGTGGAAGAGGCCATTGAGAACATTCCAGAGGACAGCACAAGTGATCAGGAGCTGTCCTCAGTGGAAGAGGCCATCGAGGTTGCTCCAGAAGAGAGCACAAGTGATCAGGAGCTGTCCTCAGTGGAAGAAGACATCGAGGTTGCTCCAGAAGAGAGCACAAGTGACCAGGACCTGTCCTCAGTGGAAGAGGCCATCGAGAACATTCCAGAGGACAGTGAGAGTGACCAGGAGCTGTCCTCAGTGGAAGAAGACATAGAGAACATTCCAGAGGACAGCATGAGTGACCAGAAGCTGTCCTCAGTGGAAGAAGACATCGAGAACATTCCAGAGGACAGTGAGAGTGACCAGGAGCTGTCCTCAGTGGAAGAAGACATCGAGAACATTCCCGAGGACAGTATGAGTGACCAGGAGCTGTCCCCAGTGGAAGAGGACATTGAGGTCTCTGAAGGGAACAGCACGAGAGAGGAGAAGCTGTCCCCTGCAGGAGAGGACATCATGCTCTCTTCAGGGTACAGTCTGATTGCTGAGGGGCAGTCCAAAGTGGAATTGGCCAGCAAGCTTAGTCCCGAGGACAGCACAGCTCTTCCCCCAGAGGGGCCCAGCTCTGCCAGCCCCGTGGGCACAGAGGTGGCAGCAGAGGCAGCCCCTGCCCTGCCCAGCGCCTCCCCTGCCCCAGGCAGTCCCATGAAGGCCAAGCCGGGAGCTGCTGCCCCGTCCGGAGCTGCTGAGGAGGCAGCAGTGTGGTCAGGGCTGTCAGTGCAGGAGAGGATGGACGGCTCCGATGAGGAAAACAAAAGTTGGCAGTTCTTGCATGACCTGGAGCCTTTCCTGCTTGGAGACCCTGAGCTGTCCCAGGAAGCGTCCTACAGTGAAGAATGCACGGAGGATGATCTGCCCCACGGGGAAGTCACGAGTTACCACCAACACTTTGACTGGGAAAAATATTTGGACCAAGACCTGTCCCAGGGAGAAGTCAGCAGCTCCCAAGACCCCTCGGACTGGGAAGAATGCATTGAGCAAGTGCTGTCCGGAGGAGATGTCGTCAGCTATGCAGAAATTTCAGACTGGGAAGAATACGTTGGCCAAAACGTTTCCAGAGGGAATGGCAGCAGACCCTCAGGACTCTCCAACTGGGAAAACGACAGCAACACGGGGCTCGTGCAGGAGAACTGGCCCAAGCATGTGATCTTGGCCAAGCCCTTGTACCCAGAGGATGACGAGTGGGACGATGTGAGCCTCCTGGAGCTGCCCCCAGAACAGGAGAAAGAAAAGAATGTGGACAAATGGAAAGTTTGTGTGTCAGAGCGGCTCGCAGTGCCCGTCCCTCAGGAGGCCTGGGCTGAGCGCCCGGCACAGGAGCCGTGCAGCCGAGGGCCGGCGCCTGCCCCGCACAGCCCCCCCAGCCCCCGGCCTGCCCGGCTGGGAGCCCAGGCCCTCCGCGGGCAGCCGGCTGCCCCCAGGAAACGTCCCTCCCGCTTCGGGCGGGCGCTGCGGGCGCTGCGGGGGCTGTTCCGCTGTCCCTGCCTCAGGCCACGCTCTGAGGAGCGAAAGAGACACAGAGAAAGGTGAAGAAGATGAGGAGAAGGAAGGTGAAGAACAGGAAGAATATGAAGATGACTTCTCCTGCCAGTCCCGCTCCTCTGTGTCGGAGCAGCAGCTGTCCGGTTCGGCTCGAGGGGCTCAGAGATTGCTGCTGCAGCTCCTCCAAGCCAGGGAAGAGAAAAGCCTTTGGATGGGCCAAGCAAGCCAAGCAAAACCCAACCAGGCAGAGCCACGAAGGCCTGGGCAGTGGGGCTTGGAAAATGCCCACCCAAAGAGCCCAAAGCTCCCCCATCCCTGCCCTGCACACACCCGGCCCCGGGCTGGAAGGTGCAGCAACCATTTCTGGGGCACAAAGCAGAGGCTCCTGGAACGGACTCTGAGCAAAAACCACTCCAGGACAACGGCAAAGAAGACAAAGACAAAGATGAAGACAATGACACAGAAAAAGAGGACAAAGACGACATAGCAGATGAAGAAGATGAAGACTGTGAAGAAGACAAAGATAAACAGGATGAAGACGATGAGGAAGACAGCAAAGAGGAAGAAGACAAAGATGAAGACTAAAAAGACAAGACATAGAACTTTTATTTTAGAATAGATAGATGAAATATAGTCATAAGAATTTAGAAATACTTAGAAGAAGAAGTGTACTAGAAATAGGAATTTCAAAATATGTAGAAGAAGAAGAAGAAGAATAGGAGAAAGAATTTAAAACTACATAGAAGTAGCAAAGAAGAAGTAGAATAGTAAAGAGTAGGAAAAGAAGAACAATAAGAAGAATAAGAATAGAAAAGAGAAAATTGAAGGAATAAGTAAAACTAGCAAATAATTTCTTGTTATTATATATTGTATATTTCTATTACGGTTATGAAATAAAAAATTAATATACATTATCTTCTAATCGCAATGCATTCTAATGTCCCCACGCTGTTCCTCTTATTGAAGAATCTGTGTGTTTCTAATAAAGTCTGTAGGGCACCAGAGCAGAGTGCCGGATTCCATGTCCTGTCTCCCCGAGGTGCCGATGTATTGTCGCAGCCCGAGCCACGGAGCGCCCCGCGAGCAGCGCGGGCTCAGCCCCGGCGGCAGCGGGAGAGTTCCCGGCCGGGCCGGCGGGGCAGGGCTGTCGCTGCTCTCTGCAGGCAAACAGGAGGCGCGGGCTGAGCCCGGCTGGCAGAGAGCTGTGCCGGGCAGCCCTTTGCAGCAGGGCTGTGCCGCCAGCACAGCGAAGGCAGCAGAGCCCCGCTCTGCCGCTGCCCGTGGCCGGGGAGCCGGGCCGGGGCTGTTCCTGCAGCCCTGCCTGCCTCCAGCAGCCCCGGGCCGGGCGGGAGGGGTTCCCCCGCTGCAGCCCCAGCTGAGGCAGCAGCAGCAGCTCTGTGCTGCTCCTGGCACATCCCTGCGGCAGCAGCTGCACGGGGCTGGGCAGCCGCAGAGCCCAAAGCAGCGCAGCAGCAGCGCAGCAGCAGCGCAGCAGCAGCGCAGCTCTGGGGCTCTGCTGCTGCTGCTCCTGCTGCTGGGCAGCCCCACAGGGCTCAGGGCTGAGCAGCCGTGCCTGGAGCCCGCTCCTGGCTCCCCCAGCCTCGGGGCTGCTCCTCTGCTGCTCCAGGGCAGGGCCTTTCTCCGGGACTGGCTTTTCTTTCTGCTGGGAGAACTCTCTCACAAACCCCAGGATCCCTGGGGCTGGAAAAGCCCTCCCAGCCCAGGGAGTCCCAGCTGGGCCCCATGCCCACCTTGTCCCCAGCCCAGAGCACTCAGTGCCACCTCCAGGGGACACCTGCAGGGATGGGCACTCCAAAGCTCCCTGGGCAGCCCCTGCCAGGGCCTGAGCACCCTTTCCATGGGGAAATTGCTGCTGCTGTCCCAGCTGAGCCTGCCCTGGCCCAGCCTGAGGCCGTTCCCTCTCCTCCTCTCCCTGTTCCCTGGGAGCAGAGCCCGACCCCCCGGCTGTCCCCTCCTGGCAGGGGCTACAGAAGGATTGCTCCTTTCCTAGGCCCTCTCCTCCTCTTCTCTGCTTTCCAAAACTAAAAAGGAATCACTGAAGGATGACAAATCCCATACGAATATTTGGGACTGGATGTTGGCCCATTTCTTGTGTCCACAGGGACAACCAAGTGTCTCCCTCCTCCCATGCCCAATATCCAACCGCAGAGAGTCCCTAGGCCAGCATTCTCTCTGTGGGAGCAGCAGGAAGGAAGTTTGAGAACTTCTGCAGCCCTGAGAGAGGGGAAGGCAGGAATTCTCCTTTCTTTCTGTCTTTTCCACACCAAAGGAGACTCCTGCAATGGGAAAAGAAATTGTTCATGGTGGTGCTGTCCCGTGGGGCTCCAGCCCACAGGAGAATCCTGCAGGATATCAGGTGTGCTCCCACCTGCAGGTTGGCACTTCATAGCTGTGCCAGGAGTGGAAAAAATGGAGAGAAAATGTAGCTATCATGCTGGCATGGTAGCATCGAGGAAAGTTTTGGAAAGGCCTTGGGAATGGTAAACTGAGGAAAAGGATACATTCATGTATGCCCCATTGTTTTAGAAAGGCTTTGGGAATGAGAAACTGAGGGAAAAGATACATTTATGTATGCTCCACTGTCTCGGGAAAGTCCCGCTTCAGCATTCCTCTGTAAACCCCCTTCTCCCCACCCCTGAGCAGTTCCCATTGGACCTGGCCTCTGGGGTTGTTCTGATGTGCCTTAGCTGAACACTGTCTCTATTGTTTAGACCTTATCTCTTAATTTTGCTGTATAAAACTGTATCTAGGCAATAGCCCGGGGCCTTTGGTCCCTGCTACCATTCAGGCAATACAATCTCTCTGGACAAGCATACCATTGGTCTCTCTTGGTCTCTTTATCTCGAATCCTAGTGGCGACTGAGGCAACGCCGCAGCTTAGACCGTGCTAACCCAGACGCTGCCTGGTAAGCCCAGGGCAGTGGGACCACGGAAAACCCCGGCCCCGGAGGGGACAGCTAACCGGAGGGTCCTGGGGGGCCGGGGAGGGACGGGGGACAGCAGCGAGGAACCCTCAAAAGCAACAAGTGGCAGTCCAAAGAGAAGCAACAAGAAAACAGATTATCCAGAACCACACTTGATCTGTCTCCTCTCACTCCCTGCACCTGGAGAAGGTGCTGGATAAATGACGGAGGGCAAGTGTAGGAAATCAGGAGGAACTCTGATTTTACTCCCCGTGTGCTGCCGTGCAGCCTCGGAAAGGAGAGGAGCTTTTGTGCACGGCTGAAGTGTGCGAGTCCTCCGGGAGTTCCACAACCATTCTGAAGCCTTGGACCCAGATGTGGGTTTTTCCCTGATGCTGCTCAGTTTTGCTTCATTGTGCCCAAAATAAAAAAGATCACAGGAAACAAATTTAAACATGGTAAAAGACAAGAGCAACAGGTGACAAGACTCTGAAAATTTTTGATAGCCTAGCTTTTTCTTTTATTGAATCTTTTGTTAGTAGAGATGTTGCTAACTATTTGTTTATGACTTTTTACCCTCAGGGACCTCTAATTATGCCAGTTTAGTGTTTATGATTTTTTTCACACCACTGTACGACAGAATAGTTCAATCAAAAGCGGTTTTCTATCCCAAGGAGACCGAAACATTCATTTCTCTCTCCCAAGAAGACTAAAGCCTGTGGTTTTAGTGTCACATCCCACAGAGCTCGGGCCTGGAGCGCTGCTGCCGCGGCCGAGCGCAGCCCCGGGGCCGCTGTGCGGGTGCATTGGAAGGGCACGGACACAATGGCAGCGCCGTGTGTCTTTGTGCTCCAGGTTTGCGCTGCCCGTGCGGGCGGAGCGGGGCTGCGGGAGCCGCGCTCCCCTCAGAGCCCCTGAGGGCGGCAGCGATGGCGGCGCCGCTCCCTCAGCGCCCGGCCCCGGCCCCGGCGGGCGGGGAGCCCTCGGCAGCGCCCGGCCGGCAGCAGGGAGCGAGCCCCGGCCCGGCCGCTGTGCCCGTGGCGCCGCAGGGGCGAGGGGAGAGCCGCAGGAGCCGCTGCCTCGGGCCCTGCCCCGGGCCGGGGGCAGCGGCCGGGCCCCGGCCCCGCGGCAGCGCAGGAGGCTCTGGCGGTGCCGCTTCTCCAGCTCGGCCCGGTGCCCGGGCACGGCCCCGGCCTCGGGGCTGCCCCTGCCCCGCTCGGCTGCCCGTGCCCTGCCCGGCCGCCGAGGCCGCGCTCGCTGCCCCCGGGTGCCGCTGCTGCGGGCAGGGCCGAGCCCCGGGGCCCGGGCACAGCCCTGAGGGACACCCCTGCTCCCCGGGCTGCCGCGGCTCCTGGAGCCGCTGCCCACGAGCCCCCGGCACGGCCGTGCGGCCAATTCCTCGTGCCCTGGGCAGCGCAGCCCGCACGGCCAGGGCTCGGCACTGCGGGGCTGGGCTGCCGTGGGCCAGCGGGGCCAAAGCCTCGCAGGGCTCGGGGCACAGCAGGGCCCGCCAGGACACCGCTCCGGGGATGCTCCCGGCCAGCTCCTGCCCGAGCCCCCGGAACCCGGGCTGGCTCTGTGCGCTCCGGCAGCCACGACGGGACCGGCCAACAGCCGGGGACTGGGCTTTGCCCACAGGTGAACCTGCAGAGCTGCAAGCTCTGCCCTGCACGCTGTTACAGCCACGGCAGGGACCAGGCAAAGGAGGAAGGAGGAGCCTCTATGCCTTCCGCTTCCATGGAGAAGGTTTATTCGAGGTGCAGAGAGCGGGATAAAAAAGAGCCACTCACCCTCATTTGCAAGGGGTTTTGCTCAGATCCACATCAGGCGGTGGGCACAAACAGCGAAGCAACAGGGAATCCTCACGGCAGGAGTGAGAGGATTATATCAACACTGTGGGACCATCAGGATCGGGAAAGGCACAGGGGACAATGGGGCAACCTGGATTAGGAGATTTCCAAGTGGGGGTTTCAATCAGGGGTTGGCTAAGGGGCTGAGTGGCAGGGAACAGTCAGGAAAAAGTGGCAGAGTTGCCTGGACAGGCAGGGAAGGGACTGGGACAAAGGGAGGGGAATAACTTGAGCGAAGGCATAAAAGGGAGTGTACAACGTTGGGGAAAAAAAACTACTTGAGGAAAACGTGGTGGGATAACAGAATGAACCAGTTAACAATAACTTAATGAAATAAACATAAACTGCAACAGGTTCCTCTATGCTCCAGTGCCGTTGGGGTGCCGGGGCTGGCCCTTTAAAACACGGCACATGGTGTCATGGCCCTTTGTGATGTGGGCCATGATGGTGGCTGGAGACCCTTGTGACATCAGGGAGCCCTGCCCGGGCTGAGGGTCTCCAAGGGGCGCAGAGCCTTGGGGTGCCCAGTCCCAGGAGAGCCGCTCTCTGAGGAGGACGCAGCTCCTTGGCTCTGTCTGCGCCAGACGCCGACAGCGACAGCGGCCGACAGCGACAGACAGAGACAGCGACGAGGACAAAGCCAACTCCACCTCCCAGTCCCACAGCACCTTGCCCAGCTGGCTGGAAGCCACCAGTGAGCCGTAGTCAGGGGCAGTGGCAGCTCAGTCCTGCCACTGTCACAGACTGAGGAGGAGGAGAGGCTCTTCGTGAAAAGGGACCGAGAGGTTTCCCAGAGGGAAGATGTGGAAGAGACCCGCCAGAGAGGAGGTCCAGGAGACCAAGAAGTGTCCCAGCATGGAGCCTGGTGCAGCCAAGAGCTGTACCAAGGCCAGGTACGTGTGGGAGTTTGGGAAGTTTCCCAGTCCAGATGGGGGACACATCAAGAGCTCAATGAAGGGGAAGAAACCATCAGAGCTCAGGAGCTGTCCCAGTGGGAGGAGGACAGTGAGATGTACCAAGAGGGGTGGGAGAGGGAAGAACGTGTGACAACCCAAGAGATTTCCCAGTGGGGAATAGATGTGAGTGGGCAGCAGGAGATGGGATGGGGAGAAGATGAGAGGTGCCACGAGCTGTACCTGCAGAGAGATCTGAGTGTCCCAGAGGATTCCCAAGGGGATGATGCCCAAGAGCATTCCCAGAGCGAAGGTGAGAGGTACCAGGACCTCTCAGCATGGGGACAAGGTGTACACTCCCACATGTCCCAATGGGAAGACAGGAGAGAGCTGGAATTGTCCCAAGTGGGAGACAGCAGTGGCAGGGAGCTGTGCCAAGGACCAGACGCTGCAGCCCAAGAGCTGCCCCAGTGGGACAATGTGAGTGAGCGAAAGCTGTCCCAAAGGGAGGAAGATGTGAGCAGGCTGGAGCTGTCCCAATGGGGACACAACATCAGCTCTGAGATCTGGGACAGACCCTTGTGCCCAGGGAGGGACGAGGAGCCTCAGCCTTGTCCCCCAGAGGGGCCCAGCTCTGCCAGCCCCGCGGACACAGAGGTGGCAGCAGAGGCAGTGCCTGCCCTGACCAGCGCCTCTCCTTCCCTGCAGAGTCCCACGGAGGCCGAGCCGGCAGCTGCTGCCCCGGCTGGAGCTGCTGAGGAGGACGAGGAGCCCTCTGAGCCTCTCCTGTCCCAAGGGGAAGATTTGGGAAACCAAGAGCTGCTCCCTTGGGAGGACGATGTCAGCTCCAGTTCTTTGGAGAACCCACTGGGCTCAGTGAAGGAGGAGAAGAACACCCAGACTTGTTCCTCATCCAGTGACGAGGAGCTGTCCCAGGTCGAAGAGGCCATCGAGCTCCCTCCAGGGGACAGCAACACTGACCCAGAGCTGTCCTCAGTGGAAGAGGCAATTGAGGACATCCCATGGGACAGCACAAGTGACCAGGAGCTGTCCCCAGTGAAAGAGTCCCTTGAGGGCATTCCAGAGGACAGCACAAGAGAGAAGGAGCTGTCCTCAGTGGAAGAGGACGTCGAGGTTGTTCCAGAGGACAGCAGAAATGAGCAAGAGCTGTCCTCCGTGGAAGAGGCCATCAACAACATTCCAGAGGACAGCACAAGAGACAAGGAGCTGTCCTTAGTGGAAGAGGCAAGTGATGATTTTGCATGGGACAGCACAAGTGACCCAGAGCTGTCCTCTGTGGAAGAGGCAATTGAAGATATTCCATGGGACAGCACAAGTGACCCAGAGCTGTCCTCCGTGGAAGAGGCCCTCGAGAACATTCCAGAGGACAGCACAAGCGACCAGGAGCTGTCCTCAGGGGAAAAAGCCATCAAGATTTTTCCAAAGGATGGTACAAGTGCCGAGGAGTTGTCCCCAGTGGAAGAGGCCATTGAGAACATTCCAGAGGACAGCACAAGTGATCAGGAGCTGTCCTCAGTGGAAGAGGCCATCGAGGTTGCTCCAGAAGAGAGCACAAGTGATCAGGAGCTGTCCTCAGTGGAAGAAGACATCGAGGTTGCTCCAGAAGAGAGCACAAGTGACCAGGACCTGTCCTCAGTGGAAGAGGCCATCGAGAACATTCCAGAGGACAGTGAGAGTGACCAGGAGCTGTCCTCAGTGGAAGAAGACATCGAGAACATTCCCGAGGACAGTATGAGTGACCAGGAGCTGTCCCCAGTGGAAGAGGACATTGAGGTCTCTGAAGGGGACAGCACGAGAGAGGAGAAGCTGTCCCCTGCAGGAGAGGACATCATGCTCTCTTCAGGGTACAGTCTGATTGCTGAGGGGCAGTCCAAAGTGGAATTGGCCAGCAAGCTTAGTCCCGAGGACAGCACAGCTCTTCCCCCAGAGGGGCCCAGCTCTGCCAGCCCCGTGGGCACAGAGGTGGCAGCAGAGGCAGCCCCTGCCCTGCCCAGCGCCTCCCCTGCCCCAGGCAGTCCCATGAAGGCCAAGCCGGGAGCTGCTGCCCCGTCCGGAGCTGCTGAGGAGGCAGCAGTGTGGTCAGGGCTGTCAGTGCAGGAGAGGATGGACGGCTCCGATGAGGAAAACAAAAGTTGGCAGTTCTTGCATGACCTGGAGCCTTTCCTGCTTGGAGACCCTGAGCTGTCCCAGGAAGCGTCCTACAGTGAAGAATGCACGGAGGATGATCTGCCCCACGGGGAAGTCACGAGTTACCGCCAACACTTTGACTGGGAAAAATATTTGGACCAAGACCTGTCCCAGGGAGAAGTCAGCAGCTCCCAAGACCCCTCGGACTGGGAAGAATGCATTGAGCAAGTGCTGTCCGGAGGAGATGTCGTCAGCTATGCAGAAATTTCAGACTGGGAAGAATACGTTGGCCAAAACGTTTCCAGAGGGAATGGCAGCAGACCCTCAGGACTCTCCAACTGGGAAAACGACAGCAACACGGGGCTCGTGCAGGAGAACTGGCCCAAGCATGTGATCTTGGCCAAGCCCTTGTACCCAGAGGATGACGAGTGGGACGATGTGAGCCTCCTGGAGCTGCCCCCAGAACAGGACAAAGAAAAGAATGTGGACAAATGGAAAGTTTGTGTGTCAGAGCGGCTCGCAGTGCCCGTCCCTCAGGAGGCCTGGGCTGAGCACCCGGCACAGGAGCCGTGCAGCCGAGGGCCGGCGCCTGCCCCGCACAGCCCCCCCAGCCCCCGGCCTGCCCGGCTGGGAGCCCAGGCCCTCCGCGGGCAGCCGGCTGCCCCCAGGAAACGTCCCTCCCACTTCAGGCAGGCGCTGCGGGCGCTGCGGGGGCTGTTCCGCTGTCCCTGCCTCAGGCCACGCTCTGAGGAGCGAAAGAGACACAGAGAAAGGTGAAGAAGATGAGGAGAAGGAAGGTGAAGAACAGGAAGAATATGAAGATGACTTCTCCTGCCAGTCCCGCTCCTCTGTGTCGGAGCAGCAGCTGTCCGGTTCGGCTCGAGGGGCTCAGAGATTGCTGCTGCAGCTCCTCCAAGCCAGGGAAGAGAAAAGCCTTTGGATGGGCCAAGCAAGCCAAGCAAAACCCAACCAGGCAGAGCCACGAAGGCCTGGGCAGTGGGGCTTGGAAAATGCCCACCCAAAGAGCCCAAAGCTCCCCCATCCCTGCCCCGCACACACCCGGCCCCGGGCTGGAAGGTGCAGCAACCATTTCTGGGGCACAAAGCAGAGGCTCCTGGAACGGACTCTGAGCAAAAACCACTCCAGGACAACGGCAAAGAAGACAAAGACAAAGATGAAGACAATGACACAGAAAAAGAGGACAAAGACGACATAGCAGATGAAGAAGATGAAGACTGTGAAGAAGACAAAGATAAACAGGATGAAGACGATGAGGAAGACAGCAAAGAGGAAGAAGACAAAGATGAAGACTAAAAAGACAAGACATAGAACTTTTATTTTAGAATAGATAGATGAAATATAGTCATAAGAATTTAGAAATACTTAGAAGAAGAAGTGTACTAGAAATAGGAATTTCAAAATATGTAGAAGAAGAAGAAGAAGAATAGGAGAAAGAATTTAAAACTACATAGAAGTAGCAAAGAAGAAGTAGAATAGTAAAGAGTAGGAAAAGAAGAACAATAAGAAGAATAAGAATAGAAAAGAGAAAATTGAAGGAATAAGTAAAACTAGCAAATAATTTCTTGTTATTATATATTGTATATTTCTATTACGGTTATGAAATAAAAAATTAATATACATTATCTTCTAATCGCAATGCATTCTAATGTCCCCACGCTGTTCCTCTTATTGAAGAATCTGTGTGTTTCTAATAAAGTCTGTAGGGCACCAGAGCAGAGTGCCGGATTCCATGTCCTGTCTCCCCGAGGTGCCGATGGATTGTCGCAGCCCGAGCCACGGAGCGCCCCGCGAGCAGCGCGGGCTCAGCCCCGGCGGCAGCGGGAGAGTTCCCGGCCGGGCCGGCGGGGCAGGGCTGTCGCTGCTCTCTGCAGGCAAACAGGAGGCGCGGGCTGAGCCCGGCTGGCAGAGAGCTGTGCCGGGCAGCCCTTTGCAGCAGGGCTGTGCCGCCAGCACAGCGAAGGCAGCAGAGCCCCGCTCTGCCGCTGCCCGTGGCCGGGGAGCCGGGCCGGGGCTGTTCCTGCAGCCCTGCCTGCCTCCAGCAGCCCCGGGCCGGGCGGGAGGGGTTCCCCCGCTGCAGCCCCAGCTGAGGCAGCAGCAGCAGCTCTGTGCTGCTCCTGGCACATCCCTGCGGCAGCAGCTGCACGGGGCTGGGCAGCCACAGAGCCCAAAGCAGCGCAGCAGCAGCGCAGCAGCAGCGCAGCAGCAGCGCAGCTCTGGGGCTCTGCTGCTGCTGCTCCTGCTGCTGGGCAGCCCCACAGGGCTCAGGGCTGAGCAGCTGTGCCTGGAGCCCGCTCCTGGCTCCCCCAGCCTCGGGGCTGCTCCTCTGCTGCTCCAGGGCAGGGCCTTTCTCCGGGACTGGCTTTTCTTTCTGCTGGGAGAACTCTCTCACAAACCCCAGGATCCCCGGGGCTGGAAAAGCCCTCCCAGCCCAGGGAGTCCCAGCTGGGCCCCATGCCCACCTTGTCCCCAGCCCAGAGCACTCAGTGCCACCTCCAGGGGACACCTGCAGGGATGGGCACTCCAAAGCTCCCTGGGCAGCCCCTGCCAGGGCCTGAGCACCCTTTCCATGGGGAAATTGCTGCTGCTGTCCCAGCTGAGCCTGCCCTGGCCCAGCCTGAGGCCGTTCCCTCTCCTCCTCTCCCTGTTCCCTGGGAGCAGAGCCCGACCCCCCGGCTGTCCCCTCCTGGCAGGGGCTACAGAAGGATTGCTCCTTTCCTAGGCCCTCTCCTCCTCTTCTCTGCTTTCCAAAACTAAAAAGGAATCACTGAAGGATGACAAATCCCATACGAATATTTGGGACTGGATGTTGGCCCATTTCTTGTGTCCACAGGGACAACCAAGTGTCTCCCTCCTCCCATGCCCAATATCCAACCGCAGAGAGTCCCTAGGCCAGCATTCTCTCTGTGGGAGCAGCAGGAAGGAAGTTTGAGAACTTCTGCAGCCCTGAGAGAGGGGAAGGCAGGAATTCTCCTTTCTTTCTGTCTTTTCCACACCAAAGGAGACTCCTGCAATGGGAAAAGAAATTGTTCATGGTGGTGCTGCCCCGTGGGGCTCCAGCCCACAGGAGAATCCTGCAGGATATCAGGTGTGCTCCCACCTGCAGGTTGGCACTTCATAGCTGTGCCAGGAGTGGAAAAAATGGAGAGAAAATGTAGCTATCATGCTGGCATGGTAGCATCGAGGAAAGTTTTGGAAAGGCCTTGGGAATGGTAAACTGAGGAAAAGGATACATTCATGTATGCCCCATTGTTTTAGAAAGGCTTTGGGAATGAGAAACTGAGGGAAAAGATACATTTATGTATGCTCCACTGTTTCGGGAAAGTCCCGCTTCAGCATTCCTCTGTAAACCTCCTTCTCCCCACCCCTGAGCAGTTCCCATTGGACCTGGCCCCTGGGGTGGTTCTGATGTGCTTTAGCTGAACACTGCCTCTATTGTTTAGACCTTATCTCTTAATTTTGCTGTATAAAACCGTATCTGGGCAATAGCCCGGGGCCTTTGGTCCCTGCTACCATTCAGGCAATACAATCTCTCTGGACAAGCATACCATTGGTCTCTCTTGGTCTCTTTATCTCGAATCCTAGCGGTGACTGAGGCAACGCCGCAGCTCGGACCGTGCTAACCCAGACGCTGCCTGGTAAGCCCAGGGCAGTGGGACCGCGGAAAACCCCGGCCCCGAGAGGGGACAGCTAGCCGGAGGGTCCCGGGGGGCCGGGGGAGGAACGGGGGACAGCAGCGAGGAACCCTCAAAAGCAACAAGTGGCAGTCCAAAGAGAAGCAACAAGTGGCGCACCAACGTTGGGCTTTGCATTGGTCTGAGCGAGCGAGGCCCCAGCCGTTGTGGACAGTGCACTGGCTAGGAGCTTTTCCAGGGGCTTTGCAGTGTCACCGCGAGCCACAGAGTGGCGAGCGGTGCGAATAAGCCGCCACGCAGGCTGTCAGCTACGCGGGGAGAAGCTCTCGGATCACGCTGGTGGTGAGGCATTTGCCTCTCCACGCAGCCCGGTGGGACTGTTGCCGTGGGGACAGACGCCGATTTCTGTCCGGCACGGTCTCCGCGGGTTTGGACGACACCTCCCAACACCCGGGAAACTGCCCGCGGATTCGGGAACCGTTGCTGCAGTTGGTGTCTAAAGGACGGCGGTGGGTGAGTCTCGGTACTGGGGGGCAGGGGCCTGGCCAGGAGACATTGGCTCTCGTGTGCCCGAGAGGGGACACGCCAGCGCGCAGGCATGACGAGAGTTTCCGTCGTCGCTTTAGAACTTTGGTGTTTGCTGCAGTAACTGGTTGAGATTTGCTGTGAAGGCAGCAATGGGTGTTACGCTGACTACACAGCAGAAAGAGATTTATAAACAAGTTCAGGAACCCCTGCAGAGAGCAGGTGTCAAATTTCCTAAGAGCCTTGTGAAAGAGTTTGTCAGATGGTTATCAGTAAGTTTTCCGAAGGTAACAGAGCAAGTAGTGAGAGAAAGACGATTTTGGAAGCGTGTGGGTGCAGTGCTGAGTGAAAGGACAAAGGCAGGAGATCCCTCAGTGAAAGAAGGTTTTATGAGAATGTTTTTGTTCATTTACGATGTTGTGAAAGAGAGTGCAGACACTCAGGGCGCCCGGGAGCAAAAAAGAGCCCCGTCGCGTCCCCTGTGTCCCCCCGCACCCCCTGCGGTGATAAAACTAACCGTGAAGATGTAGATTTAGTTCTTAATTCTTCTCCATCTCCTGCTTTCGCTCCTGCAGCTGAAAATCCATGCTTTGCACCCACCATCCCCCTCGTGCAGCCACCAAAAGATGGAGGTGGCCACGCGGTGTTCCCTGTCCTCCCTCTGCCAGACTTCGCACCACTCCCTTCGCCCATCCCCAATCCCAACCCCTCCTCCCTTGTGGCGATTCAGCCCCCGGCTCAGCCCACATTCCAGCCCACATTCCAGCCCGCAGTCCAGCCCTCAGCTCCTCCTCTCGCAGTAGCATCACCACCCCCTGTCCCTGCTCCGCTCCACATGGCCCCGCCGGCTGCGGCCACTCCCACACAAGCCGGCCCCTCTCCCTCTCTCTCTCCCAGTCTCCCTGACAACGGCAGCGCCGAGACTGTCAGCACGAGGAACCGGGAAGCGGTCAGTGACACCGACCCTGCGTTCCTGGCCCCTGTGATCTATAATGCCAGGGGACAGAACGCCAAATGGGAGCCCCTTTCGTAGGATAGTATTAGGGAACTTTGCAAAACAAAGCGTGAGTTTGGGGAAAGAAGTGAATTTTTAAAGAGCATTTTAAAAGCTACTCTAAGCTTCAAAACATATGTCCCTGCTGACTTGAAACGTCTTTTCAGTTGCTTGCTCCCTTAGTCTGAGTTTAGATTGTGGGAAAGAACCTGGAAAAGGATTGCAGGACATCTCCTCCCAGAGATTTTGCAAAGTCCAAGCCATTCCACAGATATAGAGGATGAGGAAATCACTTTAGAACATCTAGTGGGTGAGGGTGATTGGAGCCAAGCTGAAAAGCAAGCCGCAGGCATCCCCAGAGCAGTGTTGGACCTGTCCAGGGATGCAGCAGAAAGTGCATTTTTTAACATGCCTTCTAAAGAACCTGTTGTTTCTTATACCGCTTTGAAGCAGTCTGTTGCAGAACCATTCATGGATTTTGTGGATCGAGTGCGAGCCTCTGTGGAAAAGAGGGTGCAAAATCCAGAGCTCCAAGACCAACTTACATTAGAACTTGTCACCGCAAATGCAAATGAAGCCTGTCAGCGAGTCATCCTGGCCCTTCCATCATCGCCTCCCCCCACACTCGATCAGCTCATCGAGGAGTGCACCAGGAAAGCTGTGCTGATAACAGAGGACTCAGTGATAAAGCCATGGGAAAGGGTGGTTGCTTCAGCAGCAGCAACCCCTAGGACTCCAGGGTCTGAAGGGCTTCCTCAACAAGGGGGGAAAGTGGGAGGGGGGGGAATCTTTTTCCTTTATACTGGCAGAGCAAATTGTATCTTTTTCAGAGTTAGTTCACTTTGTTGTATGATTTTATCTTTCTTTCAGACTAGCAGAATGTCAATTTCCACATTCCTGCTCATCGTTTGGTTCCAGGGAATGGCCATCTACCCTTCCACAGTGGATGCATGGATTGTTCCACAGCCCAAGAAAAATGTATGGGTCAGGCTAGCCCAAGCCTTGCAACAAGATCATATGTGTTTGTCCACTGCCTCAGCAGAAAATCCAATGTCCACATGTTTAATAGGGGTGCCAAGTAAGGAGGATGAGTTCCCAATTGATCTGGTCCATTTGCAAAACCAGGTGAATGAAAATAAAATACCTAAAGGTGCAGGACAAATTAAAGCACCAGTGCGAAACCCCCTCATTTTGTGGCAAGGATGGGTCTCACATTTACCCACTGCCAAGGGAGAGCCCCAGGAATTAGAACTCCTAGGCTCTGCAAAAGCTGAATTTTGCATTCAATTTGATTTTTCCCCAACCAAAGAAGTAAAATTATATGAGCATGTCAAACAGTACAAGGTAGAATTCAGAGCAGGTCAATGGTGCACAGCTGTCTATAAGCTGAAATTTGCATCCACCACTGATTTCCGTCCACGCAAGCTGGACAAGGGAATGTTTCTTATCTGTGGGGACAGAACATACCCAGGAATCCCCTCTCGTCTTATTGGAGGTCCATGCACTTTTGGGCATCTGACCCTTGCTCCCCCCAACATGACCCAAATTCCAATTGGGCAAGCAAAAGGTGAGAAAAAAATTACTAAGCGGAGTGCGAGTCAATTTGATGAACATTGTGATGCAGAAATTTACCATTGGGCAAAATCCAAAAGAGTTGCTGTCTCTGTGTTTTTACCATGGGTTGCGGCAGCCAAAGCATTGAGTGAATTAGGCAATCTAGATTGCTGGGTGACCAAGCAGGCAAATTTAACATCAGTGGCCCTGAGTGACCTCCTGGAAGATGAGGAAATAACCAGAAATGTTACCCTCCAAAATAGGGCAGCTATTGATTTCCTGCTGTTGGCACATGGTCATGGATGTAAAGAATTTGATGGGCTGTGTTGTTTTGATCTGTCATCTAAAGGTCAGAGTGTCCACTCGTCCATTCAGGAAATGAGAAGCCTCATTGGGAGTGTGAAGCAAGAAAATGAAGATTGGTTTAAAAATCTGTTCAAAGATTGGGATCTTTCTGGGTGGGAAGTGATTCTTTTAAAAGACATCCTTTACTTTCTAGTTGCATTGTTTTTAGTTCTGTTAGCATTCGGGATTCTGAAGCAAATCATCTCCAAGGTCATCACCTCAAAGCTGAAGGCTTCTGCACCGGTTTTCATCACTGCTGCCGACACGGAAAGCGATTGGTGGGAAGACGACAAGCAGAAAGACACTGCAGTTTAAGAGCCACAGTTTACCTTTTCCCAAGGCACTGTTCTTCTTAATAAGTAAAGAAGAGGGAGTTGTAGCTATCAGCTCCAAGGTCATCACCTCGAAGCTGAAGGCTTCCGCACCAGTTGTCATCGCTGCTGCCGCCACGGAAAGCGATTGGTGGGAAGACGACAAGCAGAAAGACACTGCAGTTTAAGAGCCACAGTTTTACTTTCTCCCAAGGCACTGTTCTTCTTAATAAGTAAAGAAGGGGGAATAAGTAAAGAAGCTGGCATGGTAGCATGGAGGAAGGGTTTGGAAAGGCCTTGGGAATGGTAAACTGAGGAAAAGGATACATTCATGTATGCCCCATTGTTTTAGAAAGGCTTTGGGAATGAGAAACTGAGGGAAAAGATACATTTATGTATGCTCCACTGTCTCGGGAAAGTCCCGCTTCAGCATTCCTCTGTAAACCCCCTTCTCCCCACCCCTGAGCAGTTCCCATTGGACCTGGCCCCTGGGGTGGTTCTGATGTGCCTTAGCTGGACACTGCCTCTATTGTTTAGACCTTATCTCTTAATTTTGCTGCATAAAACTGTATTTGGGCAATAGCCCGGGGCCTTTGGTCCCTGCTACCGTTCAGGCAATACAATCTCTCTGGACAAGCATACCATTGGTCTCTCTTGGTCTCTTTATCTCGAATCCTAGTGGCAACTGAGGCAACGCCGCAGCTTAGACCGTGCTAACCCAGACGCTGCCTGGTAAGCCCAGGGCAGCGGGACCGCAGAAAACCACGGCCCCGGAGGGGACAGCTAACCGGAGGGTCCTGGGGGGCCAGGGAGGGACGGGGGACAGAAGCGAGGAACCCTCAAAAGCAACAAGTGGCAGTCCAAAGAGAAGCAACAAGAAAACAGATTATCCAGAACCACACTTGATCTGTCTCCTCTCACTCCCTGCACTTGGAGAAGGTGCTGGATAAATGACGGAGGGCAAGTGTAGGAAATCAGGAGGAACTCTGATTTTACTCCCCGTGTGCTGCCGTGCAGCCTCGGAAAGGAGAGGAGCTTTTGTGCACGGCTGAAGCGTGCGAGTCCTCCGGGAGTTCCACAACCATTCTGAAGCCTTGGACCCAGCTATGGGTTTTTCCCTGATGCTGCTCAGTTTTGCTTCATTGTGCCCAAAATAAAAAAGATCACAGGAAACAAATTTAAACATGGTAAAAGACAAGAGCAACAGGTGACAAGACTCTGAAAATTTTTGATAGCCTAGCTTTTTCTTTTATTGAATCTTTTGTTAGTAGAGATGTTGCTAACTATTTGTTTATGACTTTTGACCCACAGGGACCTCTAATTATGCCAGTTTAGTGTTTATGATTTTTTTCACACCAGTGTACGACAGAATAGTTCAATCAAAAGCGGTTTTCTATCCCAAGGAGACCGAAACATTCACTTTTCTCTCCCAAGTAGACTAAAGCCTGTGGTTTTAGTGTCACATCCCACAGAGCTCGGCCCTGGAGCGCTGCTGCCGCGGCCGAGCGCAGCCCCGGGGCCGCTGTGCGGGTGCATTGGAAGGGCACGGACACAATGGCAGCGCCGTGTGTCTTTGTGCTCCAGGTTTGCGCTGCCCGTGCGGGCGGAGCGGGGCTGGCGGGAGCCGCGCTCCCCTCAGAGCCCCTGAGGGCGGCAGCGATGGCGGCGCCGCTCCCTCAGCGCCCGGCCCCGGCCCCGGCGGGCGGGGAGCCCTCGGCAGCGCCCGGCCGGCAGCAGGGAGCGAGCCCCGGCCCGGCCGCTGTGCCCGTGGCGCCGCAGGGGCGAGGGGAGAGCCGCAGGAGCCGCTGCCTCGGGCCCTGCCCCGGGCCGGGGGCAGCGGCCGGGCCCCGGCCCCGCGGCAGCGCAGGAGGCTCTGGCGGTGCCGCTTCTCCAGCTCGGCCCGGTGCCCGGGCACGGCCCCGGCCTCGGGGCTGCCCCTGCCCCGCTCGGCTGCCCGTGCCCTGCCCGGCCGCCGAGGCCGCGCTCGCTGCCCCCGGGTGCCGCTGCTGCGGGCAGGGCCGAGCCCCGGGGCCCGGGCACAGCCCTGAGGGACACCCCTGCTCCCCGGGCTGCCGCGGCTCCTGGAGCCGCTGCCCACGAGCCTCCGGCACGGCCGTGCGGCCAATTCCTCGTGCCCTGGGCAGCGCAGCCCGCACGGCCAGGGCTCGGCACTGCGGGGCCGGGCTGCCGTGGGCCAGCGGGGCCAAAGCCTCGCAGGGCTCGGGGCACAGCAGGGCCCGCCAGGACACCGCTCTGGGGATGCTCCCGGCCAGCTCCTGCCCGAGCCCCCGGAACCCGGGCTGGCTCTGTGCGCTCCGGCAGCCACGGCGGGACCGGGCAACAGCCGGGGACTGGGCTTTGCCCACAGGTGAACCTGCAGAGCTGCAAGCTCTGCCCTGCACGCTGTTACAGCCACGGCAGGGACCAGGCCAGGGAGGAAGGAGGAGCCTCTTTGCCTTCAGCTTCCACTGGGAAAGTTTATTAGAGGTGCAGGGAGCAGGATAGAAAAGAGCCCCTCACCCTCGTTTGCGAGGGGTTTTGCTCAGATCCAAGTCAGGCGGTGGGCACAAACAGCAAAGAAACAGGGAATCCTCAGGGCAGGAGTGAGGGTGATAGTAAAAGGGTTTTAAAATCATGGGGATTAAGAGTTAAAAGGAAAAATAAGCTTAGTAGGCGCTAGAAAAATAAACACGCTAAGCACATGGAGAACTCATACTTGCTAGAACTGCACTGTGTAGCTAGTACATGATAATTGATATAATTGTTAGATGTGATGATTGTTTAGTAATTAAATATAATTACTAAACAATCATAAGAATAATCCTGAGAAACTCTGGTCAGTGACCTAAGAATGATCACGAGAACTCATGTTGATACATACAATAGAACAATATAAGTTTAATAATTAATATGTGAGTTATGTAACGATAGAATATAAAATATGTTCAGCTCAAAAGCTATGTTGGAGTCAGATTTGGGTTTGTACCCCAACTCCCAGAGCTCTTAATAAAAGCGCCTGCATATAATCATATCCCGTGATTATGTGTGTTTCTGAACGCTAACAAGGGGATTACAGCAACACTGTGAGACTATCAGGATCGGGGGAGCAGAAGGAAAAGCACAGGACCCAGTGGGACATCCTGGATTATGGGATTTCCAAGTGGGGCTTTGTTATGGTTTGACACTGGCACAATGCTAGCGTCTCTATGAAAATGTAACCTCTCAGTTGAATACTGTGAAATGTGGTCGAAAACAGAGCAAAGCAGGCTGAAGCTTAATAACAAGGGAAAAACTTTATTAAGCCACTACTGTTATACTACTATAAAACAAAAAAAGAAAGGAAAAAAACTCACACGCACAAAATTTAAAATGAAGACGTTTTAAAATATTCATAATCTTACCACCTAAATTTAACAAAGTACACTGAGACAGAACATGGACCATAATCGGTTCCCACCCTCTAGATAATTAATAAAAAGAGAGAGTTCTCCTGGGAATTCTGCTTTTAACCCCTCTGTGTTCTCAGAGGCGTGTCCACCTTCAAGAGGTCAATATCCAAACTGACCTCTTCTTTCCAATAAAATTCTTTTTCCACATCAAACCACGACAGGATCTCAATCAGGGAGTGGCCCAGGAGCTGAGTGGCAGGGAACATTCAGGAAAAAGGGTCACGGTTGCCTGGACATGCAGGGAAGGGACTGGGACAAAGGGAGGGGAATAGTTGAGGGACACCTTTAAAGGGAGTGTGCAATTTAGGGAAAAACAACAACTTGGTGAAAACATGGGCAGACAACAGAATGAACGATTTAACAATAACTTAATGAAATAAACATAAACCAAGACAGGTTCCTGTCTGCTCCACTGCTGTTGGGGTGCTGGGGGTGGCCCTTTGTGACACGGCACATGGTGTCACGGCCCTTTGTGATGTGGGATGTGATGGTGGCCGGAGACCCTTGTGACATCAGGGAGCCCCGCCCGGGCTGAGGGTCTCCAAGGGGCACAGAGCCCTGGGGTGCCCAGTCCCAGGAGAGCCGCTCTCTGAGGAGGACGCAGCTCCCTGGCTCTGTCTGCGCCAGACGCCGACAGCAACAGCGGCCGACAGCGACAGACAGAGACAGCGACGAGGACAAAGCCAACTCCACCTCCCGGTCCCACAGCACCTTGCCCAGCTGGCTGGAAGCCACCAGCGAGCCGTGGTCAGGGGCAGTGGCAGCTCAGTCCTGCCACTGTCACAGACTGAGGAGGAGGAGAGGCTCTTTGTGAAAATGGACCGTGAGGTTTCCCAGAGGGAAGATGTGGAAGAGACCCGCCAGAGAGGAGGTCCAGGAGACCAAGAAGTGTCCCAGCATGGAGCCTGGTGCAGGCAAGATCTGTACCAAGGCCAGGTACGTGTGGGAGTTTGGGAAGTTTCCCAGTCCAGAGGGGGGACACACCAAGAGCTCAATGAAGGGGAAGAAACCATCAGAGCTCAGGAGCTGTCCCAGTGGGAGGAGGACAGTGAGATGTACCAAGAGGGGTGGGAGAGGGAAGAACGTGTGACAACCCAAGAGATTTCCCAGTGGGGAATAGATGTGAGTGGGCAGCAGGAGATGGGATGGGGAGAGGATGAGAGGTGCCACGAGCTGTACCTGCAGAGAGATCTGTGTGTCCCAGAGGATTCCCAAGGGGATGATGCCCAAGAGCATTCCCAGAGCGAAGGTGAGAGGTACCAGGACCTCTCAGCATGGGGACAAGGTGTACACTCCCACATGTCCCAATGGGAAGACAGGAGAGAGCTGGAATTGTCCCAAGTGGGAGACAGCAGTGGCAGGGAGCTGTGCCAAGGACCAGACGCTGCAGCCCAAGAGCTGCCCCAGTGGGACGATGCGAGTGAGCGAAAGCTGTCCCAAAGGGGGGAAGATGTGAGCAGGCAGGAGCTGTCCCAATGGGGACACCACATCAGCTCTGAGATCTGGGACAGACCCTTGTGCCCAGGGAGGGACGAGGAGCCTCAGCCTTGTCCCCCAGAGGGGCCCAGCTCTGCCAGCCCCGCGGACACAGAGGTGGCAGCAGAGGCAGTGCCTGCCCTGACCAGCGCCTCTCCTTCCCTGCAGAGTCCCACGGAGGCCGAGCCGGCAGCTGCTGCCCCGGCTGGAGCTGCTGAGGAGGACGAGGAGCCCTCTGAGCCTCTCCTGTCCCAAGGGGAAGATTTGGGAAACCAAGAGCTGCTCCCTTGGGAGGACGATGTCAGCTCCAGTTCTTTGGAGAACCCACTGGGCTCATTGAAGGAGGAGAAGAACACCCAGACTTGTTCCTCATCCAGTGACGAGGAGCTGTCCCAGGTCGAAGAGGCCATCGAGCTCCCTCCAGGGGACAGCAACACCGAGCCAGAGCTGTCCTCAGTGGAAGAGGCAATTGAGGACATCCCATGGGACAGCACAAGTGACCAGGAGCTGTCCCCAGTGAAAGAGTCCCTTGAGGGCATTCCAGAGGACAGCACAAGAGAGAAGGAGCTGTCCTCAGTGGAAGAGGACATCAAGGTTGTTCCAGAGGACAGCAGAAATGAGCAGGAGCTGTCCTCAGTGGAAGAGGCCATCAACAACATTCCAGAGGACAGCACAAGAGACAAGGAGCTGTCCTTAGTGGAAGAGGCAAGTGATGATTTTGCATGGGACAGCACAAGTGACCCAGAGCTGTCCTCTGTGGAAGAGGCAATTGAAGATATTCCATGGGACAGCACAAGTGACCCAGAGCTGTCCTCTGTGGAAGAGGCCCTCGAGAACATTCCAGAGGACAGCACAAGTGACCAGGAGCTGTCCTCAGGGGAAAAAACCATCAAGATTTTTCCAAAGGATGGTACAAGTGCCGAGGAGTTGTCCCCAGTGGAAGAGGCCATTGAGAACATTCCAGAGGACAGCACAAGTGATCAGGAGCTGTCCTCAGTGGAAGAGGCCATCGATGTTGCTCCAGAGGATGGCACAAGTGACCAGGAGCTGTCCTCAGTGGAAGAGGCCATCGAGAACATTCCAGAGGACAGCATGAGTGACCAGAAGCTGTCCTCAGTGGAAGAAGACATAGAGAACATTCCCGAGGACAGCATGAGTGACCAGGAGCTGTCCTCAGTGGAAGAGGACATCAAATCTATTCTGGAGGACAGCACAAGGGATGAGGAGCTGTCCCCAGTGGAAGAGGACATTGAGGTCTCTGAAGGGAACAGCACAAGAGAGGAGAAGCTGTCCCCTGCAGTCGAGGACATCATGCTCTCTTCAGGGTACAGTCTGATTACTGAGGGGCAGTCCAAAGTGGAATTGGCCATCATGCTTAGTCCCGTGGACAGCACGGCTCTTCCCCCAGAGGGGCCCAGCTCTGCCAGCCCCGTGGGCACAGAGGTGGCAGCAGAGGCAGCCCCTGCCCTGCCCAGCGCCTCCCCTGCCCCAGGCAGTCCCATGGAGGCCGAGCCGGGAGCTGCTGCCCCATCCGGAGCTGCTGAGGAGGCAGAAGTGTGGTCAGGGCTGTCAGTGCAGGAGAGGATGGACGGCTCTGATGAGGAAAACAAAAGTTGGCAATTTTTGCATGACATGGAGCCTTTCCTGCTTGGAGACCCTGAGCTGTCCCAGGAAGCGTCCTACTGTGAAGAATGCATGGAGGAAGATCTGCCCCACGGGGAAGTCACGAGTTACCACCAACACTTTGACTGGGAAAAATATTTGGACCGAGACCTGTCCCAGGGAGAAGTCAGCAGCTCCCAAGACCCCTCGGACTGGGAAGAATGCATTGAGCAAGTGCTGTCCGGAGGAGATGTTGTCAGCTATGCAGAAATTTCAGACTGGGAAGAATACGTTGGCCAAAACGTTTCCAGAGGGAATGGCAGCAGACCCTCAGGACTCTCCAACTGGGAAAACGACAGCAACACGGGGCTCGTGCAGGAGAACTGGCCCAAGGACGTCATCTTGGCCAAGCCCTTGTGCCCAGAGGACGACGAGTGGGACGATGTGAGCCTCCTGGAGCTGCCCCCAGAACAGGACAAAGAAAAGAATGTGGACAAGTGGAAAGTTTTTGTGTCAGAGGGGCTCGCAGTGCCCGTCCCTCGGGAGGCCTGGGCTGAGCGCCCGGCACAGGAGCCGTGCAGCCGAGGGCCGGCGCCTGCCCCGCACAGCCCCCCCAGCCCCCGGCCTGCCCGGCTGGGAGCCCAGGCCCTCCGCGGGCAGCCGGCTGCCCCCAGGAAACGTCCCTCCCGCTTCGGGCGGGCGCTGCGGGCGCTGCGGGGGCTGTTCCGCTGTCCCTGCTTCAGGCCACGCTCTGAGGACTGAAAGAGACACAGATAAAGGTGAAGAACAGGAAGAGAAGAAAGGTGAAGAACAGGAAGAAGATGAAGGTGACCGCTCCTGCCAGTCCCGCTCCTCTGTGTTGGAACAGCAGCTGTCTGGTTTGGCTCGAGGGGCTCAGAGATTACTGCTGCAGCTCCTCCAAACCAGGGAAGAGAAAAGCCTTTGGATGGGCCAAGCAAGCAAAGCAAAACCCAACCAGGCAGAGCCACGAAGGCCTGGGCAGTGGGGCTTGGAAAATGCCCACCCAAAGAGCCCAAAGCTCCCCCATCCCTGCCCCGCACACACCCGGCCCCGGGCTGGAAGGTGCAGCAACCATTTCTGGGGCACAAAGCAGAGGCTCCTGGAACTGACTCTGAGCACAAACCGTTCCAGGACAATGGCAAAGACGACAAAGATGAAGACAATGACACAGAAAAAGAGGACAAAGACGACATAGCAGATGAAGAAGACAAAGACAGTGAAGAAGATGAAGACAAACAGGATGAAGAAGATGAGGAAGACAGCAAAGAGGAAGAAGACAAAGATGAAGACTAAAAAGACAAGACATAGAATGATTATTTAAGAATAGATAGATGAAATATAGTCATAAGAATTTAGAAATACTTAGAAGAAGAAGTGTACTAGAAATAGGAATTTCAAAATATATAGAAGAAGACGTATAGGAATAGGAATAAGAATTTCAAAATATGTAGAAGAAGAAGAAGAAGAATAGGAGTAAGAATAAAAAAATACATAGAAGTAGCAAAGAAGAAGAAGAATAGTAAAGAGTAGGAAAAGAAGAACAATAAGAGGAATAAGAATAGAAAAGTGAAGAGAATATTGAAAGAATAAGGAAAACTAGCAATTAATTTATTTTTATTACATATTGTATATTTCTTTCACAGTTATGAAATAAAAGCATTAATGTACCGTGTGTTGTAATCGCAATGCATTCTAATGTCCCCACGCTGTTCCCGTTATTGAAGAATCTGTGTGTTTCTAATAAAGTCTGTAGGGCACCAGAGCAGAGTGCCCGGATCCCATGTCCTGTCTCCCCGAGGTGCCGATGGATTGTCCCAGCCCGTGGCACGGAGCGCCCCGCGAGCAGCGCGGGCTCAGCCCCGGCGGCAGCAGGAGAGTTCCCGGCCGGGCCGGCGGGGCAGGGCTGTCGCTGCTCTCTGCAGGCAAACGGGAGGCGCAGGCTGAGCCCGGCTGGCAGAGAGCTGTGCCGGGCAGCCCTTTGCAGCAGGGCTGTGCCGCCAGCACAGCAAAGGCAGCAGAGCCCCGCTCTGCCGCTGCCCGTGGCCGGGGAGCCGGGCCGGGGCTGTTCCTGCAGCCCTGCCTGCCTCCAGCAGCCCCGGGCCGGGCGGGAGGGGTTCCCCCGCTGCAGCCCCAGCTGAGGCAGCAGCAGCAGCTCTGTGCTGCTCCTGGCACATCCCTGCGGCAGCAGCTGCACGGGGCTGGGCAGCCGCAGAGCCCAAAGCGGCGCAGCAGCAGCGCAGCAGCAGCGCAGCTCTGGGGCTCTGCTGCTGCTGCTGGGTGGAGAAGATAAAGATGATGAAAATATTAAATATACATAGAAGTAGAATAGTCATAGGAACTGAAAAATACGTCGAAGAAGACAAGGATAAAAACAGTAGTAATATTAATGTAAATTATAAGAGGAATAACAATTTAAGAATATACAAATGATAATATTTAATGAATAACAGAGGTACAGCTCCAATCTCTGCTCCCTGGGACAGGGACAGCACCAGGGAGCAGCTGGGGCTGGCCCAGGAGGGATTTAGGGTGGGTTTTAGGGAAAGCTTATTCCCCAGAGGTGCTGGCACTGCCCAGGCTGCCCAGGGAATGGGCACGGCCCCGAGGCTGCCAGAGCTGCAGGAGCCTTTGGCCAGCGCTGCCAGGGATGCCCAGGGTGGGGTTGGTGGTGAGTCTGGGCTGGGACAGGACTTGGGCTGGATGGATCCTTTGCAGCTCAGGATATTCTGTGATTTCATGGAATTTCAGGAGAGTGGGCAGCAGGTGCAGAACAGAAGGGTCTGGCTCAGCATAGATAGAATTCCCAAGCTCTGAGGCTTTTCTGAGCATGTTGGTGCCATCACCTCTGGAGACTTTAAGAACAGGCTGGAGAAATACCTCTCAAGAATAACAATTTTTTAAGACAGCTGACGTTTCTAGTCCCTTCCAGCCCTCTGTTTCTACCATTTGGGGACTTTGCTTAAATAATACTTTTGAAAGCTCACCCTGGGGGTAAATTTACTGGGTTACATCTCTAACAAGTGCAGCAGGAATGTGCCATCTATTGGGCTCTGCTACTGTAGGTCTGAACAGCAGCAGGAATTCAGGTGTCACTTCTACATCCACCTTTCCACCACGAAAAATACTCCCCAAAAAGCTTTGAGGTGAAGGGAGCAGCCAGTTTGTAATTCTGAGGCTGTTACTTCCAGAGAGATATGAGACATTAGCAGCTAAATGAGAAAATCGGCACAAATCCAGACTGCACCATCCCATCCACAAATGGAATAAAACTTTTCTTTATTTCTACATTTTTTCTTTATTCTCCCTTATCTTGATTTGTTTTCTCTTCACTGAACTTTGCACAAGTGGCTGGAATCAGGTATTCCCTTGACTCCACTCAAAACAACATCCCCAAACTCCTCTGGCAGTGCAGGCAGGAAAACGCCTGGACAAGTGGCTCACAGAGACCACATCGAAGAGAGAAAAATTATTGTCTTGGTTAGACAAGACAGGAGTCTGTGAAAGAGGGCAAAGCCTCCTGTACAATGGAGAACGGCAAACCCCCCTCCCTCTGAATTACCAGGATCTTTAAATTAAAAGGCTCTCAGGCAAAGATATGGGAGTGGGAGTAACAATTCTTTACTAGGAGAAAACTGGACAACAATTTAAAAAAAGGCAAATGCAATCGGTACAAACAAAACCAGTGAAAGAAAAAGTCTAGAACCTGAGGAATGCCAGTATCAGTTTTGCTGGGACAATTGCTTTCCCTTGCAATAGTTGATGAGTTGCAGCTGAAGTGGTGATCTTTAGAAGGGTATAATTTTCCTCTGAAGATCTGGTGGCAGTGGGGGCCGGTCTTCCTCTGCGCCGGGGTTGCCTCTGAGCTCCGCTGCCGTCGCCTCTGCACGCCGGCTGCTTCGCTGCGAGTGCCGCCGAAGAGAGAGCGAGAGAGAGAGCTGCTTTCCCCGGGAATCCCGCGCAGAGAGAGCGAGAGCTGCTTCTCTCGGAGTCCCGCGAAGAAGAGCGAGAGCTGCTTCCCCCCTCTGGGTGGGACCCCTCACGGTGTTACATTTTTTCAGCCCTTCATTGAATCAGTCAATGGTGTATAAACAAACCATTGCCTCTACAGGACAAACCATTGTCTCTGAGAGAGATAACAAAAACCTGTCCAACCGGTTCGCCTTCGACAGATGGCAAATGGAATACAAGCTTATCTTACAACCCAGGACATTATCCACCCCTTATTCTATTTCCATCTGCACACCATGAAATCTTACACCCAGTTCTCTCTTAAGACCAAGTTTCCCTGTGGTACACAGCGGGTCTCCCCATCTTCCTGCATTACCCACCAAGTGTAACCAGGTCCTTGAGCAAAGACAATCCCACGAATGGGTTGGTCTTTGCCTGAGGTGGGATTAATCCAAACAGTTTTCCCTAAAATACCTTTCATATGTACTACAGGGACCTTATCTCCATCTACTGCGTGTAAGGGTTCTGACTGAGCAGGGCCAGCTCGATTGACAGACCCCCGGGTGTTGACCATCCAGGTTGCTTTTGCCAGGTTAATTTCCCAGTTTCTAAATGTTCCCCCACCGAGTGCCTTCAGGGTAGTCTTAAGGAGTCCGTTGCACCGTTCAACTTTGCCGGCAGCTGGAGCATGATAGGGAATATGATATATCCATTCGATACCATGTTCTCTGGCCCAGGTGTTGATAAGGCTGTTCTTGAAATGGGTGCCGTTGTCAGACTCAATTCTCTCAGGGGTGCCGTGTCTCCACAGGACTTGTTTTTCCAAGCCTAAGATGGTGTTCCGGGCAGTGGCATGAGGTACAGGGAAAGTCTCTAGCCATCCAGTGGTGGCTTCTACCATGGTCAGCACGTAGCGCTTGCCTTGGCGTGTCTGGGGCAGTGTGATGCAGTCAATCTGCCAGGCCTCCCCATACTTGTACTTGGACCACCGCCCACCATACCAGAGGGGCTTCACTCTCTTGGCCTGTTTGATGGCAGCACACGTCTCACAGTCATGGATAACCTGGGAAACACTGTCCATGGTTAGATCCACCCCTCGGTCTCGTGCCCACTTGTAGGTGGCATCTCTGCCCTGATGACCTGAGGCATCATGAGCCCATCGAGCCAGGAACAACTCCCCCTTATGGTGCCAATCTAAGTCTATCTTTGACACCTCTATTTTTGCTGCCTGATCTACCTGCTCGTTGTTCCGGTGCTCCTCATTAGCCCGACTTTTGGGGACATGGGCATCTACATGACGGACTTTCACCGTCAGCTTTTCCACCCGAGAGGCAATGTCTTTCCATATATCAGCAGCCCAGATTGGCTTTCCTCTACGTTGCCAGTTGGCCTTCCTCCACCTTCCCAGCCAGCCCCACAGAGCATTGGCTACCATCCATGAATCAGTATAAAGGTAGAGCTTTGGCCACTTCTCCCTTTCAGCAATGTCCAGAGCCAGATGAACGGCCTTGAGTTCAGCGAGTTGGCTCGATCCACCTTCTCCTTCGGTAGCTTGTGCAACTTGGCGTGTGGGGCTCCATACGGCTGCTTTCCACTTCCGGTTCATCCCTACGATGCGACAGGAACCGTCAGTGAAAAGAGCGTAGCAGGTCTCCTCTGCTGGTAGTTGGTTGTATGGTGGAGCTTCTTCAGCCCTTGCCACTTGTACCTGCTCCTCATCATCAGTGAGACCAAAGTTTTCACCTTCTGGCCAGTTCGTAATTATCTCCAAAATTCCAGGGCGATTCAGGTTTCCAATACGGGCGCGTTGAGTGATGAGGGCAATCCATTTGCTCCATGTGGCGTCAGTGGCATGGTGGGTAGTAGGAACCTTTCCTTTAAACATCCACCCCAGCACCGGTAGTCGGGGTGCCAGGAGGAGTTGTGTTTCTGTGCCAATTACCTCCGAGGCGGCTTGAACTCCTTCAAAGGCAGCCAAGATTTCCTTTTCTGTGGGAGTGTAGTTGGCTTCAGACCCTCTGTAACTTCGGCTCCAGAATCCCAGTGGTCGGCCTCGAGTCTCCCCAGGCACTTTCTGCCAAAGGCTCCAAGACAACCCATGGTTCCCGGCTGCAGAGTAGAGCACATTCTTGACCTCTGGTCCCGTTCTGACTGGGCCAAGGGCTACAGCATGAGCGATCTCCTGCTTGATCTGGGTGAAGGCTTGTTGCTGCTCAGGGCCCCAGTGGAAATCATTCTTCTTTCGGGTAACCAGATAAAGAGGGCTCACAATCTGGCTATACTCAGGAATGTGCATTCTCCAGAAACCTATGGCACCCAGGAAAGCTTGTGTTTCCTTTTTGCTGGTTGGTGGGGACATAGCTGTGATCTTGTTGATGACCTCAGTGGGAATCTGGCGCCGTCCATCTTGCCATTTCACTCCCAGGAACTGGATCTCTCGGGCAGGTCCCTTGACTTTGCTCTTCTTGATGGCAAAGCCACCTTCTAGTAGTATCTGGATGATCCTCTCACCTTTCTCAAACACTTCTGCCGCTGTGCTCCCCCACACAATGATGTCATCAATGTATTGCAGGTGTTCTGGAGCCTCACCCTTTTTTAGTGCAGCCTGGATCAGTCCATGGCAGATGGTGGGGCTGTGTTTCCACCCCTGGGGCAGTCGGTTCCAGGTGTACTGCACGCCCCTCCAGGTGAAAGCGAACTGAGGCCTGCATTCTGCTGCCAGAGGAATGGAGAAAAACGCATTAGCAATATCAATGGTGGCATACCACTTTGCTGCCTTGGACTCCAGCTCGTACTGGAGTTCCAGCATGTCCGGCACAGCAGCGCTCAGCGGTGGAGTCACTTCATTTAAGCCACGATAGTCCACAGTCAATCTCCATTCTTTGTCAGATTTGCGCACAGGCCAGATGGGGCTGTTGAAGGGTGAGTGGGTTTTGCTGACCACCCCTTGGCTCTCCAGCTCCCGAATCATTTTGTGCATGGGGATCACAGCATCTCGATCCGTCCGATACTGCCGGCGGTGCACTGTCGAGGTCGCAATTGGCACGCGTTGTTCTTCCACCCTTAGGAGTCCTACTGCAGAGGGGTTTTCTGACAGTCCAGGCAAGGTGTTCAATTGTTTAATGTCTTCTGCCTCTACAGCGGCTATTCCAAAAGCCCACCTGAGTCCCTTTGGGTCTTTGTAATATCCGTTCCGGAGGAAGTCTATGCCTAGGATACACGGAGCATCTGGGCCAGTCACTATAGGGTGTTTCTTCCACTCCTTCCCAGTCAGGCTCACCTCAGCTTCCACCAGAGTCAATTGTTGTGATCCCCCTGTCACACCAGCAATGGAAACAGGCTCTGCCCCCACATGTCCCGATGGTATCAGAGTACACTGTGCACCAGTATCAACTAAAGCATCATATTTTTGTGGCTCTGATGTGCCAGGCCATCGGATCCACACTGTCCAGAAGATCCGGTTTTCCCGTGCCTCTCCCTGGCTAGAGACAGGGCCCCTCTAACACTGGTTATCATTCCTTCCCTGGGCATACATACTAGAGGTCCCTTCAAGGGGGTCTGACAGATCGTACCCACAAGCTTGGTCACGGGAGGTTGAGGCTACCTTCACTTTGGTGGAACTCCCCTGGTTAGAGTTTCCCTCCTTGAGTTGACGGACCCGTGCTGCCAGGACAGAAGTGGGTTTCCCATCCCACCTCCCCATGTCTTCCCCATGGTCACGCAGGAAGAACCACAGATTAGCCCTTGGGGTGTACCCTCTCTCTCTAGCTGGGGATTGTTGGGTGCTGATTCTGGGGCTTGTGACTCTCACGGGTGCTGTATTAACCTTCCTTATCTCCTCCCTCATCTCCTCTTTAAACTCCTTAATCACAGCTGAGATATGAGCTTGCATTGGGCCATTAATCATACTCTCATAATTCCTAAGTTTGTTGGCAACAGAACCTATTGTCTCCCGGTGGGTGTCAGCATTGATCGTTGCAATGAAGGTGGCGTATTGAGATGGCCCAAGATTTGCCAGACTCCACAGCATTTGTCCCGTACACCTGACCTTGTCAGGGTCATTATTGTGTCGTCCATCCCTCCCAAAGAGTACCTCCAATACTGCCACTTCTCTCAGCTGTTGGATCCCTTCCTCAAGGGTCTTCCAGCGCATTCTATGATGGTGCTCTTGCATTCTCTCTCTGTGGATAAACCTCTCCCTGACACTCATTAAGAGCCGCTCCCAGAGAGAAAGGGACCCTGGTTCCCTTACAAAAACCTGATTTATACCCGAGTCCTGGGTCAAGGGTCCCAAGTTCCTTGCCTCACCACCGTCCAGCTGCACGCCTGTACCCATAAGATCCCAAACCCGGAGTAGCCAGGTAGCATAAGCCTCACGCCCTCGTCGCACAATGTCTTTATGCAGATTGCGAAGACTTTCGTACGTCAGGGACTCGGTGATGATAGCAATCTCTGGCTCCCCTGTGGGTTGTGAGGTTCCTCCATTCCTGTCCCTATCTGCAGGGTGCTCTGCTTTCACCTTAGACTTCCTTGTTTCTACCGGGGCCACTGCTGCTGACCGTGACTGCCCTTGTGGTTCAGCTGGAACCTGGACAGTTGTAACATTAGTGGGTTCCACAGCTGTACTATTAGACTGTCCCTCCTCAAGGCAAAGGGCCGGTTTCTCACCAGCTGGGGAAATGCACTCCTTCAGCATCTCTCGTATCTCCTTAACCAGAACCCTCACCCAATCTGGGCGGTTCATTTCTGAGGTGGGCTGTGGGGCAGGGTCAGGCTCTGGAGCAGCAGCATCTCGAGTCTGTGGTGTAGGTGTGAGGGTAGTTATCCAGGTTAACCTTCCCTTATCTCTGAATGCTAAATATAACAGGACTATCAGCAACACCACCCATTGTATGGTATCATTAGCACTTATAAAGGATCTTAACCCTTTGAGAACTGGTGGAGCAGACCCAAAAAGATGGTTAAAAGGTTGAGAGAAAGTTTGCCCAGGTGCTATTTCCTCGCAGTAGGTACCGTTATTAAAGTAACCCCAAAAACATACAGTTAACGTGTGATAGCTATGAATCCATGTACCTGCCTTCCAGAGGAAATTAAAGATCCATGAATTCCTCACCCAATTAACCCAGAAGCCAAACTTGATAACAGACACCGTAGCCTTAGTTATAGGACCCATTTTTAGATAAGGGTCTGCAAATGGGAAAAGTATAGCTACGATCACATGCCACCCAAACCAAGGTAAACTAGACCACATGGTGATGCTGAAGATGTTTTTACACACAACAAAACCAAATTACTTAAGAACTGTTAATCCTTTTTCCCTCTCAATGCCCTCGGGCCCCACGTTGGGCGCCAAATTCTGTCTTGGTTAGACAAGACAGGAGTCTGTGAAAGAGGGCAAAGCCTCCTGTACAATGGAGAACGGCAAACCCCCCTCCCTCTGAATTACCAGGATCTTTAAATTAAAAGGCTCTCAGGCAAAGATATCGGAGTGGGAGTAACAATTCTTTACTAGGAGAAAACTGGACAACAATTTAAAAAAAGGCAAATGCAATCGGTACAAACAAAACCAGTGAAAGAAAAAGTCTAGAACCTGAGGAATGCCAGTATCAGTTTTGCTGGGACAATTGCTTTCCCTTGCAATAGTTGATGAGTTGCAGCTGAAGTGGTGATCTTTAGAAGGGTATAATTTTCCTCTGAAGATCTGGTGGCAGTGGGGGCCGGTCTTCCTCTGCGCCGGGGTTGCCTCTGAGCTCCGCTGCCGTCGCCTCTGCGCGCCGGCTGCTTCGCTGCGAGTGCCGCCGAAGAGAGAGCGAGAGAGAGAGCTGCTTTCCCCGGGAATCCCGCGCAGAGAGAGCGAGAGCTGCTTCTCTCGGAGTCCCGCGAAGAAGAGCGAGAGCTGCTTCCCCCCTCTGGGTGGGACCCCTCACGGTGTTACATTTTTTCAGCCCTTCATTGAATCAGTCAATGGTGTATAAACAAACCATTGCCTCTACAGGACAAACCATTGTCTCTGAGAGAGATAACAAAAACCTGTCCAACCGGTTCGCCTTCGACAGATGGCAAATGGAATACAAGCTTATCTTACAACCCAGGACAATTATTTAAATTATTAAAAAAAAAAAAAAACAAACTGCAGCCTGCTGTTAATTGGCGCCGTCCAAATGCCGATGTACACGGAGGGCAGGCAGTGGTGCAGTGTGTTAAGAGATGTCTGTATCTCTCCTGGTAAATAAATTGTTTAGAGCTCTCAGATTTCCAGCTAAATGGTGGTGAAGTTTATCAGAGAGTGTTGGTTCAAAAGAGGAACTGGCAATTATCACTCAATTACAGCCCCTGGAAATCAGACAATGAGGCACCATTGGCACAGCCCCAGGAAAACACTGAGGACAAAGATACTCCTCGGGCTGGTGCTCCTCACAGCGAACAAGAAATTCATTTTAATGTCATGTACACTGAGCACTTGGATGTTGTCAGATCAATTTGCCCCTTTGATTTTCCAGAGGCCCCGTGAAGAAATATTCATCCCAGCTATTCCATTATTTACCAGGCGTTGCAGCTGAGCTTTTATGGGGGATTTAAAGCCTGGAAGAAGGAGGGGAAGCATGGAACAAACTGCTGAAAGGCAGGGACTCAACCCCCCGGTCACCCATGGCAGCTCCACAGAGATTTTCTGATGGGATATTTGAATGGAAAAAAATCAGATTTTTAAGCAGCAAGGATTTCTCCCATCAGCATTGCCTGGGGAGGGGGGTGAGGGCAAACAGAGCAGCAAAAAAAAGTGAAGTGGGAGAAATGGGGTGAGTTAAATAAACTGGAAGATTAAAAAGTTTTTTGTTTTAAACTTTTAAAAAAAAGTTTAAAGGGGGTGGAACTGAATGAGCTGCAAGTTCCTCTCCAACCCAAACCATTCCAGGATTCCATGAGGTGAAAGCACAGCTGTACAAATCAGATAAATGCCCTGTGGAGGAGATGCAGATGCTTCACCTCAGACCAGGAGGGCACTTTAAACAAATTATCGTGTCAGACTTGATGGTATTTGTCTGATTGGTCCCAGTCAGAGAGCTGAGAAATGAACAATGACATCAATAAAAGATAAAAATATTTCCTAGAGGGAAGATGAAACAGTTGCCACTGATTTTTCTCAGAATCTTGCAGAGGAAGAAATCTTCCAAGAAAATATCAGATCAGTAGAAACTGTGAAGCAGAAGTGGAAAACTTTCTGCAGAACCTGAATTTGCTCATTTAGAAACAATGGCTATCATTTCTTGGAAGGCCCCAAGAAATGTCACAGAAACACCAAAAAAGACCTAAATTTAAATGCACAGATTGATGCTCAGATAGGGTTAACTTGTTCTTTTATCAGGAACGACATGCTCTAGGCTTTGATAATTCAATTACAAGATAACACAAGTGGAGCAAGAAAATGTTTTCAAGTGTTTTTATCAAAAGGCTTTGGTTTGGGAAAGGGCTTCCTAGATTCTTTTCTGATCAGTCAAAGCTTCTTCTTTTGTATAAAATAATGATTTTTGTTCATTTTCTAAGGGAATTAAAGAGAGAATTCTATTCAAAATAAGCGTTGCTTACAAAAATTTCTTACATTAAGCCCCAAGACCATTCCAGTACCTAAAGAAGGCTGGAGAGGGACTTTTCCCAAGGGCATGGAGGGACAGGAAAAGAGGGAATGGCCTTAAACTGAAGGAGGACAGGGCTGGATGAGAGATTGGGAATTAGGAATTGTTCCCAGGGCAGGGCTGGGATGGAATTCCCAGATTCCCCTGGATCCCTGGCAGTGCCCAAGGCCAGGTTGGACACTGGGGCTGGAGCAGCCTGGGACAGTGGGAGGTGTCCCTGCCATGGCAGGGGTGGCACTGGGTGGGATTTGGGGTCCCTCTAACCCAAAATGATTCTCTGAACCGAGACAAGTTGTGCACGACAGCTGTCAGGCAGCAAATTGCTGGAATTGGACAAATAACTGGAATAATCACCTAAAACTGTCATGGGAGGCAAGGGTCAGCACTTCTTGATGCTACAGGTGATGAATTTGGTGTTCAGGGAAAAAAAAAAAATCTTTCTAAATTCCCAAAAGCCTTTTAGCATCCAGCTGGCCCTTCCACCTATTCCTCACCTGCGGGTAGGAATTTGATCCATCCCATGGAATTGCCGTGGGATAATCCCCTGTGAAGGGAATAATGCAGCTTTTTCTCATTGTGGAGCAGCAGGAACCACCGTGCTGGCAGGCAGCAGCAGTTTCCTCCCTGTCCCTGTGTCTGTCTCACAGAACCAGTTCCTCCTGCCCCTGCTTTCTCAGAACCCCACGCTGTATCTCAGCTATTTGCAGCTACTTCTGCTCCGAGGCACAGATGTGTGGGATGCCAGATAAACGAAGGGTAGGAAATAAATCCCCAGCGCTCTGCTTGGGTTTTCTTCCCCAGCAGAAACGGATCCTCATCTCTCTGCACTCTCAGCTCCCTGCAGGGACAGACGAACGCTGTGCTTTGCCTGGCTGTGGTGTTGATGCTCTGCACCTCTGTTTTGGCTCAGCTCTGGAGAAAAACTGAGAAAAAACATGATTTCTTCCAGTCCGAGTTGCTCAGATTTCATATCCTGGCTTGGGTTTGGGTCAGTTTTATAAAGCTGAGGTGTGGAAAAAAAAAGTCTATTTTCCAGCAGACTAATTTCTCCTTTGCCAGCTGTGCTGGCTTCTGCCTCTCCTTTCTTGTAAGTGAAAAAAAAACCCACCCAAATATAATCTGGCTCCCTGAAGGGGAATTTTAGCCTCAGCTCAGCAGGTTTCTCCAATTGCTCACATGCATTCCCTGTCTCACTTCTTAACAGCTGGAGGGGAAAGAATGGAAGGGGCTGAGCACAAAGGGTGGGATGAGGAAAACAGGAGAGCACAGGAGAGGAGCACCTTTGGAAGGGGACCAGCACAGGATGGCAAACTGGGATCTGGTTTTACTCCCTGGAAATTGGGTAGAAAAGTGTTGTGACAGGATTTGAGTCTGCCAGAGCTCTCATCCTTCTGGAGAGCTCCTCAGGGAAGGATTAAACCACAAAAGTGCTAAAAAAATGAGGTCATAAGCAAAGAAATTAAGTGTTTATCCACATATCTCCACCTGCCCACTGTGTCTTTGTGGGGTTTTGGTCCTAGAAAATCTTTGTCTGGGGTCTTTTCCCAAATATTCTTTTTGAGGTCTCAAGAGGTGTTTGCTCCTTGTTTATCTCAATTATTTCTCTTCCCTGCCATCCCTGGCTTGGGCAACTGTATCATTTTTTGAAGAGAGCCTGACAGAGGAATGGTTGAACGACAAGGGACATGATACTGTAAAATTAATCCAAATAGGGAGGGCTACGTGACTGCTGCAGAGTTCGCATGGCCCTGAAGAGTTGATGGTGTGCAGAAAGCAGGATATTGAAACTGCTTGGTATGTAGAAATAGATAGAGAAGAACAAAGGGGGTACTAAGCTGTTCTAACTGCAAGGCCAGCTGGACAGGCATGTATCGATCATAAAGATACTTTTAAGATAATAGTACAAGTCACATAGCAACCAATCATGAGCTTGGCTTTTGCAATATGTATGAGCTAATTAACGACATATATAAACTGTGTAATCTGTCACAATAAACTGAGACTTGATGATCATGATATCATGAGTCTTGTCTCCCGCAGCATCCCTCCTACAACTGGCGCCCGAAAGCAGGGACCTGATCCGAGCCTAAGGCGAGAGAGGTGCTGCGTTGGGGTTCGGGTCCTGCGGCTGGAAGGATGGCGAAAGAGCCGAAACGCTCTGCTCCGCGCCCTGAGTGACCGCAGCGGTGAGCTCAGCCGATACGTGCTGCCGAAGCCTGAAGGAGCCAGCAACGGTACCGACGTAATCATGGAAAGGCAAGCAGCATATGATTTATTTAGTGCTTCTCTTAGAAAAAGGCAGATTAGGGGGATTGACTTAGATAAGGATCTCCCTTCACTCTTGCATCATGCTGAGTTTTATGGCTTTTTCATTAACCCCCATAGTGTTCATAAACTTTCAGAATGGAGAAGATATAGGGATAAGTTGTTGGAATTAGTGTTAGATGAGAATAAACCGGGCAAGAAAATGAGTAAACTTTCGAGAGTGGTTGATAACGAATTGTTAATGTGTCAGGCAGAAAAGACGGCGGTGGAAGTGATATGGACAGCTCTGGAGAAAAATAAGGAATGTAAACCCTCGCTTCTCTCCAGTGAGCCAAACCCTCCGGTTCTCACAAATTTTCCCATTCCCATCTCTGCTTCTGAAATGCCTGTACCTCCCATAGACACTAGTAGCATTGAAGTGCTGGAAATTGAGATCCAAATTGCTTTATGGCAACGGGACTGGGATCCCAAATTCACTTTTTGTGAACGGGAATCAGGTAGAACGGAGCAGGCGCGGGGCCAGACAGAGCGGGGCCGGCCAGCACCGAGCCGGAGGCGAGCCCGGGGCGGAGCGGACATCAGCCGAGAGACGGAAGGCTCCTCGCTGCCGAGCAGCAGCGCAAGGGGGGAGAGGGGTGTTCCTGGGGCTCAGCCGCGCTGGAGTCGAAGCAGGCGGGGCGCGGCCGTGGCGGGGGTGTCTCTTCTCCCATCCACAAGGTGACACAACAAGGACGGGAGCGAGGCGGCGCCGCCCCTCATCTCCCCGCAGCGCCCAGCAATGGCGGCGGAGATGGCGGCACAGTCCTGGTTGCCATGGCAGCGACAACGCCGAGAGCAGCAGCGCCGCCGATGGCGGGATCGCAACACTACAGCAAAAATTTCAACAGCATCTTCCCAATTTCTTACAAGAGTCAGAAGACGTAATGAAAAAGTACAGCAGTACCGAGTGTTTTCCAAGATACCAAGAAGGATGAACATTATGTGAATCAATGTTATTTCAAATATGATATGGATAAAAATCACTGTATAAAGATAGAAATGTTAGTAATGATTTAATTACCAAAAATGTCTCTGAAAACAAAGAGTTGAGAAAATGTCATCTGATGGAATTTTAGTATTGAGTTTGTAATCTCTGTCTTTGGGTTTTTATAGATAATAATATAAGTAATAATGATTTTTAAGTTTTATAGATAATACAATAAATAGTGATTAAGTTTTTGTAGATAATGATAAGTAGTGATTGTTACTAATGTTATATGAGTGCTTTAAAAGGATTGTCTTAAACTATTTTAAACATTTCTTGTTAATAGGTTGATCATAAAATGTGAGTTGTCTGATTTTTGTGATAAGAATTATTATTAAGGTATTAAGGTATTAAGGTGTTGTTATAGTATTTACAGTTAGTTTTCATATGTTTTATTGTCTCTTTAGGTGATTGATTACAAGATGTTTTTTCAGGATCCTGTGTTTTTGATTTTTTAACTACTCATGTGTTTTCTTTATCCAATCTTTTATGCAGCTGCAATTCATCTTCCTTTAAAAATTCATTGTCCAAATTTTAGTTCAAGATTTCAGACTTCAAATTTTCAGATTTCTAAAGAAAGGGTTTGTTATATTTAGAGAATTTTTATCTTAAAAGAGATTTTAGACAGGTTCAATTATTTGATAGTTTGATAAATTTTTAATAATAAGGTTTTTTACTTATAACTGTTATTTCTAGGACTTTTGTTTTATAATGTGTTAAAACATATCCTCCAATTAGAGTTTGAGCTCTTGCCAAGCTCTGGCTCTACGTGGATGGTGTGATTGACCCAAGTGTTTTCTGCATCAAAAAGTATTCAAGCCCTTTTGGCTTGACAATTTGACCATGTAGGGGAGCTGAGCCTCAAAAGGAGTTTTGGAGAAACATGATCCGGACATGTTTTATCCAAATCTCTGTTGTTTTAAGGTTTATCAGCTGCTGCAGACTCTGGGATGACAATTTGATAGTGTAGCACTTGGTAACTGTGATTTTATATGTAATATTAATTGTGTATTATCTGATTGATTTTTATTTGTTGTTAGTTTCTTTACTATATGCATTGTTTTGTTCTTGATGTTTTTTCATGTTTATAACAAAGATGTTTATATTTCCATTTCTTCATGCAAATTTTAAGAAACAGAATTGAGAGAGGACCCTCCAGTCCCTGTGGGGAGTGTTGAGTTTGTTTGTGTTTTAGCAGGTGCAGAATCTGGATAGATTTCAGTGAAGACTGTTAAACTTATCAATTTCAAGAGAACACTAATCTCTCCACAAGTAAATCAGAGGATGCACAGCAAAAGTGGATTGTACAAAGATTTGTGTTTCACCCACAGAAGATTGTAGGCTTTTAAGTTTTTTCATAAGTGTGTTTTTAATTATGTTATAGACTTTTTTGCTAAGTTTTAATGAGTTTTAGTAATGCCTGTGATTTTTCTGTTCATTTTGCCATTGCTTTTCAATGGCAAAAGAAAAAGAGGGACAATCAATTAGATAATCAAAAGCATAACATTAAGTTTATCATAAATATAGTTTGTATTTAGAATTAAGTTTGTTCCTTTCATGTTAAACAGAACAATCAAAAACATGAGAAATATGAAGTGGGGTGCACTTCTGTAATACTAACCTCATTTTTCACCCCACGAGTTGCTTCAGTGCAAGCTCTCACACAATTGAAAATCCTAGCCTACTGGACAAAAAAGTAAATTAGTATTCCATCTAAAATGTTGAGTGAGCTTGCCACAAATATAAGTAGTATCTGTCATGCAGTTCTGCAAAACAGAGCAGCTACCACTAATTTACTTCTTCTAGCCCAAGGTCATGGTTGTGAAGAATTTGAAGGAATGTGCTGTATGAACTTATCTGATCACTCTACATCTATCCATAAGCAAATACGAAAATTGACCGAGCTAACTCAACAGTTAAAGGTAGAGGATAGATTAGGTTTAAAAAGATAGCTAAAAGGATTGGGGATCGGACCATAGTTAAGAGACATTATCAAATACGGCATAATAGTTCTAAGCATAATTGTGATACTTTTGCTTGTTTTGCCCTGTGTGTTTACTTGCTTGCAAGGCTTGATGCAGCAGCTTTTGCAGAAAATACTGAATGCACACCTTCTTGTACAAAAAGAAAACGGGGGAGATGAAGAGAGCCTGACAGAGGAATGGTTGAACGACAAGGGACATGATACTGTAAAATTAATCCAAATAGGGAGGGCTACGTGACTGCTGCAAAGTTCGCATGGCCCTGAAGAGTAGATGGTGTGCAGAAAGCAGGATATTGAAACCGCTTGGTATGTAGAAGTAGATAGAGAAGAACAAAGGAGTACTAAGCTGTTCTAACTGCAAGGCCAGCCGGACAGGCATGTATCGATCATAAAGATACTTTTAAGATAATAGTACAAATCACATAGCGACCAATCATGAGCTTGGCTTTTGCAATATGTATGAGCTAATTAACGAACATACATAAACTGTGTAATCTGTCACAATAAACTGAGACTTGATGATCATGATATCATGAGTCTTGTCTCCCGCGGCATCCCTCCAACACCCGGATGTCCAAAATTCTTCATTTTTTATCATCTTGTGGTGTCCTGACCCTCATTGTCCACGTTTTTATTGCTCCGATTTTATTGTTATTATAATTATTATTTCATTACTAATTAACTTGTTTAGTTATTAATTTATTACTAACTTGTGTAATAATAAATTTATTACTAATTAACTTGTGTAATTAGTGATTAGTTTGTGATTTTACAGACCCGCAATCGGCGCTTTCATAGCTCGCGGCAAGCGGGAAACGTTACACGGGAACGAGCTTTGGATCGATTCCTGTGTGATACTGATCAATAATCAATAATCAATAACTAATGGTGGATCGATTCCTGTGTGACATTGATCAATAATCAATAACTAATGGTGGATCGATTCCTGTGTGACATTGATCAATAATCAATAATACTGGATCGATTCCTGTGTGACATTGATAAGTATTCAATAAACATAACTAATACTGGATCGATTCCTGTGTGATATTGATCAGTAATAAATAATCAATAACTAATGCTGGATCGATTCCTGTGTGATATTGATCAGTAATCAATAATCAATAACTAATGCTTGATCGATTTCTGTGTGATACTGATCAATAATCAATAATCAATAACTAATGCTGGATCGATTCCTGTGTGATGCCGATCAATAATCAATAACTAATTCTGGATCGATTCCTGTGTGATACTGATCAATAATCAATAATCAATAAGTAATTCTAGACTAATTCCTCTGTGATACTGATCAATAATCAATAATAACTAATACTGGATCGATTCCTGTGTGACATTGATCAATAATTAATAAGTAATACTGGAATGATTCATTTGTGATATTAATTAATAATAAATAATTGACATTGGATTGATTTCTCTGTAGTACATATTAATAATTAATAATGAAGAGTGGATAAAAATTTCTGTAATATCGAGTGATTAATAATAATTACTAATATCTGATAACATAGATTGATTCCTTTGGGATATTGATTAATAATTAATTAATAATTTATATTGTCTTATTTTTATTTGTAGCATTGATTAACAATATTGGATTGGTTACTTTGTAATGTCAATAATAAATAATTAATAATATAGGATTGATTTCCTTGTAATATTTGATTAATAATCAATAACTAATAACATAGTATTAATTTATTTGTAATATTGATTATTAATAACCAGTAATTAATAATTAAGATTTTATATATTTCTTTGTAATATTGATTAATTAATCCTTAATAATTAATAATAGATCAATTTCGGTTTAGTGTTGATTAATTAATAATCAATAATTGATATTGGGTCTATTTCTTTGCAATGCTGGCAATAATAAAGAATTAATAATTACTATTGGATTTATTTATCTGTTATATTGATTAATTAATAATCAATAATTGATGTCGGGTAAATTTCTTGGTAATGGTTATTAATTATCAATCAATTATCAATAATCAATAATCAATAATTAATATTGGATTTATTTAATTGTAATATTGTGAAAACTGCCAATTGAATTATGCTGGCTATTGATTATTGATAACTCCCTGCTATTGATCATTGATAACTTGCTATTGATTATTGATAATCTTCTATTGATTATTGATATCTCCCTGCTATTGATTATTGATAATCTGCTATTGATCATTGATAAAACACTGCTAGTGATTATTGATTATTCCCTGATACTGATTATTGACAATTCACTGCTATTGATTATTGACAATTCCCTGCTATTGCTCTTTGATAACTCCCTGCTATTGATTATTGATAACTCCCTGCTATTGATTGCTGATAACTCACTGATACTGATTATTGATAACTCCCTGCTATTAATTATTGATAACTCCCTGCTATTGATTATTGATAACTCACTGCTATTGAATTGGATGTGGAGAGATGAAGGAACAATGTGTGGGGAAATCTCCTTTTTTTTTCTCCTTTTTTCCCCCATTTTTTTCCTTTTTTTCCCCCTTTTTTGTCGCTTTTCCCCCCCCTTTTTAATCTCCTTTTTTTGCCCCTCTCTCTCCCGTGACAAAAGCGAAGATTTGATGAAAAATTGATAAAATGGGAAACGGAACTTTTCTAAAATTGCTTTTTAAAAAAAATCCAATGAACAATTGGAGCTGGGTAATTGGTTCTTTAATGACTTTAAATTCGTGCTTTGGGTTTTTTAATCAATGCTTTAAAAAAGAACCTTAAAATCCAAACCGGAAAAAACTCCCCAAGTGTCACCAACACCACCGGTGTCCTCAATGTCCCCAAATGTCCCCAAACCTCCCCAAATGTCCCCAAACTCCTCAAATGTCCCCAAGCCTCCCCAGATGTCCCCAAATGTCCCCAGTCCCCACTCAGGACACATCAGTTTTGGGGGGGGTTATCACCCCCCCCCCCCCCCCCATTTATTTTGGAAATAATTGGGGACATTTGGGACATTTGGTGACACTGGGGACATTTGGGGACATTGGGGAAGTTTGGGGAGCTTGGGGACATTTGTGGTTGGGGACATTTTGGGGGGGGGTGGTTGGGACATTTTTGGGGGTTTGGGGACATTGGAGCTGTCACATGAAGAGCCCCCCTGGAGTGAGAGAGAAGAGGAGGGGACACCTGGGGACACTGGGGACACCTGGGGACATTGGGGACACCTGGGACATGGGGACAGAGATGAAATGGGTCACTGGGGACATCGGGGACACCGGTGTCACCTCCCCGCCGAGGGCCACAGGCGCAGGCTGAGCCCCCCGATGACGAAGGCCACCAGGGCCATCCCCACCATGTCCTCCACGCTGGGCCCAGTGGCACCTGTGGGGACATTGGGGACGCGTCACCGACACCCCTGGGTGGCACCGACACCCCCCGGGTGGCACTGAGCCCGTCCTGGTGGCACCGGCCACCCCCCGATGTCCCCAGCTCTGCTCCTGATGTCCCTTAGGAGATCCCAGTCCTGTCCCCAGTGTCCCCAACCCCATCCCAGCTGTCCCCAACCCTGTCCCCAGTATCCCCAACCCCATCCCAGGTGCCCCCAACCCAGTCCCAAATATCCCCAACCTCTTCCCAGGTGTCCCCAACCCTGTCCTCAGTGTCCCCAACTCCATCCCAGGCGTCCCCAGCCCCATCCCAGGTGTCCCCAACCCTGTCCCCAGTATCCCCAACCCCATCCCAGGTGCCCCCAACCCAGTCCCAAATATCCCCAACCCCTTCCCAGGTGTCCCCAACCCTGTCCTCAGTGTCCCCAACTCCATCCCAGGCGTCCCCAGCCCCATCCCAGGTGTCCCCAACTCCATCCCTGTGTCCCCAGCCCTCTCCCCAGTGTCCCCAGGCATCCCTCGTGTCCCAAGACCCTCCAAACCCTGTTCTCAATGTCCCCAAGTGTCCCCAACCCCACTCCTGATGTCCCCAACCCCATCCCAGGTGTCCCCAGCCCCAGTCCTGGTGTCCAAGACCCTCCAAGCCCTGGTCCTGGTGTCCCCAGCCTTGCTCCTGTGTCCCCAACTCCATCCCAGGTGTCCCCAGCCCTATTCTTGGTGCCCCCAAGCTCATTCCTGATGTCCCTAAGCCCATGCTCCATGTCCCCAGTGTCCCCAACCCCGTTCCTGGTGTCCCAAACTCCATCCCAGTGTCCCCAGCCATGATGGCAGCAGGGACACCCGGGAGGGGCTGGGACACGGGACAGTGAGCTGGGGATACTGGGAGTGACTGGGGGGCACTGGGAGGAACTGGGAGAGACTGGGAGGGGACTGGGACATACTGGGAGGGAACTGGGAGGGACTGGGACATATTGGGATGAACTGGGACATACTGGGAGGGACTGGAAATGGATTGGGAGGGACTGGAGAGGAACTGGCACGGACTGGGAGGGAACTGGGAGAGAATGGGGAGAACTGGGAGGGACTGGGAGGAACTGGGAAGGACTGGGACATACTGGGAGGGACTGGGACATACTGGGAGCCCCTGGGAGCCCCGGCCCCGCCCATTCCCGGCGCTGACCAATCAGGCGCAGCCGCAGCACCTGCTGCACCTGCCCTGGGGCGCGCTCATGGAGCAGACGAAGGCGCCGTCGTCCGACCCCGAGAGCGGCGGCAGCTGCAGCGACACCTCCCTGGCGCCCCCCGGCGGCTGGGAGGACCGAGGAAACGTTCGGCCTCAGTGGCGCCCCCCAGCGGCTGGGAGGACCGTGGCTGTTCCGTGCCCAAGAACCCCCCCAAAAAAACCCCAAAAATGCTCCCCGAACCCACAAAAATCACCTGCTAAACCCTCCCAGAAACACTCCAAAAAAGTCCACAGAAATCACCCCGAAAACTCCCCCAAAACCACCCCCAGAACCCAAAAAATGCTTCCAACCCCCCCCCCCAAAACCCCCAAAAATCACCCACTGAACCCCCCCCAGGACCTCCCAAAAAGCCACAAAAAATGCTCCCAAAACCTTCCAAAAAACCATTCAATGCCCACAGCGCCCCCTAGTGGCCAGGAGGACCAAGGCTGTCCATTGGCGCACCCTAGTGGCCAGGAGGACTGAGGCCGCCCACTCCCAGCAGCGCCCCCTGGTGGCCGGGAGGACCTGACCCCCCCCCCCCTCCCCGCTCGGTGGCGCCCCCCGCTGTCCCTGCAGGGCTCTGCAGCCCCTCCCCTCCCCTCCCCTGCGCGGTGCCGGGGGGGCTCCCGTGGCCCCCCAGGAACAGCAGCACCCCCGGCGCAGCCTCGGTGCGGCGGGCGGTGGCCGAGTCAAAGGCCAGCAGGCACCGCGTGGCGCCGTGGCGGTGCCGCAGCCGCTGCAGCGTGAAGGGCCTGGCCGGGGGTGCGAAGGGGCAGTGCAGCCGCCCCGGCGCCCCCAGCAGCGCCCGCGTCTGCGGCATCCGTGTGGACACCAACAGGGACACTGCGGGGTGGGACAGGGCGTCATGGGGTGTGGGGATATCAGGGACCCTGGGGACATCGGGGATGTGGGGGGATATCAGGGACACTGCACGGCAGGACAGGGCGGTCATGGGGCGGGGGGGCATCGGTGACACTGGGGGGACATTGGGGATTTGGGGACCTCAGGGATGTGGGGGGACATTGGGGACACCAGAAACATTGGGAACAATGGGGATGTGGGGGGACATCAGGGATGTGGGGACATCAGGGACAATGGGGATGTGGAGGGACATTGGGGACATCGGGGATGTGGGGGATGTGGGGATAATGGGGACATCGGGGACAATGGGGGAACATCAGGGACATCAGGGACATGGGCACATCAGGGACATTGGGGATGTGAGGACAATGGGGACATCAGGAATGTGGGGACAACGGAGGGACATTGGGGACATGGGAACAGTGCGGGGGCATAGGAGACATTGGGGGACATGGGGACAATGTGGGACACTGGGGACAATGTGGGGACATTGGAGACATTGAGATATTTGGGCCAATGGGGGACATTGGGGACATCAGAGACATCGGGGACAATGGGCGAACACTGAGGACATGGGGACAATGCTGAAGCATCGGGGACAGTGGGGGGACATTGTGAGGACATTGGGGACATCAGAGACATCGGGGACATTGGGGACATTGGGACAGTGGGGGGACACTGGGCACAATGGGGATGTGGGGTGTCCTGGCTTGTAAGATAAGCATGTATTCTATTGCCATCTGTTGGAGGTTGGGCAGTATTCTTATCTCTTCCAAGAACAATGTCTCCCTCCGGGGAGATATCTTCAGTTCATGGACCATTGAATGACTCACTGCATGACCTGTAAAGTTACATCATCCCATTGTGAGATGCTCCACCCAAAGGGAGGAGCCAAGCATTCCTACCTGCATAAAATCAGCACTTTTTGAGACACTGGCAGCCACTTTGCTGGATTCCCAGAGAAGCAGCTTCTTCTCTCCTGGATCCCCAGAGGAAGACCAAGCCCAACTACTACCAGGCCTTCAGAAAAAACTCCACCCTTCTAGAGATCACCACTTCAGCAGCATTTCATCAGCCACCCCAGGAGGAGCATCCACCATTTTAACTGGACTACTACCAACACCCTGACTCCTCAGGGTGTCAGGTTTCTGTCTCCATTACTAGTTTTGTTTGTACTAAATACATTTTTGTAATTATTATTATTTTTATTTAGTTTTTTTCCTGGTAAAGAACTGTTATTCTCATTCCCATATCTTTGCTTGAAAGCCTTTTGTTAAATTGTGGTAATTCGGAGGGAGGGGGTTTACCTTTTCCAATTCACAGGAGGCTTTTGCCTTCCTTCACAGACTCCTGTCTTTTCAAACCTAGACATGGGCCTTGTTCATTTTTTGTCCCTTGTGTGTGTGTTGTGGGCTCGGGTCTGTCTCTAGATTTTCTTGTGGGCAGGGCCGGCCCTGTTGGCCGTGCGGAGCCCCCGTGGTTTTCTGGGCTTGTGCCAGTGGGAGTTGGGGTGTGTTGAAGGGCGCTGCTGAGGCCTGCCAGGTGTCCACGGCCATACCTGATCTCGGAAGCTGAGCAGGGTCAGGCCCTGCTGCTGCTGGGGACAGCAAGGACGACATCAAGGATGACAACCTCTTGCTCCACCTGACCAGCGGCAGGCTGAAGATGGTGGACTTTGATTCTGACACCTCCTTCAAAGCCAGGTTCCACAGGGAGTTTGCAGATAAGTCCACACGCAGGGGGATGCTCCCAGATTTGGGCATTGCACAGCCTGGCTGGGAACCAAAGGTTCCCCCTTTGCTGGGGCGGATGCAGCTGATCCTTCAGTCGGCTGCCAGGCTGCTTTTGGCAGGGCTGGGGGCATGGGCTGGGGTGGGTACGAAATGGGAGTGGGCTCCTGGCCCTGCCAACAGCCCCCAGCACCCACCGTGCCCCGGGCTGGGGCTGGGCTGGGGCAGCCAGCCCGACACAAACAAACCCCCATGGTGGGAGCAGAGGTGGGACTCCAGACCCTGTGCAGGGGCTGCTTTCCTTTGCAGGCAAGGAAGGGCTTGGGCTGCTCCACTGCCCTTGTTTGCTTTGGGATCACCATGGGGGCCATGCAGGGGAAGGGAGAAAGCCTGGGATTCCCTCACCCATGGTGGGTTTTTCCCTGGCATGCAGGGGTTGGGCCTTCCTTAAGGCTCTGACAGAGATAAGATCTTTGAACTTTTTTCTTGTTCCCCTTTTTGACTGTAACCTATTTTCAATAATTTGATGTTTGTTTTTCTAGAGGAAGCGTTCCAGGTGGGGTCCAGTCTGGATCAGGATGTGCTTGGGAGCAGCTGTGGCGTGGATGGGCCGTGCCCTTGGAGAAGGCTGAGGGCATCCTTTGGGAGCAGCTTTTCTTCCAGTGGGGGATGGTGTGAGGTGGGTCCTGTCTGCTGGGGATGGTGGGATCAGAGCTGTGGGGAGATGGCAGCGAGCACAGGAGCGTCCTGCTCTGGGCAGCTGCTGAGGGCTGGAGGTGCCGTGGCTGCCTGCAGGCTGGGCACATGTCCTGCCCTCCTGCTCTGCTCCCAAAGGCAGCAGGGATGGGCAGCTCTGGGCACAGCTCTGGCACGGCCAGCATGGCCTGGGCACCGCGGGCGGCTGGGACAAGGGGACAGGAGCCTTCAGCTGACGGGGCTTTCTGGTTTCTCTCCTTGCAGCCGGGCTCTGTGGGTGCTGAGGCTGCTCTGGGCTCTGCCAGGGCCCTGCTGGAGCTCAGCACCGGGCTGCAATCAGCCAAAGGAGAAATGGGGTGACCTGCAGTACGGACTGGCTTGAGCATTTCAGCAACACAGCTCAAGTTTTCACAGTGTACACCTCCAAGGAAAAACACGCAGCCACCCAAAAAAAAAAATTGTTCAATAACTTCTGAAATGAAATCAATCTGGGATGACCTGAAATCACATTTTGCAGCCTGCTCAAACAGCAGCTCAGCCCTTCTCTGAACTGTTCTCTCCCCCACCCAACTTTTACTCCCCAACTGCTCCCTGTTTTCCCCCAGTGAGTTCCCAGCCCATTCCAGTCTCCAGCACACTGTTGCCTTCCCTGGTGCCCCTCACCATGAGGAAGGCCGAGCCCAAGGCTTAGGGACTCATCCTGTCACTGGCAGAGAAACAGCAATGTCTCAGAGGTCCGGTGGGATTTTAGTGTCATTAAGAGCTGCTCTCCAGCCCCCAGCTCTCCTCACTGCTGAGTTCCCGCTCCCTTTTCCTCGTCCTTGCAGCAGGATGAGATCTGTGAATCACCTGGAGCCTCCCCACTCTTCCCAGCCCACTCACCCACCTCAGCTGGGCTGAAGCTGCAGCTTCCCTGTCTCCTCTGGCACACCAGTGCAGTCCCCTGTGCAGGGAGCCCCAGCCCCAGAGCACAGCACTCAGCAGTGCAGTCGGGGCTGGAGCAGCTGCCCTGCAGCCCTGCCTTGGCTCTTTGTGGCAGGGAATGCTCCCTGTTTGCAGCTGTCCCTGCAGGATGGCCCCAGGGCAGAGCCCAGCCGGGCTCCCACTGCAGCCCCTGAAGCTTGGGGCAGACAGTGGTCCCAGAGCTGAGGTTCACGGGGAGCCCCCGGAGCTGTGCCTCGCACTCTGTTGCCCTGTCACCGTGCAGGCTGGCTTGTACGGGGTGAATGTACCAGCCCTGCTTTGACTGACAGGGGCCTGGCCCATCACATCTCTCCCAAGGCTGCAGGCATTGCCCAGGCCAGAATCTGAAGGGGCACAGAGATCAGAGCAGTGAAATAATCCAGACCGGGTTTTCAAAGGCCCTTTAGAAGGAAGGGCTTTAGAATAAACGTGCTCTGTTTGCCTCACGAACATCGGGGTGAGTGGTCTCTTTGGCTCCAACCCACTTTCCTCCCCGAGCCAATGTTACCCACTCCCTCACACATCCCCCCCGTGCCTTCCCACTGCCTTGTCCTGTCAGGGCTTCCGCAGCCCCTCATCCCTTCGTGGCCCCGTCCCCTCAGGGTCTCCCCAGCCCGGCCAACCTGCCCGGCAGCAGCGCCGCAGCCCCACAGGAGCTCCAGAGGAGCCCCACCAAGAGGCACCTGGGAGCCCTCAGCAATCCAGCCAGCAACACACGGGCAGGAGGACACGGATGGCGCTTCCTGCCTGGGACAGGGCTTGTGGCCATCTCCAGGCACCGCTCTCACAGAGATCCCCACAGCTCCAGCCCCTGACCATCTGCTCTGTGGGCAGCACAGAGGCTTCCGCAGAGCCACCAAAGGCCAAGGGGCTTCTGGCCATTTTCCCTGCAACCCTGCATGCCTGGGCATCTTGCTGAGCCCAGGAACCCTTTTCTCCCTCTTCCCCTCGGCCCTGCAGAGCCTGGGCAGCCAAAGATCCTGGGAGTCTGTCTATAGCAACACATCCTATATTTATAAGCTAAAGAAAAAAAAAGAAAGAAAATAACAATCTTAAAGAAACTAAACATTCCTGCTGGCTCAGGTGGCCCAAGCAGACAGAGCCTCTGGAATCAGCTCTCTGCAGAGCTCCAGCAGCGCAGCCAGCCAAGCCCCGACAGATGAGGCCATCTCCTCCATGCCCTGCAGAGCCAATCCTGCAGGTTGTCAAAGATGGAATATGGAGCTCTCTCTGCTTCCTGGAGGATGCACAATGTTTGTACTGCCAGGCTTGCGACGGCAACGCTGGTGTCATTTTCCATGGCTTCAAGGGCTGAAAGAGAGAGGAACAGAGCCATGGTCAGTTCCCACATCTGAGGGGACCCGAGGGGACTCTGTGCCAGGGCCATCCCAGCCGGCTCTGGCCATGGCCAGCAGGGAGCAGGGACCAGCTGGATCAGCCCGAAGCTGCTGGCCACGAATCCCCCAGGTGCCCTGAAAGCTCTGTGTGCTCTGCCCATGCCGGCCCTGGTCCGCACAGGGAGCAGAGCCCTCCGCAGCCGGGGCAGGGCTCGCAGATCCCCCGGCAGCCCCCGCTGGCAGCCCGCTGCCCTCACTCACCCTCAGAGAGGAGCTGGAGCTCTTCCTTCCTCCCCCTCAGGTGCCGCCCGGCCGTCCCTGGGAACACAGAGCCTGTCAGCCCAGGGCACAGCTCCCTGCCAGCGGCGCCGCCAGCCCTGTGCCCACACGCCCTCCTGGCCCGGCTCGTGGCTCACCCATGAACCTGACGGCCGCCTCTCGCAGGGGCTCCTGTGGGCTCTGCAGGTAGGGCAGGTGCTCGGCCACGCTGCTGCTGTCCTCTGCCAGCTGCAGAGAGCGGCAGGAGGGAAGGGTTGGCCCCGCAGCCCCCCGGGCCGGGGCTCCATGGGCACCCGGCTGGGGCCGCAGGAGCCTGGAGCAGAGCCCGCACGGCCTCGGGCTGCAGCAGCGGGCAGGGGCACAGCTGCCAGCCCGCACACCGAGCACCGCGCTCAGGGGCTGCTCCAGGCTGGGGCTGCGGCTTCCCGGCCCTCCTTACCAGGCACTCGGGGAACTGCCACAGCTTCTGGTTCTGCACCAGCTCTCCAAGATCCCTCCTCTTCAGGAACTCGGCCGCACAGAGCAGCGTTTCCTGAGAAGCCTGGAGAGCAGCAGAGACGCGGAGATGGCCCCACAGCCCAGGGCGCAGGACCCCGTCCCTGTGCCAAGGCCAGCAGGAGCTGCAGCCTGCGAGGCGCCAGGGCAGGGCCAGCCCAGCCCCTGCCAGGGGCCAGCGGCAGCTGCCGAGTCCTCACCTCTGCCACTCGCTGGTTCTCATCGTGGCAGTGCAAGGAGAGGGGCAGCAGGCTCTGGCGCACGTGTGCCTTCAGGATCTTTCTCTCCTCTTCCGGAAAAAAATCCAGCATCTCCCGGAAGATAAACATGGAGCACAACTGCACCTGGCTGTCCTCCTGTATGAAAGGAAGGAAGAAAGGCCTCAGCGTCAGCTGCTTCAGGGCCACCTGGGCACAGCCTGTGAGTGCACAGGGCACAAAGTGTGCGGGCAGCACCCGCTGGCCGTGGCTGGAGGCGCAGAGCCTTACGTTGTCAAAGAGTGGCAGGAGCGCCTCAGCCAGCTGCAGGGCAAGGGCGCTGGTTATTGGGGCACCATTGCACAGGAACAAAGCCCTGAGGAGAACCGTGGTCATCCTGAGCATGGTGCTGTCATCTTCCTGCAGGAGCTCCACGAGCCTTTCATGCAGGCTCCACATCCTTATGGCCATCTACTTGTGGGACACAAGTGTGTGAAACACCATCCTGCTGCCACAGGGCCCAGGGGCCCAAGGCCTGTGCCAAAGCCCTGGGGCAGCTGCAGCAGGAGGCAGGAGAGCTGGCAGCAGCTGCCCCAGTGCCCCAAGGCCAGCCAAGCCCCAGGGACTGCCTTCCCCAGCCCCACGCTGGCAGCACGGCTTCAGCCCCTGCGCTCTTCTCACCGAGACACTGGTGGTGCCGAGCGCCACGAGGCCTCGGAGTGCCAAGCGACGCCTCCCCCTGCACTCGCTCTGCAGGTGCTTGGACAAGAACTGCAGGACGCTGTCACGGCACTCACTCACGTTCAGGTGCTCCAGGAACTGAAAGGCACAGGCCGGTGACGGGGGAGCGGCCGGCGGGAGCCCAGAACCGCCCAGGGCCGGGCCCAGGCAGCAGCACAGGGCGCGGGCTCCGTCCCAGGCACTGCGGCCAAGAGAGGGCAGAGAGCCGGGAGGCAGCTCAGTGAGGCAGCGCCGGCCTTCAGGCTCACCTCCACAAGGAACGCCAGGGCGGCCAAATCCCGGCACGGCGTGTCCTTGCTGAGCAGCCCGAGCAGGTGGAATGCAATTGCGGAACACGCGGCTTCGGATGCGCGGTGCATTTCTCTGACAGGAGGAAACAGGAGCCAAAGCCCTGAGCCAGCAGGGGCAAACCTCTCCCAGGACTGCCTCACAGAGCTCTGGCCTTTCTCCACCACCCTGCAAGGGGCAGCTGAGCCCTCTGGGAGGTTGCTGCTCTTGGGCACGCTCCTTTCCCAGCCTTTTGCAGCCTCCTTGGCCGTCCCTTGGTGACAAGGCCTTCTGGCCCACGGCCACGGGGACTGTGTGGGGCCCCTCGGGCACAGGGCACACATGCCGGGGACAGCTGGGGAGCAGGGGGTCTCACCTGGCCAGCACGCCCACAGCACAGTGGTGGGTGTCAGCACAGAGCAGTGTGTCCCAGCCACGCTTGTCTTCCATGGCCACCACCACATCCTCATAGTGAAGTTGGCAGAGCAGGGCCTTGAGGGTCTGCTCTGCAAAGCTGTGCACAGAGCAAAGCCCGGGTCATGCTGGGAGCACTGGCCCCTGCCCTGGGCACATGGCAGGGACAGGAGGACTGGCATGGAGCACCTGCTGGGGCTGGTGGCAAGGCCGTGTTGCTGCTGGCATCCCTTCCAGAAGGTATCGACCTCCTCTGGCACATCCAGAGTGCTGAAGAGCACTTGGAAGAGCAGATGCACAAAGAGGCTGGGGAAACACACGGTGACTACATGTGGCACACAGGGCAGCTGGAGAATCTTCCACATCACCACGGTTGCCTGCAAAGGACAGAGCAGCCCGAGACAGCGCTCAGTGCCGAGGTGTCCGTGTGGCAGGGCCCGAGCACGGGAGGGAGAGGCCCGGAGAGCCACAGGGGGAGCACCGGGCCTGGTGGCCCTGGAGCTGCCCCGAGGCCAGGTTTCAGCTCAGCGCCTGAGGCAGGGAGACGCCGTGGGGGAAGGAGGATGGAGAGCTGCTGGACAGGTGGCCTTGGGGCCAGCAAAGGCAGAAACTCACAGCCAGGGCAAGGACAGCCGTGTGGTCCCCATCGGAGGTGCACGTGCTGTGCTCTGGCCAGCTCCCCAGCACATCGAGGAGCACGAGCATGGCCGGCTCTGCAGTCCTGGGTGAGCACATGATGTTCTTCCACATGGCCAGAGCAGCTCTGTGGGGTCAGAGCTCTGTCTCAGAGGAGTCTGGGACACAGCAGCGTGGCCTGGGCGGCAGCGGGGAGCTGAGCTGCTCTGCCAGCCCTGCCTCTGCCCACTGCCCCTCACCAGCAGCACGCAGGCAGCCCAGCCCTGTGGGGACTGGCCCCTGAGGGGCAGGGGGGAAGCATGGCAGCACGCTGGGGGGCTGGCAGGGGCCAGGGCTGGCAAAGGGAGCAGCCAGAGGGCCCTGGAATTCTCTGTTTGTCAGACACCTGGGACAGGCTGCACAGGGGGAAGGGCTGCTGAGCCCTGAGCCCTCTGGGCAGCTGGGCCCCGTACCTGTCACACAATGGGGCCACACGCAGGAGAGCCATCACCACGTCAGAGGGCTGTGCCTCTGTCAGATCCAGAAGGGGCCTGTGCAGATTGTACTCAGGAAACTCATTGGCCACGAGCCACTGGTGGATGAACCTCACCATGGCCGGCACCTGGAGAAGGCAGGGGAGACTTGGAAAGCTGCTGGAGGAAGGAATGTGCCCAGCTGCCCCAGAGAAGTGCTTCCCTTGCCACCACACTGCCATGGCCTCAAAGGCCCCCAGGGAGCAGCAGGCGTGGCTTGGGAGGCCAAGCAATTGCTGGGAGGAGAAAAGCCAGGCCACAGGCTGCTCACTTGCTCTGGGCTGGAAGGACCCTCCTCCACAAGCATATCCAGCAGGGCAGCGCTGGTCTTGGTTTTGAAGATGGGAGAGTACGCTCTGAGCACGGTGCCCATGGCGCTGCTCTCTTCCTCCCGAATCCTCTTCATGAATTTGCAAACCATCTGCAGCAGAAGGGCAAGATGCCCGGGATGCTGCATGGAGTGCTCCGAGCACAGCGCTGGGCTGAGCAGTGCCAGCAGGCCCAGCCCAGGTGGGGATGGCTGCAGGTACCTGCGCTGTTCTGCGGAAGCGGCCACGGGTGTGTTCCTGCTCTCGTGTGCGCTGCACGGCTGCACCTGGCAAAGAGCGAGCGCAGCCCGAGCTGAGGGGCTGCGGGAGAGGCCGGAGAACACAGCCCAGCCCTGCGCTGCCCAGGCAGGGACAGCCCCGCGACAGCCCAGGGCACGGAGCACGGCTGTGGGGTGTCTGCCCGGCCCCTATTCCATCCTGTCCATGGGCATGGCCCCAGGGGATGGGATGGGATGGGATGGGATGGGATGGGATGGGATGGGATGGGATGGGATGGGATGGGATGGGATGGGATGGGATGGGGCCAAGCTGGCTGCAGGCACCAGCCCTGTGGCCCAGCTCTGCCACTCACCCTTCTGCAGTGGCTGGAACTGCTCCACCTCTTCAGGCTGCTGTGCTGGGGCAGCTCCAGGGCCTTCTTTCTCCTCCTTCCCCCAGGCCAGCTTGGGCACGCTCGCAGGTCTGTGCTCTGCGTCACTGCCTGGATTCATGGCTGCTTGCAGAAGGTGAAAAGGAAAAGGTCAGAGTCAGCAAGTGCTGCAGTCGTGCCTTGAGGGCACCCGCAAGAGTGAAGTCTTGGCAAGGCTACAGGACAGCAAGTCCTGCACTCTGGGCCTGGGGGCTCCAGCCACAAGGAAAGGAGACTCCTGTCAAGGACGGTGAAAAGCAAATGCCACGGTCTGCCCTCGAGGGCAGCTGCAGAAGAGATGCCTCGGGAAGGCCAGGGGTCACCAAGTGCTCTGGTCTGGCCATGAGCTCACCTGCAGAAGTAATACCTTGGGAAAGCTCCGGGTCAGCCAGGAATGAGTGGCTGTGTGAGGGCTCCTCTCAGCACCGCTCTCTCCCGTCCTGTCTCGTCGTGTGCACCGAGCACTCTGGCGGGGCCTTGTCACTGCCAACACCTCTGCCAGAGCGTGTCACAAAGGGCCCTTGGAATCCCCTGTCCCGTTCCATTCCACGGTGACCATGCTGCACCGTGTCACCAAGGGCCCTTGGATCCCCTGTCCCGTTCCATTCCACGGTGACCATGCTGCACCGTGTCACCAAGGGCCCTTGCACGCACTGCCACCTGCCCTGGGGCCACCCCCAGCCCCCCAGAGTGGCCCAGGGTGGAAGGAATGCCTTGCCCCAGGTGTGTCAGACAGCCCAACAGGATCTTTAGGAAGGGCTCAGCCCATCAGCAAACGCTGCCCTGCTCTGCGGGCTCAGAGCAGCAGGAGCCCCCGCAGCTGCCGACGCAGCCGCGGCGGGAAGGGCACGGGGCCTCCACAGAAGCTGGCACGGCCTCCTCGGGACACGTCCCACATGGTGGCCATCCTGAGCACGTGGGACACGGACCAGGAACGTGTGGGCCAGGGCAGGAATGCTGCTCTGAGCCCTGGGGCCCGGGCAGCGCTGACAGCAGCAGGTGAGGCACAGTCCTCGCCCGAGCAGAGTTCCCCCTGTCAATCATGGTAACACCTCACCCTTCTTTTCTTTATCAAATTCTGTGTATTGTTCTCTGTCACCCATCTGCAAGGGCCCTTTGCAAACATGGGGACAGAGGACAGCGTGCATCGAATTTACACTGGAGCTGCAGCATTCCCCTCCAGGAACTGTTAGGGGAGAACTCAGGCCACAGGCATAATGCTTCTTGGTTACAAATTGAACTTATCTCTAAGAGCAGAAAGCTATTTAACCCTGAGCCCATTTAACCCTTAGAGAAAAACCCAATTTTAAAAAACAACCTTTAAGCACTTGATCCCTTGAAGAAAAACCGAATTCCCAGAAAACAGTCTGTAAACAGAAAACCTGTTTGTAAACATGAGAAATAATTTGTAAAAAAATCAAGTCCTTATATGAACTGTCCATGAGGCAGGTGATAATTTGTAATGCTGTTTGTGGTTTCCAGTGTCCATATTTTAGGCAGCTGTATTGTACTGTTGTAGGATTTATTGTAAAACTTGAGAACAGACAGAGGGGAGGAGGGTGTACCCTCAATCCAACCCCTTTCCCCTTTTTTCTTTGTATAAGAAATAATAATAGGAACAGAACATGGATTTTGAATACTACTAACTTATGCAAACTTTCATACATGTTTACTGATAATATTTTTCTTTACCAGCCAGGTTCAGGGTGAAGAACTTGATTGGGAGATGTTTTGATCAGGGCAAGGAACTTGGTTGGGAGACATTTTCTGTATTTATATTTTATCTAGTGCAAACCATATACTTTTTTCCCTTTGTTAGAAGTTAGAAATTTTGTCATTGACTTTAATAAAAGCTGAATTTTAACTTTTAAAATTATGAAAAGTGGCAGAATTCAGTGAAAAAACTTTGCAACTGCAATTTGCTTACGATAAATCCATGTTCTATGTGTACCTCAGTGGATATTCTTTGAATCATACCAGTTTATCTTGAAGCAATGCAAGAATAATTACTAGAATATTAAGAAAAGACATGTTAATACACATACTAGGACTTCTTTAGGACAATGATTTACTAAAATATGAATATCAATCTAATATCGATATCCAACTGAGACAGACAAAAACTCTCTACGGGTTTAAAGTTAGAAAGTGTATGTTTATTGAGACAGCCGGGCAGTACGTGGGATAATTCCCTAATACACACTGCAAAAATCACAGGTATCAGAAAGCTTTTTTATTTACAGAAGTCTTGAATACACAAAATATGAATGCATATTCATATCCCTGTCACTTCCTCTGCTCCACTTCATATGCTAATTGGCAAAAAGGCAATTAAGCATGTGTGGTTCTGTTCCCTGAAATGACTCGGGGGTCCATTTTGGGGAAGGTTCTCCAAAATGAAGAAGTAAAATAAGTCTTCCTCGTTCTGACCTTTCTGCCTTTCCCATGCACACATGACAAATGAATCCTTGCCGTTTCCCTGTGCTTAATGGATTCCTAAAGTATGGGAAGTCTGCAACTGTTTTTGTGTCCCTGAAATCTGTTGATCACATCCTGTTTCTCATGATAAGCACAGCTACCCAAACATAAAGCTGGCAAGCAATGAGTTAATAGATCCTGGATATCTTATCTAAGATCCAGCTACTGTTAACTATGAACAAAGCCCATTTATCTACTTCCGATAAGTCAGCAACATCTAATTTAACTATCATCTTAACTTTCCTAAAATTCTTAATTCTTCAAAATTAATGTCTCACCGGGAATGGGGACAGGGAATGGGAATGGGGACAGGGACCAGGAATGGGGACAGGGAATGGGAATGGGGACAGGGAATGGGAATGGGAATGGAGAAAGGGAATGGGGACAAGGACCAGGAATGGGGACAGGGAATGGGAATGGGGACAGGGCATAGGACTGGGAATGGGGACAGGGACAGGGAATACGGTGCAGGGATCAAGAATGGGGTCTGGATTGGGATGGGGGCAGGATGGGAACGGGACAGGGGGGACACGGGAACAGGCAGGGCCAGGGGAGTATGGAAGGGGAGTAAGGAATGGGGCAGCCGCTGCAGGGAACGAGGCGTTGGGATGGGGCACATGGGGACAGTTCCAGGGCAGGGGGTCCTTGACCAGCTGCCCAGAACCTCCACCAGGGTCTCCCAGGGCAACTGGAGCCGCTCAGCCTGGGGTGCCCAAAGCCCTGAGCAACCCCCAGGTCCCTCCCAGGAACCCTCAAGTCCCTCAAACCCAGCATCCTCCACATCCCCTGCAAGACCCCTCCCATGTCCCCATCCTTGTCTTAGCTCAACATCTTTATTTTTACCTGCTTTTAAGAGTTTTGAAAGGGCAAAGAGAAATGAAAAGAAAATCCAGGCCACAGGGAGCCAGGAGGATGTGGAGCCCCCCAGCCAGGTGTCTTCCCAACATGGATCAGCAGCACCACGGGTCACCGGGGCTCTGCCCACCGGGGCTCACTGGGGATCATCCAGCACGGATCCTCCCGTGGGGGATGGAGCTGGAGCAGCGCACGGAGCTCTTCCCACACTGGGGCACTCGCAGGGCTCCCCTACGTGGTGCCTCTGCTGGTTTGGGGTCAAGGCTGAGCTGTGTGATGAGCTCTTTCCACACCTGGGACACTCGTAGGGCCTGGGACATCCCCAGTAGCGGGGCTGGGATGTGCCCTGGCGCCTGGGACATCACCAGGAGCGGGGCTGGCTCTGATGCTCTCCGGTGCCTGGGACATGACACGGGGCGGTGCTGGCTGGGGTTTGTTTGGTGCCTGTGCAATCCCAAGGGCAGTGTCACAGCGGGGCAGCTCTCAGTGTCCCCAGCAGGTCACAGTGTCCAGGGCAGCCCGTGCCAGCGGTCACTGCGCACACGGGGCAGGCTGGGCTGGACAGGGGACGGGGCAGAAACGCTGCCCTGGGACTGGGGTCTGCCCCTGCCTCTGGGGCCCAGCCCCTGCTGGGAGCGCCTTGGGCAGGGCACAGGGCTGCTGCTGGGCCAGGGGGACAGGCCGTGCCCCCTGTCCCCTGCTGCTGGGCCAGGGGTGTTATGGACAAATTCAATTGGGGAGGCTAATTATAGATAAATCAATTAACAAGAATTTATTAAGCAAGCAGCATTAAGCAAAAGAACAGCGCTGGGTGGCCAGGAAGCCTCTGCTCTGCCACGGAGCACCTTCCCCCTTTGACCTTTTTGGTTTTATAATCCCTTTCTTTTTCGGTTGACGTATTTTCTCTCGATGCACTCTGCGCCGGTGCAATTGGTTCCTGGGGGGGTCTTTTTTTCTGCCCTTGGTGGTCATAGGAATGAAGGCTCCTCATCTTCATTGCAGATTGTCCCTGGCCTAAAACTATACTTGTATATAATTAGTTACACAGTTTTCTATGCTAGTTGCATTCCCTACTCATTTCAAATTCTTATCTCCTTTAACGCTCGTTTTGATGAACAAAGACCTTTTTATTTATTACAGTACCCCCTTTTTCTCTTTACCAATTTGTTCATTAAAACACTTTAATTCATGGTAGCTTAAGACCAGGGTTTCATCTACTTCTAAGTCCCTGGGCAATGTTTCCTACCTATCTCTAATAAGTGTTAGATGAGCTGCCTCTAGTCTTCCTTTTACAATGTCTATGATTTTATTGAAAATGTAAGGTCTGAAAGTTAAACATAGTAACAACAATATTACAGGACCTGCAATCCCCCTTATACAGAATTTCTCCTTGAGTGCCATACCCCGGAGTTTTGCACCCCTCAGGGTACCATGAGACCTTTAAAAGTTTATCTGGATGGGTGACAGCCAAGGCAGTTGCTATGGTTTCACAGCCCCAATACCCACACAGATATTCCCCAGGATAATGACAATATCTCCTCCCAGGATTGGAACTAGGACACCAATAGGTAGCCTGGAGTTCAGGTTTACTCCATCCCCACATAGAGTTTACCAAGTCTTTGTTAGTAACAAAAAAATGGGAGCTACAGTGGTAGCGTTATGCTTAACAACTTTCCCTTGGTCTGTTTTGGTCAGAGTGCAATTAAATGGCTGGTGTGCATAATCCCCTTGTACAGGCCAGGTACAACATATAACTAATATGAACAGGATTTGCCAGCAAGGGTGGAGTCCAAACTGCCCCAGGGTTTGATTGTCATTATCTCCCCATTCCCAGTGGTTGTTTTGACATGTTATTGCCGGGCTCACCTTTACCCTTGGGAGATCAGTATCCTTGAGGCAGTTCTTGAAATACTTTGAATTGTCCCATTTGAGGGCTCTTTCCTCCACCGCTTCTCATCCCTCTGCCTCACTCGCCGACTCGGTTACTCCGGGCCGCGAGGCGCACCATCTTCTCGGAGCAAGGATATTCTTCAGGAGGACCCAAACTCTGCTTTTGTTGCCTCTTTTTGAATGATTCCCAGCTTTTATCCTTCACTTGTGGTGAGTCACACTGAATCCCAGGTAAAGTTTTCCAGCAATTCCCTTTGATAATTTGAACAATTAGGGGAATTGATTCAATGGAGTGGAAACAACAATTTTCAGGTCTGGCCCCCTTAGTAAACACCTCCCACCACTCTTGGGATTCCCTTGGTAGGGTCCCGTTCTCTTCTCCAATCCTTAGGACTGACTCTGTCAGTTCTCTTTCTAACTGATAACACCTTTACAAATACCCCTAGGAGGAGTGTCTCTATAACTATGGACCCACCACCGTTCCTGCAAATTTTACAAATATAGCATACAAAAGGGTAACAACCACAATCCTTATTTGTACAATATACTCTAAAATCATTAGTTATAGGATATCCATAGTCCAATATCTCACTCTACCAGCTGGTTGGTACAATTCTTACTGAGTCCATTCAGTCCATTTAAATGTGACCTTAAGGTCCCCGGGCTGGCTGGTTATTCTCCAGGGCTCTTGGGCAGCAGCAGGAATCGCTCCCTTTATTCGGCTCGCATGGGTCCACCCCTTCTCGGCGGTTCTGACTGCAGTTTCTGTAGTGAGTAAAACAACACAGGGGGCTTCCCAGTGTGGGGTTAGTGAGGTTTCTTTCTAGGTTTCTTATTAACACCTTATCACCTGGATTTATATTATGGATTGCTAGGTCTAAACGAGGTTGTTACACTAGTAACTCGGTTCTTCTAAGCCCTTCCCGAGCCTTCACAAGTTGCATGACAGATTGGTTAATTTGTTGATTACTTATTTCAGGGTGATCTGTAGGAGAATCCATGTCATAAGGCATCCCATAAAGCATTTCAAATGGAGAAATTCCAATATAGGTTCTGGGCTGAGTTCTTATATTTAACAAGGCTAAAGGCAAACATTTTTACCCAGGATGATTGTGTTTTATACATCAATTTAGTTAGTTGTTTCTTAATTTTCCCATTTACCCTTTTCACTTTACCTGAGCTTTGTGGATGCCAGGGTGTATGATATTGCCAGTTTGTTCCTAGAGCTGTAACTATTTCTTTAATTATTTCGGAGGCAAAGTGTGGCCCTCTGTCTGAGTCTATTACTTCTGCTAGTTCATAGCGGGGGATTATCTCTTCTAATAGTATTTTTACTACTGTTTGTGTAGTTGCCCTGGAGGTAGGGAATGCCTCTACAAAGTGAGTCAAGTGATCTATTATCACCAATAAGTGTTTATACCTTCCTACTTTAGGCAAATCAGTAAAATCTATTTGAATGTGGGGAAACGGTCTATGTGCCAATTCCCGCGCCCCCCATTTCCCACACCACTCAGGATTTCTCACACCTGGGTCTACTCCTGGGTCAGGGGTCTCTTCAGCCCCTCTAGAAATCTCAGCCCTCATTCTAGAGAGACTGCAGACTGTAGAGAGAAAGGTTACCAGATTAAACACATTAAAGATGGTCTCTTTAACAGTCAGGGGAAATGGAACATTCTCTAATAGGGAGCTTAGAGATTCAGAGGAGAAGAAGGAAAGCAACGGCTGAAAAGCCTCAACCCCTGCTTCCCCTCTAACAAACTGGCTGCACAACCATGACCATGAGCCATGCATTCCTGGAACAGACTTCAGCACCTTCATAAACCCCTGAAAGCCATGACACCCAAGCCCAGCCCAATGGATATTCTGGTCAGTGCCCTTCTACTACAAAAACTACATATTAGGGACAATACCGGAGCAATTCCTGAATAAGAAAATAAACCTAGGGACCATAGAGGGATTAAGATCTCAAAAAACCCTAGGGACCAGAAACACATACAGGCCTGCACTCTAAAAGACACTATGAATTCAAACAACATAGCCAGTAACTGCTCCATACTAACACAAAGTAATTGGAACCAAAATATGATTAGAACAGGTTGTTTTTTTTTTTCACTCTCTCCAGACACGAAATGGGCAGCAAAATATTTGTCCTAGTTTAGGGCCAATTTGGGAGAAAAACCTCTGGAAGGAGCCCCCAGAAAACAAACCCCCATGGCCCCTCCCCACCCACCTGATTCGGGAAGAATTTTCTCTGAGAGAAGTGGAAAAGAACCTGTTTATTTAACAAACAAAACCCTTCCCAGCACTAAAAGAATGAACAACACCAGATGACAACAAAACTCTTTCACCACTCTGCAGAGATGACAAATCCAGAAAGTCTCTCCTGGGGGTGGTCGCCCGGGTCTGGGCACTGGGGATTGCTCTGGGCACTGGGGATGGCTGCTGCAGATCACAGAGCGCAGGCTCCCGGTGCTCCTCGGGGTTCCCAGGTCCCAGTCCAGAGCAGGTTGGATGGTATTCAGGAAAGGGAAAGGGAAAAGAAACAGTCCAGGGAAAGAACTGGACTGCTCAGCTAAACTAACTAGGAAGAAAAGGCAAAAGCAGAAGCAAGCAAAAAAAGCAAAGCAAAGCAAGCAAAAGCCACCAAGGAAAGCAAAGCAAGCCAGCCAGCACTGGCCTCTTCTAGACAGCAGACCATGGGGGGAGGTGAGCCGGCTGATAACAAGGCAAAACAAACCTTCACTTTCAGAGTCAGTTCTGAGAGCACAGAACAGAATATCAAACATGAACAGAACCCACGATTGGAGATACAAACACCATAACATCACCCTCGGACATTCCACCCCTTATCTCCATATCTTCAACATCATGTATAAACTTCATCAAGTAAAAACTTCTTTCATTTACTCAAACCTTTGACACTTACACATTTCCTTCTGTCTCATGTCTGTGTGTTTTCATGTACAGACACTGGCAGTAACATCCAGCAAACAGTGATATTTGCACATGAGTCTCACCCCACAATCAGATCCCCCTGAGGTACACATCGTGTTGTTCCATCTCTCTGCATTATCCACCATGTACAACCTGGTCCCTGAGCAAAGACAATCCCACAAATGGGTTTGTCTGTACTCGAGACAGAATTGATCCACACTGATTTCCTAACAAACCTCTGGCATGTGCCACTGGGACTTTATCTCCATCTACTATATTCAGGGGCTCAGACTGGGCAGGACCTGCTCGACTGGTGGAACCTCGGCTGTTAACTAACCAGGTGGCCTTTGCTAAATGTTGCTCCCAATTTTTGAAAGATCCTCCACCCAATGCTTTTAAGGTGGTTTTTAACAGTCCATTGTGCCTCTCCACTCTGCCTGCAGCTGGTGCATGGTTTGGGATGTGGTACACCCACTCAATGCCATGTTCCCTAGCCCAGGTGTTGATAAGGCTGTTCTTGAAATGAGTCCCATGGTCTGACTCAATCCTCCTAGGGGTACCATGCCTACAAAGGACCTGCTTTTCAAGGCCCAGGATGGTGTTACGGGCTGTAGCATGAGACACACGGTAGCTTTCCAACCATCCTGTGGTGGCTTTTACCATGGTGAGCACGTAGTTCTTGCCTTGGCGTGTCTGGGGCAGTGTGATGTGGTCAATCTGCCAGGCCTCCCCATACTTGTACTTGGACCCCCGCCCACCATACCACAGGGGCTTCACCCGCTTGGCCTGTTTGATGGCAGCACAGGTCTCACAGTCATGGATCACCTGAGAAATACTGTCCATGGTTAGATCCACCCCTCGGTCTCGTGCCCACTTGTAGGTGGCATCTCTGCCCTGATGGCCTGAGGTATTAGTGGCCCATTGTGCTCATAGCAACAGCCACTGGTTGAGGCTCACAGTCTGGTTTAGCTGCTGGCTTAGGCTCCCTGTCTGGTTTAGCTGCTGGCTTAGGCTCCCTGTCTGGTTTAGCTGCTGGCTTCCAGCCGGGGCTGTTGGCTGCAGCCTGAGTGACTGGGATCGCTGCTGATTTATCTCCCTGCCCCCCTTCCTCTGTCTGCTGCCCTACAGTATCTAGCAGGGTGTGATAAGCACATGCCAGGGCCCAGCTTGCTGCAATGATCTTTTTCTCCTTAGACTTATCATGGCATTTATATTTCAGGTACTTTGCCACCTCAGCTGGATTCTGAATTTGCTCACATGGGATGTCCCAGGCTATAGGGTCAGAAAATTCCTTTAAGATTTGGCCCATATGCTCCCATTTCTTTCTTGAACTCCCTCACATCTCCTGAGAGGTACCTCCACATAACCTATTCCCAGAATTTGGGTTGGTTGTCCCTGCTGACCAGCACTGGGGTTAGGGATCATTCCCAAAGCTACTTCCCTTCATGGATATAGAGCTTGCCCTTCCCTTTCTCTTTCCCCCCTTGTTAGACTACGAGTAACACAGCGATTTCCTCAGGGACCGGCTCTGGGATTTCTACCTCTTGGTTATCAAAATCTCCCCCTTGATCTAAATCGGGGTAGACTGTGGGTGGTGCTGGTGGGGGTGGAGGAGGAGGAGGTATGTATGGTAGAGGGGGTGCAGTTGGAACTTCCTCAGGCTTTTTATTTTTCTTTTTCCCTCCCTGGGTGCTTAAGGCAAAAGGTTTTGCTCCTGTTTCCCCCACTATCCAGAGAGCAGCATACTTGCTCTCTTCCGTATCAAAAGGTTCTCTAGAGTTTACATAAATGTTTAATGCCTGGTAAATCCAGACCTTGAAGTTTCCAACCACTGGCCAAAACAAATTATCACTACAGATGTGTTTTCCTCCCCATTCTTTTATACAATAATGTATCATTTTTGCCCTAGCCTTCCCTTTCCTTGAAGGATATTCATCCCAAGATTTTATCATTAGACCTAACGGACTGTCAGGGGGGATCTGGGGAAGCGTTACCGGGGTCCCCGTCCCCATGGAAGCAGAGGGCTTGCTTTTCCTCTGTCCCATCTCCCAGGACACCTTCAGGCACACACACACTCGCGGCCCCTGTTGGTGCCCAGCCCCTCGCGGGCTCTGCAAACCGCACTACTCAGAGCTCTGCCCGTGCCTCGTCCTACAAGGACGTCTCACGCGTTATGTCCTGGGATCCCAGCCCAACCCAGCGGATCCCCACTTTTATACTCACGCTGTCCTGCGTCTTCGCCCGGCTTCGTGCACAAAGATTACGGGGTTACCGGTATCCCTTGTGCTCAATACCGAATTTGGGTTTGTCGGTAAGGGTCTGGGAAGGAAAAGCCTGCACCAGGGCCGCTGCAGAGGCAGCGGGGCGCCTCCCTGATTAGGAATTCCCACCCGGTCGCCCTTATCCGAGTCACGGCACCAAATTTGTTACGGACAAATTCAACTGGGGAGGCTAATTATAGATAAATCAATTAACAAGAATTTAGTAAGCAAGCGGTATTAAGCAAAAGAACAGCGCGGGGCAGCCGGGGAGCCTCTGCTCTGCCACGGAGCACCTTCCCCCTTTGACCTTTTTGGTTTTATACGTCCCAGTTGACGTATTTTCTCTCGATGCACTCTGCACAGGTGCAATTGGTCGCTGGGGGTCTTTTTTTCTGCCTTTGGAGGTCGCAGGAATGAAGGCTCCTCATCTTCCTTGCAGATTGTCCTTGGCCTAAAACGAAACTTGTATATAATTAGATATACAGTCTTCTATGCTAGTTGCATTCCCTACTCAGTTCAAATTCTTGTCTCCTTTAACACTCATTTTGATGAACAATGACCTTTGTATTTATTACACCCACTCTCTCCCAGTGCCCCCCAGCGTGTCCATCTCTCTGCTGCCCTCGAGCTCCCGGCCCGGCCCCGGCCGCCTGCTCCCATCCAGCTGAGGTGGTTCCAGGGCCAGCAGGAGCTCTCTGTGGTGGCGACCAACGTGGTCCCCAACGGGGACTGGACCCACCAGCTCCTGGTGCTGCTGGAAACCCCAACCCGGGCCGGGCTCACCTTCACCTGCCAACAACATCAGCCTGGAACAACCTGTGAGCCGGAACTGGGGTATGGGGGAGGAACTGGGGGCGCTGCGAGAGCCACTGGGATGTGCTGGGAGCAACTGGGAGGGAGTTGGAGAGAGCCTGGTTTCAACTGGGAGATGAGGTTGGGGGTTTGGAAGGGCTAAGAAGGGGTTTGAAGGATACTGGGGAGGGTGGGATGGGGTTCTGAGGGTCCTGGTGGGCATTGGGAAGAGACTGGGAGAGGATTTGGGGGTCCTGGGACAGTGGGGGTGACTATAAGAAGGCTGTGGGATCCTGTGAGTGACAGGAGGGGCTTTGGTGGGTCCAGGGGAGGTCAGGAAGGGATCAAGAGGGAGGTTTCAGGGGATCCTAAGTGGGCTGGGAGTGACCTGGAGGGTGCTTGGAGGGGCCAGGGTGTCTGTGAGAGTTTTTGGGAGATCCTGACCCCTGCGGACCACCCAGAGATGCTGCTGGATGCTGCCGCAGCAAGATGCTGACAGGAACTGGAGACACCCGAGTTGGGCTCTGTCTTCCTGGCACTGGGGATCGGGTTCTACCTGCGCAAGAATGTCTGGGGGGTCCCGTGTGTCGTGTCCCCCCTCCTCTGGAATGTGTGTGCTCCCCGGGGCCGCCAGCCCGATGTCACCCCCCTTTCTCTGCCCACAGAGCTCCTGAGACGCCGGCGGCCGCAGCTGCTCCCCGTGGCCTCGGGCCGAGCCAGGACCTTCCCAGCTCTATCCCCACGCTGATTTTGGGGGGGTCGAGTGTCCCCCCAGCCCTGCTGTCACTCTGGCCCTGCCCCCTGCTCCCAGTGTTCCCAGTAAAGCTTCCCAGTTAAACCCAGCCCAGTTCATGGGGGCACTGGGGAGGGACTTGGGGGGACCCCACGGCGGGGCCGGCACTGGGCAGGGAGGGCGGGTCCAGGTGGGGAACACTGCCTGCTGCGGGTCTGCCCGGCAACTGGTGAGTCATCAGCCCCGCTCGCTCTCATTGGCTGACTCTTCTCCACCGCGTTCTCTCATTGGCTGAGGAGAGGCCCGGCAGTGCAGAGAAGGAACGGGAGAGATCCCGCCCCGAGCACCGGCACGGGGACAACAGACCCGGCCTGGGCACAGGGAGGGAATTTATTACCAACCAAACCACGGCAGCACCAGGAGAAGGGAAAGAAATCCCTCCAGCACCTTCCCCCACCCAACGGGGATCACCCACAACAGGGTTATCCACCATGGAGAGACGGGGACATACGAGTTTAGACCAAAGCCAATTTTATTGAGTGTACCAGGTGTTTATACAGGGATTTACTTGTATGGTGCTTATAGAGGGCTCTGTTTTTGGTAACAATTTCCCATTGGTTACACATTCTTGGTGACATCCAGTAACCTGGGAGCATTTATCTTATCACAAAGTCTCACACCATGTTGCTTGGTCAGTCTTCTTGCCCAGGGAGACTGAAACTGTGTCTGTGTCTCCCACAGTTTCTGCTCAGTCAGGCCTCAGATATCGGGCCCCTTTATCAGCTCCATTGCTTTACTCTCTGTTTTATTCCCCATATGGGGGCACCAGGGCTCTGCCCAACGGGGGTCACTGGGGATCATCCATCCCGGATCCTCCCATGGGGGATGGAGCTGCAGCAGCACACCAAGCTCTTCCCTCACTCTCTTCCCTCACTCCAAGCTCTTCCCTCACTCGGGGCACTCACAGGGCTTCCCTTAGTGGTGCCTCCGTTGGTGCTGGGTCAAGTGAGAGCTCCTGGAGAAGCTCTTCCCACACTTCCCACACTCGTAGGGCCTCTCCCCGGTGTGGATGCGCTGGTGCACGGTGAGGTTGGAGTTGTGCTTGAAGCCCTTCCCGCAGTCGGGGCAGCGGTAGGGCCTCTCCTCTGTGTGACTCCGCTCATGGAGGAGGAGATTGGAGCTGGTATGAAACCTCTTCCCACACTGGGGACACTCGTAGGGCCTCTCCCCAGTGTGGATGCCCTGGTGTCTTCTCAGGTGTGAGCTCCGCCCAAAGCTCTTCCCACATTCCAAGCACTCATAGGGCCGTTCCCCAGTGTGGAGCACCTGGTGCACCATCAGGCCAGACATGTTTTTGAAACCCTTCCCACACTTCCCACACTCATAGGGCCTCTCCCCGGTGTGGATGCGCCGGTGCATGGTGAGGTTGGAGTTGTCCTTGAAGCCCTTCCCGCAGTCGGGGCAGTGGTAGGGCCTCTCCTCTGTGTGAATCCGCTCATGACTGAGGAGATGGGATCTGGTCCGAAACCTCTTCCCACACTCCCCACACTCGTAGGGCCTCTCCCCAGTGTGGATCCTCTGGTGCTCGATCAGGTGGTAGCTCCAGCTGAAACCCTTCCCACATTCCAAGCACTTGTGGGGCTTCTCCCTGCCATGAGGCTTCTGCACCAGCTCCGAGCTCTGCCTGGATCTCCGCCCGCCTTCCTGGCTCAGGGGGGCTCTTTCCTCCCCGCAGCTCCCTGGGCTGGGTTTGCAGCTCCTCCTCCTGCAGCATCTCCGGGGCTTTTCCTCCTCCTCCATCCAGCCACGGCCTGGAAATGAAAACTCCTGGTTTGGGGAAAAAACAAGAGAAGAGCACCTTGGACTGGAGGTTCCTCCTTGCCCAAGTTCATCCCAGGAAGTCATTGGGAATCTTGTGTCTGTAAGAACCTCCAAAACACCAAGATTCAGCCCAAAAATCCCACAAACTTCAAGACACAGATCAAAAACTCCCCAAACATCACAAGTCAGCAAAAACCTCCTCCAAAACAGGAAGATTCAGCTGCCACATAAAACCAAAGCACCAACATTTAGCCCAAGAAAGCTCAGAAACAACAAGATTCACCCCGTGAAAATTGTGGATCCCCCTCCACAGTCACCTGCTGCATGTGGGGGGAGCAGCACTCCTGGGGCTGGGGGGAGGCTGCAGACACAGGGAGGGGTGGAACCTTCTGCTGCTTCCTCTTTCTGCTCCTCCTCCTCCTCCTCCTCCTGTGTCTCTGTTCTTCCTCACACTCCTCTTCCTCCTGCAATGCTTCCTTCTCCTCCACAATGCCATCTTCTCCTGCCACATCCATCGTTTGACCATTCTGTTCCTCAAGCCTGCTTCTCCTTCCCTTCTCCTCCTGCCCCCAGGCCCAGCACCCACTGCCGGCTCCCTCTTCCCCCCACACCCACAGCATCCCAGCGCAGGGGCAGGGATGGAGCTGGGGCAGGTCGGGCTGGGGCAGCGCTGGGCTCTCGGCCGCTCCCGCCCGCACTCGGTCCCCACTGCAGCCGCTCCCGCCAGGACAGCGCGGGGGGCCCGGCCTTGGCGCTGCCCCACTCCCACCTCCCCAAATTCCCCTCGCGGGGCCATGGGGCCGAGGGGGGGCGCAGGTGGGTCCAGGTGGGGAACGCGGGGAGCTGCGAGTCTGCCTGGCAACTGGTGAGTCATCAGCGCCGCGGGCTCTGATTGGCTGAGCTCTGCCCGAGCCCTGGGGCTGCAGCACAGAGGGGACACCCTGCTCCAGGGGGGATGTCCCACAAACGGGGGACCCCATGGAAGGAACAACAGGAAAGTGTCTTTACAAACAGATGCTCTGAAGCTGCTCGGAGATAGGGCCAAAGAACTTTTATGTTAGGAAGTGACAGGAGAAGACATCGGTTTCAGAAAATTTTATTAATTGATGACACAGACTGCTGCTCAGCCAAGGTTCTGCTCTATTCATGAACTTCCAGAAGAACAAGACTTAACAGAGCCATGAATATCGTTTGCTATATGAAAGCATGGAGTATATAAAGGTGGGTATGTAATAGGTGGATTGGGAAGTCTGTACCTCCCAAGTACTTCAGCCAATGGGGAAAGCACAGGGAGATGTGGCCAGGAGAATTAGGATGAAAAGGAAGCTGTGTCCTCAAACAATTGGAGAGATCCCATGAGGACTGTCCCCTACTCTTTCCCATTTTCAGGAAATAAATTATTTTATAAGATTCGTCTCTCTGCTCTGTGGACAGAATTCTCTGCTGATGTCAGTTTTTCTGCACAACCTGGGGCCCATTCGGAATTCCTTCCACCAGCCGGGGTGGCAGGCAGGGAGTGCAGCTGAAGGTGCCTCACCCACTTTGGGTGATCGGCTCCCTTGGCTGGCAGCGGCACCGGGGATTGATTGGGGACCCGGGAGTGACCAGGAGACAGACGAGTGACACATCAGGGGGTCTGTGAAGAGTCAGAAGGTAGAGAGCACTGAAAATCTCATCAGTGAGTGCCCTGGGATCCTCGGGGAGTGAACATGGCAGGGCACCCATGGAGGGGAGAAAAGGGAAAGCCAGGAAGGGGTCCTGGCCAAAGGGATGATGATCCCAAAATATCTCTGAAGGGTCCCTTGGGAGAATGCAGAGGAAGTGGAGAAGGCATTTGGACAACAGGGGATGGATGGTGCTGGTGTGCTGGGAAGGAATCAGGTGAAGGGGAGCGTGCAAAAATATAGTTCAGGCAAGAAGCAGCAGGAGGAATCTATGTGGTAAGAAAAAGGATGATGGCAAAGAGGAGGAACAGAAAAATACTCTGGATTGGGATGTTTTTCCACAGAGTCTTAACCTCACAATTTGCCAGCTACTATTTTGAAGTCCCAGTTGCCCAGACAGGAAAAGCAGGAGGTCAGGATGCCAGGGGTTTCTCTGCGGTGGCAGCGGCAGCACCGGGCGCAGAGGTGCGGCACCGGGAGCACGGGCTGGGGCCTGTGGGGAGCTGCGGGGCCGGGCCGGGGCTGTGGGGCAGCCGGGGCTCAGCGCCGGGCGCTGCCTGACCCCACCAGCCCCGGGCAGGGCCGGCAGTGGCCCCCGGCCCCCAGGAGGCTGCGGGACGCCCCGGCCGCTGCCCGGCCCCGGGGAGCTGCCGGCCCTGCCCGCCGGGGGGGCCGCCTTTGGACACTGCGGCAGGACAGGCACCGGCTCTGCCACACGGGCTGGGCAGGGACCCTGAGCACAACGGGGAAAACAAAGGAACAGCTGGGAAATGCAGAGTGCACATGGAAGGATCAGGATTTGCTGTTCAGGATTTGCTTTGGGTCCCTGCAGAAAGGAAAGGTTTTGCAGAAAGCTCAGCAGCTCTCAGAGGATGAGCACCCACAGGCAGTGACCGGGGCTGCAGGAGTGGCACAAGAAGGCCCTGCAGCACTTGGGCACAAGGGCACAGCAGCTGAAGGCAAGAAGGGATGAGCAAAAGGCCAAGCTGAAGGCAAAGGCCATGGCAGAGTTCCTACAAGCCCCTGGGAAGGAGTCAGGGCTCCAGCTGCAGCCCACAAGGACACTGCAAGCACAGACAGCAGCACCCTCAGCAGGAGCAAGTCCACCCCTGCATGGACATGGATTGGCAGGGCTCTCTGAGCTCCCATCCCACCGGGGACCCACCACACTGGAGCCCTGGAGAACATTCAGGCTGGGTCTGCATCCAGAGGAGGCCTCTCCTGATGGACACAGGGGCCTCTCCATCCACTCTGAATCTTACACCTAAGGGGGGGAAAATTGTAAAGGAATGTTTAATTATTAAGGGAATAAATGGGAAAGTTGAGCTGGTGTCATTTGTTCAATCACTATTAGGAGCTGAAGAGAATCGGTTTGAAATAAACTAATTTCTTTTTCTTCCTACTCTGATTGTTATTAACTAGGAAGGAATTTGATGGTGGCATTGTAATATTGTAAAAGGTGATACAGAGACTATTGCTGCTGTACCTTTGTGTCAAATGTCTGGCAAGGCCTGTGCTGAAGGGAACCCAGAGGTTTGGGCAGCCCCATGGAAAGACGGAAAATTTGATGTGGAGCCTCTTGCAAGCAACCAGGACAAGTGGTGTCTAAAAGCAACACCCTGTTCCAGGGGAGGGAAGGAAGGGCTCACAGCCTGGTATGGAGTCCCTGCTAAAGGCAGGGCTTTGGGAGCCAGGGATGTCTCCCTACAGCACTCCTATCCTGCACTCAAGGAATCAGATGGCTCCAATGAGGAGGACAAGAACAAGTGGTAGACAAAGCCCCTCTGAAATGGCTGAATTTTCTGGCTAAAAGTCGTATTTTGAGTATTTGAAAAAAAATTACAAATGGTGAAGAAAAAGGTTAAATATATGGGACATAATTTGACTGAAGGATTGACCCAGAGAGAGTCTAGGCAATTTCAGATGTAAAGAAGTAAACTAAAATAAGGAAAAGACCAAAATGAGCTGCAACAATTCTGAGAATTAAAACACAAATACACAACCTGGATTGAGGATTCTATGTTCCAGCCAGAGCATTGTAGGACTTTTTAAACCCAGACAGCTTTCATGCTGTGGTATGGAAAGGAGAAAGTGAGAAAAACTTGAGAAAATGAACAACTATAAATATTGATTCCTCAGCTGGGGCTCTTCCAGACTCAGAAAAGAAATTGGAATTGTAGGTGAATGTTAAACAGGGCCATGCCAAAGGAACTCTTGCGCCAAAATGTTTCACCCAGTGGCCAGAGTGGCCTCATTGTCTGCAGAATTGTGCAGCCACAGCTTCAACGGGAACCGAGGCCCAAAACCTGATGACAACAGATCTCCAACTGTTCCAGTCTGCCATCAAGTTCAAGCTTTGATAACCAAAAGAGCCTCGCAATGGATGAGCAGTGCTCGGTTATTACAGTGTGAAACTTGTTCAGTGGCACAGGAGGATTCAGAACTGAGCACAGGGGAAGGGTTTAACCCAGCCTCCTGTTTGAACAGCCCACAGAGGGGCTGGGAAGAAACCCAGCACTGCATTCAAGTGACACAGCTCCAGACCCAGCCTGGGGGAGACTCAGGAGACATTCCCTGGCCTGAGGCAGAAAATGTCTTTGTGGATGGCTCTTCAAGGGCAGCAGAAGGGAAAAGAGTTCCAAGACACACTGTTATTGAGGAAAGGGAATCAGACAAAGTGCAGGTTACCCCCCCACGGTCAGCTCAACCAGCACAGCTGTGTGTGCTTCTAAGAGCCTGGCACTGAAATGCCCTGAGCAGGAAGGCTTCAATATCTTCTGGTGACACCATCTCACCTAACAGGGGGGCAAAAGCAATTCTGATTGCTCAGCAACCACTGGATCACTTATTAGGGTATTTCTAAAAGACATAATTCCAATAAAAGGGATTGTGGAAGCAACAGACTCAGAGAGCAGAACTCATTTTACAGGAAAGATCCTCCAGGGGCTTATGGCAGCTTTAGGAATACAATGGGACCTCCATACCCCTGGCAACCCCAGAGCTCAGGCTGAGTACAAAAAATGAATGGGGAAAGAAAGAAACACCTTTGGAAGCTGGGGATAGAAACCAAGATGCTATGGGTACGGCTTTTGCCATTGGCTTGGGCAAGAAGAAGAGCCAGACCCAGGGCAGATATTCGATTATTTCCCCTTGCAATTGATATCAGGAATTCCTTACGCTGGGAATTCTCCACCTAGTGCAGGGTGGAGATAAGGGATGCACATTTAAAGCAGTCTGTGGCCAGAATCCTGTCTCTGGTGCAATCTCTCCCCCAGGAAGCTGGGCTGGCACAGAGCCTGACTTGGCACTTTGCTGCTGCCAACATCCAAGCAGGACATGGGCTCTGCCTAAGGAGTGCAAAGCAGCACCACTGGTGGCCAAGTGGCGTGGCCCATGCCAAGGGGCCCCGAGGCCAGAAACAGCCGCCAGCACAGCTGAACACGGGGGGACCCCTCAGCCTGGGCTCCAGGTCTCTGCAGCCCCGGAGATTTGCACTTCCCGCCTGCAGCAGGAGGATGGGAGGCCCCCCTGAGCCTGCACTGAAGGCAGCGCAGCAGCAGCCAGGGCTCCACAGCGGGGCAAGGCCCTGGGCCTGCCCACACATCCTCTGCTGAAATCCTCGGCCTGGCCACCCTCCCTGGGCAGCTCCAGCCACCGGGGCCAGCCCTTGCTGCCACTGCTGCAGCTTCAGTGCTCTCTGGGCCTGCACTGCCACAGCTGCTGGGGAGACACCGGGACAATTCCACTCTGCCTCTCACTCACACTCACACACTGCCCTGCCTGCCACTGTATCCATGGAAAATAGACCAGCTCATAGACTTGAACATTGTTAACCTTTGATTTCTCTACTCAGGCTTGCTTTGCCTTGGCCTTGGGAAAGAAATGTTAAAGGTTTTGTTAAGGGATGTTACACCACTCAGTGGAGATGAGTTTAACACCTCAACACACTGGGAATGGCCCGAAAGACACCCACAAAGATAACGACCAGCAGCAAAACATCAACCCCAGCAGCAAACAGCAACCAACACCTACCCCAGACACTGCCCCCGGCAGGGCTGCAGACACCTGGTCTGCAAAAGGCTGAGAAGGAAATCCAGCACTTCCCACCTCATTAACAGCAGAAGCAAAGAAATCCGGGTCCAACAGGAAACCAAATACTAAAAACTGCACAACTCGAAACTACAAAACATTAAACCAATGCATTTAGACTGTATCAAGTTTGGGAAAAATCTAAAACCCACGTGTCATGGAACAATTTTCTTTGCACACCCGGGCTGTGTGGGGATGGAATGATTTCTGTTGCACATCCTGGCCAGAATCAAGGAATGCCTTGACTCTAACACTAAACATATTGGTGGAGTTTTTCTTTTTCTTGCAGTTCCAATGCAAAGTTTAGAGAATTAGAGTATTTTTTTTGTAATAATCCCACTTCAATATTGCCAGTTATGTTTGGGTCAGGGATGTGAGAATGAATTTTTACTCCAAGGAGAAGTAGAAAAGAACTGAATTGCCTTGGAATTTTTTTGTGTATGTTTCTGTAAGAGATACCAAAATTTTGGTCTGGGTTTTTCAACGTTCACCTTTAGGCAGCATTTTGCAAAACTAGAAGAGATTTAAAGGTGACCCTTTAAGTCACAAATACTAAACGGATTATTTGAAGGAAAAAAAAATAAAGCGGCAGGTTGTGGGGGGGGGCACACGTGAGGCTGCTGAAGCTCCTCTGGAAGAGAAGCTGCATTCCAGGCACCCAGAAGGAGCTTGAGAAATGCAAATTAACACTGCAGGGGCGAAGTGGAGACAATGTACCTGGCTCTTCTTGCCTGGGGCAGGAATTGGCTGATTCCCTCTGCCCCTCACCCCAAGCTCTGCCTGCTTGCACAGATGGAATCTGCACAGCTGAAGGCAGAGCCCGTGCTGAGGATCTCTGACTCTGCAACAGAAATGGCTGAAGCTGCAAAGGGAAACAGCAAATGGAGAATGTTGGGAAAACTTCACTAAAATAAGGGGGGGATCATCCCTCTGCCCACTGCAACACCTTCTGTCACTGTATGTGCTGTACAGGGTGTATCAGAGCACTGGGGTTGTTGCTATAACAAGTTCAGGGAAATCAGCTGGAATTCAAGTATTTGATGATGTAATTAGAAAAAAGCAGTCAATTGACGCAGCCCCGGATGGAGGGAACACCCAAAAATGGGCAAAAGAATTGAAGGGCCACCAGAACAAATCCTACAACACCATGGGCCAGCCCCTGGGACCTGAATCAATTCATATCAGGACACAGAGAACCCATTTATTATTTCAATGGCATCATTAAATTACAAGCTGTCCTCGGAATAAGAACCAACCAGACAGCTCCAGCTCCTGACCTTCCTGCCGACCAAGCCACTGAAATGAGAAACACAACATTTCACCAGGGGATCGGATCAGATTATCTGTGAGCAGAAAAAACAGGAGTCTGGGGGAAACAAAGTGGCTCAAACTGCTGTTGGCAAAGACATGACAAGAGAAAACTGCTAAAAAAGATAACAAAGGAAATAGGAGAGCAGTTTATGTATTGGTCCAAACATGGAAAGGATGGGAATGGGACACGGCTCCCCGGCTCCCCAGCAGACCAGGGGTCAAACGAATGCTGCTTCTCCTCTTCTGTGCTGCAGCAACTCTCATCTTTTTACCATGCTCCACACCTTGGCAGTGCAGCTCATCCAGCAGCTGAGCCAGGGCATGCAGGTGGCAGCCAGGCCTCCTGATCCACAAACGGCTACAAAAGGACAGGGAATGAGGACACCGAGAATAATCCCAAAACCAAAGAGGGCCCGGGAAGAACAAAACAGAGTCAAGGAGTGAATCTGCCTGGAGATAGGGCCAGGCACTTGTAGAGAAGAAAGTAACGAGAGAAACCATCAGTCCCAATAAATGTTACAAATTGACCCAGACAGCTGCTCAAAGTCCCGCTACATTCCCGAACCTCGAGGAGCAGCACAAAGACTTAACAGAGCCATGAATATCCGCTGTTCTACAAAAGGAGGGTGCACATTAACGAGGACAGGCTCCAGGCGCATCGGGAAGTCGGAACCTTCCAAGGAACTCAGCCGGTGGGCAAAGGCAGAGGGAGATGCGGCCGGGAAGATGAGGATAAAAAGGAGGCTGCGGACTACAAGCACGGCAGAGAGCGCACGGCAAATGCCCCACGGCCTCTGCCCCTGCTCGGCAATAAAGTCACTTTGACAGGACTCCTCGCTCTCCGCCGGGCACACGAACCTCCGGCGACGGGAATTTCCCCGCCCGCTCCCGGCCGCGGGGCAGCCCCTCTGTCCTACCCACAGCAGCCGGGCCGAGCCAGCGCTGCTCCGGCAGCGGCTCCTGCCCGGCCCCGGCGGGAAGGAGACCGCGGGCAGCCGCTCCCGCAGCGCCCTCAGCCCGGGGCCGGCACGGGCTGGACACGGCACCGGCGAGCCGCCGGAGCCCCCTGCCGCCCCCTCCGCCCGCAGCCAGCCCCGAGCCCCCGCAGAGCCCAGCGCGGCTCCCACCTGCGCCGGGGCCGCCTCCGAGCTCCGCCGCCGCCGCCTCACCGCGCTCCGGCCGCTGCCGCCGCTGCCGGGCCCGCACAGCCGCTCGGCCAATGGCGGCGCTGCGCGGCCACGGCCGCCCTCAGCCCGCCGCCGGGGCCGCGCCGCGCCCCGCTCCCACCAATCAGCGCGCCGCAACCGCGACTGACGGCACCGGCGGCCAATGGCAGCGAGCTCGGGGCGGGCTCTGCGCACGGCCCCGCCTCGCCCCGCGCTCTCGGCGCCCCCGGGCTGCGTGAGGGGAAAGCCGGAGATGAGGAACAGCCCCGGCACGGGCCCGGGCCCGAGCCGGGATTGAGCTGCCCACACAAACAAACTTCTCCGCGCCTCCCGCCACGGCTTTCCCGGCCCTGCGCCCCCCGTGCCTCCGCCTCTGCGGGAAGCCCAGGAGCCTCACTTCTCCTGCCCCTCGTTAGTGCATCAGTGCTTCGCTTTGATTTCCCCCGAAAAGGGAAACCTGCCCCAAGCCCTGTGGGTGGGTGGGACAGGGGAGAGATTTCTGTCAGAAAACTCCAAAGCCTCAGAGCAGGAGAAGGAGAAGTCAGTGCAGAGCCTTAAATGCAGCTTTCCCCACGCCTCCCTGCTCCCAGCTGCACCTCCTCCCCCGGCAGGGCAGGAGACAGGGAATGGGGCCATGCTCAGCTCATCCCCCGGGGCTTCTCCCTCTGCTCAGGGACAGGAGTCGTTCCCTGCTGCACCCTGCGCTCTCTCCCGGCCGAGACTTCTCCAGGAACTTCTCGGAGCGGAGTCCATCCCCTGGGCACAGCCCCCTCCGAGTGCTGCAGCGTGGGTCACTGTGCCACGGGCTCAGTCCTGCCAGGACAGGCTGCTCCAGCGGGGCCCCTCTGCCCGCGGGCTCACAGCTCCTCTCAGGCATCGCCGAGCTCCAGCCCGGCTCCTGCAGGGGCTGCAGGGGATCTCTGCATCCCCATGGACCTGCAGGAGATCTCTGCACCCCCATGGACCTGCAGGGGGATCTCTGCACCCCCATGGACCTGCAGGGGGTCTCTGCATCTCCATGGACCTGCAGGGAGATTTCCGCAGCCCCATTGTAATATATGTTATGGAATAATTCGTGCATATATAAAATATGCATCAAGTCAGTTGTGCTTGTACAAAAGATTCTTAAAGTTTTAAATGACCAGTGGCTGCAGCCGGGGCTGGAGAAACCACAGTTGGCAGAGAAAGAAAGACCTAATTTACAAATGAAAAAAGGTAGCTCGGTGCAGAGATGGGCGCTTTCCGGGGACAATCCAGGAGACTCCCAACGTTTAACCCCTGGTCTGCCGGGGAGCCAGAAAACCGTGTCTCATTCCCATCCTTTCCATGCTTGGACCAATACAGAAACTGCTTTCCTATTTCCTTTATTATCTTTTTCAACACTTTCCCCATGTCATCTCTTTGCCAGCAGCAGTTTGAGTCATTTAGTTTTCCACAAACTCCTGTTTTTTCTGCACACAGATAATCTGATCCCATCCCCTGGTGAAATGTTGTGTTCCTCATTTCAGTGGCTTGGTCGGCAGGAAGGTCAGGAGCTGGAGCTGTCTGGTTGGTTCTTATTCCGAGGACAGCTTTTAATCTAATGATGCCATTGAAATGATAAATGGGTTCTCTGTCTCCTGATAGGAATTTGTGAAAAATGCCAATCACTTGGTTTTTAGAATTTTAAAAGTTTAATAATAATAAAATGGTGGAAAAAATAGGAATATAATTAGACTGATAAAAATTTAGAGTTAAGACAATTACAAGACAATAAAAAGGAAAGAATATCTGAGGTCCAGATGCTCTCTGGTACTTAATCCAAGAGGAATGTACCTTGTGAATAAAGGAATCACCCCTAAAACAATACACTGTTGCATATTCATATATCCTTCGTGGTTATGCATACATTATATTTGAAACAGAAAACTCTGTCTGTTGTATGTCAACTGTTTTCTTTAATTCCCACGGGGTCTTCGAGTCTGAGCAAGGCGTGAAGAAATCAGCTTCTTCTAATAAGAAAACCATAAATTGCTCTTCTCTGGAGAATTTGCGTGCTCCTTGAAGCGAGTATCTCATTCCTTAAACCCCCCCCCCCCCCCCAACACACACATACATAGTTTCTTTTTTAACTACTAAAGCTTCATTTTATCTACAAAGCTACATTTCCCATACTGTTATATGTAGCAGATATAATTGGTGCCGATTCTAATATGATATATGTGACATTGAATATTTTTTAGATTTGTTAGAACACTCTAACACTCTACACGTTTGTATTAGGATTCCCCTCCACCCTCGCAGGTGAGACCGGGTGTATATTGGAAACTGATTTACAAGTAAGAAGGTGCGGCTCCCCAGGAGATGGGCCATGGCTGGGGAGATACAGGAACCCCCGGTGCTGATCCCTGCCTGAAGGACCCGAGATGGATATCATGGAAATCCTTGGGCAGACACAGGTGAATGCAGCGTTCCCTCCCGTAAATTTCATCAAGGGATTCAACAAACTCCAGACACTGAATTGTTCTCCCTCATCACCAAAAAAGAAAATCTCATTAACATATAGACTCTTAATGGAAGAAAAGACTGATTGTTGAAATCTTGGCCTCAGGCAGAATTTTCCCTATAAAAACCGCTTGTGCCAGGATGGAGGTGTGTCGGCTTAGAGGAAAACTTCTGCTGAGGCTGACCTCTTTGTTGCACACCCAGGGCCGACCCCGGGCTCGGCTCTGTTCTTTCCTTGTGGCTGGCCTAGATAGAATTTGATTGCAAAATAAATATTTTTTTTTTCATGTTAATTTGGCTGGACAAATTTTCATTTATAACAGTTGTAACACATAAAAGGAAGAATCCCCATTCCTTCCACCATCCCATCCTCAATACATTACCCCACCAGTTAATTTTTAACACTGTTTTCCCATATTTGGATTGGTGTCTGGGTTGTTTTTTTCTAGGATGACCTCCCCGTTGTCATCTATTTTCAACAGTCTGATATATTAAACTTTCCACAAACACCCCCTTCATTAGCCAATAAACAGTCTCAAGCCAGCCTATTCTGGTACACTGCAGTTTTTCCCCATTTTGCCTGCAGGTACTCAATTTGGGTGGGTCTGTGGCTGTTGACATGGGTGTGTGTACCAAAAATGAACTTTGGGTTCTTTCCATGTAACACTTTCTGTAGCATTTGTGACATGACCTTGCTTGTATCTCAGAAGGGAAAAGACAACAAATGGGAGACAGAAACAGGAATGACAGAGGTCTGGCATGGCTTATACCCCCACCTCCCCTGCCTGTGGGGTTGCTGCCCACAGCAGGTACGTGTGATCTTCTCGCTGGTGAGTACAGTGCTCAATCCAGGCTTGCCCTCTGTTTCCCTTGTCACTCCTTTTTGCTGATTTTTCTAAGCAAGTCCTTTTCAACGCTCCTTTGGTGTGTTTTGGTGTTGCCCATTTTAGATGTGATAGTCCATTCCTCACGTTTCTTCACAAGTCCTCTGCCTCTGTTTCCCACTTTCTCTAACAACCTGAATACCACCTTCTTTCAACTACTCAAAAAGTCCTTTCTCTCACAATACCATTCAACACAATCCACCTCCCTCCAAGGAGATAAAGCTCAAAATAAACAATCTACATTATATAAACTTCCATCAATCTACATTTACTCACTTTTATTTTTCACTCACTCTCACATACAAGGTACCTTTTACTTTCAAACAGTCTACATTACATATCTACACCGTGAGTACTCATGGAATGTTAATCCATCAACCCAGCAGGTTTAATCCTGGATGTCTCTCAACCCAGCAGAATTTTAGGTGTTACTGTTTTCCAACCCCAGATCCCCTTGGACATTTTTAACCTTCAGTCCTGCTGTGTTGTCCAACCCCAGATCCCCTTGGGCATAACCTCAACACGCAACCCTGAGTGCTCTTGGAATGCAAATCCCCCAAATCCTCCTCTGGAAGGAGCCCCCAGAAAACAAACCCCCACGGCTCCTCCCCACCCACCTGATTCGGGAAGAACTTTCTCTGAGAGAAGTGGAAAAGAACCTGTTTATTTAACAAACAAAATACTCCCCAGCACTAAAAAATGAACAACACCAGATGACAACAAAACTCTTTCACCACTCTGCAGAGATGACAAATCCAGAAAGTCTCTCCTGGGGGTGGTCGCCCGGGTCTGGGTGCTGGGGATTGCTCTGGGCACTGGGGATGGCTGCTGCAGATCACAGAGCGCAGGCTCCCGGTGCTCCTCGGTGTTTACAGGGTCCCAGTCTGGAGCAGGTTGGATGGTATTCAGAAGAAGGAAAGGGAAAGAAACAGTCCAGGGAAAAAATTGGAATGCCTAGTTAAACTAACTAACAGGAAAAAGCAAAGGCAAGAGCGGAAGCAAGAGCAAGCAAACAAAGCCAGCAAAAGCAAGCCAAGCCAGCCCACACAAGCCTCTTGTGGAGAACAGACCATGGGGGGAGGTGAGCCAGCTGATAACAAGACAAAACAAACCTTCACTTTCAGAGTCAGTTCTGAGAGCACAGAACAGAATATCAAACATGAACAGAACCCACGATTGGGGATACAAACACCAGAACCTCACCCTGGGACACCTGGGTTTCCACATCAGCAGGAGACAGTTCCTGACAGTCAAAGGGTCAGCGGCAGGGTCCTCATCACACTCGTTCCTTAAATGTTATCTGGCCATGCAGACGGTTTTAGCTACTTCCACAAGTACTTTAAATCAACATTGGCTGTTTCACAAATACCTCTGAGTTATTACTGTCAGTTAGTTACAAAAATGTGAGAACCCTGGCCTTGCTCTGGGGTCTCATGTGGTGATGAAATTCCTCCTCCAACCCGTGCTTCCAAAGAAAAACTCCGCAGGCTTTAGCTGTTCGGTCTCAAGGCAGTTTATTGCTAGTTATCTAACAGATTATGTTCTTGGACTGCGGCTATTTGATCAGCGGCCTGGGTAGAGGCACACACACCCTGACATCCTCTCTGTCTGCTGTCTTCTTCGTCTCTCTCCCCTCCCAGGGCTGCTGCTATCTTTTATAAGATATATTACGTATAACATGTTTACAATTATTCCCCAATACCTACTACCTACGTTGCCAAGTGTTTTTCTATTCTAAACCAATCTGTGAGTGCCAACATCACCAAGAACATGGAGGTAAGGAAAAAGAAGGAGGAAGAACAGGATCAGCCCACTTTCCTCCATCTCAGAACTTCTGACCCCCATGTACAAAGTGAAAACCCCCCTGTACATGTGTTAAAACCCCCCTGTACAATACTAAAAAAAATTCCCCTCTATTTTGTAACTACTTTTACTATACTATCTCACCTTTTGTGATTGCTTGTTCCACCTCCAAAGTTGGCAATTCATTCCATGGCTCAAACTCAAAATCACAACTGTTTTTCAGTTGTCTGCCAGGATCTAGAATGCTTCTGACCAAGGCCTGGAACCTCTAAAAATGTCTGAGAGACATTTTGAGTTCACACACAAAAATAATAGCATTAGTTATTATTTCACAACTACAGCTACTTCTGCAAAAGTTAACATTCTAATGCACAACACATGGCATCCACTTCAATATTTTGCAAAAGCCAAAACTAGTATGTATGTTTTTCACACTGTGCACAAACTAAACTATCAGCCATGAATGATGTTCTGAGGATATGAGCTACACAGGGGCCAGGGCATTGGCCACAAAAAGCTGACAAATTATACTACAGCAAAAGCAGTTAAAAGTGATTACAAATTGTACTGTATCAAAATCGTTGTGATTAAGAATAAGTTGCAGAAGTCAAGACATAAGAGCAAAAGCCACCAACTACATAGTTCTCTATAACAAACCCAGGGCAGGTGTTTCCCTTGCAGGGAGCACTGGGGCCTTCCCCGGGCCCCTTCTGCCCTCCGGCAGAGCCGGTGGCATTTTCCAGCACACGCAGTTTGTAACCAAGAGTCGGGTGCAGCCCAGAAGGCTCCGAGCGCCTCCTCCCAGGCTGACTCTGCAGATCCGAGGCTGCTCTGGGCTCTGCCAGGGCTCTGCTGGGGCTCAGCTCTGGGCCAGGCTGGGCCCGCTCTCCCCTCACATTGCTCCGGGCAGTCGAGTCACAGAGGGAGGAGGAAGGGACACCTCAAGGGAGTTGAGGTTTAAGAGAGTTTTTATTCAAAAACCTGCCATACCAAACAGGCTGTCATAAGAGCCGTAACAAACAGGCTGTCCTAACTACCATAACCAACTAGCACTGCTAACTACCATCACTAACTAGTTGTCCTCACTAACTACTGTAACTAAAAGCTGTCCTCCAGTGCTTCATCTCCTCTGCTGCTCCCTCAGTTGATTTGCTGAGATGATCAGAGGGGTCAGGCTGGAGAGAGGCTTGGCTGATGATAAAAATGGGTGCTGCCCAAAGGATAAAAAATAAAGAAATGAACTGTTACTTTCCAGAGCCAACTTCCTCACAGGCTCTGTTGCAACAGGACAAAGGGAAATGGTCTGAAACTCAGGAGAGGGAAGCAGGCTCAGGTTAGATCTAAGGCAGAATATTTTTGCCAGGAGAGTGGGGAAACACTGACAGAAGGTGCCCAGAGATGTGGGAGGTGCCTCCTCCCTGGGAACATCCAAGCTCAGGCCAGGCAGGGCTCTGAGCACCGGACCTGCCTGAAGATGGCCCTGCTCCTTGTGGGGCACCAGGGGCAGATGCCCTCGAAAGGACCCTTCCAAGCCAAACCCGGCGAGGATTCTGCTTGCTTTGCGTGTGGAACGCAGCGAGGCTGGAGACTATCGGAGGGGCCCCAGCAGAAAACCCCTCCCTGGCGCTGCTGCTTCCCCTTAGCTGCTCGTCATTCACCTGCAGCAGCTCCTGGGCAGAGCAGCGCTGCTCCTCGTCCGGCTCCAGGCTGCACTCGAGGAAGTCCCGCAGCAGAGCCGACAGGCGCCGGGGCTCCTGCAGCTGCGGGGTCCCGTTGTGCCGGATCAGAGCGCGAGCCTGCAGGAAAAGCAACCTCAGCACTCTGCCAGCTTCCTTCCCACCCACAGGTGCTCACAGCGACCCCAGGTTCTCAGCCCCAGCTCCAGGAGCACTTTCCTCCCTGGCAGAGATGCTGCTCACAGCTCATTGTCCTGTGCCAACCAAAAATCCCAAACCCTGGTGCTGCCACAGCCATTGGAAAGAGCTGATGCACTTGCATCACATTTTCAGGTCATCCTCACAGCCAGAAGAGCTGCAACAGCGTAAATCCCAAAGCAAATTGTTGCTGGAGACTGCAGAATATTTGTCTGTGTTGAGGCCCGAGTGCTCTGGGAATTCCCTTCCCCAGGTGCAGAAACCTCCAGCTGCTGCTCCCAGTGCAGGGTCACCCTGTGCTCACAGGGCTCTGCAGCCCCTGGAGAATTTGCCTCTTACCATGGCCCTCGTTTCCTTGAAGTAAGGAGGTTCTCCTTCCACCATCTCGATGGTCACAATGCCAAAGGACCAGATGTCCACCTTGGGGCCATAAGGAGAACTGGTCACAACTTCTGGGGCCATCCAGTGAGCAGTGCCCACCATGGAGCTGCGCCGGTCCTGCTCAGAGCTGAGCTGAGCACAGAGGCCAAAATCAGCTGAGGACAGAAACAAACACTGTCAAAGGCAGCTGGAATGAGCAAACCAAGCACCAAGACGCCCCACTCTCAGTCTGAGAATGCAGTAGTGAAGTCAGCTGGAAAAGTGCTCAGGGCTGTAGCCAAGGGAAGGTGGAACTGGACCCTTAAAGAAACCCTCAGCTTTCGTGCAGTGGCTTTTACTGATTCCCTTGAAGCTTTAGATTCCAACTCCTGCCCCTCTGGCAGGGCCATACACAGAGCAAAGCCACCCCTGGCACCCTGCTGCTCTCCGGAGCTCTCTGCAGGGGCAGCCGCTCTCAGCTGGCAGCAGGGGCCGGGCAGTGCCCCCAGCAGCCCTTGTGGGGCTCTGGCCGGCACTGGGAAGCAGCCCCACAGCCGCACCCGGGAGCGCCGTGCCTGGCCAGGAACACCCACCCAGCTTGACAGAGCCGGCCATGCCCAGGAGGATGTTGGAGCTCTTCAGATCTCTGTGGATCACCCGGTTCGCATGGAGGAAATCCAGGCCCTGCAGGCACTGAGAGAGAACAAGAAACACCAGGACAAAAACCAATGGCCGGAATCTATCACACAAGAAAGGACAGTTCCGAATTCTGCCAGCAGCAGCTTTGCTGTGACAGGCCAGGAGTGCAGAGCAGACAGGCTCCAGGCAAACGGTTCAAGGCAAAGCTGAGAACAGCACATCAAATCCAGAACAGACAGAGAGTGCCACAACAGCAGGAAAGAGAGCAAGAACAGAGCAGAAGTGCAGCGATGCTGGCAGGCCGTTCACTGCAGAGGCTCTTTCTTCTCCAGCTCATAAAAACAACAGAGAAACAGAGCTCTGAGCATGGAGCCACTCCTGTTCTTACACCTGTGTGGAAGGACCATCGTGCCCAAGCCGTGGCAGCCACAGGCAGGATCCCTCACCTCCCGACTGACAGCTGCCATCTCTCCTTCAGCCATGCGTGTCTGTCTGACAACGTCCTGCAAAGTTCCTCCATCCATGTATTCCATCACCAGCCAGAGATCTCCGCCAACAAGGAAGCTGGAAGAGGAAAGCAGTGGCATGGAGACGAATGTGCAGTGCTCAATTCCCCCATGGAAAAGCCTGGAGTGGAGTTTTGTTTCCAGGTCACTTGTTCATGAGGACAGAATCAGATGGAGAGACATTCCTGCCAGGCTGCAGAGTCCTTGGAATCTGCACAGTCTAAAGGAGGAGACCCCTGTGAGAAAGGAGAGGCCTTGGTTGGCAAGCAGGTGAAAAATGCAGTTTAGCAACAGCCCAGATCAGTGTGGAACCACAACACTGGCCCCCAGCTGGTTCAGCTTCTGAGCTCATCAGTTCCACCATTCCCTGCAGAACAAGGCACCACAACCCCCAGGGTTATCCAGGGGAGGAGGCCGTGCAGCACTTGGGACAAAAGCAATCAGAAAACCTTTCAGAAAGTCCCTTCAGAAACAGGCAAGGCCAGTGCAAAATGGACAAATGAGGCATTTCTGGAAACAAGGCCCTGGTCTTCCTGGCATCTGCAGCAATGGAAAAGGGCTGGGAAGAAGAAGCCAATGGAAATAATTTCTGCTGTGGTTTATCAGCACTTGCTGTAAGACACAGAAAACGGGGTCAACTTGAAGGAAAAACCAAACCAAAGCAACCAAAGCACATGGAGGGAGCGAACTGCCAGGCTGCTGTTTTGGGAAGATACGGCTGGGTCAGGCATTTTCAAAACAGGCTACAGACTACGGGTGCCAGGAAAGGTTAAGGCAGGGCCCGTGCACGGGATGAGGCCTGGAGCACTCACCTGTCCAAAGAGTTGACAATGTTGGGGTTCTTCTTGTCCTTCAGGAGCAGGAGCTCATTCACAGCGCGTTCCCCGTTCTGCCCTCTGAGACTCATTTTCTTTATGGCCACCTGAGGGGACATTGCAGACCTTTAACTGGAGGAGTCTGTGGCAGGAGGCCACAGCCAACACGGGGCGAGGCTTTTTGGAGCGACGGAGCCGGGCTGTGCCAAACTGCCCTGGGATGGGCACCAGAGCTCAGCAAGGGCCACTCCCACAGCCCATTGCTCTGCTCGCTGGGGCTGCTTACAGGACACACGGCCAGAGACATTTGGCCTTGCAAGCTCTGCAGAAATGGCCCCTCAGCTGTCAGCCTCCAAGCTCTAACCACATTCTCTGCATCTACAGTCTTCTCAAATGGCCTCAACATTCTCATTATTATTCAAACACATTTTGCAAGCAGGAGGTAATTCTGGTTCTGTGAAAACAGAGCAAAACAGCCAGGAACCCTTTAGCAATTGCATGGGATTTGGTCATGATTTCAGATGCAGCTGCTCTGTTTGGGATTGCACAACAAAGCAAACACACACATCCATTGCTCAGGTGATCCCTGTCACAGGCTGTCACTGACCCCAGACCCAAACAACTGCAGGGTTTCGGAGAGAACTTTGCCCTGAACATCCATCTTCTCATTTCTATCCCTCTCTCTCTGTGGACAGCTGAAGTGGGACTGAAGCCCCAAATTGAGCCCAAGAAGGATCTCTCCCTAATTAGGCCTTGAGGTACCCTTTGAAGATGAAAGGCTGGATGGAAAAACTGCTAAATAGTGTTCCTGTCTGCGGCTGGGGTGAAGATAAATTGGGCCTCATTCTCCAGCACTGATCCATTCACACTTTTAGATATGAAGAGCAAGCCAGCATGTCCTGCTCTGACAGACACCGCTGCCCTCCTTGCATCCCTTTGGGCACTCCAGAAGGACCAAGTGTGTCCCAGCTGTGCTCTGCAGGCTGACACTGCTCTGCCTTCAGAGGAGCAGCCTGTGCAGGAAAGCTCTGCTGGCCCCCAGAGCTCCAGCCACAGCTCCCAGCAGAGGGGAGAGCCCTGCAGAGCTGCCAGACGTGCTGGGCGTGTTGGCACTGACCTCTCCTCCAGTGGCCCTGTCGAGTCCTTTGGAAACGGTTCCGAAAGCCCTGGAGACAAAACAGCAGAGAAGAAAGAAGCAGTGCTTGAGGCCCTGGGAGTGAAAGCTAACCCAGACAGGAGATCTCTGCTGCCTGCAGCGCTCACAAACACCTGGGTGCATCGACCCTTGCAACAACAGCACAGCAGCCACCAGCCCTCTGCCATGGCAGGTGTGCAAGAGAAAACTGAGACCCAACACGAAGGAATTGGGCTGGAGCAAATCCCAAATCTCCACGCTGAATTGCTTTAGTTCAAAACCTGAAGTGAGCAATGGGTGTCTAAAGAACTGGAAAAGAATGCATTTCATCCTTTTCCATTTCCTGCCTAAGACCTGCAGGATCCACAAGGGCCCTGCCATCAGGCAGGTGATGCATTTTCCCCCAGAGTGCACCAGCTCTGTGTCTGTTGCTGAATGTATGGGCTCTATGAGCTGTGCTAGAATAGAGCACTCATTAGTTCATCGCTGGTTCCTGTTTCTAAACCATTAGGTTGTTAATGCTGACCAGAGAACATTTTTTGAAGTAAAATATTTGAAGGAAATCTCCTTGAGAACTGTTTTCTGACAGTCACCAGATGGTGAGTGGCTCTTTCAAGCAATCCAGTTCCAGACACAGAAGATCACCCAGGTCCTGCTCCTTGCTGCAGGCAGGACACTGCCAGCCTCAGGGGCCTGTGACGGCTCCTTCTGACCACAGTTCTCAATTCTGATCAGGACTGAGAGACAGCAGGATGGCACCCCAGTGTCTGAAGGTGTTTGGAGCTCTCCTGACTTCTCCCTTGATCCTGCACCAGCACAGCCCCTGGGCTGCTTGTGCAGAAGTAGCTGCCGTGCACTTACCCTTGGCCAATCTGCTCCACTTCCAGGTATTTCTCGGCAGGCTCCTCCACGCTCACGATGTTCCCTGAAAGAAACCACGTGGAAGAGGCTCCCTCCCAGAGCCAGACCCCGCCAGAGCAGAGCCAGAATGCAGCCCCACTCCCTGGGGCCGTGAGCCCCTTGGTCTCAGCTGGGAAGGACAATAAATGCCCCTGTGACATTCAGCTGCAGAGCAACGCTGGCTGCAGCTGATGCCGAGACACACACACAGCCCCTGCTCTGAACACAGGAACAGAGCAGACGTACTCAGCTGCACCAGGCACCACTCCCCTCTCCCCTCTGGCTGCAGGGCTGTGCTGCTGTCAGAACCTTCAGCCCAGGATCCCACAGCGGAGGGAGGTTCCGTGTCCTCTTCCCAAGCACAGGGAGGATCAGTGTCCTCTTCCCAAGCACTGGGAGGTTCTCCATCCTCTTCCCAAGCACAGGGAGGTTCTCCATTCTCTTCCCAAAACGCTACAGGTTCGCCATCATCTTTCCAAGCCACAGGACATTCACTGTCCTCTTCCCATGCTGGGAGAAGTTCAGCCTCCTCTTCCCAAGGCACAGGATGTCCTCTGTCCTCATCCCACAGTGGGAGATGTCCTCTGTCCTCATCCCACACCATGGGGGCTTGGCCATCCTCGTCCCGCACCAGGGGACATCCACCGCCCTCGTCCCACGCCGGGAGATGTCCACTGTCCTTGTCCCACGCCGCGGGAGCCTCGCCGCTGTATTCCCACAGCGCGGGATGTTCGCCCTCGTCTCCCAGAGCAGCGGGAAGTTCACTGTCATCTCCCGGCACCGAGGGAAGTTCACCAGCGTCCCCGAGAACAGTGGGGAGCTCACTGCTGTCTTCCTCCTCTTTGGCCTCCTCTTTGGGAGCAGAGGGAGCCAGAGGAGGGGCTGGTGCTGCTTTTGTGCCCTGTGGACAGACGGCAGCGTGAGGGACAGGAAGTTCTATCTCAGTGACCACCTTATTTATCCTCAGCTGCACATCCAGCCGCACAAAGCAGAAATTGCGTTTGGAGCCCTTCAAACTAACAATGGGCTAAAGTCGACATTGCCACTTATTGTTGGGAATTCCATATTCCACCGTGGCTAAAGCCAGCAAGCAATCCTCTGCCTGCAAAACCAGACCTGCAGCCCTTCAAAAGCTCTGCAGCAGAAAAGGAGAAATCTGCTGGGATCCCGCTGCTGCTGCTGCTGCTGCAAAGACTCTGACAGGAACTTTCCTTCAGCCTCCCAGGCTGGCACTCGGCTGCCACACGCCGAGCTCACAGCTTGCTGCACAATTCCAAACACCGAAGGTTCCTTTCCCACTCACCGGAGGAGGAGCTGCTTGGAATCCACACATGAGGTGCCCTGCAACGGGAGAGGGAACATGAACCCGATGCTGTCAGGAAAAAACTGCCTGTGGTGGGAAATGCCATGGAGCAAGGCAACCCCGAGAGAGCATTTTGCTTTCCCAGCGTCCCTCCAGGAGCCACAGTCCCTTCCCACAGCAAGAGAACAGCACAAAATGCTGGGCTGGGTCGGTTCTTGGCTGGGCAGGGAGTTCCCGGCTCTGCTGCCACAGACTCCCCGCTGGAGGGAACAGAACCCCCCAGGGCTCATTGCAAATGCTGTGCACGCCCCGCTGGCTGCAGACACCCCCTTTTTCAGCTGCAGCTGCTGCCAGGAGCTCTCCCAAAGCAATGGTGCCTTCATGGCCATTTGGTTACAAAGTCAGCTCGGGTCCAGAGGGAGAACAGAAAGCACACAGCAAGCCCAAAGCCACAGCACCGAGGGAAAACCTCGACTTACGTGCCAAGTGGGTTAAAAAATAGCCCGAATAAGCCACAGAGTACAGCGTGCAAACTGCAGCAGCCACGTGCTGGATCATTTTGGCTGCGCTGCACACGTCTACAGACTGCAGCCCTGCAAGCACACAAGGACACCCGTCAGGGCTGGGCTGGTGCTGAGAATGCCTCGGGCAGGAGGATCCTCCGGCAAGGAGCAGTGCCCAGAGCCACTCGGGACACTGAGGCCTCCGTGTCCCACAGCCACGGGAGCACCTCGGGGACGTGGCAGTGCTCCTGTGACATCACAGCAGCAGCTCACGCAGAAACCGCCCGGAAGGTTCTCCTGGGTCACAAAGGAGCACAAAGAACCCTCCCAGGGCACAGCCTATTGCCCAAAGGCTCCAGGAGGAGCTCTGAAAATGCAGCAAACAGGGACACCCCATAGCCCAGCCTGAACACTGAGGAGGAACAAGGACGGGAGCACAGCAGAGGAAACAGGACCTTTAGTCACTGCTACTTCTGACTAAAGCCAGCAAGCCGTGTTCCCGCTGGGATCTTTGTTCTCGCTCTAAAAACAAGCAAGGTGCTCCACTCTAAATATACAGAAGGCAGGAACTGGGCAGGAGGTGGGATTAGGAAGGAGGAGGAGGAGGGAGAGAGGAAAAGAAGGAGGAAGATGAGGATCAGGAGCAGGAAAAGGAGGAGAAACAGGAGGTTCCAGTGCCCCCTGAGGCCGCAGCACCCTTGGCCCCGGGACCATCGCCCCCAGCTCATCCTGCAGGTGAGAGGGGAGGGGGAGCTCGCCCCAAATCTATCGGGGGGTCCCTGAGAGGGTTTTTTATTGGGGTGTGTTGGGAGCTTGCAGATTGTGGAATTGAGCCCCAGATGTCGTCTGGGAGGCCCAAATAAACCCTGGGAGGTTTTTTTCTGTGTGTGTGTGTAGGTTTGGATCTTGCAGGACCCCAAAGCTGAGCCCCTTGGGGGATCTTTGGGAGTCCACGAGGCCATTGCCCAGTGTCACCAGGGGGAGGACATTGGTCCTGGGGACCCCCGGGGGAGCAGAGGAGGGGAACCCCTGGGACCCCCGGAGTGGGGAGAGCAGAGAGGGGCGATCCTGGAGCTGGGGGACCCCCGGCTGGCTGGAAAGGGGGGGAGCCTGGAGAGGAGGGACCTCTGGGACCCCTGGGATCTCAAAGTAGAGCATCAGGGGAGAAGGGACCTCATGGAGCCCCAACAGCCCCTGGATCATCCCTAAGCAGGACACCTGAGAAGGGGGAACCCCTGGAGCCATTGGACCCGCATCATCTCAAGGAAAGGAAACCTCTGGAACCCCAAAATTGAAGAGATCAGAGATAGGGAACTCCTGGGAGAGTTGTTTTGGGCTGAACCTTGATATTGTGGAGATTTTCATGGACACAAGAGGCCTGCTGAGTTCTAGGGATGGACTTGGGCAGGAGGAACTTCCAGTCCAAGGTGCTCTCCTCTTGTTTTTCCCCCAAACCAGGATTTGTCATTCCCTGCGCGTGGCTAGATGGAGGAGGAGGAAAAGCCCCGGAGATGCTGCAGGAGGAGGAGCTGCAAACCCAGCCCAGGGAGCTGCAGGGAGGAAAGAGCCCCCCTGAGCCAGGAAGGCGGGCGGAGATCCAGGCAGAGCTCGGAGCTGGTGGAGAAGCCTCGTGGCAGGGAGAAGCCCCACAAGTGCTTGGAATGTGGGAAGGGTTTCAGCTGGAGATCCAGCCTCATCCGGCACCAGAGGATCCAAACAGGGGAACGGCCCTATGAGTGCTTGGAATGTCAGAAGAGCTTCAGGTGGAATTCAGAGATCGTCACTCACCAGCACTTCCACACTAGGGAGGCCCTGCGGGTGTCCTGAGTGGGGGCAGAGCTTCGTGCGCTGCTCCAGCTCCATCCCCATGGGAGGATCCGGGCTGGATGATCCCCAGTTGTTGCAGCCTGAGCTGCTACAAGGAGAGTCCAGGGTAAAGAAGCAGAAAAGGCCTTTGCATGGTATCCACGGATGTTTGATTCAGCCACGCCGTGAGATGTTCAGGGTTTTCCCCAGCACACCCATCCCCCTGCTCCAACTCTCAGCTCTCCCTGTCCTGAGGAGTCGGGGTGGGGGTGACCCTGGTCCCTGGGCAGTACAAAGATGAGGCCCAGTCAGGGAACAGGGAGGGAGTGGCCCAGGGACACAGGAACAGACACAGGAACAGGGAAAGGAGCAAACGGAGTCCAACAGCCCCTTGAGGGAAGCCTCCTGCGTCTCCCCAAACCAGGGAAATGCCCCCCAGGGTCCCCACAATTCCCCTTTTTATATTATTAAGAAAGCTTCTCTGGAGGATCAACTGAATCAACACAAAATGACAAAAACAATCAAAAGCGCTCATACGACAATTTTCAAAATGCAAACAATTCTGAGTCTCTAATGTCCAAATAGATTTTCTTAGAGCTGGCAGGAGGGATGTGGGGTTTTCTTAGTCCAGTTTATCAGGAGATGGAGTCAGGAGCCTTCAGTAGGGACTGGTTCTCTGGCCCCTGTGGCAGTGCTGCTGGCTGTGACAGACTCTGTACGAGGTAATGTAGGTGGTGGTGTGCCTGTTGGAAACTCCAAATAGAAATCATTACCTTTTAAGAAAAGGATGGTTACTTTAGGAAAATCTTCCTTTCTTTCCTCCCAATTACACTCCCTCAGGTATTATGAAGGAACTGTGGGGAAAGGGACTAGTGGAGGGAGGCCATGGAAAGGGGGAAAAGGAGGTAGGAATTTGTGGGAACATAAGAAAGGGGTAATAGGACAACGGAAAGGAAAAGGGGAAAGTGGGAGGGGGGCAGGGAGGCCACAGGAATTGGGGAAGGGTATTAGAAGAAGTGGGACTTATCAGACTGGAAAGTTGTTTTGATATGGAGGTGGCATCTTGGATGGAGGGCGGATTATCGGTGTTCTGTGCTCTTTCAGCTTTTAGGCTGTTGCTGGGACTTGGTTCTTAGTTTTGGGTTTTATTTCCCCGGTAGGAGTGTGGAGGACTTCCATGACATGGGTAATATTTTGCAGGTTTGCAGTTTGGTGCATGTTTGCTACCTTGCACTGGAACTCCACCAGGTCCTGTCACATCGGCTGCTTGGGGGCCTTTTCTTCCTTGTATTATATTAAATTCCACAATTTCTACAACTCCTGTGGAGTTATTTCCTGGGGTTATTCTTTTTTATAGCAGTCTGATGAACAAGCACATCTTGTTTGTTATCATTCTGGGTTATGAAACGGTATCTGTTTTTGACATTGAACCATTTCCTGTCCCCAGAACGTTCATGGCAAGGACTTTTTTACCTTGGCCAGCGGGTTTGCGTGTGTGTTGGTGATGCTGGACGTGGCGCCGGTGCTGGGGCGCTGCCGTGCGGGGCTCGTCCCGCTCCCGGCGCTGGCGGCCGCACCGAGGCTCGGCCCCTTCTCCTTCCCGGCTCTGTCCCGGCCGGTGCCCGCGGACGCTGCGGGCGCAGGAGCTCCGGAGCAGCAGCGGGGCGGGGGCGGCAGTTTCGCCCCAGGACTGCGGTTCTGAGCCGCCCCCGGCGGGGCTGCCCGCCCGCCGGCCTCGCCCGCCCGCCCTCGGCCCCGGGGCCGCGGCCGCCGCTCGTTGTCTCCGTGCGGGACCGCGCCGCGCTCCCCGCCCGTTTCCCGGACGCTGCGAGGGCTGATCATTTCTAGGTGTTCTGGAGAGGGCAGCGAGGTGAGTTAAAGTGCACAGGAGGCCAGTGAGGGCAGTTTGCTTGGAAATGGCCGAACTGGCCACAGTTCAAGCACCTCACGTTGTTAATGGGCACCACTGCCTCCCCCACCCCTTTGCTCACGGCCAGGGCTAAAGCAGTTTCTGAAGAAGAGGCCTTAGTGCAGGTGTCGACCATCTGTGGGATGAGTGGCTCTGGATTTTGGGGAAGAGCTCCGAGAAGCTTTTTGGTTTCCGGGTTGGCGTTAGACATTGCCATTTTTCCCAGGAGTTCATCCCTGGCCTCTACATTATCAATTTGGCGATCGATGGCCTCTGGGAGGTGGTCAACAAACTTAACAAATGTCTCTTCAACCCCCTGATGGATTGAAGAAAAGTTTTGGACAAGGGTGGTTCCATCAGGGATTTTTAAAAGAGCAGTCTTTGCAGCAGATTTGATGTCATCTAAGACATTGTTGGGCAGCATGACCTGATCCTCTGGTCTGCTAAATTCCCCCTCTCCTGCCAAAGCCTCAAGGCATTCCTGGCCTTCGCCTAAAACTTCACTCAAGTCATACTTGGATAGGATTGGCTTTAAAAGTTTTTTCCACTGCAATAATGCAATGGTAATGTAATGGAAGGAATGGGGAATTAAGATATGTCCTGTGAAAGTTAAGTCCAATACATTTTTAAAATATGGAGAATTGCGGCCGTAGTCTCTGGCCGCTTTTCTCAACTCCTTCCCCTCAGTGTGAGGAATCCGCTCCCATCGCGGCTCCTTTCCCCGTTTAATGACGACAGGCGCCGCAAGGCAATCGAGATCTCTCACCAAGTCCAGGTCCCCATCCCACAGGGCTCCTCCCTGATCCGTGTCCAGCCTCCTCCCGGCCTGTTGTTACTGCCGGGGTGCCGCCGTCCTCATCCTCTTCGGAAGGTGGGTCGGGGCGGGCTGGAGCGCGCAGCCTCCGGCGGAGCGGTGGGGCCCGGTGACTCGGGGCCTGCAGGCCAGCATGGCGGGCTTCCAGCCAGGCCCACGTTCGGTTCCGCGGCGTGGGAACCGGGATGGGCTGGAGAAGGAGGGAACCACCCTCAAGGGCCCACTCGGGGATGTGGGCAGGGGACAGAAGGGGCTGGTCCCGACGGTGACACCATCGACGCGGCTGTGAGCACAGAGGAGGGACCCGAGGCGGGGCTGTACAACTGACATTCCTGGAGCTGGGGACCAAACTGGGGACAGGGCAGTCGGGGACAAGGGAGCGGGGAAGGCTCGGGCTGGAGTGGCCAGGGCCAGCCCGAGAGAGGGACTGAGTGGGGCAGGAGGCAGCAGGGAGTAGGTGACAGCCCTGTGCCCGTGGGCAGGGTCTGGCTCCCATCCCACCCATAGGGGAAGCAGGGTTAGGATCAGGGAGGGAGGAACACGGGGAACAAGAACCAGGGACCCAACTTTCTCCCTTAGGCTTTACTAATTTAAAAATCAAATTGAAAATAGGATTAAACTTGCCCACTTTATAATTTCCACCCACTTGTATATCATAAATGCATCACCCAACTTTCCCCCAGAATGAAAGTGACAAAACATCTTCCTGGGAAGCCTCAGGAAAGAGCTCAAACAAAAACCGAAAAAAGTTTTAAGTTTTTCTTTTTAAATGAAACATTCCCTAGTACTAAGGTTGCTTTAATCTGAATATAAATCTCTCGTTGAGCTGGGGATAAATGATTGTCCATGTTCCCCAAACAACCCAAAATTCCCCCCCACGAGGCAAAAGGATTAACTTAAGATAAATGTGTTCATGTGTGGTGCTCTCCCCCGGGCACCTGGCAGCCCACGCTGCGAGTACTCACCAATGCGAGGGACACAAAGGAAAAGCGAAACTTCGAGGGGGCTGGTGGGCTCCTGCCGGTCCTTTGGATTCTGAAAGCTTCCCTTCCAAAGCGGCAGCCTTCCCTCAGAATTCCAAAGGGGTGCCGACAGGCCAGGAGAAACAGTCCTCACAAAGCGAAGGAAGAAGCTCCTCCTGGAGCTGGTCCCAAACGGTGCTTGAATTCCCAAAGATCCCGGATCCGATGACCTTCAGGAGACGCTCTCCGGGACTGGACAACTGTCCAAGGTCCCTGTTCTGGGAGCCATTTGTTCCAGCCTGAACTGCTACAAGGAGAGTGCAGGGTAAAGAAGCAGAAAAGGCCTTTGCATGGTATCCACAGATACCATGGGACAGAGACTCCAGGGACAGCAGCCAGGTACTGCAACAGCGACCCGCACGTTATGGAGCAAAGAAGGACTGCGGTGGGCTGGCTCTGCCGGTACAACCACGAGTATCTCAGCCCGTTCCTCACGGAGCGCCGAGGTGAGCGTGGGGCAGAGTGTGTCCCCTCGAGCCCTGCTCTGGCAATGACCCTGAGGCCCCTCAAAACCTCCCTGGGAATCGCCCCAGAGCCCTCAGCCCTCCTTGTGCCCATCCCCGAGACCTTCTGTCCCTGCCACTGACCCCGTGGCTCTCCCAGTCCATCCCAGTCTCTCCCAGTGCCTCCCGGCTGTCCATCTCAGCCTGGCGTGGCGCTGCCGCCCCTCAGCCAATCAGAGCGCGAGTCTCTGATGACTCATCAGTTGCCAGGCAGACCCGCAGCGCCGCGTGCCCCGCGCTGGACTCGGCCTCCCAGTGCCGCGCGCTTCATTCCCAGTTCCTCCCAGTGCCGCCCCAGTCCCTCCCACTCCTTCCCAGCCCATTCCCAGTTCCTCCCAGTGCCGCCCCAGTCCCTCCCACTCCTTCCCAGCCCATTCCCAGTTCCTCCCAGTGCCGCCCCAGTCCCTCCCACTCCTTCCCAGCCCATTCCCAGTTCCTCCCAGTGCCGCCCCAGTCCCTCCCACTCCTTCCCAGCCTATTCCCAGTTCCTCCCAGTGCCGCCCCAGTCCCTCCCACTCCTTCCCAGGCCATTCCCAGTCCCTCCCACTCCTTCCCAGCCCATTCCCAGTTCCTCCCAGTGCCGCCCCAGTCCCTCCCACTCCTTCCCAGCCCATTCCCATTTCCTCCCCAGTGCGCTCCGAGATCTCTACCCTCTCTGCCAGTGCCCCCCATCCCCTCCCATCTCTCTAAGTGCCACCCCAGTCCTTCCCAGTCCATTCCCAGTCTGCCCCAAGGCCACACCACCCCTCCCCTCTCTCTCCCAGTTCCCCACAGCTGATCCCAGTGTGTCCCCGCTCTCTCCCAGTGACCCCCAGCGTGTCCATCTCGCTGCTGCCCTCGAGTTCCCAGCCCGGCCCCGGCCGCCTACTCCCATCCAGCTGAGGTGGTTCCAGGGCCAGCAGGAGCTCTCTGTGGTGGCCACCGACGTGGTCCCCAATGGGGACTGGACCCACCAGCTCCTGGTGCTGCTGGAAACCCCAGCCTGGGCCAGGGTCACCTCCACCTGCCAGGTGCAGCACGTCAGACTGGAGCACCCCCTGAGCTAGAACTGGGGTACAGGGGAGGAATTGGGGGTGCTGGAAGAGCCACTGGGATATGCTGGGAGCAACTGGGAGGGAGCTGGAGAGAGCCTGGTTTCAACCGGGAGAGAAGGTTGTGGGTTTGGAAGGGCTAAGGAAGTGTTTGAAGGATTCTGGGGAGGGTAGGAGGGTGGGATGGGGTTCTGGGGGTCCCTGGAGGGCACTGGGATGTGACTGGGAGAGGATTTGGAGGTCCTGGGGCAGTGGGGGCAACTGGAAGGAGGCTGTGGGATCTTGAGAGGGACAGGAGGGGCTTTGGTGGGTCCTGGGAAGGTGAGGAAGGGATCAAGAGGGAGGTTTCAGGGGATCCTGAGTGGGTTGGGAGCGACCAGTAGGGTGCTTGGAGGGGCTTGGGTGCCTGTGAGAGTTTTTGGGAGATCCTGACCCCTGTGGAAACCGCAGAGATGCTGCTGGATGCTGCCGCAGCAAGATGCTGACAGGAACTGGAGACTCCCGAGTTCGGTTTTGTCCTCCTGGCACTGGGGATCGGGTTCTACCGGCGCAAGGAAGTCTGAGGGATTCCCTGAATCATGTTCTCCCTCCTCTGGAGTGTGTGTGCTCCCCGGGGCCCCCAGTCAGGTGTCATCCCCTTTTCTCTGCCCACAGAGCTCCTGAGCCGCCGGCGGCCGCAGCCCCTCCCCGTGGCCCCGGGCCCGGCCGGGACCCCCCACTCCATCCCCACGCTGATTTGGGGGGGATTGAGTGTCCCCCAGCCCTGCTGTCACTCTGCCCCTGCCCGCCTGCTCCCAGTGTTCCCAGTAAAGCTTCCCAGTTAAACCCAGCCCAGTTCATGGGGGCACTGGGGAGGGACTTGGGGGGACCCCACGGCGGGGCCGGCACTGGGCAGGGAGGGCGGGTCCAGGTGGGGAACACTGCCTGCTGCGGGTCTGCCCGGCAACTGGTGAGTCATCAGCCCTGCTCGCTCTCATTGGCTGACTCTTCTCCACCGCGTTCTCTCATTGGCTGAGGAGAGGCCCGGCAGTGCAGAGAAGGAACGGGAGAGATCCCGCCCCGAGCACCGGCACGGGGACAACAGACCCAGCCTGGGCACAGGGAGGGAATTTATTACCAACCAAACCACGGCAGCACCAGGAGAAGGGAAAGAAATCCCTCCAGCACCTTCCCCCACCCAACGGGGATCACCCACAACAGGGTTATCCACCATGGAGAGACGGGGACATCCGAGTTTAGACCAAAGCCAATTCTATTGACTGTACCAGGTGTTTATACAGGGATTTACTTGTATGGTGCTTATAGAGGGCTCTGTTTTTGGTAACAATTTCCCATTGATTACACATTCTTTGTGACATCCGGTCACCTGGGAACATTTATCTTATCACAAAGTCTCACACCATGTTGCTTGGTCAGTCTTCTTGCCCAGGGAGACTGAAACTGTGTCTGTGTCTCCCACAGTTTCTGCTCAGTCAGGCCTCAGGTATCAAGCCCCTTTATCAGCTCCATTGCTTTACTCTCTGTTTTATTCCCCATACCGGGGCACCAGGGCTCTGCCCCACGGGGGTCACTGGGGATCATCCAGCCCGGATCCTCCCATGGGGGATGGAGCTGCAGCAGCACACCAAGCTCTTCCCTCACTCTCTTCCCTCACTCCAAGCTCTTCCCTCACTCAGGGCACTCACAGGGCTTCCTTTAGTGGTGCCTCCGTTGGTGCTGGGTCAAGTCTGAGCTCCTGGAGAAGTTCTTCCCACACTTCCCACACTCGTAGGGCCTCTCCCCAGTGTGGAAGCGCCGGTGCACGGTGAGGCTGGAGTTTTGCTTGAAGCCCTTCCCGCAGTCGGGGCAGCGGTAGGGCCTCTCCTCTGTGTGAATCCGCTCATGCTTGAGGACATCAGAGCTGGTGTGAAACCTCTTCCCACACTGGGGACACTCGTAGGGCCTCTCCCCAGTGTGGATGCGCTGGTGTATTCTCAGGGCAGAGCTCCACACAAAGCTCTTCCCATATTCCAAGCACTCGTAGGGCCGTTCCCCAGTGTGGATCACCTGGTGCCAGTTCAGGCCAGACATGTCTTTGAAGCTCTTCCCACACTTCCCACACTCGTAGGGCCTCTCCCCAGTGTGGATGCGCCGGTGCACGGTGAGGTCAGAGTTGTGCTTGAAGCCCTTCCCGCAGTCAGGGCAGTGGAAGGGCCTCTCCTCTGTGTGAATCCGCTCATGGAGAAGGAGATGGGAGCTTCTCTGAAACCTCTTCCCACACTCTCCACACTCATAGGGCCTCTCCCCAGTGTGGATCCTCTCGTGCCGGATCAGGTGGGAGCTCCACCTGAAACCCTTCCCACATTCCAAGCACTTGTGGGGCTTCTCCCTGCCATGAGGCTTCTCCACCAGCTCCGAGCTCCGCCAGGATCTCCGCCCGCCTTCCTGGCTCAGGGGGGATCTTTCCTCCCCACAGCTCCCTGGGCTGGGTTTGCAGCTCCTCCTCCTGCAGCATCTCCGGGGCTTTTCCTTCTCCTCCATCCAGGCACACCCTGGGTATGACAAATCCTGGTTTGTGGGAAAAAACAAGAGGAGAACACCTTGGACTGGAGGTTCCACTTTGCCCAAGTTCATCTCAGGAAGTCATTTGGAATCTTGTGTCTGTAAGAACCTCCAAAACACCAAGATTCAGCCCAAAAATACCGCAAACTTCCAAGACACACATCAAAAACTCCCTAAACACCACAACTCAGGAAAAACCTCCTCCAGGATATAAATATTCAGCTGCCACATAAAACCAAAGCACCAACATTTAGCCCAAGCAAGCTCAGAAACACCAAGATTCACCCCGTGAAGATCGTGGATCCCCCTCCACAGTCACCTGCTGCATGTGGGGGGAGCAGCGCTCCTGGGCTGGGGGGAGGCTGCAGACACAGGGAGGGGTGGAACCTTCTGCTGCTTCCTCTTTCTGCTCCTCCTCCTCCTCCTGTGTCTCTGCTCTTCCTCACACTCCTCTTCCTCCTGCTATTCCTCCTTCTCCTGCACAATCCCACCTTCTCCTGCCACCTGCATCGTTTGACCATTTTGTTCCTCAAGCCTGCTTCTCCTTCCCTTCTCCTCCTGCCCCCAGGCCCAGCACCCACTGCCGGCTCCCTCTTCCCCCCACACCCACAGCATCCCAGCGCAGGGGCAGGGATGGAGCTGGGGCAGGTCGGGCTGGGGCAGCGCTGGGCTCTCGGCCGCTCCCGCCCGCACTCGGTCCCCACTGCAGCCGCTCCCGCCAGGACAGCGCGGGGGGGCCCGGCCTTGGCGCTGCCCCACTCCCACCTCCCCAAATTCCCCTCGCGGGGCCATGGGGCCGAGGGGGGGCGCAGGTGGGTCCAGGTGGGGAACGCGGGGAGCTGCGAGTCTGCCTGGCAACTGGTGAGTCATCAGCGCCGCGGGCTCTGATTGGCTGAGCTCTGCCCGAGCCCTGGGGCTGCAGCACAGAGGGGACACCCTGCTCCAGGGGGGATGTCCCACAAACGGGGGACCCCATGGAAGGAACAACAGGAAAGTGTCTTTACAAACAGATGCTCTGAAGCTGCTCGGAGATAGGGCCAGGGACCTGTTCATAAGGAAGTGACAGGAGAAGCCATCGGTTTCAGGAAATGTTATTAATTGATGACACAGACTGCTGCTCAGCCAAGGTCCTGCTCAATTCATGAATTTCCAAAAGAACAACAAAGACTTAACAGAGCCATGAATATCGTTTGCTATATAAAAGCAGGGAGCATATCAAGGTGGGTATGTAGTAGGTGGACTGAGAAGTCTGTACCTCTCAAGTTCTTCAGCCAATGGGGAAAGAAGAGGGAGATGTGGCAAGGAAAATTTGGATGAAAAAGACACTGTGTCCTCCAACAATTGGAGAGATCCCATGGGGAATGTCCCTTGGCCTCTCCCATTTTTAGGAATGAATTTAATTTTACAGGACTCCTCTGTCTGATTTTGGGACAAAATCCTTTGGTGATGTCAAATTTCCCGCTCACCCTGGGGTTCATCCCGAATTCCTTCCACCATCCAGGGTGGTGGTCAGGGAGTTCAGCTGAAGGTGCCTCACCCACTTTGGGTGATCGACTCCCTTGGCTGGCGGCGGCACCGGGGACTGATTGGGGACCCGGGAGTGACCAGGAGACAGACGAGTGACACATCAGGGGGGTCTGTGAAGAGTCAGCAGGGAGAGAGCACTGAAAATCTCATCAGTGAGTGCCCTGGGATCCTCGGGGAGTGAACATGGCAGGGCACCCACGGAGGGGAGAAAAGGGAAAGCCAGGGAGGGGTCCTGGCCAAAGGGATGATGATCCCAAAATGTCTCTGAAGGGTCCTTTGGGAGAATGCTGAAATAGTTTGCACATTCACTCAGAGCTAATTAAGGACATGGACATCAAGTGTGACAATAAGGGAAAGGGAGAAGGGATTTGGACAACAGGTGATGGATGGTGTTGGTGTGCTGGGAAGGGATTGGGTGATGGGGAGTGCAGCAATATGGTTCAGGCAAGAAGCAGCAGGAGGAATCTATGTGGTAAGAAAAAGGATGATGGAAAAGAGGGAACAGAAAAAATACTCAGGTTTGGGATGATTTTCAGCAGGGTCTTTTCCTCAGAATTTCCCAGCTGATACTTTCAATTCCCAGTTGCCCAAGACAGGAAAAGCAGGAGGTCAGGATGCCAGGGGTTTCTCTGCGGTGGCAGCGGCAGCACCGGGCGCAGAGGTGCGGCACCGGGAGCACGGGCTGGGGCCTGTGGGGAGCTGCGGGGCCGGGCCGGGGCTGTGGGGCAGCCGGGGCTCAGCGCCGGGCGCTGCCTGACCCCACCAGCCCCGGGCAGGGCCGGCAGTGGCCCCCGGCCCCCAGGAGGCTGCGGGACGCCCCGGCCGCTGCCCGGCCCCGGGGAGCTGCCGGCCCTGCCCGCCGGGGGGGCCGCCTTTGGACACTGCGGCAGGACAGGCACCGGCTCTGCCACACGGGCTGGGCAGGGACCCTGAGCACAACGGGGAAAACAAAGGAACACCTGGGAAATGCAGAGTGCACATGGAAGGATCAGGATTTGCTGTTCAGGATTTGCTTTGGGTCCCTGCAGAAAGGAAAGGTTTTGCAGAAAGCTCAGCAGCTCTCAGAGGATGAGCACCCACAGGCAGTGACCGGGGCTGCAGGAGTGGCACAAGAAGGCCCTGCAGCACTTGGGCACAAAGGCACAGCAGCTGAAGGCGAGAAGGGATGAGCAAAAGGCCAAGCTGAAGGCAAAGGCCATGGCAGAGTTCCCACAGCCCCTGAGGGATCAACCCCAGGGCCCAAGGGGGCCCCAGCACCCAGGGCATGACGGGGTCGGCCACAAGCACCTGGCAGAGGCATTGCCCTCCTGGCCAGGGCAGAGCCCACCCAAACAGCCCCTGGGAAGGAGTCAGGGCTCCAGCTGCAGCCCACAAGGACACTGCAAGCACAGACAGCAGCACCCTCAGCAGGAGCAAGTCCACCCCTGCATCGACATGGATTGTCAGGGCTCTCTGAGCTCCCATCCCACCGGGGACCCACCACACTGGAGCCCTGGAGAACATTCAGGCTGGGTCTGCATCCAGAGGAGGCCTCTCCTGATGGACACAGGGGCCTCTCCATCCACTCTGAATCTTACACCTAAGCGGGACAACTGCTAAAATGTCTTTTGAGTATTCAGGGGAGAAGTAGGAAAGAGGAGTGGCTTTATTCAACCACTTCTAGCATATGTGGGAAAGGGTTTGAAATGCAAGAATTTTTACCTGCTCCTAATTGTGACTATAGTTTACAGGGAAGGGATTTGATCGCTAAACTGGGAATGCAAATTAACATTATAAAAGCTGACACAGAGGCTCGTTCTGTTGTACCTTTGTGTCATATGTCTGGCAAGGCCTATGCTGAAGTGAACCCAGAAGTGTGGGCAGCCTCAGGGAAATGGGGAAAATTAGATATGGAGCCTCTTCAAAGTACTTTGAAGCAACCAGCACAAGTGTTGTCTAGAAGCAACACCCTATTCCAAGGGAGGGAAGAATGAAAAATGCAAATTATATGATTGGCTCATTGCAAATATTAAAATGAATACTATATGCGTTATGTTGGAAAGTAATGTCCTAGTAATCTCTTTTAAGTAGTGCTGTATTAATCTCTTTTAAGTAGTGTGCTACATACAGTTTTTAGCCTATATCATGAGATTAAAATAGAAACTATGTGACATAAGATACTTTTTGTAACTAGCTCAAGGAACGGAAAATATAATCAAGAAATTCTTTGCATTATTGACGCTGGATAGAGACCACAGCAACAGACAATTGGAACCCCAGAAAAGAATCATTGCCTCCTTTCCAGAAAAGCTCAGACTTCCAGGAACCAAGAAGGCTGATGTACAACATGGGGGGGAATCTAAAATTAAGCAGAAACACCCTGGTTTGAAAGGAATGTTTGAATCATGTATGAGATATATGAATATGCAATAGGCCATTGCTTTTAAGGGGTAGTCCTTTATAAGCAAGGTGTGCTATTTGGTGGAGTGCCAGGCAACCAGACTCCATAATTGTTTACATTTATTGTCTCTTATTGTCCTAATTTTTATGACTATTTTCTTACTAATAAAGTTCTAAAATTTTAACAAAAGTGAATGGTGTTTTTCACAGGAAGGAAGGGGAATTGGACAAAGTGCAGGACAAACCCACAGAGCTGTGTGTGCTTGTAAGAGCCTGGCACTGAAATGCCCTGAGCAGGAAGGCTTCAATAGCTTCTGGTAACACCATGTCAGCTAAAAGGGGGCAAAATCAATTCTGACTTCTTCAGCAACCACTGGATCACTTATTAAGGTATTTCTAAAAGAAATAATTCATATAAAAGGGATTGTGGAAGCAATAGAATCAGACAGTAGAACTCATTTTACAGGAAAAATCCTTCAGGGGGTTATTTCAGCTTTAGGAATACAATGGGACCTCCAGAACCCCTGGCACCCCCACAGCTCAGGCTGGGTAGAAAGAATGAATAGGGAACTAAGGAAACACCTTTGGAAGCTGGGGATAAAAACCAGGATGCCATGGGTACAGCTTTTGCCATTGTCTTGGGCAAGAAGAAGAGCCAGACCCAGGGCAGATATTCAATTCAATCTCCCATGGAATTGATCTTGGGAATTCCTTACCCTGGGAATTCTCCACCTAGTGCAGGGTGGAGATAAGGGATGCACATTTAAAGCAGTCTGTGGCCAGAATCCTGTCTCTGGTGCAATCTCTCCCCCAGCAAGCTGGGCTGGCACAGAGCCTGACCTGGCACTTTGCTGCTCCCAATGATATGTATGTTTGTTATAATTTGCACCAATGTAATATTGTTGTATTTGGTTAAGGGAAATATGATTTGACACGTATAATATTTTGTTATTGCAAAGCACACACGCCAGCACTGAGAACTGCCCCCCCCCCCATATTGGTTACACCAATACCGGCTTTCTTGGACAAAGCCTCATTTACAATTTAACACATGTGGCTCGCCTGAAGATGGGGAGATGGGCTGCTCAGAAGGGCGATACTGGAATGCCTGGGCACTGATCATCCTGGTAACAACCCTAGATTGGGATTGCTGAACTCCTCCGGGCTGATACATCTGAAAGCCACGGCTCCATAACTCCATCAGAGGATCGAGGATCATCCACACCTGGACTTGGATTGTTCAACCTTGACTCAGAGAAAAGAACTTCATGAATATGTGGGACTTTGAATGAAAGAAAAGGCAGATGGCTGAAATCCCAGCCTTGGGCAGAAAATTTCCTGTAAGAACCGCAGGGTCCAGGAGGGCGTGTGTGTGCCTAGGGTAGGGGAACCTCTGCCAAATGGCGTCCTTCCTGTCACACACCCAGTGCCGACCCCAGGCTCAGCACTGTCCTTCTCCTTGTGGCTGGCTCAGAGAGAATTTGATCCTAAATAAAATTTTCATTTTTCATTTTTATTTGGATGGACAAATTTTCATTTATAACACCAACATCCAAGCAGGACATGGGCTCTGCCTAAGGAGTGCAAAGCAGCACCACTGGTGGCCAAGTGGCGTGGCCCATGCCAAGGGGCCCCGAGGCCAGAAACAGCCGCCAGCACAGCTGAACACGGGGGGACCCCTCAGCCTGGGCTCCAGGTCTCTGCAGCCCCGGAGATTTGCACTTCCCGCCTGCAGCAGGAGGATGGGAGGCCCCCCTGAGCCTGCACTGAAGGCAGCGCAGCAGCAGCCAGGGCTCCACAGCGGGGCAAGGCCCTGGGCCTGCCCACACATCCTCTGCTGAAATCCTCGGCCTGGCCACCCTCCTTGGGCAGCTCCAGCCACCGGGGCCAGCCCTTGCTGCCACTGCTGCAGCTTCAGTGCTCGCTGGGCCTGCACTGCCACAGCTGCTGGGGACACACCGGGACAATTCCACTCACACTCACACTGCATTAGCTGGGTTGGTGGAAAATGTAGCAAGTTTCATTAAAAAAAAAAAAAATTATTTCTCTACTCAGGTTTGGTTTGCCTTTGCCTTGGGGAAAGAAATTTTAAAGGTTTTGTTAAGGGCTGTTACACCACTCCATGGAGATGAGTTGAACATCTCAACACACTGGGAATACCCCAAAAGATACCCACAAAACATCAGTGCCCAGCAGCAAACAGCAACCAACACCTACCCCAGACACTGCCCCCGGCAGAGTTAGAGGCACCTGGTCTGCAAAAGGCTGAGAAGGAAATCCAGGAGTTCGAACCTAATTAACATCAGAGGCAAAGAAATCTGGGTCCAGTAGGAAACCAAATACTAAAAACTACACAACTTGGAAGCAATGAACATTAAACCAATGGATTTAGACTGGTTCAGACTGTATAAATTTAGGAAAATCTAGTAAAACTCACATGTCATGGGATAATTTTCTCTGCACAGCCAGCCTATGTGTGAATGAAATTATTTCTGTTGCACATCTTTGCCAGAACCAAGGAATGCCTTGACTCTCTAGCACTAAAGATATTGTTGGAATTTTTTTTTTTTTCCATGCAGTCTCAGAGACAAGATTACACTATGAGAATAACTTTCTGTAATAATTGTCCTGGCTTGTAAGATAACATGTATTCTATCTGCGGACTGTTGGAGGTTGGGCAGTTTTCTTATCTCTTCCAAGAACAATGTCTCCCTCTGGGGAGATATCTTCTGTTCATGGACCATTGAATGACTCACTGCATGACCAGTAAAGTTACATCATCCCATTGTGAGATGCTCCACCCAGAGGGAGGAGCCAAGCACCCCTACCTGCATAAAATCTGCACTTTTTGGGACACTGAGCAGCTATTAGCTGGATTCCCAGAAAAGCAGCTCTTTTCTCTGCTGGATTCCCAGAGGAAGACCAAGCCCAACTACTACCAGACCTCCAAAGAAAACTCCACCCTTCTAGAGATCACCAATCCAGCAGCATTTCATCTGCCACTCCAGGAAAAACAGCCACCATTTAACTAGACTACTGCCAACACCCTAACTCCTCAGGGTGTTAGGTTTCTGACTCTATCACTAGTTTTGTTTGTACTAATTACATTTTTATTGTTATTATTTTTATTTAGTTTTTCTCCTAATAAGGTACTGTTATTCCCATTCCCATATCTTTACCTAAGAGCTTTTTTTGAAATTGTGGTAATTCGGAGAGAGGGAGTTTACCTTTTCCATTTCACAGGAGGCTCTTGCCTGCTTTCACAGACTCCTGCCTTTCCAAACCAAGACAGAGCCCTTGGACAATCTTCCACCCCTGTACCTGAATTCTCCTCCCCAGGCTCAGGCCCCTGTGCCTGCACCAGCGGGGCGCCCGCCTCAGCCTGCACAGGCACAGGCACCGCCGTGTAACACACAGCCCTCGGCTCCGGTGCTGCCAGACCCATCAGGTCCCTCCCAGCCCCACCTGCACCACAACAGGCAGACGATCCCGGGCACACACCTCCCCCTGGGAAAACTGCTTATCCTCCAGCTAGCAGAACACGGTGCAAGACACGGAGGGAAAACCATGACAATAGTGAGGAGGAAGGGGACAGACCCAGTCTTTACCCTCTAAGGGAAGTACCAACCGCTCCCGGAGTCATTGGGTACGTAAATGTGCCGATCAATATGGGAGATGTAAGAGCTTTCAGCAAGGAAATGCGGAAATTAATGGATAATCCTCTCGGGGTGGCAGAGAGGCTGGATGAATTTTTGGGGAACATCATCTATTCATATGATGACATCTGCGCCATTCTAAGGTCGTTATTCAACGCCGAGGAACGGGACATGATACGGCAGGCTGCAATAAATGATTGAGAACACAGGAATCCCCAGGGAGGGAGTGGCACAAGAGAAAGCCTGAACAGAGGCCATCATAGAACACCCAGGCAGAGAAGGATCAGTCTAAAATGATAGGGCTAAGGAACATGGTAATACAGGGAATTTGGGGGATGGTACCAAAGGGACAGAACATTAGTAAAGCATTGGGGGAATGCCAGGGGAGGGATGAAATACCCACCAAATGGCTGGAGAGGCTGAGAAAGAGTCTCCAAATGTATTCGGGCAACGACCCTAATTCACCTGTCAGGGGTATTCTGTTTAAAACACAATTTGTTGCTAAATCATGGGAGGACATATGGAAAAAGCTAGAAAAAAGAGAAACTTGTCAAGAGAAAAGCCTCCAAGAATTGTTAAGGGAGACACAGAAGGTTTACATGAGAAGGAATGATGAAAAATAAAAAGCACAGGCAAGGATACTGGTGGCGCGATAAGGGAAGTGCAAAAACAGGAGCAGATACAAAATCCCGGAAAGCTGGCACAAACACAACAGCCCCAGGGAAAACCTAACCCCTCTCAGAAGAAAGGCATAAACAAACAGGTTAGCAGCCCTGAGTGCTTTTACTGTCAACAGAAAGGGCACTTCAAAAGAGACTGTAAGAAGAGAATGAAGGATGAACAGATCTTCCAGGAGGATTAGAGGTGTCAGGGGCTTTATAATTTGGGGTCCAGAACACCTGGAGAGCCCTTGATAAAATTAAAAATTAGACCCCAAAAACAAGAATTGGTGGTTTTGGTCAATTCAGGAGCAGAAAGAACTACAGTTCAGCGACTGCCACCTGGATGTACTAAAAGCAAGGATTCAATGGTGGTCATTGGGGCTAAAGGGGAACCCTTTAAGGTTCCGGTTTTAACAAATGTGGAAATAGAAAATAAGTTTTATCAGGGGAACATAGTACTGGTAGAAGAAGCAGATTATAATTTGCTGGGGGGGGATCTAATGGTAGCTCTGGGGATAAGCCTGATAGCACAGGACTCCCAGCTCACAGTAAGTTTATACAAAATAACCGCTGAGGACAAAAATTAGATAAATCCCAAAGTGTGATTTGGGAAGAGGCAGGGAGGTTAAACACTCCACTCAGGAAGAGGCGGGGAGGTTAAACATGGAGCCAATTCACACTGAGATCCAGAGACCGGAGGATCCAATCAGGATTAAACAGTACTGCATTCCCATGAAAGGCAGGAATGGACTGAAGGCTGTAATAGAAGATCTAATAAAGAAAGGCACATTGGAACTGTGCATGTCAAGACATTACACTCCTATCTTGGCAGTACAGAAGGCGGATGGTAATTACAGGCTGGTGCAAGATTTGAGGGTGGTAAATCTATTCTCTATACTCACCAAACCTATTTGGACAAGCCCTTGAAAAACTCCTAAGTGAGTTTGTGCCCGTTAAAGGGACCAAATTACTACAATACGTAGATGACCTATTGGCAGCCGGACTCAGGGAGGAGGATGTGTGGGACCATAGCACTATTAAACTTCTTAAGGGAAAAAGGGTTGAAGGTCTCAAATTGAAATTACAGTTCACAGAGCCTGAGGTCTAGTACCTAGGGCATTGGTTAACAAAAGGTAAGAAGTTGGATCTGGACAGGATAACAGGTATCATTACTTTACCCCCTCCATGAACAAAAAAGGAGGTCAGGCAGCTGCTGGGGCTTCCAGGATACTGCAGGCAATGGATCGAGGGATATAGTGAGAAGGAAAAGTTTCTTCATGAAAAGCTTATCACGGACAAGCTAAAGTAGACAGAGCAGGATGAGGAGGGTTTCAAGAAATTAAAAGAAACCCTCGCAGCAGCTCCAGAGTTGAACCTCCCTGATGTAAAGAAACCTTTTCAGCTGTTCCTGGACATCAGTAATCACACTGCCCATGGGGTTTTAACGCAGGATTGGGCAGGGGCCAAGAAGCTGGTGGGGTATGTATCAAAGTTTTTAGATCCTGTAAGCAGAGATCTTACCAAGCAATTGTAGCAGTGACAGTATTGGTGGAGGAGGCTAAGAAGGTGACTGTTACAGAATTTCTGAGAGAGAGGGCATGATTTATGTCTGGAGTGAGAATTGAGCTACCCCTCAGTCTAGGCCACAGATTTGGGGCTTGTGAGGCCTTCCAGCCTCTGACACAGTTAGAAATTAAGAGCTTGTGGCGCAGATAGAAATTGTATTAAGGTGTGATGCGAAGCACTGGGCTGTCTGGGTGTAAAGTAGTATAGGTTTATAGTGTAAGGTTTAGGCCACTTTAAGACAAACGTAAACAATGTTAGCTTGCCAATGAGAGTGCTTTGTAAAGTATAAACTATACAGAAGTGTATACAACCTGCCATCTTCTCTCGAATAAATGGAGAACGTTGCATTAATCATATTGGTTGGATGTGTGTTCTGTCCTGTCCAGCTTCCCGTTATCTGAGGTCCCTGGTCGCAGGTGACCGTCGGGGCATTCTGCAGCAAAAGGCTGACAAGTGGCCAACTGACGCCAGGCTCCTACAATATGAGGCTGTATTAATCCACTCCCGGGATTTGGAATTGTGAACTACCTCGGTGCAAAATCACGCGCGATTCCTGGCTGGGGAAGCCGCAGGAGTGCCTTCCCATGACTGCGCAGAAGGGGTGGAGCTGCAGATCAAAATAAGGCCAGATTTAGAAGAAGGTGAAAAATGGTTTGTGGGTGGTTCTGCAAGGGTCATAGATGGGAAAAGGAAATCAGGATATTTCCTGATGGCAAAACCAGGGAGGTAGTGGAATCAGGACCCCTGAATCCCGGATGGTCAGCACAAGCTTGTGAGTTGTACGCAGTATTGAGGGCCCTGTGGAAATTAGAAGGGAAAAAAGGAACAATTTTTACAGATTCAAATTATGCATTTGGGGTGGTACACATATTTGGAAAGATTTGGGAAGAACAAGGGTTACTCAATACTCAGGGAAAGAGGCTAGTGCATGAAGAAATAATCAGGCAAATCTTAAAGGTTATAAGGGGGCCAGAGGCAATTGCCATAGTCCACGTGAAAGGGCACCAGACAGGAATGCAGTTCAGGACCCAAGGGAACAATTTACCAGACAAAGAGGACAAAAGCGTGCCTCTAATGAAGGTAAGTACCCCAGGAATCGAAGAAGGGGAGTTTCAGGAATATCCTCCCCACCCCTTCCTGAAGGAAATCGAGGGGTACAAGAAGATAGGAGGCCAGCTAGAAGGAGGTAAGTGGAAATTGCCAGATGGGAGGGAGCTGTTGTCTAAAGACTACAGCAGAAACATCCTGAGGAGATTACATCAACAAACACACTGGGGATTCCAGGCCCTGGCAGAGCAATTCCCTGGATTCTTCGGGTGCAAGAGGATTTATGAACTGGTAAAACAAGAGGTGCAGGGGTGTATGATTTGTTAAAAGATTAATCAGGCAAAAACACGGCAGCTGGCACTGGGAAGTCACCCAGTGGCATACAGACCTTTCAAAAGGATTCAGGTAGATTTTACTGATCTGCCTAAGGTGGGGAGATATAAATTTTTATTGGTAATAGTGGACAAACTAACCCACAGGGTAGAAGCCCTCCTGAGCTCTCAGGTGATGGCTCAGACAGTATCAAAATTTCTACTAGAAGAAATCATACCCTGATGTGGGTTAGTAAAATACATAGATGCGGACCAGGAGACACACTTCACCTCAAAAATTATTAGACAACAAGCCAACGCTCTGGGGATCCAGTGGGAATACCACACCCCATGGCATCCTCAGAGCTCTGAACAAGTTGAAAGGATAAATCAAACATTAAAGGTTCAATTAGCAAAATTGATTTTGGAAACAAAAATGTCCTGGTTAGAGCGCCTCCCCTTAGCCTTGCTGAATATCCAGACCATGCCTCACTCCGAGACTGGAGTGTCACCTTTCAAAATGCTGTATGGGATGCCATATGAACATGGTATGCCAGTGGGGCATCTGAGGATAGAAGATGCACAGACACAGCCGTATCTCATAGCCATAAGTAAGAATCTGCAGGAATTGCAGAAGCAGGGAATAATAACACAAGGTGCCCCTTTAGGTTTTTCCACACATAAAGTACATCCTGGGGACAAAGTGCTCATAAAAACGTGGAGAGAAGCCCCACTGACACCTCACTGGGAAAGCCCTTTTCTCGTCCTCTTAACCACAGGTACAGCAATACAAACAGCAGAAAAGGGGTGGACACACGCATCCCGAGTGAAGAAGGTCGAGCACCAGGAAGAGATGCCAGAGTGAAAAGTCACCTCTCCTCCTGGGGATTTGAAGATAACCTTGTGGTGGCCAAGTAAATGACTGACAGGGATCTGATAACGTGCACTGAACCTCATTGTGAATGTTATCCATTTGTATATTTCAAATGTGAGTATTGTAACAAGGTTTGGGTCACACACTGTAGAAGGGAATATTGGCCAAAGGGTTTATGTGATAAGTGCCTAGAAGGGGAACTAGCCATATCTTAGAGCTGTGGGTCTCAGATTCAGTCAAAGAAAGAAACTGAGAGTTTCTAGCCAGGCAAAAAGCTGGGAAAGAGCTGGGAAAGAATGTAAATAATGCTTTATTTCTCTTGTTTTTCACATTGTTTATAGTTAAGTTCTATCACTGTGTGTCAAGCCCTTTTGCACCAATGCTCTGGGTTGTTTTCACTTCAGAACAAATAGATTTGATCCTTGCGAAGCTCTGTATAAAAGAGCTGTGTATTTTGAATAAATGGGAGTTTTACTCTCAGCAGCCTTCTGAGTCAAGTCTATTCATTCCCATCCTGCCTCGACAGCAACAAGAGCTTGCCACAAGCCTAGGAATAATCAAAGCGGACTCTGAGATCTGCTTTCATTTGTTTCAAAACAGGCTAAGGGGAAAATTGAGATCAAAAGCTCAAATCATTACTGTTGAGTGCCGGAGGTTAAATAAAGTACCCTGCAGTGCAGATACAGTTAAACTACCGAGGTGGAGCATCTTTAAACGGAGGTATGCAGCTCAGTCCAGGTATGACACCACAGAAGACTATTCTTGCTGCTGAGAAAATGGTTTACCTCACCACTGGTGGCAACCCAGTGAGCACAGGCAAAGGCAGAGGAATAATAATCGTGGGGATCCTGATCAATCTGAGTCCAGCAATATGCCTCAAGACCAGCACGCGTTGCACTGACTGGCCCAGCACAGAGGTGTGAGGCCCCGGTGAAGGTGAGGGCTCTGCATACAGACTGTCCGGAGAGCACACGGGGAATCGGAGGCTCCGACAGCCCCAGCCCCAAGGAACTGCGGCAAGGGTAAGATAAGCGGGCACTGTCCCATAAAAGGCACCCAGCAGGGGATACGCAAGCTAAAAGAAAGAATAAGGTGTTACTCACAAAGGGCGACCCCCAAGGACAGGCAGTCAGAGCACAAGGTACATAAAAGAAATGTTGAACAGATATCTGTCCCAATCTGTGATAAATGTAACCGCACAGTATGGACTGGGGGAAGGATGGAGTCAGTGTTTGTAGCATACTTTCAGGCTAACCCACTGTGTTATGACAATAACCACTTGGGAATGTGTGTTATGGGTGGACAGACATACTGGGTCGAGAAGAACTTAAAATATGAGACCAAGATGTCCCTCAAAAATGAGCCAGTTATCTTGGACCTTTTAGAGGATTAGGATGACCGCCTTTGTTTGCAATATGACAGGATGTTCTGCTTTTCAAGAACAAAGAGGGAGTGGACCCGGAGAGCAAAATTAAACAGGTATCACAGGAACTAAAAAGACAAGAGGCAGAGATGAGAAAAAGAAGGATGGAGCAAGAAAGGCTGAGAACCCTAAGCGAGCAATATGATCAGCTCAAAAAACAATATACCAGTTGGAGTTTCCCTGCCTCCGATCAAAACCTATTTGTGGATCTGATGCAAGAAACTGCAACAGAATTGGGGCTGTCCAATTGCTGGATCTGCAGAGGGCTCAAGTCTGCAGAGAAGTGGCCTTGAAAAGGTGAGAGCTTAGCTCTAGATCAACTCCTGAAATAGGATAATGCTATAATTGGGACATTTTGCATTAGCAGGGAGGGAAAGGAGCACACTGAAATGGTGGGATACACTTCATGTCTGTCCACTCCAACAGTAAATTCCTTTAACAAAAGCAGAATCTGGCAGCCAGAAATCCCTACTGGAGTACTCCAGTACCTAGTAGGTACCTAGTAGGGTACTGGAGCTGGGAAAAAGGCACTAAATGTGAATGGAGAGAAAAAAATTGAACACTGCTGGAACAAAGGCTCTGGAGCTAACCTTTACCAATCCTTAGATGAATTAAGAGGATTCTGGAGTAAACCCAAAAACACAAAAGTCAGGTGGAAAGCCCTGAATGGTTTATATTGGATTTGTGGGAAGAAAGCATACAGCAAACTACCTCAGTGGTGGAGAGGATCATGCACTATTCAATTGATCAGACACGTTTTCTTTACCCTACCTCAATCAGAACACAGCTCACTAGGGGCCCCCTTATACAAAACTTTGAGCAGAAGAAGAAGGGATTTGAAAAAGAAATTCCCTATCTTCGGTGGGGGTCAGACCTGGGGCGAGAAGTGGCCAGCAGAAAGAATAATAGAGGATTATGGTCCTGCAACATGGGCCCAGGATGAAAGCTGGGGGTATAGGACCCCAATTTATCTGTTAAACCGACTAATAAGACTTTGGGCAGTGGTAGACATGGTCTCTAACCACACCTCAAATGCCCTTGAGCTGTTGTCTAAACAACACTCCCAAATGAGGGCCTTTGTGTATCAAAACAGAATAGCCCTGGACTATTTACTAGCAGAGGGAGTAGGGGTCTGTGGAAAGTTTAATGAATCATAATGCTCTATAGAGATTGATGACTATAGAGAAACCATCAGAGGCCTGTGACAGAAATTAAAAGGGTAGCACATGTCCCAGTACAAAAATGGAACTCCGTACTCCAAGCATCCTGGTGGGATCATCTGTTTGATGGAGCATGGTGGAAAAAGGTAATATTTTTTTATATTGTGTTCAATAGCTGGGATCATATTCCTACCCTGCCTGATACCATGCTTTATCAGGTCGATACACTCAGTAGTGCAGGGTATGCAGGTGGCTGCCATGCCCACAGACCCAGAATGTGCTATGGGAAAAACAAATCAGGTATCAAAAATAATGAAATTGGGGGAGGAAAATCTACACGGTAGGGCAGCAGGTGCTTTGGCCAGATTCAAAGAGCAGATACAGGGAGAAGGGGATGTCTACAAATTGTACCAGGGAATTCCAAGACAAGAGTGGGATAATAAGCCTTCAGGGAACTAAGAGGATTATTTCCTTCTTATAAAGAACTAGGAAATGAGATAGTAGTATAGGGTAAAGTCACACATAATTATGTAGAAAGTTTAGAAATCAGGAATTACTATGTTTATGTAGAAGGGGAGGGATTGTTTTGTGTATATGGGATAATTCATGCAGATAAAAATTGCCATATATATTTTATGTATGTATTGGTAAGAAATACCCTTATAAAAAGATTTTTAAGCACACAAGTCAGTGTCCGGGATTACATCACAGCGTTGAAACCACCTGGACAAGAGGAAGGAGATCTTCATTTACAAATGAATGAATGTGGCCAGCCCAGAGATGGGTGTTCCTCAAGGTGATTCACCAGGATGATGAATACCTGATAAATATCTAAGACTGAGATAGCTGGAGCCATCTGTGAGATACATCTCAATACTGGATTCCTGGATTCTGGGAACACATCGTGGATGTTTATCACTCCCCGGACATGGTTTTGTTCCCTGGATGTTTATCACTCCCCGGCCATGGTTTTGTTCAGCTCCTTGCAGAGAAAGAACTCCACAGGAATATGTGCAGACCTGAAAGGAAGAAAAGGGACTCTGCCTCGGGCAGGAAAAATCACATAAAGACCTCTCAGCAGGACAGTCGGTGTGAAACAGAGGGGACCCTCTGCTGTAGCGATCAGACCTGTGTCTCGCCCAGCACCGGTACCCAGGCTCTGCACTGACCCTTTTTGACTGGATTGTGGCTCTTCTTTTTTTTTTTTTTCTCTAAATTTATACTTTGATCATTTAATAAATTTTCATTAATTAATAAATTGGAGCATTCATTTATCACAAAGGTAATCCTTTAACTCATTAACAGTTAATAGTGTGTTTAAAAATATGCTTTAAAAAGAAAAAATAAAAGCAGCATATTCTGGGGTGGCCACATATGAGTCATCCAATGGCTGATCTGGAAGAGAATTTTCCTTCCAGCAGCCTGGAGAGGAGCTTAAGAAATGCAAATTAACAGTGCTGGGGTAAAGCATGGACAATGTATTTGGGTTTCTTGCCTGGGGCTGGAATTGGGCTGATTCCCTCTGCCCCCTCACCCCAAACTCTGCCATCTCCCACAGATGGAATTTGCACAGCTGAAGGCAGAGCCCGTGGTGAGGATCTCTGACTCTGCAACAGAAATGGCTGAAGCTGCAAAGGGAAACAGCAAATGGAGAATGTTGGGAAAACTTCACCAAAATAAGGGAGGGATCATCCCTCTGCCCACTCCAACATCTGCTGTCACTGTCTGTGTTTTATAGGGTGGATTCGAGCATGGGGGTTTTGCTACCACAAGTTCAGAAAAATCAGTTAGAATACAAGTATTTGATGTTTACATTAGAGAAAATCAGTCAATTGATGGAGCCCCAGCTGAAGGGAGCACCCCAAAATGGGGAAAAGATGAAGGGCCACCAGAACAAATCCTACAACACCATGGACCAGCCCCTGAGAACCCAAACCAATTCCTATCAGGAGACAGATAAACCATTTATCATTTCAATGGCATCATTAAATTACAAGCTGTCCTCCAAATAAGAACCAACCAGACAACTCCAACTCCCGACCTTCCTGCTGACCAAGCCACTGAAATGAGGAACACAACATTTCACCAGGGGATGGGATCAGATTATCTGTTAGCAGAAAAAGGAGGAGTTTATGGAAAACTCAGTGACTCAAACTGCTGTTGGCAAAGAGATGACCAAGGAAAACTGGTGAAAAAGCTAACAAAGGAAATAAGAAAGCAGCTCATGTTCTGGCCCAAATGTGGAAAGGATGGGAATGGGACACGATTTTGTGGTGCACTGGCAGACCACGGGTTAAACGAATGCTGCTTCTCCTCTTCTGTGCTGCAGCAACTCTCATCTTTTTACCATGCTCCACACCTTGGCAGTGCAGCTCATCCAGCAGCTGAGCCAGGGCATGCAGGTGGCAGCCAGGCCTCCTGATCCACAAACGGCTACAAAAGGACAGGGAATGAGGGCACCGAGAATAATCCCAAAACCAAAGAGGACCCGGGAAGAACAAAACAGAGTCAAGGAGTGAATCTGCCTGGAGATAGGGCCGGGCACTTGTAGATAAGGAAGCAACGTGAGAAACCATCAGTTCAATTAAATGTTACAAATCGACCCAGACAGCTGCTCAAAGTCCCGCTACATTCCCGAACTTCGAGGAGAAGAACAAAGACTTAACAGAGCCATGAATATCGGCTGTTCTACAAAAGGAGGGTGCACATTAACGAGGACAGGCTCCAGGCGCATCGGGAAGTCGGAACCTTCCAAGGAACTCAGCCGGTGGGCAAAGGCAGAGGGAGATCGGCCGGGAAAATAAGGATAAAAAGGAGGCTGCGGACTACGAGCACGGCAGAGAGCGCACGGCAAATGCCCCACGGCCTCTGCCCCTGCTCGGCAATAAAGTCACTTTGACAGGACTCCTCGCTCTCCGCCGGGAACACGAACCTCCGGCGACGGGAATTTCCCCGCCCGCTCCCGGCCGCGGGGCAGCCCCTCTGTCCTACCCACAGCAGCCGGGCCGAGCCAGCGCTGCTCCGGCAGCGGCTCCTGCCCGGCCCCGGCGGGAAGGAGACCGCGGGCAGCCGCTCCCGCAGCGCCCTCAGCCCGGGGCCGGCTGAATCAAAGACGGAAGCAATCCGGGCAGCAGATATTCTTTATTGCAGCGCTGGGCACATGGGGGATCTCTCCTCCTAACATGTGCATCGTGCAGCTAAGAAAGCTGTGATTTATCTTACTAAAACATGCATATTCATTACAAGTCCTGAAAATTATTTACATATTCATGATTATTCCGAGATAAGGATGCGCAAGCGTAGTTGCAATTTTGGGTGGTCTTCGGTGGTCGTCAGGGGTCCTCTGGTGGTCGTCCATAGTCTTCATCACTCTGTCCGCTAGTTGAACTTTTATTTCGAGCATGCGTGGTAGTTTTTCTGTGCTCTGGGCCCCATCTTTTCCTCCTTTCATGATATATGGCCTATTCAACTGACCACAGTCCATCTGCTGAGTATGCATTCTTTACATATCATCAGGAAGCTTATCAGAGTAAAGGAAGCTTATCAGAGTAAAATACATAGCCAAGGACAAAGTTTCTACATCTGTTTGCTAATGTCTAGAATAACAGGATACTGGTGCATATACATAGCACATAACGTTTTCTTCACTTAATTCTTTTCTAGTCATTTAACCCTTAAGTAGTTCTGAACAGGTCAGGTCCCTGTATCAAGTCCCCCCTTTTCTATAACCATTGCAAATTCTTTTGCAATCATATTACGCCTCCATATCTATATCTTTCAACATTAGTTGCTTCTTTGTTACAAAGTAAGACACACTTAATTAAAATCCAGACTATGATAATTAACAATATTACAAGTATTACGGAAATAAAAAGTTGTTTTAACCAATTCAAATTAGGTAACCAGGATGTTAGGACTTTCCACAATTCTTCAAATCCCCACGAGGTGTCATCCTTGGTTACCTCATGGAGTATCTTAGTCTGTTTCCAGATTTCACTTAAATCTGTAGCAATTCGATTATTCTGATCTACATATACACAGCAACTTGTATTTATAATGGTACAAACCCCCCCTCGTGAAGCCAATAATAAATCTAAAGCCATTCTATTTTGCTGCACTACTTGTGCAAGGCTATTTATCTCAATCTGCTGTGCTTGAATTGCATCTATTGTTTTATTTTCAATGTCTTCTACTACTGCTGAAATATTTATTATAGCTTTTTCTAATTCACTTACCCCTAGCCAAGGGAGAAACCATCTAGCAAAGGAATGAAATGCATTCCGCCTTTTTATTAGGGGATTTTCTACTTCCCGTCTAATTCTTCGAATATGTGTTTGAAGCCAACCTTCGGATAAATGATTATGTATAGTTATGTTTGGGACTACGGCTCCCAGGGTGCATGTTCCCACCCAATTTTCAGGTAACACTTTCCATGCAGTATCATTGCACAGCCAATACCATCCTTTTCCTTCTGGAACTGGCCAGAGGGTACTATTAATAGAGGTGGGGGACCCGATATATTTTATTTTATTACAACCCGTTTGATTTCCTACATATTGGACGTTATTACAACTCCCAACTTTATCTAATCCTTTAGGTGGGTTACACCTCTGCACACATTTATAGTAAGATTTTTTAATTGGAGGGTTATGAATTTTTAATGGCTGAGCTCTATATGTATAATTTACCCAGGTGGTATTCTCCCAATATCTCGTCCACGGATTATTACCAGGTATGGGGATGCCTATTAACAAGATCTGTTTTCCACTGTATTCAGGCATATGTGTACATATCCAACAATTAGTTCTATTCAGAGTTCGAGATATACCTTCCGTCAGCGAAAGATGAAGATTCAAATCCCACCGTGCCCAGGCTCCCCCATAGGTCAAGATAATCTGGAAAATCGCAATCTGGTAGGTCCTACGGGAGTAGCAGTCCATGGTTTCGTAGGGGCCTTCTTTATTTTCGAGTAGTGAATCCAAGCTGGGTGTTCTTTAATCTTCACCGCAGTGAATGTTGTCAGCAGCACTTGATATGGACCTTTCCACTTTTCCTCCAAGGGTTGTCCTGAAAAATTCTTAACATATACATAATCACCAGGTTCAAAGGCATGGAGGGGGTGATCTAATCCCCTTACTCTAGTACCCAAAACATTTTTATGTATTTCTGATAATTGTTTCTGCAATGCTTTCATGTATTCCAGTAAATATCCTTCCCCAATTTGTGCCAATTCTTCACCCTTAAATTGAAGTTGATAGGGTCGCCCATATAATATCTCAAAAGGGCTTAAATTTTCCTTTGTCCGAGGTTTAACTCTTATTCTCAATAATGCCAATGGTAAAGCTTGGGGCCAAGTTAAATTTGCCTCCTGACTAATCTTTGCTATCTGTTGTTTGAGCATATGATTCATCTTTTCAACTTGGCCACTTGCTTGAGGTCTGTACGGGGTATGTAACTGCCAGTCTATTCCTAATGCTTTTCCCACTTGTTGAACAATTTTAGCATTAAAATGTGGTCCTCGATCGGAGGATATTGTCGATGGAACTCCGAAACGAGGAATTATTTCATTCAGTAGCGCTTTAGTCACTTCTCGCGCTTTGTTAGTCCTGCAGGGATATGCTTCTGGCCATCCTGTGAAAGTGTCTGTCAGGACTAAAAGATATCTATACCCCCCTTTTCTGGGGAGCTCAGAAAAATCAATTTGCCATTGTTGCCCAGGGCAGTTTCCTTTACCTATCATCCCCAATTTTATTTTGCTAGTTGTGTCTGGATTATTTCGTTGACATATTTCACATTGCTGCGTTACCTGTTTTACTGTGGTATACAAATTTCGCCCTACTATTCTTTTGGTCACTTCTTTGTATAATGCATCTGCTCCCCAGTGGGTTTTTGTATGTTCTGCTTGTATTAGGGGCCACAAAATATTAGAAGGAACTAATATGTGACCTTCTTTCAACTGTATCCAGCCCTTTGTTCCGGGCTCACCTCCTAGATCATTAGCCAATTTCAAGTCTTCTTTTGAGTATCTAGGTGACTGTTCTAAATCAATTGGTTTACTGTCTGGTATCAAAGCACATACCTTTACTTCCTCTGCCACTCGCTTGGCCTCACTATCAGCCAATCGATTTCCTATTTCTTGGTCAGAGTTACCTTTTTGGTGTCCTCGGCAATGCATTATAGCTACTTTTTCCGGTAGTTGAATCACTTCCAATAATTTCAATATTTCTTCTGCATGTTTGATCTGTTTCTTCTGGGTGTTCAACAGTCCTCGTTCTTTCCAAATTGCTCCATGCGCATGCACCACCCCGAAAGCATATTTTGAATCAGTCCAAATATTTATCTTCTTTTCTTTTGCAAGTTCTAGTGCCCTTATAAGGGCCACTATTTCTGCTTTCTGGGCCGAGGTTCCTGCAGGAAGAGGGTTGGCTTCGATTACCTTTTGAGTAGTGGTTATCGCATATCCCGCTCTCCGCTGTCCCAGTTTCACGAAGCTGCTTCCATCTGTGTACCAGGAGTCTTCAGCGTCTTCTAGAGGGGTGTCCTGGAGATCTGGACGGCTCGAATAGGTGGCTTCGATGGTCTCTATGCAGTCGTGGGACAGTGGTTCTCTTTGGGCACCGCTGAGAAAAGAAGCTGGATTTATAATGTTAGTAACAATTATTTCTATATCATCTTGTTCGACTATGATGGCTTGGTATTTCAGAAATCTCTGTGGGGAGAGCCAATGGTTCCCTTTTTGTTCTAACACAGCTGAGACAGTATGGGAAACCATCACCGTTATCTTCTGCCCTAATGTGAATTTGCGTGCTTCTTGAATGTTTATTACAACCGCCGCCACTGCACGTAGGCATCCTGGCCATCCTTTGCTTACCTCGTCCAGCTGCTTGGAGAAGTACGCCACTGCCCGCTTGTAAGGGCCGAGTTCTTGGGCTAATACTCCAAGTGCCATCCCCTGTCTTTCATGTGAGAATAATAAAAAGGGTTTAGAGACATCTGGTAAGCCGAGGGCCGGAGCCTTCATCAGTTCCTTTTTAAGTTTCTTGAAGGCGGCTCGAGCCTCTGCCGTCCATTCTATTTTGAGTCGGGTTTTCTTTAGCAGTTCATATAGAGGTTTAACTATTACACCATAGTTGTATATCCATAAGCGGCACCAACCTGCCATTCCCAAGAATGTCCGCAATTCCTTGGCTGTTTCAGGCTCCGGGGTGCGACAAATTGCCTCTTTTCGCTCAGTTCCCAATTCTCTTTGTCCTCTGGAAATTTCTAATCCTAAATAAGTTACTCGCTGTTGCACTATTTGAGCCTTTTGTTGGGATACTCTGTATCCATTCATTCCTAGGAAATTGAGAAGTTCTATAGTCCATGAGAGACACTCTTCCCTGTTCTCAGTGGCTATTAAAAGATCATCAACATATTGCACGAGGACTCCTTTACCATCTGGGGGAGTCCAATTTTCCAAATCTTTAGCTAACTGATTTCCAAAAATCGTAGGGCTGTTTTTAAATCCTTGTGGTAGTACTGCCCAAGTTAATTGTGTTTTTCTTCCTGAATCCGGATTTTCCCATTCAAAAGCAAATAGCTTCTGACTTTCTGAGGCCAGCGGCAAACAGAAGAAGGCATCTTTGAGATCCAGTACAGTAAACCAATGTAAGGTATCTCTCAATTTAGTTAATAGTGTGTATGGGTTGGCTACAACCGGGTGGATGTCTTCAACTATTTTATTAATTGCCCTTAGGTCTTGTACTAATCTATAACTTTTTCCATCTGCCTTTTTAACGGGTAAAATCGGAGTGTTGTATTCTGATTCGCATTCCGTTAGCAAATTGTATTGCAGAAATCGATTAATAATATTTTTGATTCCTTCCCTGTCTTCTAGCCTTAAGGGATATTGTTTAATTCTTACCGGCTTTACTCCTGGTTTCAACTTGATTACGACAGGGCTTGCATTTTTGGCTTTCCCCGGAACTTCACTAGCCCAAACCCCTGGATATACCGGGTCCAAAACCTCTCTAGGTATTTCAGAATGGCTTTGAGTTTGTATTAAGGCTAGACTCAAAACTTCCACTAATTGTTCTTCTTGAATTTGAAATTCAATTTTCCCTTTCTGAAAAACAATTTTTGCCTCAAGTTGTTCTAGCAAATCTCGCCCTAGCAAGGGCTTTGGGGAATTTGGTAAATATAGAAACCTGTGAATTCCAATTTGTTTTCCAAGCCGATAATTAAGTGGTTTAAGGAAATAAGCTTTTTCCTTTTGTCCTGTAGCTCCAATTACAGTGATAAAATCTTTGTCTTTCGGCATTAATTGTTGGTTCAGTACCGAATAGGAAGCCCCGGTATCAACAAGGAAATCTATTTCTTTCTTTTCTTTCCCTAGCTCAATTTTAACCAGGGGATCCGCTAGGGTGGTTTCCCCCGGTCCCCTTCACTGGTTTGAGCCCATCTGGGCTAACAAAGGGGGCTTTCTTGTCAACTTAGGACATTCCCCTTTCCAGTGCCCTATCTCCTTACAGTATGCACACTGATTTGACTGTAAGGTTGGGCGCTGCCTCTTTTCTTTATTATTTTGAGTTCCACTTTTTTGCTTTTCCAATGCAGCCACCGTGGCTTCCGCAATTACCTGTCCCATTTTATACTTGCCCTGCTCCTCTCGGTTTCTATATATCCTCCAGGCTTCTTCTAGCAGCTTTTCTAAATCTCTAATATCAGGTTCTTTCAGCTTTTGGAGTTTTCTCCTTATGTCTTCTGATGACTGTCCCAAAAATAAGGAAACTAGCTGTTGTCTGCCTGTATCAGAAGCGGGATCTAGGGTGGTATATTTTCTCATAGCAGTCCGTAATTTGTCAAGAAACTCCGTAGGAGTTTCTGCCGAGTTTTGCTTGATTTCATATAAATTTGACCAATTTACTGCCTTCGGTACGGCCGTCCCGATACCAATCTTAATCCATTCTTGGTATCTTTTAAGTAGCCTGTAATCTTGGTCGTCATTTGGGTCCCAATTAGGGTCATCTCTAGGGACGTGGGTTTCGACCGTACCCTGAAGGGTTCCTGCCGTGATTTGAATTTGTACTTGTGTACGAGCACTTTTAATTATTAATTGTTTTTCTGTTTCAGTTAAGGCATCCAACATCAAATCTATATCTTTCCAATCTGGATCCTGATTTTTAACTATTAATTCAAATCGTTTTGCCACCCCTTCCGGATCATCCCGGTATCCCTTTACTACTTCTCGCCAAACATCCAAGTCATTCATAGAAAAGGGAATCTTAATTCTGGTGGGTCCTGTTGCTCCCATCGCTTGCCTTAACGGGGCTTGAATTATCGGCCCCATTTTACTCCGAGTTCGAGCTGTGATGGGAGAAAAGTTCATTTTTCCAGGGACAGCCTCACCAGATTTTTCTATGCGATTACTTTTATCTGATTCATCTGATGAGGTAGAAGGTCGGGATCTAGGGGGGGGAGGGGTTTCCGGGGGAGAAGGGGGTTGGGGTGGAGAACTATAATCTTCTATTCTTTCCTCTGTTTCTTTAAGTTTTACACACCTTTGCCCTATACTGCAAGCCGAACAACACCGTTTTAACCTAGTCCCATTCTTTCTCTGTTCCTTTTCCATAGCTAACACCAAAGGATCCTGGGGTGCTACGTTTATCCCACATTCCTTCTGCCATTCAGGGTGATTCCGCAAAGTGAAAAACATATCCGCATATCCCACTTCATCCCACTTTCCTTCCCGCCTTAAAAACAACATTAACTGCAACAAAGTATTATATTGCAAAGTTCCATTGAACGGCCACTTCTCACCCTCTTCTAACTTATACAAAGGCCACCACTGGTTACAATATTTAATTAATGTTTTCTTATTCACTGTCCCTCCAGGAGTCCCACCTATTTCTTTCCAATGCATTAAAATACAACCCAAAGGGCTCTTCTTCACGATTCCCCCGCTCTGTCGTCCACCCATTATACTATGCACCAAACAGGACACTTTTTACAGCAACACAAAATTCCAACAACAATCAGAATAATTCCAAAAATAAGCAACCAAACCCAGTACGTGTTAAACAGTTCCCAAACCATTAACTCAGAAGCGTATGTCTTAATATACCAAAGTAGTAGACCAAAACCAAATACGATCGTATAACAAACACAAACTCCGCGGGGAGCTTATTCAAAACCAAATACGATCATATAACAAACGCTACCCCCTGCGGGGAGCTTATCGAAAACCAAATACGATCGTATAACAAACGCTACCCCCTGCGGGGAGCTTAACCAAAACCAAATACGATCGTATAACAAACGCTACCCCCTGCGGGGAGCTTAACCAAATGACCGGTCCCAAACAAATAATAATAAAGAATACCTGTGCCGCCGGGGCGAACGGAGTTCTTGTCTGCTCCCGCGGTGATCCGAATGAGGCGAGGAGCCCCTCCGGGAAGATCCCGGGGGTACCCTAGGGAGTCCTGTTCCCAGCGGGTCCCGCGGCCGAGCAGAGAGTCCTCCTGGCTGGCTCGCCAAATTGAATCAAAGACGGAAGCAATCCGGGCAGCAGATATTCTTTATTGCAGCGCTGGGCACATGGGGGATCTCTCCTCCTAACATGTGCATCGTGCAGCTAAGAAAGCTGTGATTTATCTTACTAAAACATGCATATTCATTACAAGTCCTGAAAATTATTTACATATTCATGATTATTCCGAGATAAGGATGCGCAAGCGTAGTTGCAATTTTGGGTGGTCTTCGGTGGTCGTCAGGGGTCCTCTGGTGGTCGTCCATAGTCTTCATCACTCTGTCCGCTAGTTGAACTTTTATTTCGAGCATGCGTGGTAGTTTTTCTGTGCTCTGGGCCCCATCTTTTCCTCCTTTCATGATATATGGCCTATTCAACTGACCACAGTCCATCTGCTGAGTATGCATTCTTTACATATCATCAGGAAGCTTATCAGAGTAAAGGAAGCTTATCAGAGTAAAATACATAGCCAAGGACAAAGTTTCTACATCTGTTTGCTAATGTCTAGAATAACAGGATACTGGTGCATATACATAGCACATAACGTTTTCTTCACTTAATTCTTTTCTAGTCATTTAACCCTTAAGTAGTTCTGAACAGGTCAGGTCCCTGTATCACGGCACGGGCCGGACACGGCACCGGCGAGCCGCCGGAGCCCCCTGCCGCCCCCTCCGCCCGCAGCCAGCCCCGAGCCCCCGCAGAGCCCAGCGCGGCTCCCACCTGCGCCGGGGCCGCCTCCGAGCTCCGCCGCCGCCGCCTCACCGCGCTCCGGCCGCTGCCGCCGCTGCCGGGCCCGCACAGCCGCTCGGCCAATGGCGGCGCTGCGCGGCCACGGCCGCCCTCAGCCCGCCGCCGGGGCCGCGCCGCGCCCCGCTCCCACCAATCAGCGCGCCGCAACCGCGACTGACGGCACCGGCGGCCAATGGCAGCGAGCTCGGGGCGGGCTCTGCGCACGGCCCCGCCTCGCCCCGCGCTCTCGGCGCCCCCGGGCTGCGTGAGGGGAAAGCCGGAGATGAGGAACAGCCCCGGCACGGGCCCGGGCCCGAGCCGGGATTGAGCTGCCCACACAAACAAACTTCTCCGCGCCTCCCGCCACGGCTTTCCCGGCCCTGCGCCTCCCGTGCCTCCGCCTCTGCGGGAAGCCCAGGAGCCTCACTTCTCCTGCCCCTCGTTAGCGCATCAGTGCTTCGCTTTGATTTCCCCCCTAAAGGGAAACCTGCCCCAAGCCCTGTGGGTGGGTGGGGCAGGGGAGAGATTTCTGTCGGAAAACTCCAAAGACTCGGAGCAGGAGAAGGAGAAGTCAGTGCAGAGCCTTAAATGCAGCTTTCCCCACGCCTCCCCGCTCCCAGCTGCGGGATCTCTGCATCCCCATGGATCTGTAGGGGGATCTCCGCAGCCCCATTGTAATATATATTATGGAATACTTCGTGCTTATGAAAAATATACATCAAGTCAGTTGTGCTTCTAGAAAAAGATTCTTTAAGTTTTAAATGACCAGTGGCTGCAGCCGGGGCTGGAAAAACCACAGATGGCAGAGAAAGAAAGACCTAATTTACAAATGAAAAAAGGTGGTTCTGTGCAGAGATGGGCCCTTTCCGGGGAAAATCCAGGAGACACCCAACGTTTAACCCCTGGTCTGCCAGGGGAGGAGGTGCAGCTGGGAGCAGGGAGGCGTGGGGAAAGCTGTATTTAAGGCTCTGCACTGACTTCGCCTTCTCCTGCTCCGAATCTTTGGAGTTTTCTGCCAGAAATCTCTCCCCTGCCCCACCCACCCACAGGGCTTTGGGCGGGTTTCCCTTTAGGGGGGAAATCAAAGCGAAGCACTGATGCGCTAACGAGGGGCAGGAGAAGTGAGGCTCCTGGGCTTCCCGCAGGGGCGGAGGCACGGGAGGCGCAGGGCCGGGAAAGCCGTGGCGGGAGGCGCGGAGAAGTTTGTTTGTGTGGGCAGCTCAATCCCGGCTCGGGCCCGGGCCCGTGCAGGGGCTGTTCCTCATCTCCGGCTTTCCCCTCACGCAGCCCGGGGGCGCCGAGAGCGCGGGGCGAGGCGGGGCCGTGCGCAGAGCCCGCCCCGAGCTCGCTGCCATTGGCCGCCGGCGCCGTCAGTCGCGGTTGCGGCGCGCTGATTGGTGGGAGCGGGGCGCGGCGCGGCCCCGGCGGCGGGCTGAGGGCGGCCGTGGCCGCGCAGCGCCGCCATTGGCCGAGCGGCTGCGCGGGCCCGGCAGCGGCGGCAGCGGCCGGAGCGCGGTGAGGCGGCGGCGGCGGAGCTCGGAGGCGGCCCCGGCGCAGGTGGGAGCCGCGCTGGGCTCTGCGGGGGCTCGGGGCTGGCTGCGGGCGGAGGGGGCGGCAGGGGGCTCCGGCGGCTCGCCGGTGCCGTGTCCGGCCCGTGCCGGCCCCGGGCTGAGGGCGCTGCGGGAGCGGCTGCCCGCGGTCTCCTTCCCGCCGGGGCCGGGCAGGAGCCGCTGCCGGAGCAGCGCTGGCTCGGCCCGGCTGCTGTGGGTAGGACAGAGGGGCTGCCCCGCGGCCGGGAGCGGGCGGGGAAATTCCCGTCGCCGGAGGTTTGTGTGCCCGGCGGAGAGCGAGGAGTCCTGTCAAAGTGACTTTATTGCCGAGCAGGGGCAGAGGCCGTGGGGCATTTGCCGTGCGCTCTCTGCCGTGCTTGTAGTCCGCAGCCTCCTTTTTATCCTCATTTTCCCGGCCGATCTCCCTCTGCCTTTGCCCACCGGCTGAGTTCCTTGGAAGGTTCCGACTTCCCGATGCGCCTGGAGCCTGTCCTCGTTAATGTGCACTCTCCTTTTGTAGAACAGCCGATATTCATGGCTCTGTTAAGTCTTTGTTCTTCTCCTCGAAGTTCGGGAATGTGGCGGGACTATGAGCAGCTGTCTGGGTCGATTTGAAACATTTAATTGAACTGATGGTTTCTCCCCTTCTCTACAAGTGCCTGGCCCTATCTCTAGGCAGATTCACTCCTTGACTCTGTTTTGTTCTTCCCGGGTCCTCTTTGGTTTTGGGATTATTCTCGGTGCCCTCATTCCCTGTCCTTTTGTAGCCGTTTGTGGATCAGGAGGCCTGGCTGCCACCTGCATGCCCTGGCTCAGCTGCTGGATGAGCTGCACTGCCAAGGTGTGGAGCATGGTAAAAAGATGAGAGTTGCTGCAGCACAGAAGAGGAGAAGCAGCATTCGTTTGACCCCTGGTCTGCTGGGGAGCCAGGGAACCGTCTTTCATTCCCATCCTTTCCATGTTTGGAGCAATACATAAACTGCTCTCCTATTTCCTTTGTTATCTTTTTTAGCAGTTTTCTCTTGTCATCTCTTTGCCTACATCAGTTTGAGTAAGTTAGTTTTCCACAAACTTCTGTTTTTTTCTGCCAACAGATAATCTGATCCCATCCCCTGGTGAAATGTTGTGTTCCTCATTTTAGTGGCTTGGTCGGCAGGAAGGTCAGGAGCTGGAGCTGTCTGGTTGTTTCTTATTCCGAGGACAGCTTGTAAGCTAATTATGCCATTGAAATGCTAAATGGGTTCTCTGTCTCCTGATATGAATTTGTGAGAAACGCCAATCACTTGGTTTTTAAAATGTTAGAAGTTTAATACTAGTAAAATGGTGATAAAAGTAGGAATACAATTAAACTAATAAAAATTTAGAGTTAGGACAATTGCAAGACAATAAAAACAAAGACTTACATATGTCTGGATGGTCTCTTGGGCACTTAAGCCACAACAAGCATATCTTGTGAATAAAGGAATCACCCCTAAAAAAATACACTGTTGCATATTCATATATCCTTCATGATTATGTATACATTCTATTTCAACAAGAAACTCTGTCTGTTGTATGTCAACTGTTTTTTTTAATCCCCACGGCATCCTCCAGTCTGAGCATGGCCTGAAGAAATTAGATTCTTCTAGTAAGAAGACCATAAATTCCTCTTGTCTGGAGAATTTAAGTGTTCCTAGAGCGAATTTAGGTGTTCTCATTTCGTAAACCCTCGCATGCATATTTTCTCTTTTAACTACTAAAGCTTCATTTTATCTACAAAGCTACATTTACCATACTGTTAAAATGTTAATACAGCACAGCTAATCAATATAACATAATACATATAGTAACTATCTGCACAGAGCCATATAACATGTATTTTTCACAAAATCATTTTGGTTCTCAGGGGCTGGTCCATGGTGTTGTAGGATTTGTTCTGGTGGCCGTTCATCTTTTCCCCATGTTTGGGCGCTCTCTCAAGCTGGGGCTGCATCAATTGACCATTTTTTTTCTTACTCCTGAATTTGTTATAGCAAAACCCCACTGCTCTGATACACTCTGTACAGCACAGACAGTGACAGCATATGTTGGAGTGGGCAGAGGGATGATCCCCCCCTTATTTTAGTGAAGTTTTCACAACATTCTCCATTTGCTGTTTCCCTTTGCAGCTTCAGCCATTTCTGTTGCAGAGTCAGAGATCCTCAGCATGGGCTCTGCCTTCAGCTGTGCAGATTCCATCTGTGCAAGCAGGCAGAGCTTGGGGTGAGGGGCAGAGGGAATCAGCCAATTCCTGCCCCAGGCAAGAAGAGCCAGGTACATTGTCCCCACTTTGCCCCAGCAGTGTTAATTTGCATTTCTAAAGCTCCTCCTGGGTGCCTGGAATGCAGCTTCTCTTCCACAGCAGCCTTCAGCAGCCTCAGTTGTGCCCCCCCCACAACCTGCTGCTTTTTTTTCCCCCTTCAAATCATCTATTTATTGTTTATGAGTTAAAGGGTCACTTTTAAATCTCATCTAGTTTTGTAAATTTTGAAAAAATCCAATCATTTTGTTTTTAAAATTTTATAAGTATCATAATAATAATATGGTTATAAAAATAATAATACAATTAGAGTAATACGGTTTGGAGTTAGGACAATTACAAGACAATAAAAAGCAAAGAATTACGGACGTCCTAAGAAAAGCATGACTTGTGAACAAAGGAATCACCCTTAAACCAATACACTTGTTGCATATTCATACATCCTTCATGGTTATGCATACATTCTATTCTAAACAAGAAACTCTGTTGTATGTCAACTGTTTCCTTTAATCCCCTGGTGTCTTCAAGTCTGAGCAGGGCCTGAAGAAATTATCTTCTTCTGATAAGAAGCCATAAATTCCTCTCCTTTGGAAGATTTAGGTGTTCTTCGAAGGGAGCATCTCATTCCTAAAAAGAAAACTCCCCCCGCATACATAATCTCTATTTTAACATTATGTTGTAACCTAAAACTACACTTAACACAATACGTAAGGGAATTAATACAGCATAACTTTCTAACATTACATATATATATTCATTGTAACATTTGCGAAAAGCCAGTCTTAAATATGCATTTTTCACAATCCCGCCTCTTATTAATTATAAATCATTTGGCTTGAGCAATATTTCTTATCCTCTTCCATTCTTTGGACTTTGTTGGTAATCAAATAAAACATGGGATTAAAGAAAGAGAAATATCAAAACACTTGTAACACATAAAAGGAAGAATCCTAGTTTCTTCCACCATCCCATTCTCAATACCTTACCCCACCTGCTAGTTTTTAACATTATTTTCCCATTTTTGGACTAGGTCAATACCTGGGTCATAATTTTTTTCTGATATCCTTTGTTTTTTCCAGGATGACATCCTCATTGCCATCTGTTTTCAACAATCTGTACACCCCATTCTTTAGCCAATAAATAGCGTAAAGCCAACCTATTTTAATACACTGCAGGTGATGTTTGGCTTTGCAGACTCAATATTTATTCCAATGCCTGAGCAGCTTTGTTTGTTATCTTCTCTATAAGTGCTTGGAGTCATTTAATATGATTCAGGATATAATTTGGTGTTAATACAAAGCTAGACTGCTGTGCTTGTTTTACTTTTTTTTTACTAATTGTCTCTTTACCGAATCTTGGACTATATTTCTAAGATCAAATGTAAAACAAATGGATCTCTCTCCTTTTGGACATTCCATGCCCCAAGTATTACTACTTTTCCCTAAGTTCTTTGTAATGTGATAATTTTCCCCCTTTTTCCTGCAGGTACTTAATTTGGATGGGTTATAACAGTGGCTGTTGACATGGGGGTGTGTAACAAAAAGGAACTTTGGTTTCTTTCCATGTAACACTTTCTGTAGCATTTGTGACACGATCTTGCTGCTATCTCAGAATGGAAAAGACAACAAATGAGAGACAGAAACAGGAATGACAGAGGTCTGGCTTGGCTTATACCCCCACCTCCCCTGCCTGTGGGGTTGCTGCCCACAGCAGGTACGTGTGATCTCGCTGGTGAGTACAGTGCTCAATCCAGGCTTGCCCTCTGTTTCCCTTGTCACTCCTTTTTTACTCATTTCCAGGCAAATTGATTTTGACACCTTTTAACTGTGGTTTTCCATCATTCCTCAGGTATCTCTCAGTCCACAGGCATTGATAATCCCCATCTACAAAAGCAATTTATTACTTCAGTTTTTGAGGTCTTTCTGTATAGGGGATTGATTCAGTACTCAATACTTCTTGCAACGAGAACATAGATTTTGTGAACTACAATGCCAATTATTCTCATAATTTAAACATTCACTTATAACCCAGCTGCCATGTCCAATGTGGGGATGAATCAAATAAAGTATACAGCATAGTATTAATGGTAATTTCCCTTCTTGCCTGTACAAGTCACAGGCTAAGGCCAGACTATAAGAACTCTTTGACTCAAACACTCCCGATCCTCCTGTTTGAAGTGGCAGTGTTCCTCTGCCAAGGAGGTGTCGGAGGCGTCTCAGGGCTTATTCAGGCAGGGCTTAGAACCAGTGATGCAAGCTTTGCCTTATTTCTCAGTTAGGTGTTATTCTTTGTACCTGCCTTGGATCATGTGGGTCTTCCCAAACCATTACCACCCAGTCCTGGTTGAAAGTCAGTTTGGTATCACCCGGTTTAGATGTGATAGTCCATTCCTCACGTTTCTTCACAAATTCTTTTATTTTGCTGGCATGAATTCACCCTCTTTTCCATGGTTGGGATTGCTGCTTTAGTAGTACCTGGAAAGGAATTCTTAATAGCACAGTGTTAAAAGAAAAACAATACTGCATTAACTTTTACCATTAGTTTTCTTCAAAACTTTCTGGGTTTAACTACAATCTTTTTCTATATCTGCTTCTTCTTCTTGTATCCAGCTGTGTTAATTGCTGCAGAGGCCAATTCTTCTTCTTGTGAGCTATAAGTAGTAAAATAAAAAAAGACTAGGCCAAATTTAACAGGAGATGTATCACATCTCTTGGTTTTTTGCTTTTTAGGCAACATCTGTTTTAGTCTTACAGACCCATTCTTCAGAACAAAAGCCTTCTCTTCTTAACAACAAAAATCAGAAGGAAAGAAAAGAAGTCTTGTTTAAAAAAATAAAGCACATTGTGAGAGTCAGCGACCTCTGCTTTGATCTTATCTGTATTGGTGGTCTCGCTCTCCCTGTTTTTCACAGCTTTGGTTTTGGCTCTGTCCTTACTCACTCCCCTCCCTTTGTTGTCACTCTGTCTAGCAGGAATGGGGGAGAATTTACAAATAGCGACGGTATGGGGACTTTGGGGTGTATTTCGCTCTCCCTCTCTGTCTCTTTTTCTTTCTCCCTTTCTCTCTCTTTCGCTCTCTTTTTCTCTCTTCACATTTCAACATCCACATTCCAATATCAGTCCACTTTCTAACATTAGTCCTACATCCTGGAGAGGTGAGTCTGCCAAACACCTCTCCCCCCCTTTTTCAACTTCCTTACAAATTAAATTACTTTTGTTATGTGTGTTCTGCAGGCCTGTAATTCACAGCACCCTCCACCAAGGGCTACCAGCTACCCACATCTGACAGTGCTAAAACTAAAGACTTATTTTGCTGTCACAATTTTCCATTCACAAGCTTGAAAGGGTTGTAGGAACAAGGTAAACCACAACTTACTTCCAAAGTGACCTTGCCTGCACTAAAAAATTTAAGGCAATCCTTGTTCATGCAATATAATTTGCAAAGAAGCCAAGGTTTGATTTGGGAAGGGCATCTGAGGACACAGAGCATGAGTTTTACCAATCTATAATTTGAAGAGGGAATAGACAAAATGTGGATACACTGGGGGAGACGGCAAGTAAGGAATTTATCTCTGCAATACTCTCTTTTTGACTGCCAGGAAACACTCTCTGCAGAGGTTTCTATGGTACAAACAATAACTGGATGGGAAGAGGCACTCCTGAATTTAAGCTTTGATGTCAAAGTAGGAAACTGCCCCTGAGCACTGCAGTGCTGGAGCACCCTGCCTGCAAACTCACCAGAGGCAAGCCACTGCTGCCACGCTGCAGGGCTGCCTGCAGCACAGAGGGAACCATGGCCAAGCCCTCCCTGCAGGCCTGGGTAATCCACACAAGGAATCACAATTGCTTCATAGCTCTTTAACTCATCAAAGAAATAGGAAACTGTAGTAAACAGAGATCTCCCTCACCATCTTTTTCATATGTGTGTGTCACACACCCACTGTGATGCTGAAAGTAACAAATTAACAGTTTACAGTAGAAGATACTGAAATTTTTCTTCATCTAGCTTTGTAGGTTCCCTTTTCTATATGTAGCCACCTCCCATTCTGGGAAAAAATGAGCCCTATTTTTTTACAAGTGTTTTGTATGCACAACTTGAATTGCTGTTCTAGATGCACTGCAAGTAGTTAGCACTTCCAGAAAAACTAACAAACAAACAAAACAAAAAAACTAAGAAAGCAAAATACATTTGGGTACTTGAAAAAGGACTGGTTGGAAGGAAAAATGTTTCTCATTGACCTACCAAGCAGCTGGTGTTACCTTTAGTTTAACTTTACACACTGAGAACACTTGATTGAACAGCCTGCATTGACTCAAATTAATAGCAGGTTTTGCTATGTCACAGCTGTAAACTAGTTTTTCAATCCTAGAGTACAGTAAATTATGTATTTCAAGATAAAAATCACAATGCAAATTGGAAGAAATTTAGTACACAATTAATTTACCTCCAAAAGTCAGTTTACGACTTTCCTCTACCAGGATTGCAGAAGCTGCTATAGCTTGAATACACACTGGCCAGCCTTGATTTACTGGATCCCACATCTTTGATAAATAAGCCACGGGTCTCTTTACTCCTCCCCACTCTGGAAACAAAACCCGATGAGCTACCCCCCTTTTCTTCATTTACATACAGATGAAAGGGTTTTGCTAGTGCAGGTAAGCTTAAAGTTGATATTGGGGCTAGTTTTAACTTCATTTTTCTTAGTTTTTTGTTAGAGGGAATGCCACTGGAGACAAGACTCATGATATCATGATCATCAAGTCTCAGTTTATTGTAACAGATTACATAGTTTATATATGTTCGTTAATTAGCTCATACATATTGCAAAAGCCGAGCTCATGATTGGTTGCTATGTGACTTGTACTATTATCTTAAAAGTATCTTTATGATCGATACATGCCTGTCCAGCTGGCCTTGCAGTTAGAACAGCTTAGTACTCCTTTGTTCTTCTCTATCTACTTCTACATACCAAGCAGTTTCAATATCCTGCTTTCTGCACACCATCTACTCTTCAGGGCCATGCGAACTTTGCAGCAGTCACGTAGCCCTCCCTATTTGGATTAATTTTACAGTATCATGTCCCTTGTCGTTCAACCATTCCTCTGTCAGGCTCTCTTCAGTTTTTCATTATCCTTTTCGGTCCATTTTATATCATTTCCCTCTGTCAATTTTTTTATTCAAAAATTTTACTGCCTGTGTATATCCTTCAATGCACAATTTATAATATCCAAATAATCTGAGTAGCTTTCTGATTTCCCCCTTTGAAGGGGGAGGGGGAAGGGATAGAATCCCTGTGTTTCATTCTGGGTTGAGCTTTCAACTACCCTTCCTAATCAAGTGTCCAAGATATTTTACCTCTGATTCTACAAATTGCAGCTTCCCTTTTGATACCTTTAATCCTTTTTCCCCAAGAAAATTCAAAAGCTTTATAGTAGCCTCTCTAACTTCAGCTTCAGCTTTCCCAGAAAGTAAAAGATCATCAATGCATTAGATAACTTGTATTCCAGGGGGAGTGGGGAAAGTTTGTAGTATTGTTTCTAAAGCTTGTCCAAATAAGTTTGAGGATTCTGTAAACCCCTGTGGTAGTTTTGTCCATCTTAATTTCTGTTTTCTCCCAGTTAGTGGGTCCTTCCATTCAAAAGCAAAGATTACTTGCTCTCCTGGGCTAATGGGCAAGCCCAAAAGGCATCTTTAAGGTCCACTACACTAAACCACTGATGCTGGGGAGGAACTTTTACTGAAAAGAGTGTAAGGATTTGGTACCACTGGATAGCGGGTCTGAGTTCTTTTGTTAACCTCCCTTAAGGCTTGTACCAGTCTATAGCTCCCATCAGGCTTCTTTACTGGGAGTATTGGGGTATTATGGGGAGACATACAAGGTTCTAATGTCCCATCCTTTATTAGTCCTTCTATTACTGGCTTTAAACATTCCCGTCCTTCTAAAGATACAGGATACTGCCGTACACGTATGGGACAATTTTTTTTTCCTCAATTGTAATCTTTATGGGGTCAATATTTAATCTTCCCCTATTTCCCTCCCCAGCCCAAACTTCCTTGTTAATTCTTCTTCCATCCTCCTGGCCTAGTTTTAAAAGTCTAGCTGTCATCTTCCCATCTTTTGGATCAACCCCTATTCCTAATTTCACTTGTAAATCTCGTCCCAATAAATTGCTACCTGCTCCTGGGACCAAGAAAACATCCCTCATCCAAAATCTAGTTTCTCCCTCTATTGCCATATTTTTAATAACGGGTACTGTGAAACTCTCTCCTTTTGCTCCTGTTACTTTTACAGTATCTTGGCTTACACTATAACCTTTTGGAATATTTAACATAAAGGTTCTTTTTGCCCCTGTGTCTACCACAAATTCCAATTCTTCTTCTTGGGGACCCACTCTTGAAATTATCTCAGCATTCCCCACCTGGACCCACCTGCGCCCCCCCTCGGCCCCATGGCCCCCGCGAGGGGAATTTGGGGAGGTGGGAGTGGGGCAGCGCCAAGGCCGGGCCCCCCCGCGCTGTCCTGGCGGGAGCGGCTGCAGTGGGGACCGAGTGCGGGCGGGAGCGGCCGAGAGCCCAGCGCTGCCCCAGCCCGACCTGCCCCAGCTCCATCCCTGCCCCTGCGCTGGGATGCTGTGGGGCTGGGGGGAAGAGGGAGCCGGCAGTGGGTGCTGGGCCTGGGGGCAGGAGGAGAGGGGAAGGAGAAGCAGGCTTGAGGAACAGAATGGTCAAACGATGCAGGTGGCAGGAGAAGGTGGGTTTGTGCAGGAGAAGGTGGGTTTGTGCAGGAGAAGGAGGAATAGCAGGAGGAAGAGGAGTGTGCGGAAGAGTAGAGACACAGGAGGAGGAGGAGGAGCAGAAAGAGGAAGCAACAGAAGGTTCCACCCCTCCCTGTGTCTGCAGCCTCCCCCCAGCCCAGGAGTGCTGCTCCCCCCACATGCAGCAGGTGACTGTGGAGGGGGATCCACAATTTTCACGGGGTGAATCTTGGTGTTTCTGAGCTTTCTTGGGCTAAATGTTGGTGCTTTGGTTTTATGTGGCAGCTGAATCTTTATCTTGTAGAGGAGGTTTTTGCTGACTTGTGATGTTCAGGGAGTTTTTGATTTGTGTCTTGGAAGTTTGTGGGACTTTTGGGCTGAATCTTGGTGTTTTGGAGGTTCTTACAGATACAAGATTCCCAATGACTTCCAGGGATGGACTTGGGCAAGGCGGAACCTCCAGTCCAAGCAGCTCTTCTCTTGTTTTTCCCTCAAACCAGGATTTGTCATTTCCAGGGTGTGGCCGGATGGAGGAGGAGGAAAAGCCCCGGAGATGCTGCAGGAGGAGGAGCTGCAAACCCAGCCCAGGGAGCTGCGGGGAGGAAAGAGCCCCCCTGAGCCAGGAAGGCGGGCGGAGATCCAGGCAGAGCTTGGAGCTGGTGGAGAAGCCTCATGGCAGGGAGAAGCCCCACAAGTGCTTGGAATGTGGGAAGGGTTTCAGCTGGAGCTCCAGCCTCATCCGGCACCAGAGGATCCACACTGGGGAACGGCCCTACGAGTGTGGGGAGTGTGGGAAGAGGTTTCAGAGCAGCTCCTATCTCCTCAGACACGAGCGGAGTCACACAGAGGAGAGGCCCTACCGCTGCCCCGACTGCGGGAAGGGCTTCAAGCAAGGCTCTGACCTCACGGTGCACCGGCGCATCCACACTGGGGAGAGGCCCTACGAGTGTGGGAAGTGTGGGAAGAGCTTCATACAGAGGTCTAGCCTGTTCGAACACCAGGTGATCCACACTGGGGAACGGCCCTATGAGTGCTTGGAATGTGGGAAGAGCTTTGGGTGGAGATCCCAACTGAAAGCACACCAGCGCATCCACACTGGGGAGAGGCCCTACAAGTGTCCCCAGTGTGGGAAGAGGTTTCGGACCAGCTCCAATCTCCTCCTACATGAGCGGATTCACACAGAGGAGAGGCCCTACCGCTGCCCCGACTGCGGGAAGGGCTTCAAGCAAAACTCCAGCCTCACCGTGCACCGGCGCATCCACACCGGGGAGAGGCCCTACGAATGTGGGAAGTGTGGGAAGAGCTTCTCCAGGAGCTCAGACTTGACCCAGCACCAACGGAGGCACCACTGAGGGGAAGCCCTGTGAGTGCCCTGAGTGAGGGAAGAGCTTGGAGTGAGGGAAGAGAGTGAGGGAAGAGCTTGGTGTGCTGCTGCAGCTCCATCCCCCATGGGAGGATCCGGGCTGGATGATCCCCAGTGACCCCCGTTGGACAGTGCCCTGGTGCCCCCATATGGGGAATAAAACAGAGAGTAAAGCAATGGAGCTGATAAAGGGGCCCGATATCTGAGGCCTGACTGAGCAGAAACTGTGGGAGACACAGACACAGTTTTAAGTCTCCCTTGGCAAGAAGACTGACCAGGCAATATGGTATGAGACTTTTTGATAAGGTAATGTTACCAGGTGATGTGATGTCATGAAGAATGTGTAACCAATGGGAAATTGTTACCAAAAACAGAGCCCTCTATAAGCACCATACAAGTCAATCCCTGTATAAACACCTGGTACACTCAATAAAATTGGCTTTGTTCTAAACTCGGATGTCCCCGTCTCTCCATGGTGGATAACCCTGTTGTGGGTGATCCCCGTTGGGTGGGGGAAGGTGCTGGAGGGATTTCTTTCCCTTCTCCTGGTGCTGCCGTGGTTTGGTTGGTAATAAATTCCCTCCCTGTGCCCAGGCTGGGTCTGTTGTCCCCGTGCCGGTGCTCGGGGCGGGATCTCTCCCGTTCCTTCTCTGCACTGCCGGGCCTCTCCTCAGCCAATGAGAGAACGCGGTGGAGAAGAGTCAGCCAATGAGAGCGAGCAGGGCTGATGACTCACCAGTTGCCGGGCAGACCCGCAGCAGGCAGTGTTCCCCACCTGGACCCGCCCTCCCTGCCCAGGGCCGGCCCCGCCGTGGGGTCCCCCCAAGTCCCTCCCCAGTGCCCCCATGAACTGGGCTGGGTTTAACTGGGAAGCTTTACTGGGAACACTGGGAGCAGGCGGGCAGGGGCAGAGTGACAGCAGGGCTGGGGGGACACTCGACCCCCCCAAAATCAGCGTGGGGATAGAGCTGGGAAGGTCCTGGCTCGGCCCGAGGCCACGGGGAGCAGCTGCGGCCGCCGGCGTCTCAGGAGCTCTGTGGGCAGAGAAAGGGGGGTGACATCGGGCTGGCGGCCCCGGGGAGCACACACATTCCAGAGGAGGGGGGACACGACACACGGGACCCCCCAGACATTCTTGCGCAGGTAGAACCCGATCCCCAGTGCCAGGAAGACAGAACCCAACTCGGGTGTCTCCAGTTCCTGTCAGCATCTTGCTGCGGCAGCATCCAGCAGCATCTCTGGAGGGTCCGCAGGGGTCAGGATCTCCCAAAAACTCTCACAGACACCCTGGCCCCTCCAAGCACCCTCCAGGTCACTCCCAGGCCACTTAGGATCCCCTGAAACCTCCCTTTTGATCCCTTCCTGACCTCCCCTGGACCCACCAAAGCCCCTCCTGTCACTCACAGGATCCCACAGCCTCCTTACAGTCACCCCCACTGTCCCAGGACCCCCAAATCCTCTCCCAGTCTCTTCCCAGTGCCCACCAGGACCCTCAGAACCCCATCCCACCCTCCCCAGTATCCTTCAAACCCCTTCTTAGCCCTTCCAAACCCCCAACCTCGTCTCCCAGTTGAAACCAGGCTCTCTCCAACTCCCTCTCAGGTGCTCCCAGCACATCCCAGTGGCTCTCGCAGCGCCCCCAGTTCCTCCCCCATACCCCAGTTCCGGCTCACAGGTTGTTCCAGGCTGATGTTGTTGGCAGGTGGAGGTGAGCCCGGCCCGGGTTGGGGTTTCCAGCAGCACCAGGAGCTGGTGGGTCCAGTCCCCGTTGGGGACCACGTTGGTGGCCACCACAGAGAGCTCCTGCTGGCCCTGGAACCACCTCAGCTGGATGGGAGCAGGCGGCCGGGGCCGGGCCGGGAGCTCGAGGGCAGCAGAGAGATGGACACGCTGGGGGGCACTGGGAGAGAGTGGGTGTAATAAATACAAAGGTCATTGTTCATCAAAATGAGTGTTAAAGGAGACAAGAATTTGAACTGAGTAGGGAATGCAACTAGCATAGAAGACTGTGTAATTATATACAAGTTTAGTTTTAGGCCAAGGACAATCTGCAAGGAAGATGAGGAGCCTTCATTCCTGCGACCTCCAAAGGCAGAAAAAAAGACCCCCAGCGACCAATTGCACCCATGCAGAGTGCATCGAGAGAAAATACGTCAACGGGGACGTATAAAAACAAAAAGGTCAAAGGGGGAAGGTGCTCCGTGGCAGAGCAGAGGCTCCCCAGCTGCCCCGCGCTGTTCTTTTGCTTAATACCGCTTGCTTAATAAATTCTTGTTAATTGATTTATCTATAATTAGCCTCCCCAGTTGAATTTGTCCGTAACAAATTTGGTGCCGTGACTCGGATAAGGGTGAACGGGTGGGAATTCCTAATCAGGGAGGCGCCCCGCTGCCTCTGCAGCGGCCCTGGTGCAGGCTTTTCCTTCCCAGACCCTTACCGATGAACCCAAATTCGGTATTGAGCACAAGGGATACCAGTAACCCCGTAATCTTTGTGCACAAAGCCGGGCGAAGACGCAGGACAGCGTGAGTATAAAAGTGGGGATCCGCTGGGTTGGGCTGGGATCCCAGGACATAACGCGTGAGACGTCCTTGTAGGACGAGGCACGGGCAGAGCTCTGAGTAGTGCGGTTTGCAGAGCCCGCGAGGGGCTGGGCACCAACAGGGGCCACGAGTGTGTGTGTGCCTGAAGGTATCCTGGGAGATGGGACAGAGGAAAAGCAAGCCCTCTGCTTCCATGGGGACGGGGACCCCGGTAACGCTTCCCCAGATCCCCCCTGACAGTCCGTTAGGTCTAATGATAAAATCTTGGGATGAATATCCTTCAAGGAAAGGGAAGGCTAGGGCAAAAATGATACATTATTGTATAAAAGTATAAGGAGGAAAACACATCTGTAGTGATAATTTATTCTGGCCAGTTTGGAAACTTCAAGGACTGGATTTTCCAGGCATTAAACATTTATGTAAACTCTAGAGAACCTTTTGATATGGAAGAGAGCAAGTATGCTGCTCTCTGGATAGTGGGGGAAACAAGAGCAAAACTTTTTGCCTGAAGCACCCAGGGAGGGAAAAAGAAAAATAAAAAGCCTCAGGAAGTTCCAACTGCACCCCCTCTACCATACATCCCTCCTCCTCCTCCACCCCCACCAGCACCACCAGCAGTCTACCCCGATTTCGATCAAGGGGGAGATTTTGATAACCAAGAGGTAGAAATCCCAGAGCCTGTCCCTGAGGAAAATCACTGTGTTACTCGTAGTCTAACAAGGGGGGAAAGAGAAAGGGAAGGGCAAGCTCTATATCCATGAAGGGAAGTAGCTTTGGGAATGATCCCTAACCCCAGTGTTGGTCAGCACGGACAATCAACCCAAATTCTGGGACTAGGTTATGTGGAGGTACCTCTCAACTCAGGAGATGTGAGGGAGTTCAAGAAAGAAATGGGAGCATATGGGCCAAATATTAAAGGAATTTTCTGACCCTATAGCCTGGGACTTCCCATGTGAACAAATTCAGAATCCAGCTGAGGTGGCAAAGTACCTGAAAGAGAAATGCCATGATAAGTCTAAGGAGAAAAAGATCATTGCAGCGAGCTGGGCCCTGGCATGTGCTTATCACACCCTGCTAGATACTGTAGGGCAGCAGACAGAGGAAGGGGGGAAGGGAGATAAATCAGCAGCGATCCCAGTCACTCAGGCTGCAGCCAACAGCCCCGGCTGGAAGCCAGCAGCTAAACCAGACAGGGAGCCTAAGCCAGCAGCTAAACCAGACTGTGAGCCTAAGCCAGCAGCTAAACCAGACAGTGAGCCTGAGCCAGCAGCTAAACCAGACTGTGAGCCTCAACCAGTGGCTGTTGCTATGAGCACAATGGGCCAGTGATACCTCAGGCCATCAGGGCAGAGATGCCACCTACAAGTGGGCACGAGACCGAGGGGTGGATCTAACCATGGACAGTGTTTCTCAGGTGATCCATGACTGTGAGACCTGTGCTGCCATCAAACAGGCCAAGCGGGTGAAGCCCCTCTGGTATGGTGGGCAGGGGTCCAAGTACAAGTATGGGGAGGCCTGGCAGATTGACCACATCACACTGCCCCAGACACGCCAAGGCAAGCGCTACGTGCTGACGATGGTAAAAGCCACCACAGGATGGTTGGAAAGCTACCCTGTGTCTCATGCTACAGCCCATAACACTATCCTGGGCCTTGAAAAGCAGGTCCTTTGGAGGCATGGTACCCCTGAGAGGATTGAGTCAGACCATGGGACTCATGTCAAGAACAGCCTTATCAACACCTGGGCTAGGGAACATGGAATTGAGTGGGTGTACCACATCCCAAACCATGCCCCAGTTGCAGGCAGAGTGGAGAGGCACAATGGACTGTTAAAAACCACCTTAAAAGCATTGGGTGGGGGATCTTTCAAAAATTGGGAGCAACATTTAGCAAAGGCCACCTGCTTAGTTAACAGCCGAGGTTCCACCAATCTAGCAGATCCTGGCCAATCTGAGCCCCTGAATATAGAATATGGAGATAAAGTCCCAGTGGCACATGCCAGAGGTTTGTTATGGAAATCAGTGTGGATCAATTCTGCCTCGAGTACAGACAAACCCATTTGTGGGATTGTCTTTGCTCAGGGACCAGGTTGTACATGGTGGATAATGCAGAGAGATGGAACAACGCAATGTGTACCTCAGGTAGATCTGATTGTGGGGTGAGACTCATGTGCAAATATCACTGTTTGCTGGATGTTGCTGCCAGTGTCTGTACATGAAAACATACAGACATGAGACAGAAAGAAATGTATAAGTGTCAAAGGTTTGAGCAAGTGAAATAGAAAGAAATGTGTAAGTGTTGAAGGTTTGAGTAAGTGAAAGATAGAAGTTTTTACTTGATGGTGTTTTTACATGATGTTGAAGATATGGAGATAAGGGGTGGAATGTCCGAGGGTGACGTTATGGTGTTTGTGTCCCCAGTTGTGTGTTCTGTTTATGTTTGATATTCTGTTCTGTGCTTTCAGAACTGACTCAGAAAGTGAAGGTTTGTTTTGCCTTGTTATCAGCCGGCTCACCTCCCCCCATGGTCTGCTGTCTAGAAGAGGTCAGTGCTGGCTGGCTTGCTTTGTTTGGCTTGCTTCTGCTTTTTCCTTTGCTTCCCAGTTAGTTTAGCTGAGCAGTCCAGTTCTTTCCCTGGACTGTTTCTTTTCCTTTCCTCTTCCTGAATACCATCCAGCCTGCTCCAGACTGGGATCTGGGAAACCCCAAGGAACACCAGAAGCCTGCATTTTCTGATCTGCGGCAGCCATCCCCAGTGCCCGGAGCAATCCCCAGCACCCAGACCCGGGCGACCACTCCCAGGAGGCACTTTCTGGATTTGTCATCTCTGCAGAGTGGTGAAAGAGTTTTTTGGCATCTGGTGTTGTTCATTTTTTTAGTGCTGGGAAGGGTTTTTTTTGTTAAATAAACAGGTCTTTTTCCACTTCTCTCAAATAAAATATTTTCCCAAACCAGGTGGGTGGGGAGGGGCCGTGGGGGTTTGTTTTCTGGGGGCTACTTCCAGAGGTTTTTCTCCCAAATTTTCCCTAAACTAGGACATCTCTCTGGTCTGTCTTTGGATTTTCTTGTGGGCATGGGCATCCCTGTTGGCTGTGTGGGGCCCCCGTGATGTTCAGGACTTGTGCCAGAGGGTTCTGGGGTGGGTTGAAGTGCGCTGCTGGGGGGCTGCCAGGTGCCCATGGCACACTGCCCTGAGAGCGCCCGGTCTCGTCTGATCTCGGAAGCCGAGCAGGGTCGGGCCCTGCTGCTGCTGGGGACAGCGAGGACGATGACAAGGATGACAACCTCTTGCTCCACCTGACCACCGGCAGGCTGAAGATGGTGGACTTTGATTCTGACATCTCCTTCAAAGCCAGGTTCCACAGGGAATTTGCAGATGAGTCCACACGCAGGGGGATGCTCCCAGATTTGGGCATTGCACAGCCTGGCTGGGAACCAAAGGTTCCCCCTTTGCTGGGGCGGATGCAGCTGATCCTTCAGTCGGCTGCCAGGCTGCTTTTGGCAGGGCTGGGGCATGGGCTGGGGTGGGTACGAAATGGGAGTGGGCTCCTGGCCCTGCCAACAGCCCCCAGCACCCACCGTGCCCCGGGCTGGGGCTGGGCTGGGGCAGCCAGCCCGACACAAACAAACCCCCATGGTGGGAGCAGAGGTGGGACTCCAGACCCTGTGCAGGGGCTGCTTTGCTTTGCAGGCAAGGAAGGACTTGGGCTGCTCCACTGCCCTTGTTTGCTTTGGGATCACCATGGGGGCCGTGCAGGGGAAGGGAGAAAGCCTGGGATTCCCTCACCCATGGTGGGTTTTTCCCTGGCATGCAGGGGTTGGGCCTTCCTTAAGGTCCTGACAGAGATAAGATTTTTGACCATTTTTCTTGTTCCCCTTTTTGTCTGTAACCTATTTTCCATAATTTGATGTTTGTTTTTCTAGAGGAAGCGTTGAGGTGGGGCCCAGTCTGGATCAGTGAAGAGAGCCTGACAGAGGAATGGTTGAACGACAAGGGACATGATACTGTAAAATTAATCCAAATAGGGAGGGCTACGTGACTGCTGCAAAGTTCGCATGGCCCTGAAGAGTAGATGGTGTGCAGAAAGCAGGATATTGAAACTGCTTGGTATGTAGAAGTAGATAGAGAAGAACAAAGGAGTACTAAGCTGTTCTAACTGCAAGGCCAGCTGGACAGGCATGTATCGATCACAAAGATACTTTTAAGATAATAGTACAAGTCACATAGCAACCAATCATGAGATTGGCTTTTGCAATATGTATGAGCTAATTAACGAACATATATAAACTGTGTAATCTGTTACAATAAACTGAGACTTGATGATCATGATATCATGAGTCTTGTCTCCCGCGGCATTCCCTCTAACAACTGGCGCCCGAAAGCAGGGACCTGATCCGAGCCTAAGGCGAGAGAGGTGCTGCGTTGGGGTTCGGGTCCTGCGGCTGGAAGGATGGCGAAAGAGCCGATACTCTCTGCTCCGCGCCCTGAGTGACCGCAGCGGCGAGCTCAGCCGATACGTGCTGCCGAAGCCTGAAGGAGCCAGCAACGGTACCGACGTAATCATGGAAAGGCAAGCAGCATATGATTTATTTAGTGCTTCTCTTAGAAAAAGGCAGATTAGGGGGATTGACTTAGATAAGGATCTCCCTTCGCTATTGCATCATGCTGAGTCTTACGGCTTTTTCATTAACCCCCATAGTGTTCATAAACTTTCAGAATGGAGAAGATTTAGGGATAAGTTCTGGGAATTAGTGTTAGATGAGGATAAACCGGACAAGAAAATGAGTAAACTTTGGAGAGTGGTTGATAACGAATTGCTAATGTGTCAGGCAGAAAAGAGGGCAGTGGAAGTGATACGGACAGCTCTGGAGAAAAATAAGGAATGTAAACCCTCGCTTCTCTCCAGTGAGCCAAACCCTCCGGTTCTCACAAATTTTCCCATTCCCATCTCTGCTTCTGAAATGCCTGTACCTCCCATAGACACTAGTAGCATTGAGGTGCTGGAAATTGAGATCCAAATTGCTTTATGGCAACGGGACTGGGATCCCAAATTCACTTTTTGTGAACGGGAATCAGGTAGAACGGAGCAGGCGCGGGGCCAGACAGAGCGGGGCCGGCCAGCACCGAGCCGGAGGCGAGCCCGGGGCGGAGCGGACATCAGCCGAGAGACGGAAGGCTCCTTGCTGCCGAGCAGCAGCGCAAGGGGGGAGAGGGGCGTTCCTGGGGCTCAGCCGTGCTGGAGCCGGAGCAGGCGGGGCGCGGCCGTGGCGGGGGTGTCTCTTCTCCCATCCACAAGGTGACACAACAAGGACGGGAGCGAGGCGGCGCCGCCCCTCATCTCCCCGCAGCGCCCAGCAATGGCGGCGGAGATGGCGGCACAGTCCTGGTTGCCATGGCAGCGACAACGCCGAGAGCAGCAGCGCCACCGGTGGCGGGACCGCAACACTACAGCAAAAATTTCAACAGCATCTTCCCAATTTCTTACAAGAGTCAGAAGACGTAATGAAAAAGTACAGCAGGACCGAGTGTTTTCCAAGATACCAAGAAGGATGAACATTATGTGAATCAATGTTATTTCAAATATGATATGGATAAAAATCACTGTATAAAGATAGAAATGTTAGTAATGATTTAATTACCAAAAATGTCTCTGCAAACAAAGAGTTGAGAAAATGTCATCTGATGGAATTTTAGTATTGAGTTTGTAATCTCTGTCTTTGGGTTTTTATAGATAATAATATAAGTAATAGTGATTTTTAAGTTTTATAGATAATATGATAAATAGTGATTGTTAAGTTTTTGTAAGTCATGATAAGTAGTGATTGTTACTAATGTTATATGAGTACTTTAAAAGGATTGTCTTAAACTATTTTAAACATTTCTTGTTAATAGGTTGATCATAAAATGTGAGTTGTCTGATTTTTGTGATAAGAATTATTATTAAGGTATTAAGGTATTAAGGTGTTGTTATAGTATTTACAGTTAGTTTTCATATGTTTTATTGTCTCTTTCGGTGATTGATTACAAGATGTTTTTTCAGGATCCTGTGTTTTTGATTTTTTAACTACTCATGTGTTTTCTTTATCCAATCTTTTATGCAGCTGCAATTCATCTTCCTTTAAAAATTCATTGTCCAAATTTTAGTTCAAGATTTCAGACTTCAAATTTTCAGATTTCTGAAGAAAGGGTTTGTTGTATTTAGAGAATTTTTGTCTTGAAAGAGATTTTAGACAGGTTCAATTATTTGATAGTTTGATAAATTTTTAATAATAAGGTTTTTTACTTATAACTGTTATTTCTAGGACTTTTGTTTTATAATGTGTTAAAACATATCCTCCAATTAGAGTTTGAGCTCTGGCCAAGCTCTGGCTCTACGTGGATGGTGTGATTGACCCAGGTGTTTTCTGCATCAAAAAGTATTCAAGTCCTTTTGGCTTGACAATTTGACCATGTAGGGCAGCTGAACCTCAAAGGGAGTTTTGGAGAGACATGATCCGGACATGTTTTATCCAAATCTCTGTTGTTTTAAGGTTTATCAGCTGCTGCAGACTCTGAGATGACAATTTGATAGTGTAGCACTTGGTAACTGTGATTTTATATGTAATATTAATTGTGTATTATCTAATTGATTTTTATTTGTTGTTAGTTTCTTTACTGTATGAATTGTTTTGTTCTTGATGTTTTTTCATGTTTATAACAAAGATGTTGATATTTCCATTTCTTCATGCAAATTTTAAGAAACAGAATTGAGAGAGGACCCTCCAGTCCCTGTGGGGAGTGTTGAGTTTGTTTGTGTTTTAGCAGGTGCAGAATCTAGATAGATTTCATTGAAGAATGTTAAACTTATCAATTTCAAGAGAACACTAATCTCTCCACAAGTAAATCAGAGGATGCACAGCAAAAGTGGATTGTGCAAAGATTTGTGTTTCACCCACAGAAGATTGTAGACTTTGGGTTTTTTCATAAGTGTGTTTTTAATTATGTTATAGACTTTTTTGCTAAGTTTTAATGAGTTTTAGTAATGCCTGTGATTTTTCTGTTCATTTTACCATTGCTTTTCAATGGCAAAAGAAAAAGAGGGACAATCAATTAGATAATCAAAAGCATAACATTAAGTTTATCATAAATATAGTTTGTATTTAGAATTAAGTTTGTTCCTTTCATGTTAAACAGAACAATCAAAAACATGAGAAATATGAAGTGGGGTGCACTTCTGTAATATAACCTCATTTTTCACCCCACGAGTTGCTTCAGTGCAAGCTCTCACACAATTGAAAATCCTAGCCTACTGGACAGAAAAATAAATTAGTATTCCATCTAAAATGTTGAGTGAGTTTGCCACAAATATAAGTAGTATCTGTCATGCAGTTCTGCAAAACAGAGCAGCTGCCACTAATTTACTTCTTCTAGCCCAAGGTCATAGTTGTGAAGAATTTGAAGGAATGTGCTGTATGAACTTATCTGATCACTCTACATCTATCCACAAGCAAATACGAAAATTGACCGAGCTAACTCAACAGTTAAAGGTAGAGGATAGATTAGGTTTAAAAAGATAGCGAAAAGGATTAGAGATCAGACCATAGTTAAGAGACATTATCAAATACGGCATAATAGTTCTAAGCATAATTGTGATACTTTTGCTTGTTTTGCCCTGTGTGTTTGCTTGCTTACAAGGCTTGATGCAGCAGCTTTTGCAAAAAATGCTGAATGCACACCTTCTTATACAAAAGGAAAACGGGGGAGATGAAGAGAGCCTGACAGAGGAATGGTTGAACGACAAGGGACATGATACTGTAAAATTAATCCAAATAGGGAGGGCTACGTGACTGCTGCAAAGTTCGCATGGCCCTGAAGAGTAGATGGTGTGCAGAAAGCAGGATATTGAAACTGCTTGGTATGTAGAAGTAGATAGAGAAGAACAAAGGAGTACTAAGCTGTTCTAACTGCAAGGCCAGCTGGACAGGCAAGTATCATTCACAAAGATACTTTTAAGATAATAGTACAAATCACATAGCAACCAATCATGAGCTTGGCTTTTGCAATATGTATGAGCTAATTAACGAACATATATAAACTGTGTAATCTGTTACAATAAACTGAGACTTGATGATCATGATATCATGAGTCTTGTCTCCCGCGGCATTCCCTCTAACAGATCAGGAAGTGCTTGGGAGCAGCTGCGGCGTGGATGGGCCGTGCCCTTGGAGAAGGCTGAGGGCATCGTTTGGGAGCAGCTTTTCTTCCAGCAGGGGATGGCGTGAGGTGGGTCCTGTCTGCTGGGGATGGTGGGATCAGAGCTCTGGGGAGATGGCAGCGAGCACAGGAGCGTCCTGCTCTGGGCAGCTGCTGAGGGCTGGAGGTGCCGTGGCTGGCTGCAGGCTGGGCACATGTCCTGCCCTCCTGCTCTGCTCCCAAAGCAGCAGTGATGGGCAGCTCTGGGCACAGCTCTGGCACGGCCAGCATGGCCTGGGCACCGCGGGCGGCTGGGACAAGGGGACAGGAGCCTTCAGCTGATGGGGCTTTCTGGTTTCTCTCCTTGCAGCCGGGCTCTGCGGGTGCTGAGGCTGCTCTGGGCTCTGCCAGGGCCCTGCTGGAGCTCAGCACCGGGCTGCAATCAGCCAAAGGAGAAATGGGGTGCCCTGCAGCACAGACTGGCTTGAGCATTTCAGCAACACAGCTCAAGTCTGCAGAGTGTACACCTCCTAGAGAAAACATGCAGCCACCCAAAAAATAAACTTGTTCAATAACTTCTGAAATGAAATCAATCTGGGATGACCCCAAATGACTTTTTGCAGCTTGCTCAAGCTGTAGCTCAGCCCTTCTCTGAACTGTTCTCTCCCCCACCTGCCTTTTACTCCCCAACTGCTCCCTCTTTTCCCCCAGAGAGTTCCCAGCCCATTCCAGTCTCCATCACACTGTTGCATTCCCTGGTGCCCCTCACCATGAGGAAGGCTGAGCCCCAGGCATAGGGACTCATCCTGTCACTGGCTGAGGAGCAGCAATGTCTCAGAGGTCCGGTGGGATTTTAGTGTCATTCAGAGCTGCTCTCCAGCCCCCAGCTCTCCTCACTGCTGAGTTCACGCTCCCTTTTCCTCGTCCTTGCAGCAGGATGAGCTCTGTGAATCCCCTGGAGCCTCCCCACTCTTCCCAGCCCACGCACCCACCTCAGTTAGGCTGAAGCTGCAGCTTCTGTGTCTCCTCTGGCACACCAGTGCAGTCCCCTGTGAAGGGAGCCCCAGCCCTAGAGCACAGCACTCAGCAGTGCAGTCGGGGCTGGAGCAGCTGCCCTGCAGCCCTGCCTTGGCTCTTTGTGGCAGGGAATGCTCCCTGTTTGCAGCTGTCCCTGCAGGATGGCCCCAGGGCAGAGCCCAGCCGGGCTCCCACTGCAGCCCCTGAAGCTTGGGGCAGACAGTGGTCCCAGAGCTGAGGTTCACGGGGAGCTCCCGGAGCTGTGCCTCGCACTCTGTTGCCGTGTCACCGTGCAGGCTGGCTTGTACGGGGTGAATGTACCAGCCCTGCTTTGACTGACAGGGGCCTGGCCCATCACATCTCTCCCAAGGCTGCAGGCATTGCCCAGGCCAGAATCTGAAGGGGCACAGAGATCAGAGTAGTGAAATCATCCAGACCGGGTTTTCAAAGGCTTTAGAAGGAAGGGCTTGAGAATAAACGTGCTCTGTTTGCCACACGAACATCGGGGTGAGTGGTCTCTTTGGCTCCAACCCACTTTCCTCCCCAAGCCAACGTTACCCACTCCCTCACACGTCCCCCCCGTGCCTTCCCCCTGCCTTGTCCTGTCAGGGCTTCCGCAGCCCCTCATCCCTTCGTGGCCCCGTCCCCTCAGGGTCTCCCCAGCCCGGCCAACCTGCCCGGCAGCAGCGCCGCAGCCCCACAGGAGCTCCAGAGGAGCCCCAGCAAGAGGCACCTGGGAGCCCTCAGCAATCCAGCCAGCAACACACGGGCAGGAGGACACGGATGGCGCTTCCTGCCTGGGACAGGGCTTGTGGCCATCTCCAGGCACCGCTCTCACAGTGATCCCCACAGCTCCAGCCCCTGCCCATCTGCTCTGTGGGCAGCACAAGGGCTTCAGCAGAGCCACCAAAGGCCAAGGGGCTTCTGGCCATTTTCCCTGCAACCCTGCATGCCTGGGCAGCTTGCTGAGCCCAGGAACCCTTTTCACCCTCTTCCCCTCGGCCCTGCAGAGCCTAGGCAGCCAAAGAAAGATCCTGGGAATCTGTCTATAGCAACACATCCTATATTTAAAGCTAAAGAAAAACAAAAAGAAAGAAAAGAACAATCTTAAAGAAACTAAACATTCCTGCTGGCTCGGGCGGCCCCAGCAGACAGAGCCTGTGGAATCAGCTCTGTGCAGAGCTCCAGCAGCGCAGCCAGCCGAGCCCCGACAGACGAGGCCGTCTCCTCCATGCCCTGCAGAGCCGATCATGCAGGTTGTCAAAGATGGAATATGGAGCTCTCTCTGCTTCCTGGAGGATGCACAATGTTTGTACTGCCAGGCTTGCGACGGCGACGCTGGTGTCATTTTCCATGCCTTCAAGGGCTGAAAGAGAGAGGAACAGAGCCATGGTCAGTTCCCACATCTGAGGGGACCCGAGGGGACTCTGTGCCAGGGCCATCCCAGCCGGCTCTGGCCATGGCCAGCAGGGAGCAGGGACCAGCTGGATCAGCCCAAAGCTGCTGGCCACGAATCCCCCGGGTGCCCTGAAAACTCTGTGTGCTCTGCCCACGCCGGCCCTGGTCCGCACAGGGAGCAGAGCCCTCCGCAGCCGGGGCAGGGCTCGCAGCTCCCCCGGCAGCCCCCGCGTGCAGCCCGCTGCCCTTGGTCACCCTCAGAGATGAGCTGGAGCTCTTCCTTCCTCCCCCTCAGGTGCCGCCCGGCCGTCCCTGGGAACACAGAGCCTGTCAGGCCCAGGGCACAGCTCCCTGCCAGCGGCGCCGCCAGCCCTGTGCCCACACGCCCTCCTGGCCCGGCTCGTGGCTCACCCATGAATCTGACGGCCGCCTCTCGCAGGGGCTCCTGTGGGCTCTGCAGGTAGGGCAGGGCCCGGCGCAGGTGCTCGGCCACGCTGCTGCTGTCCTCTGCCAGCTGGAGAGAGCGACAGGAGGGAAGGGTTGGCCCCGCAGCCCCCCGGGCCGGGGCTCCATGGGCACCCGGCTGGGGCCGCAGGAGCCTGGAGCAGAGCCCGCGCGGCCTCGGGCTGCAGCAGCGGGCAGGGGCACAGCTGCCAGCCCGCACACCGAGCACCGCGCTCAGGGGCTGCTCCAGGCTGGGGCTGCGGCTTCCCGGCCCTCCTTACCAGGCACTCGGGGAACTGCCACAGCTTCTGGTTCTTCACCAGCTGTACAAGATCCCTCCTCTTGAGGAACTCGGCCGCACAGAGCAGTGTTTCCTGAGAAGCCTGGAGAGCAGCAGAGACGTGGAGATGGCCCCACAGCCCAGGGCACAAGACCTGTGTCCCTGTGCCAGGGCCAGCAGGAGCTGCAGCCTGCGAGGCGCCAGGGCAGGGCCAGCCCAGCCCCTGCCAGGGGCCAGCGGCAGCTGCCGAGTCCTCACCTCTGCCACTCGCTGGTTCTCATCGTGGCAGTGCAAGGAGAGGGGCAGCAGGCTCTGGCACACGTGTGCCTTCAGGGCCTTTCTCTCCTCTTCCGGAAAAAAATCCAGCATCTCCCGGAAGATAAACATGGAGCACAACTGCACCTGGCTGTCCTCCTGTAGGAAAGGAAGGAAGAAAGGCTTCAGCGTCAGCTGCTTCAGGCCCACCTGGGCACAGCCTGTGAGTGCACAGGGCACAAAGTGTGCGGGCAGCACCCGCTGGCCGTGGCTGGAGGCGCAGAGCCTTACGTTGTCAAAGAGTGGCAGGAGCGCCTCAGCCAGCTGCAGGGCAAGGGCGCTGGTTATTGGGGCACCATTGCACAGGAACAAACCCCTGAGGAGAACCGTGGTCATCCTGAGCATGGCGCTGTCATCTTCCTGCAGCAGCTCCACGAGCCTTTCATGCAGGCTCCACATCCTTATGGCCATCTACTTGTGGAACACAAGTGTGTGAAACACCATCCTGCTGCCACAGGGCCCAGGGGCCAAAGGCCTGTGCCAAAGCCCTGGGGCAGCTGCAGCAGGAGGCAGGAGAGCTGGCAGCAGCTGCCCCAGTGCCCCAAGGCCAGCCAAGCCCCAGGGACTGCCTTCCCCAGCCCCACGCTGGCAGCACGGCTTCAGCCCCTGCGCTCTTCTCACCGAGACACTGGTGGTGCCGAGCGCCACGAGGCCTCGGAGTGCCAAGCGACGCCTCCCCCTGCACTCGCTCTGCAGGTGCTTGGACAAGAACTGCAGGACGCTGTCCCGGCACTCACTCAAGTTCAGGTGCTCCAGGGTCTGAAAGGCACAGGCCGGTCATGGGAGAGCGGCCGGCGGGAGCCCAGAACCGCCCAGGGCCGGGCCCAGGCAGCAGCACAGGGCGCGGGCTCCGTCCCAGGCACTGCGACCAAGAGAGGGCAGAGAGCCGGGAGGCAGCTCAGTGAGGCAGCGCCGGCAGGGGCCAGGGCTGGCAAAGGGAGCAGCCAGAGGGCCCTGGAATTCTCTGTGTCAGACACCTGGGACAGGCTGCACAGGGGGAAGGGCTGCTGAGCCCTGAGCCCTCTGGGCAGCTGGGCCCCATACCTGTCACACAATGGGGCCACACGCAGGAGAGCCATCACCACGTCAGAGGGCTGTGCCTCTGTCAGATCCAGAAGGGGCCTGTACAGATTGTACTCAGGAAACTCATTGGCCACGAGCCACTGGTGGATGAACCTCACCATGGCGGGCACCTGGAGAAGGAAGGGGAGACTTGGAAAGCTGCCGGAGGAAGGAATGTGCCCAGCTGCCCCAGAGAAGTGCTTCCCTTGCCACCACACTGCCATGGCCTCAAAGGCTTCCAGGGAGCAGCAGGCGTGGCTTGGGAGGCCAAGCAATTGCTGGGAGGAGAAAAGCCAGGCCACAGGCTGCTCACTTGCTTTGGGCTGGAAGGACCATCCTCCACAAGCATATCCAGCAGGGCAGCGCTGCTCTTGGTTTTGAAGATGGGAGAGTACGCCCTGAGCACGGTGCCCATGGCGCTGCTCTCTTCCTCCCGAATCCGCTTCATGAATTTGCAAACCATCTGCAGCAGAAGGGCAAGAAGCCCGGGATGCTGCATGGAGTGCCCTGAGCACAGTGCTGGGCTGAGCAGTGCCAGCAGGCCCAGCCCAGGTGGGGATGGCTGCAGGTACCTGCGCTGTTCTGCGGAAGCGGCCACGGGTGCGTTCCTGCTCTCGTGTGCGCTGCACGGCTGCACCTGGCAAAGAGCGAGCGCAGCCCGAGCTGAGGGGCTGCGGGAGAGGCCGGAGAACACAGCCCAGCCCTGCGCTGCCCAGGCAGGGACAGCCCCGCGACGGCCCAGGGCACGGAGCACGGCTGTGGGGTGTCTGCCCGGCCCCTATTCCATCCTGTCCATGGGCATGGCCCCAGGGGATGGGATGGGATGGGATGGGATGGGATGGGATGGGATGGGATGGGATGGGATGGGATGATGGGATGGGATGGGATGGGATGGGATGGGATGGGATGGGATGGGATGGGATGGGATGGGATGGGATGGGATGGGATGGGATGGGATGGGATGGGATGGGATGGGATGGGGCCAAGCTGGCTGCAGGCACCAGACCTGCAGCCCAGCTCTGCCACTCACCCTTCTGCAGTGGCTGGAACTGCTCCAGCTCTTCAGGCTGCTGTGCTGGGGCAGCTCCAGGGCCTTCTTTCTCCTCCTTGCCCCAGCCCAGCTTGGGTACGCTCGCAGGTCTGTGCTCTGCGTCACTGCCTGGATTCATGGCTACTTGCAGAAGGTGAAAAGGAAAAGGTTCGAGTCAGCAAGTGCTGCAGTCGTGCCTTGAGGGCACCTGCAAGAGTGAAGTCTTGGCAAGGCTACAGGACAGCAAGTCCTGCACTTTGCTCTTGGGGGCTCCAGCCACAAGGACAGGAGACTCCTGTCAAGGATGGTGCAAAGCAAATGCCACGGTCTGCCCTCGAGGGCAGCTGCGGAAGAGATGCCTCAGGAAGGCCAGGGGTCACCAAGTGCTCTGGTCTGGCCATGAGCTCACCTGCAGGAGTAATACCTCGGGAAAGCTCCGGGTCAGCCAGGAACGAGTGGCTGTGCGAGGGCTCCTCACAGCACCGCTCTCTCCCGTCCTGTCTCGTCGTGTGCACCAAGCACTCTGGCGTGGCCTTGTCACTGCCAACACCTCTGCCAGAGTGTGTCACCAAGGGCCCTTGGAATCCCTGTCCTGTTCCATTCCACGGTGACCATGCTGCACCGTGTCACCAAGGGCCCTTGGATCCCCTGTCCTGTTCCATTCCACGGTGACCATGCTGCACCGTGTCACCAAGGGCCCTTGGAATCCCTGTCCTGTTCCATTCCACAGTGACCATGCTGCACCGTGTCACCAAAGGCCCTTGCACGCACTGCCACCTGCCCTGGGGCCACCCCCAGCCCCCCAGAGTGGCCCAGGTTGGAAGGAATGCCTTGCCCCAGGTGTGTCAGACAGCCCAACAGGATCTTTAGGAAGGGCTCAGCCCATCAGCAAACGCTGCCCTGCTCTGCGGGCTCAGAGCAGCAGGAGCCCCCGCAGCTGCCGACGCAGCCGCGGCGGGAAGGGCACGGGGCCTCCACAGAAGCTGGCACGGCCTCCTCGGGACACGTCCCACATGGTGGCCATCCTGAGCACGGCCGTGGGACACGGACCAGGAACGTGTGGGCCAGGGCAGGAATGCTGCTCTGAGCCCTGGGGCCCGGGCAGCGCTGACAGCAGCAGGTGAGGCACAGTCCCCGCCCAAGCAGAGTTCCCCCTGTCAATCATGGTAACACCTCACCCTTCTTTTCTTTATAAAATTCTGTGTATTGTTCTCTGTCACCCATCTGCAAGGGCCCTTTGCAAACATGGGGACAGAGGACAGCGTGCATCGAATTTACACTGGAGCTGCAGCATTCCCCTCCAGGAACTGTTAGGGGAGAACTCAGGCCACAGGCATAATGCTTCTTGGTTACAAATTGACCTTATCTCTAAGAGCAGAAAGCTATTTAACCCTGAGCCCATTTAACCCTTAGAGAAAAACCCAATTTTAAAAAACAACCTTTCAGCACTTGATCCCTTGGAGAAAAACCGAATTCCCAGAAAACAGTCTGTAAACAGAAAACCTGTTTGTAAACATGAGAAATAATTTGTAAACAAATCAAGTCCTTATATGAACTGTCCATGAGGCAGGTGATAATTTGTAATGCTGTTTGTGGTTTCCAGTGTCCATATTTTAGGCAGCTGTATTGTACTGTTGTAGGATTTATTGTAAAACATGAGAACAGACTCAGAGGGGAGGAGGGTGTACCCTCAATCCAACCCCTTTCCCCTTTTTTCTTTGTATAAGAAATAATAATAGGAACAGAACATGGATTTTGAATACTACTAACATATGCAAACTTTCATACACGTTTACTGATAATATTTTTCTTTACCAGCCAGGTTCAGGGTGAAGAACTTGATTGGGAGATGTTTTGATCAGGGCAAGGAACTTGGTTGGGAGACATTTTCTGTATTTATATTTTATCTAGTGCAAACCATATACTTTTTTCCCTTTGTTAGAAATTTTGTTATTGACTTTAATACCTGACTTTTAACTTTTGAAATTATGACAAGTGGCAGAATTTCAGTGAAAAAACTTTGCAACTGCAATTTGCTTATGATAAATCCATGTTCTATGTGTACCTCAGTGGATAGTCTTTGAATCATACCAGTTTATCTTGAAGCAATGCAAGAATAATTACTAGAATATTAAGAAAAGACATGTTAATACACATACTAGGACTTCTTTAAGACAATGATTTACTAAAATATGAATATAAATCTAATATCGATCTCCACCTGAGACAGACAAAAACTCTCTAAGAGTTTAAAGTTAGAAAGTGTATGTTTATTGAGACAGCCGGGCAGTACGTGGGATAATTCCCTAATGCACACTGCAAAAATCACAGGTATCAGAAAGCTTTTTTATTTACAGAAGTCTTGAATACACAAAATATGAATGCATATTCATATCCCTGTCACTTCCTCTGCTCCACTTCATATGCTAATTGGCAAAAAGGCAATTAAGCATGTGTGGTTCTGTTCCCTGAAATGACTCGGGGGTCCATTTTGGGGAAGGTTCTCCAAAATGAAGAAGTAAAATAAGTCTTCCTCGTTCTGACCTTTCTGCCTTTCCCATGCACACGTGACAAATGAATCCTTGCCGTTTCCCTGTGCTTAATGGATTCCTAAAGAATGGGAAGTCTGCAACTGTTTTTGTGTCCCTGAAATCTGTTGATCACATCCTGTTTCTCATGATAAGCACAGCTACCCAAACATAAAGCTGGCAAGCAATGAGTTAATAGATCCTGGATATCTTATCTAAGATCCAGCTACTGTTAACTATGAACAAAGCCGATTTATCTACTTCCGATAAGTCAGCAACATCCAATTTAACTATCATCTTAACTTTGCTAAAATTCTTAATTCTTCAAAATTAATGTCTCACCGGGAATGGGGACAGGGAATGGGAATGGGGACAGGGAATGGGAATGGGGACAGGGACAGGGAATACGGTGCAGGGATCAAGAATGGGGTCCGGATTGGGATGGGAGCAGGATGGGAACGGGACAGGGGGGACACGGGAACAGGCAGGGCAAGGGGAGTATGGAAGGGGAGTAAGGAATGGGGCAGCCGCTGCAGGGGGACGAGGCGTTGGGATGGGGCACATGGGGACAGTTCCAGGGCAGGGGGTCCTTGACCAGCTGCCCAGAACCTCCACCAGGGTCTCCCAGGGCAACTGGAGCCGCTCAGCCTGGGGTGCCCAAAGCCCTGAGCAACCCCCAGGTCCCTCCCAGGAACCCTCAAGTCCCTCAAACCCAGCATCCCCCACATCCCCTGCAAGACCCCCCCATGTCCCCATCCTTGTCTTAGCTCAACATCTTTATTTTTACCTGCTTTTAAGAGTTATGAAAGGGCAAAGAGAAATGAAAAGAAAATCCAGGCCACGGGGAACCAGGAGGATGTGGAGCCCCCCAGCCAGGTGTCTTCCCAACATGGATCAGCAGCACCACGGGTCACCAGGGCTCTGCCCACCGGGGCTCACTGGGGATCATCCAGGAACAATCCTCCCGTGGGGGATGGAGCTGGAGCAGCGCACGGATCTCTTCCCACACTGGGGCACTCGCAGGTCTGCCCTTCGTGGTGCCTCTGCTGGTTTGGGGTCAAGGCTGAGCCGTGTGATGAGCTCTTTCCACACCTGGGACACTCGTAGGGCCTGGGACATCCCCAGGAACAGGGTTGGGATGTGCCCTGGTGCCTGGGACATCACCAGGAGCGGGGCTGGGATGTGCCCTGGTGCCTGGGACATCACCAGGAGCGGGGCTGGGATGTGCCCTGGTGCCTGGGACATCACCAGGAGCGGGGCTGGGAAGTTCCCTGGTTCCTGGGACATCACCAGGAGCGGGGCTGGGATGTGCCCTGGTGCCTGGGACATGACAAGGGGCGGTGCTGGCTGGGGTTTGTTTGGTGCCTGTGCAATCCCAAGGGCAGTGTCACAGCGGGGCAGCTCTCAGTGTCCCCAGCAGGTCACAGTGTCCAGGGCAGCCCGTGCCAGCGGTCACTGCGCACACGGGGCAGGCTGGGCTGGACAGGGGACGGGGCAGAAACGCTGACCCGGGACTGGGGTCTGCCCCTGCCTCTGGGGCTCAGCCCCTGCTGGGAGCACCTTGGGCAGGGCACGGGGCTGCTGCTGGGCCAGGGGGACAGGCCGTGCCCCCTGTCCCCTGCTGCTGGGCCAGGGGTGTTATGGAAAAATTCAACTGGGGAGGCTAATTATAGATAAATCAAGTAACAAGAATTTATTAAGCAAGCGGTATTAAGCAAAAGAACAGTGCTGGGTGGCCAGGGAGCCTCTGCTCTGCCACGGCGCACCTTCCCCCTTTGACCTTTTTGGTTTTATAGTCCCTTTTTTATTTCCAGTTGACGTATTTTCTCTCGATGCACTCTGCGCCAATGCAATTGGTTCCTGGGGGGGTCTTTTTTTCTGCCCTTGGTGGTCATAGGAATGAAGGCTCCTCATCTTCCTTGCAGATTGTCCTTGGCCTAAAAGTTATCTTGTATATAATTAGTTACAGAGTCTTCTATGCTAGTTGAATTCCCGATTCAGTTCAAATTCTTATCTCCTTTATCGCTCGTTTTGATGAACAAAGACCTTTTTATTTATTACAGTACCCCCTTTTTCTCTTTACCAATTTGTTCATTAAAATGCTTTAACTCTTGGTAGATTAAGACCAGGGTTTCATCTACTTCTAAGTCCCTGGGCAATATTTCCTACCTATCTCTAATAAGCATTAGATGAGCTGCCTCTAGTCTTCCTTTTACAATGTCTATGATTTTATTAAAAATGTAAGGTCTGAAAGTTAAACTTTGTAACAACAATATTACAGGACCTGCAATCCCCCTTATACAGAATTTCTCCTTGGGTGCCATACCCCGGAGTTTTGCACCCCTCAGGGTACCATGAGGTCTTTAAAAATTTATCTGGATGGGTGACAGCCAAGGCGGTTGCTATGGTTTCACAGCCCCAATACTCACACAGATATTCCCCAGGATAATGACAATATCCCCTCCCAGGATTGGAACCAGGACACCAATAGGTAGCCTGGAGTTCAGGTTTACTCCATCCCCACATAGAGTTTACCAAGTCTTTGTTAGTAACAAAAAAATGGGAGCTACAGTGGTGGCATTATGCTTAACAACTTTCCCTTGGTCTGTTTTGGTCAGAGTCCAATTAAATGGCTGGTGTGCATAGTCCCCTTGTACAGGCCAGGTACAACATATAACTAATAGGCACAGGATTTGCCAGCAAGGGTGGAGTCCAAACCGCCCCAGGGTTTGATTATCATTATCTCCCCATTCCCAGTGTTTGTTTTGACATGTTATTGCCTGGCTCACCTTTACCCTTGGGAGATCAGTATCCTTGAGGCAGTTCTTGAAATACTTTCAATTGTCCCAGTCTGAGGGCTCTTTCCTCCACCGCTTCTCATCCCTCTGCCTCGCTCGCCGACTCGGTTACTCCGGGCCGCGAGGCGCACCATCTTCTCAGAGCAAGGATATTCTTCAGGAGGACCCAAACTCTGCTTTTGTTGCCTCTTTTTGAATGATTCCCAGCTTTTATCCTTCACTTGTGGTGAGTCACACTGAATCCCAGGTAAAGTTTTCCAGCAATTCTCTTTGATAATTTGAACAATTAGGGGAATTGATTCAATGGAGTGGAAACAACAATTTTCAGGTCTGGCCCCCTTAGTAAACACCTCCCACCACTCTTGGGATTCCCTTGGTAGGGTCCCGTTCTCTTCTCCAATCCTTAGGACTGACTCTGTCAGTTCTCTTTCTAACTGATAACACCTTTACAAATACCCCTAGGAGGAGTGCCTCTGTAACTATGGACCCACCACCGTTCCTGGCAAATTTTACAAATATAGCATACAAAAGGGTAACAATCACAATCCTTATTTGTACAATATACTCTAAAATCATTAGTTATAGGATATCCATAGTCCAGTATCTCACTCTACCAGCTGGTTCGTACAATTCTTACTGAGTCCATTCAGTCCATTTAAATGTGACCTTGAGGTCTCCGGGCTGGCTGGTTATTCTCCAGGGCTCTTGGGCAGCAGCAGGAATTGCTCCCTTTATTCGGCTCACATGGGTCCATCCCTTCTCGGCGGTTCTGACTGCAGTTTCTGTAGTGAGTAAAACAACACAGGGGGCTTCCCAGTTTGGGGGTAGTGAGGTTTCTTTCTAGGTTTTTTATTAACACCTTATCACCTGGATTTATAATATGGATTGCTAGGTCTAAAGGAGGTTGTTGCACTAGTAACTCGGCTCTTCTAAGCCCTTCCCGAGCCTTCACAAGTTGCATGACATATTGGCTAATTCACAAGTTGCATGACATATTGGCTAATTTGTTGATTACTTATTTCAGGGTGATCTATAGGAGAATCCATGTCATAAGGCGTCCCATAAAGCATTTCAAATGGAGAAATTCCAATATCGGTTCTGGGCTGAATTCTTATATTTAACAAGGCTAAAGGTAAACATTTTTACCCAAGATAACTGTGTTTTATACATCAATTTAGTTAGTTGTTTCTTAATTTTCCCATCTACCCTTTCCACTTTACCCAAGCTTTGTGGATGCCAGGGTGTATGATATTGCCACTTTGTTCCTAGAGCTGTAACTACTTCTTTAATTGTTTTAGAGGCAAGTGTGGCCCTCTGTCTGAGTCTATTACTTCTGCTAGTCTGTAGCAAGGGATTATCTCTTCTAATAGTATTTTTACTACTGTTTGTGTAGTTACCTTGGAGGTAGGGAATGTCTCTACAAAGTGAGTCAAGTGATCTATTATCACCAATAAGTGTTTATACCTTCCTACTTTAGGCAAATCAGTAAAATCTATTTGAATGTGGGAAAACGGTCTATGTGCCAATTCCCGCGCCCCCCATTTCCCACACCACTCAGGATTTCTCACACCTGGGTCTACTCCTGGGTCAGGGGTCTCTTCAGCCCCTCTAGAAATCTCAGCCCTCATTCTAGAGAGACTGCAGACTGTAGAGAGAAAGCTTACCAGATTAAACACCAGGAAGATGGTCTCTTTAACAGTCAGGGGAAATGGAACATTCTCTAATAGGGGGCTGAGAGATTCAGAGGAGAAGAAGGAAAGCAACGGCTGAAAAGCCTCATCCCCTGCTTCCCCTCTAACAAACTGGCTGCACAACCATGACCATGAGCCATGCATTCCTGGAACAGACTTCAGCACCTTTATAAACTCCTGAAAGCCATTACACCCAAGCCCAACCTGATGGATATTCTGGTCAGTGCCCTTCTACTGCAAAAACTACGTATTAGGGACAATACCAGAGCTATTCCTGGGTAAGAAAATAAACCTAGGGACCATAGAGGGATTAAGATCTCAAAAAACCCTAGGGACCAGAAACACATACAGGCCTGCACTCTAAAAGACACTATGAATTCAAACAACATAGCCAGTAACTGCTCCATACTAACAGAAAGTAATTGGAACCAAAATATGATTAGAACGGGGTTTGTTTTTTCACTCTCTCCAGCCATGAGATGGGCAGCAAAATATTCGTCCTAGTTTAGGGCAAATTTGGGAGAAAAACCTCTGGAAGGAGCCCCCAGAAAACAAATCCCCACGGCCCCTCCCCACCCACCTGATTCAGGAAGAATTTTGTCTGAGAGAAGTGGAAAAGAACCTGTTTACTTAACAAACAAAACCCTTCCCAGCACCAAAAAAATGAACAACACCAGATGTCAACAAAACTCCTTTACCACTCTGAAGAGATGACAAATCCAGAAAGTCTCTCCTGGGGATGGTGTTCCGGGTCTGGGCGCCGGGGATTGCTCTGGGCACTGGGGATGGCTGCTGCAGATCACAGAGCGCAGGCTCCCGGTGCTCCTCGGGGTTCCCAGGTCCCAGTCCAGAGCAGGTTGGATGGTATTCAGGAAAGGGAAAGGGAAAAGAAACAGTCCAGGGAAAGAACTGGACTGCTCAGCTAAACTAACTAGGAAGAAAAGGCAAAAGCAGAAGCAAGCCAAGCAAGCAAGCCAGCCAGCACTGGCCTCTTCTAGACAGCAGACCATGGGGGGAGGTGAACCGGCTGATAACAAGGCAAAACAAACCTTCACTTTCTGAGTCAGTTCTGGGAGCACAGAACAGAATATCAAACATAAACAGAACACACGATTGGAGATACAAACACCATAATGTCACCCTTGGACATTCCACCCCTTATCTCTGTATCTTCAACATCATGTAAAAACTCCATCAAGTAAAAACTTCTTTCACTTACTCAAACCTTTGACACTTACACGTTTCCTTCTATTTCACTTGCTCAAACCTTTGACACACATTTCCTTCTGTCTCATGTCTGTATGTTTTCATGTACAGACACTGGCAGCAACATCCAGCAAACAGTGATATTTGCCATGAGTCTCACCCCACAATCAGATCCCCCTGAGGTACACATCGTGTTGCTCCATCTCTCTGCATTATCCACCATGTACAACCTGGTCCCTGAGCAAAGACAATCCCACAAATGGGTTTGTCTGTACTTGAGGCAGAATTGCTCCACACTGATTTCCCTAACAAACCTCTGGCATGTGCCACTGGGACTTTATCTCCATCTACTATATTCAGGGGCTCAGACTGGGCAGGACCTGCTCGATTGGTGGAACCTCAGCTGTTAACTAACCAGGTCGCCTTTGCTAAATGTTGCTCCCAATTTTTGAAAGATCCCTCACCCAATGCTTTTAAGGTGGTTTGTAACAGTCCATTGTGCCTCTCCACTTTGCCTGCAGCTGGTGCATGGTTGGGGATGTGGCACACCCACTCAATGCCATGTTCCCTTGCCCAGGTGTTGATAAGGCTGTTCTTGAAATGAGTCCCATGGTCTGACTCAATCCTCTCAGGGGTACCATGCCTCCACAGGACCTGCTTTTCAAGGCCCAGGATGGTGTTACGGGCTGTAGCATGAGACACAGGGTCGGTTTCCAACCATCCAATGGTGGCTTCTACCATTGTGAGCACGTAGCGCTTGCCTTGGCGTGTCTGGGGCAGTGTGATGTGGTCAATCTGCCAGGCCTCCCCATACTTGTACTTGGACCACCGCCCACCATACCACAGGGGCTTCACCCGCTTGGCCTGTTTGATGGCAGCACAGGTCTCACAGTCATGGATCACCTGAGAAATACTGTCCATGGTTAGATCCACCCCTCATTCTCGTGCCCACTTGTAGGTGGCATCTCTGTCCTGATGGCCTGAGGCATCACTGGCCCATTGTGCTCATAGCAACAGCCACTGGTTGAGGCTCACAGTCTGGTTTAGCTGCTGGCTCAGGCTCACAGTCTGGTTTAGCTGCTGGCTTAGGCTCACAATCTGGTTTAGCTGCTGGCTTAGGCTCACAGTCTGGTTTAGCTGCTGGCTTAGGCTCACTGTCTGGTTTAGCTGCTGGCTTCCAGCCGGGGCTGTTGGCTGCAGCCTGAGTGACTGGGATCGCTGCTGATTTATCTCCCTGCCCCCCTTCCTCTGTCTGCTGCCCTACAGTATCTAGCAGGGTGTGATAAGCACATGCCAGGGCCCGGCTCACTGCAATGATCTTTTTCTCCTTAGACTTATCATGGCATTTATCTTTCAGGTACTTTGCCACCTCAGCTGGATTCTGAATTTGTTCACATGGGAAGTCCCAGGCTATAGGGTCAGAAAATTCCTTTAATATTTGGCCCATATGCTCCCATTTCTTTCTTGAACTCCCTCACATCTCCTGAGTTGAGAGGTACCTCCACATAACCTATTCCCAGAATTTGGGTTGGTTGTCCCTGCTGACCAGCACTGGGGTTAGGGATCATTCCCAAAGCTACTTCTCTTCATGGATATAGGGCTTGCCCTTCCCTTTCTCTTTCCCCCCTTGTTAGACTACGAGTAACGCAGTGATTTTCCTCAGGGACCGGCTCTGGAATTTCTACCTCTTGGTTATCAAAATCTCTCCCTTGATCTAAATTGGGGTAGACTGTGGGTGGTGCTGGTGGGGGTGGAGGAGGAGGAGGGATGTATGGTAGAGGGGGTGCAGTTGGAACTTCCTGAGGCTTTTTATTTTTCTTTTTCCCTCCCTGGGTGCTTCAGGCAAAAAGTTTTGCTCTTGTTTCCCCCACTATCCAGAGAGCAGCATACTTGCTCTCTTCCATATCAAAAGGTTCTCTAGAGTTTACATAAATGTTTAATGCCTGGAAAATCCAGTCCTTGAAGTTTCCAAACACTGGCCAAAATAAATTATCACTACAGATTTGTTTTCCTCCCCATACTTTTATACAATAATGTATTATTTTGCCACAGCCTTCCCTTTCCTTGAAGGATATTCATCCCAAGATTTTATCATTAGACCTAACGGACTGTCAGGGGGGATCTGGGGAAGCGTTACCGGGGTCCCCATCCCCATGGAAGCAGAGGGCTTGCTTTTCCTCTGTCCCATCTCCCAGGACACCTTCAGGCACACACACACTCGCGGCCCCTGTTGGTGCCCAGCCCCTCGCGGGCTCTGCAAACCGCACTACTCAGAGCTCTGCCCGTGCCTCGTCCTACAAGGACGTCTCACGCGTTATGTCCTGGGATCCCAGCCCAACCCAGCGGATCCCCACTTTTATACTCACGCTGTCCTGCGTCTTCGCCCGGCTTCGTGCACAAAGATTACGGGGTTACCGGTATCCCTTGTGCTCAATACCGAATTTGGGTTCGTCGGTAAGGGTCTGGGAAGGAAAAGCCTGCACCAGGGCCGCTGCAGAGGCAGCGGGGCGCCTCCCTGATTAGGAATTCCCACCCGTTCACCCTTATCCGAGTCACGGCACCAAATTTGTTACGGACAAATTCAACTGGGGAGGCTAATTATAGATAAATCAATTAACAAGAATTTATTAAGCAAGCAGTATTAAGCAAAAGAACAGCTCTGGGCGGCCGGGGAGCCTCTGCTCTGCCACGGCACACCTTCCCCCTTTGACCTTTTTGGTTTTATAGTCCCTTTTTATTTCCAGTTGACGTATTTTCTCTCAATGCACTCTGCGCCGGTGCAATTGGTCGCTGGGGGTCTTTTTTTCTGCCCTTGGTGGTCATAGGAATGAAGACTCCTCATCTTCCTTGCAGATTGTCCTTGGCCTAAAAGTTAACTTGTATATAATTAGTTACACAGTCTTCTATGCTAATTGCATTACCTACTCAGTTCAAATTATCTCCTTTAACACTCATTTTGATGAACAAAGACCATTTTATTTATTACACCCACACTCTCCCAGTGCCCCCCAGCGTGTCCATCTCTCTGCTGCCCTCGAGTTCCCAGCCCGGCCCCGGCCGCCTGCTCCCATCCAGCTGAGGTGGTTCCAGGGCCAGCAGGAGCTCTCTGTGGTGGCCACTGACATGGTCCCCAACGGGGACTGGACCCACCAGCTCCTGGTGCTGCTGGAAACCCCAACCCGGGCCGGGCTCACCTCCACCTGCCAGGTGGAGCATGTCAGGCTGGAGCACCCCCTGAGCTGGCACTTGGGTACAGGAGAGGAATTGGTGGTGCTGTGACAGCCACTGGGATGTGCTGGGAGCAACTGGGAGGGAGTTGGAGAGAGTCTGGTTTAAACTGGGAGAGGAGGTTAGGGGTTTGGAAGGGCTAAGAAGGTGTTTGAAGGATAATGGGGAGGGTGGGATGGGGTTCTGAGGGTCCTGGTGGGCACTGGGAAGAGACTGGGAGAGGATTTGGGGGTCCTGGGACAGTGGGGGCGACTGGAAGGAGGCTGTGGGATCCTGTGAGTGACAGGAGGGGCTTTGGTGGGTCCAGGGGAGGTCAGGAAGGGATCAAGAGGGAGGTTTCAGGGGATCCTAAGTGGGCTGGGAGTGACCTGGAGGGTGCTTGGAGGGGCCTGGGTGTCTGTGAGAGTTTTTGGGAGATCCTGACCCCTGTGGACCACCCATAGATGCTGCTGGATGCTGCCACAGCAAGATGCTGACAGGAACTGGGGATTCTGTGTTGGGCTTCATCTTCCTGGCACTGGGGATCGGGTTCTACCTGTGCAAGAGAGTCTGGGGGGTCCCGTGTGTCGTGTCCCCCCTCCTCTGGAATGTGTGTGCTCCCCGGGGCCGCCAGCCCGGTGTCACCCCCTTTTCTCTGCCCACAGAGCTCCTGAGCCGCCGGCGGCCGCAGCCCCTCCCCGTGGCCTCGGGCCGAGCCAGGACCCCCCCTGCTCCATCCCCACGCTGATTTTGGGGGGGTCAAGTGTCCCCCCAGCCCTGCTGTCATTCTGCCCCTGCCCCCTGCTCCCAGTGTTCCCAGTAAAGCTTCCCAGTTAAACCCAGCCCAGTTCATGGGGGCACTGGGGAGGGACTTGGGGGGACCCCACGGCGGGGCCGGCCCTGGGCAGGGAGGGCGGGTCCAGGTGGGGAACACTGCCTGCTGCGGGTCTGCCCGGCAACTGGTGAGTCATCAGCCCCGCTCGCTCTCATTGGCTGACTCTTCTCCACCGCGTTCTCTCATTGGCTGAGGAGAGGCCCGGCAGTGCAGAGAAGGAACGGGAGAGATCCCGCCCCGAGCACCGGCACGGGGACAACAGACCCAGCCTGGGCACAGGGAGGGAATTTATTACCAACCAAACCACGGCAGCACCAGGAGAAGGGAAAGAAATCCCTCCAGCACCTTCCCCCACCCAACGGGGATCACCCACAACAGGGTTACCCACCATGGAGAGACGGGGACATCCGAGTTTAGAGCAAAGCCAATTTTATTGAGTGTACCAGGTGTTTATACAGGGATTTACTTGTATGGTGCTTATAGAGGGCTCTGTTTTTGGTAACAATTTCCCATTGGTTACACATTCTTCGTGACATCCAGTAACCTGGGAACATTTATCTTATCACAAAGTCTCACACCATGTTGCTTGGTCAGTCTTCTTGCCCAGAGAGACTTAAACTGTGTCTGTGTCTCCCACAGTTTCTGCTCAGTCAGGCCTCTGATATCGGGCCCCTTTATCAGCTCCATTGCTTTACTCTCTGTTTTATTCCCCATATGGGGGCACCAGGGCTCTGCCCAAGAGGGGTCACTGGGGATCATCCAGCCCGGATCCTCCCATGGGGGATGGAGCTGCAGCAGCACACCAAGCTCTTCCCTCACTCTCTTCCCTCACTCCAAGCTCTTCCCTCACTCAGGGCACTCACAGGGCTTCCCTTAGTGGTGCCTCCGTTGGTGCCGGGTCAAGTGAGAGCTCCTGGAGAAGCTCTTCCCACACTTCCCACACTCGTAGGGCCTCTCCCCGGTGTGGATGCGCAAATCAAAAACTCCCTAAACATCAGAACTCAGGAAAAACCTCCTCCAGGATATAAATATTTAGCTGCCACATAAAACCAAAGCACCAACATTTAGCCCAAGCAAGCTCAGAAACACCAAGATTCACCCCATGAAAATCGTGGATCCACTTCCACAGTCACCTGCTGCATGTGGGGGGAGCAGCGCTCCGGGGCTGGGGGGAAGCTGCAAACACAGGGAGGGGTGGAACCTTCTGCTGCTTCCTCTTTCTGCTCCTCCTCCTCCTCCTCCTGTGTCTCTACTCTTCCTCACACTCCTCTTCCTCCTGCCATTCCTCCTTCTACTCTACAATCTTCTTCTGCCACCTGCACCGTTTGACCATTTTGTTCCTCAAGCCTGCTTCTCCTTCCCTTCTCCTCCTGCCCCCAGCCCCAGCACCCACTGCCGGCTCCCTCTTCCCCCCACACCCACAGCATCCCAGCGCAGGGGCAGGGATGGAGCTGGGGCAGGTCGGGCTGGGGCAGCGCTGGGCTCTCGGCCGCTCCCGCCCGCACTCGGTCCCCACTGCAGCCGCTCCCGCCAGGACAGCGCGGGGGGGCCCGGCCTTGGCGCTGCCCCACTCCCACCTCCCCAAATTCCCCTCGCGGGGCCATGGGGCCGAGGGGGGGGCGCAGGTGGGTCCAGGTGGGGAACGCGGGGAGCTGCGAGTCTGCCTGGCAACTGGTGAGTCATCAGCGCCGCGGGCTCTGATTGGCTGAGCTCTGCCCGAGCCCTGGGGCTGCAGCACAGAGGGGACACCCTGCTCCAGGGGGGATGTCCCACAAACGGGGGACCCCATGGAAGGAACCACAGGAAAGTGTCTTTACAAACAGATGCTCTGAATCTGCTCGGAGATAGGGCTAGAGAATTGTACATAAGGGTGTGACAGGAGAATCCATTGGTTTCCGAAAACATCAGCCAAGGTCTTGCTAAATTCATTAACTTGGAGAAGAACAACAAAGCCTTAACAGAGCCATGAGTATCATCTGCTATACAAAACTGGGGTGCATATGAAAGGGGTAAGTAGTAGGTGGATTGAGAAGTCTGTAGCTCTCAAGTATTTCAGCCAACACAGAAAGGGAAAGGGAGATGCAGCTGGGAAAATTAGGATGAAAATGAGACGGTGTCCTCCAACAATTGGAGAGATCCCATGGCCTGAATGTCCCATGGCCTCTCCCTTTTCTTAGGAATGAAATTACTTTTATAGGATTCCTCCGTCTGCTTTGTGGACAGAATTCTCTGGTGATGTCAATTTTTCCACACACCCTGGGGTTCATCCCGAATTCCTTCCACCGTCCGGGGCGGCGGGCAGGGAGTGCAGCTGAAGGTGCCTCACCCACTTTGGGTGATCGGCTCCATTGGCTGGCGGCGGCACCGGGGATTGATTGGGGACCCGGGAGTGACCAGGAGACAGACGAGTGACACATCAGGGGGGTCTGGGAAGAGTCAGCAGGGAGAGAGCACTGAAAATCTCATCAGTGAGTGCCCTGGGATCTTCGGGGAGTGAACATGGCAGGGCACCCATGGAGGGGAGAAAAGGGAAAGCCAGGGAGGGGGTCTGGCCAAAGGGATGATGATCCCAAAATGTCTCTGAAGGGTCCCTTGGGAGAATGTTGAGGTAGTTTGCAAATTCCCCCAGAGGTAATTAAGGACATGGGCACCCAGGGAGGCAATGAGGGAAGTGGAGAAGGGATTTGTACAACAGGGGATGGATGGTGTTGGTGTGCTGGGAAGGGATTGGGTGAAGGGGAGTGTGCAGCAATATTGTTTGGGCAAGAAGCAGCAGGAGGAATCTATGTAGTAAGAAAATGGATGCTGGAAAACAGGGGAACAGAACAATACTCAGGATTGGGATGATTTTCAGCAGGGTCTTATCCTCAGAATTTGCCAGCTGATCCAGATCCTTTCCATCCCCGGTTTCCAGGAGAGGAAAAGCAGGAGGTCAGGATGCCAGGGGTTTCTCTGCGCTGGCAGCGGCAGCACCGGGCGCAGAGGTGCGGCACCGGGAGCACGGGCTGGGGCCTGTGGGGAGCTGCGGGGCCGGGCCGGGGCTGTGGGGCAGCCGGGGCTCAGCGCCGGGCGCTGCCTGACCCCACCAGCCCCGGGCAGGGCCGGCAGTGGCCCCCGGCCCCCAGGAGGCTGCGGGACGCCCCGGCCGCTGCCCGGCCCCGGGGAGCTGCCGGCCCTGCCCGCCGGGGGGGCCGCCTTTGGACACTGCGGCAGGACAGGCACCGGCTCTGCCACACGGGCTGGGCAGGGACCCTGAGCACAACGGGGAAAACAAAGGAACAGCTGGGAAATGCAGAGTGCACATGGAAGGATCAGGATTTGCTGTTCAGGATTTGCTTTGCGTCCCTGCAGAAAGGAAAGGTTTTGCAGAAAGCTCAGCAGCTCTCAGAGGATGAGCACCCACAGGCAGTGACCGGGGCTGCAGGAGTGGCACAAGAAGGCCCTGCAGCACTTGGGCACAAAGGCACAGCAGCTGAAGGCAAGAAGGGATGAGCAAAAGGCCAAGCTGAAGGCAAAGGCCATGGCAGAGTTCCTACAGCCCCTGAGGGATCAACCCCAGGGCCCAAGGGGGCCCCAGCACCCAGGGCATGACGGGGTCGGCCACAAGCACCTGGCAGAGGCATTGCCCTCCTGGCCAGGGCAGAGCCCACCCAAACAGCCCCTGGGAAGGAGTCAGGGCTCCAGCTGCAGCCCACAAGGACACTGCAAGCACAGACAGCAGCACCCTCAGCAGGAGCAAGTCCAGCCCTGCATGGACATGGATTGTCAGGGCTCTCTGAGCTCCCATCCCACTGGGGACCCACCACACTGGAGCCCTGCAGAACATTCAGGCTGGGTCTGCATCCAGAGAAGGCCTCTCCTGATGGACACAGGGGCCTCTCCATCCACTCGGAATCTTACACCTAAGGGGGGAAAACTGTAATGGAATGTTTTCATTATTAAGGGAATAAATGGGAAAGCCGAGCTGGTATCATTTGTGCAGTCACTGTTAGGAGCTGTGGGGGATAGGTTTGAAATAAACTAATTTCGTTTTCTTCCTACTGTCATTTTTATGAACCAAGAAGGAATTTGATGGTGGCATTGTAATATTGTAAAAGGTGATACAGAGGCTATTGCTGCTGTACCTTTGTGTCAAATGTCTGGCAAGGCCTATGCTGAAGGGAACCCAGAGGTGTGGGCAGCCACAGGGAAAGAGGGAAAATTTGATGTGGAGCCTCTCCAAATTACTTGGAAGCAACCAGGACAAGTGGTGTCTAAAAGCAACACCCTGTTCCAGGGGAGGGAAGGAAGGGCTCACAGCCTGGTATGGAGTCCCTGCTAAAGGCAGGGCTCTTGGAGCCAGGGATGTCTCCCTACAGCACTCCTATCCTGCCAGTCAGGGAATCAGATGGCTCCAATGAGGAGGACAAGGAGAAGTGGCAGACAAAGCCCCTGTGAAATAGTTAAATTTGCTATCTAAAAAATACCTTTCGAGTATCTGAAAAAGAAGTGCAAATGATGGAGAAAAAGGTTAAATATTTGGGAAATAGTGGGACTGAAGATTCCTGGTGGATTGACCCAGAGAGGGTCTGGGCAATCTCAGAAGTAACATTTCCCAGGACCAAAAACGAGCTGAGACAATTCGAAGGATTAATAGGGAATTACAGAGCCTGGATTGAGGATTCTCTTTCCAGCCAGAACATTGTACGGCTTTTTAACCTCAGACAGCCTCCATGCTGTGGTATGGACAGGAGAAAGTGAGCAAAACTTGGGAAAATGAAGAACCAAAAATATTGATGTCTCAGCTGGGGCTCTTCCAGACTCAGAAAAGAAATTGGAATTGTAGGTGAATGTTAAACAGGGCTATGCCAAAGGAATTCTTGGGCCAAAATGTTTCACCCAGTGGCCAGAGTGGCCTCATTGCCTGCAGAATTATGCAGCCACAGCTTCAACGGGAACTGCGTGCCAAAACCTGATGACAACAGGATCTCCAACTGTTCCAGTCTGCCATCAAGTTCAAGCTTTGATAACCAAAAGAGCCTCGCAATGGATGAGCAGTGCTCGGTTATTACAGTGTGAAACTTGTTCAGTGGCACAGGAGGATTCAGAACTGAGGACAGGGGAAGGGTTTAACCCAGCCTCCTGTTTGAACAGCCCACAGAGGGGCTGGGAAGAAACCCAGCACTGCATTCAAGTGACACAGCTCCAGTCCCAGCCTAGGGGAGACTCAGGAGACATTGCCTGGCCTGAGGCAGAAAATGTCTTTGTGGATGGCTCTTCAAGGGCAGCAGAAGGGAAAAGAGTTCCAAGACACGCTGTTATTGAGGAAAGGGAATCAGACAAAGCGCAGGTTACCCCCCCCATGGTCAGCTCAACCAGCACAGCTGTGTGTGCTTGTAAGAGCCTGGCACTGAAATGCCCTGAGCAGGAAGGCTTCAATATCTTCTGGTGACACCATCTCACCTAACAGGGGGGCAAAAGCAATTCTGATTGCTCAGCAACCACTGGATCACTTAAGGTATTTCTAAAAGACATAATTTCAAGAAAAGGGACTGTGGAAGCCATAGACTCAGAGAGCAGAACTCATTTTACAGGAAAGATCCTCCAGGGGGTTATGGCAGCTTTAGGAATACAATGGGACCTCCATACCCCTGGCACCCCCACAGCTCAGGCTGGGTACAAAGAATGAATGGGGAATTGAAATAAACAGGTTTGGAAGCTGGGGATAGAAACCAAGATGCCATGGGTACAGCTATTGCCATTGGATTGGGCAAGAAGAGCCGACCCAGGGAAGATATTCCATTATTTCCCCCTTGGAATTGATCTTGGGAATTCCTTACCCTGGGAATTCTCCACCTAGTGCAGGGTGGAGATATGGGATGCACATTTAAAGCAGTCTGTGGCCAGAATCCTGTCTCTGGTGCAATCTCTCCCCCAGGAAGCTGGGCTGGCACAGAGCCTGCCTTGGCACTTTGCTGCTGCCAACATCCAAGCAGGACATGGGCTCTGCCTAAGGAGTGCAAAGCAGCACCACTGGTGGCCAAGTGGCGTGGCCCATGCCAAGGGGCCCCGAGGCCAGAAACAGCCGCCAGCACAGCTGAACACGGGGGGACCCCTCAGCCTGGGCTCCAGGTCTCTGCAGCCCCGGAGATTTGCACTTCCCGCCTGCAGCAGGAGGATGGGAGGCCCCCCTGAGCCTGCACTGAAGGCAGCGCAGCAGCAGCCAGGGCTCCACAGCGGGGCAAGGCCCTGGGCCTGCCCACACCTCCTCTGCTGAAATCCTCGGCCTGGCCACCCTCCTTGGGCAGCTCCAGCCACCGGGGCCAGCCCTTGCTGCCACTGCTGCAGCTTCAGTGCTCTCTGGGCCTGCACTGCCACAGCTGCTGGGAAGACACCGGGACAATTCCACTCACTTACACTCACACTGCATTAGCTGGGTTGGTGGAAAATGTAGCAAGTTTCATTAAAAAAAAAAAATTATTTCTCTACTCAGGCTTGGTTTGCCTTTGCCTTGGGGAAAGAAATTTTAAAGGTTTTGTTAAGGGCTGTTACACCACTCTGTGGAGATGAGTTTAACATCTCAACCCACTGGGAATACCCCAAAAGATACCCACAAAACATCAGTGCCCAGCAGCAAACAGCAACCAACACCTACCCCAGACACTGCCCCCGGCAGAGTTAGAGGCACCTGGTCTGCAAAAGTCTGGGAAGGAAATCCAGGAGTTTGAATCTAATTTACATCAGAGGCAAAGAAATCTGGGTCCAATAGAAAACCAAATACTAAAAACTACACAACTTGGAAGCAATGAACATTAAACCAATGGATTTAGATTGGTTCAGACTGTATATAGTTTAGGAAAAATCTAGTAAAACTCACATGTCATGGAATGATTTTCTCTGCACAGCTAGGCTGTGTGTGGATGAAATTATTTCTGTTGCACATCTTTGCCAGAACCAAGGAATGCCTTGACTCTCTAACACTAAAGATATTGTTGGAAATTTTTTTTCCCTGCAGTTTCAGAGACAAGATTACACCATGAGAATAACTTTCCATAACAATTGTCCTGGCTTGTAAAATAAGCATGTATTCTATATGCCATCTGTTGGAGGTTGGGCAGTTTTCTTATCTCTTCCAAGAACAATGTCTCCCTCTGGGGAGATATCTTCTGACAATGGACCATTGAATGACTCACTGCATGACCGATAAAGTTACATCATCCCATTGTGAGATGCTCCACCCAGAGGGAGGAGCCAAGCACCCCTACCTGCATAAAATCTGCACTTTTTGGGACACTGAGCAGCTATTAGCTGGATTCCCAGAAAAGCAGCTCTTTTCTCTGCTGGTGTCCCAGAGAAAGACCAAGCCCAACTACTACCAGACCTTCAAAGAAAACTCCACCCTTCTAGAGATCACCAATCCAGCAGCATTTCATCTGCCACTCCAGGAAAAACAGCCACCATTTAACTAGACTACTGCCAACACCCTAACTCCTCAGGGTGTTAGGTTTCTGACTCTCACTAGTTTTGTTTGTACTAATTACATTTTTATTATTATTATTTTTATTTAGTTTTTCTCCTAATAAAGAACTGTTATTCCCATTCCCATATCTTTACCTAAGAGCTTTTTTTGAAATTGTGGTAATTCGGAGAGAGGGAGTTTACCTTTTCCATTTCACAAGAGGCTCTTGCCTGCTTTCACAGACTCCTGCCTTTCCAAACCAAGACAGAGCCCTTGGACAATCTTCCACCCCTGTACCTGAATTCTCCTCCCCAGGCTCAGGCCCCTGTGCCTGCACCAGCGGGGCACCCGCCTCAGCCTGCACAGGCACAGGCACCGCCGTGTAACACACAGCCCTCGGCTCCGCTGCTGCCGGACCCATCAGGTCCCTCCCAGCCCCACCTGCACCACAACAGGCAGACGATCCCGGGCACACACCTCCCCCTGGGAAAACTGCTTATCCTCCAGCTAGCAGAACACGGTGCAAGACACGGAGGGAAAACCATGACGATAGTGAGGAGGAAGGGGACAGACCCAGTCTTTACCCTCTAAGGGAAGTACCAACCGCTCCCGGAGTCATTGGGTACGTAAATGTGCCGATCAATATGGGAGATGTAAGAGCTTTCAGCAAGGAAATGCGGAAATTAATGGATAATCCTCTCGGGGTGGCAGAGAGGCTGGATGAATTTTTGGGGAACATCATCTATTCATATGATGACATCTGCGCCATTCTAAGGTCGTTATTCAACGCTGAGGAACGGGACATGATACGGCAGGCTGCAATAAATGATTGAGAACACAGGAATCCCCAGGGAGGGAGTGGCACGAGAGAAAGCCTGAACAGAGGCCATCATAGAACACCCAGGCGGAGAAGGATCAGTCTAAAATGATAGGGCGAAGGAACATGGTAATACAGGGAATTTGGGGGATGGTACCAAAGGGACAGAACATTAGTAAAGCATTGGGGGAATGCCAGGGGAGGGATGAAATACCCACCAAATGGCTGGAGAGGCTGAGAAAGAGCCTCCAAACGTATTCGGATACCGACCCTAATTCACCTGTCGGGGGTATTCTGTTTAAAACACAATCTGTTGCTAAATCATGGGAGGACATACGGAAAAAGCTAGAAAAAATAGAAACTTGTCAAGAGAAAAGCCTCCAAGAATTGTTAAGGGAGACACAGAAGGTTTACATGAGAAGGGATAATGAAAAATAAAAAGCACAGGCAAGGATACCTGGTGGTGGCAGTAAGGGAATGCAAAAACAGGAGCAGATACAAAATCCCGGAAAGCTGGCACAAACACAACAGCCCCAGGGAAAACCTAACCCCTCTCAGAAGAAAGGCATAAACAAACAGGTAAGCAGCCCTGAGTGCTTTTACTGTAAACAGAAAGGGCACTTTAAAAGAGACTGTAAGAAGAGAATGAAGGATGAACAGATCTTCCAGAAGGATTAGAGGTGTCAGGGGCTTTATAATTTGGGGTCCAGAACACCTGGAGAGCCCTTGATAAAATTAAAAATTAGACCCCCAAAAACAAGAATTGGTGTTTTTGGTCAATTCAGGTGCAGAAAGAACTACAGTTCAGCAACTGCCACCTGGATTTACTAAAAGCAAGGATTCAATGGTGGTCATTGGGGCTAAAGGGGAACCCTTTAAGGTACTGGTTTTAACAAATGTGGGAATAGAAAATAAGTTTTGTCTGGGGAACATAGTACTGGTAGAAGAAGCAGATTATAATTTGCTGGGGAGGGATCTAATGGTAGCTCTGGGGATAAGACTGATAGCACAGGACTCCCAGCTCACAGTAAGTTTATACAAAATAACCGCTGAGGACAAAAATGAGATAAATCCCAAAGTGTGATTTGGGAAGAGGCGGGGAGGTTAAACATGGAGCCAATTCACACTGAGATCCAGAGACCGGAGGATCCAATCAGGATTAAACAGTACTGCATTCCCATGAAAGGCAGGAATGGACTGAAGGCTGTAATAGAAGATCTAAGAAAGAAAGGCACATTGGAACTGTGCATGTCAAGACATTACACTCCTATCTTGGCAGTACAGAAGGCGGATGGTAATTACAGGCTGGTGCAAGATTTGAGGGTGGTAAATCTATTCTCTATACTCACCAAACCTATTTGGACAAGCCCTTGAAAAACTCTTAAGTGAGTTTGTGCCCGTTAAAGGGACCAAATTACTACAATACGTAGATGACCTATTGGCAGCCAGACTCAGGGAGGAGGATGTGTGGGACCATAGCACTATTAAACTTCTTAAGGGAAAAAGGGTTGAAGGTCTCAAATTGAAATTACAGTTCACAGAGCCTGAGGTCTAGTACCTAGGGCATTGGTTAACAAAAGGTAAGAAGTTGGATCCGGACAGGATAACAGGTATCATTACTTTACCCCCTCCACGAAGAAAAAAGGAGGTCAGGCAGCTGCTGGGGCTTCCAGGATACTGCAGGCAATGGATCGAGGGATATAGTGAGAAGGAAAAGTTTCTTCATGAAAAGCTTATCACGGACAAGCTAAAGTAGACAGAGCAGGATGAGGAGGGTTTCAAGAAATTAAAAGAAACCCTCGCAGCAGCTCCAGAGTTGAACCTCCCTGATGTAAAGAAACCTTTTCAGCTGTTCCTGGACATCAGTAATCACACTGCCCATGGGGTTTTAACGCAGGATTGGGCAGGGGCCAAGAAGCTGGTGGGGTATGTATCAAAGTTTTTAGATCCTGTAAGCAGAGATCTTACCAAGCAATTGTAGCAGTGACAGTATTGGTGGAGGAGGCTAAGAAGGTGACTGTTACAGAATTGCTGAGAGAGAGGGCATGATTTATGTCTGGAGTGAGAATTGAGCTACCCCTCAGTCTAGGCCACAGATTTGGGGCTTGTGAGGCCTTCCAGCCTCTGACACAGTTAGAAATTAAGAGCTTGTGGCGCAGATAGAAATTGTATTAAGGTGTGATGCAAAGCACTGGGCTGTCTGGGTGTAAAGTAGTATAGGTTTATAGTGTAAGGTTTAGGCCACTTTAAGACAAAGGTAAACAATGTTAGCTTGCCAATGAGAGTGCTTTGTAAAGTATAAACTATATAGAAGTGTATACAACCTGCCATCTTCTCTCGAATAAATGGAGAACGTTGCATTAATCATATTGGTTGGATGTGCATTCTGTCCTGTCCAGCTTCCCGTTATCTGAGGTCCCTGGTCGCAGGTGACCGTCGGGGCATTCTGCAGCAAAAGGCTGACAAGTGGCCAACTGACGCCAGGCTCCTACAATATGAGGCTGTATTAATCCACTCCCGGGATTTGGAATTGTGAACTACCTCGGTGCAAAATCACGCGCGATTCCTGGCTGGGGAAGCCGCAGGAGTGCCTTCCCATGACTGCGCAGAAGTGGTGGAGCTGCAGATCAAAATAAGGCCAGATGTAGAAGAAGGTGAAAAATGGTTTGTGGGTGGTTCTGCAAGGGTCATAGATGGGAAAAGGAAATCAGGATATTTCCTGATGGCAAAACCAGGGAGGTAGTGGAATCAGGACCCCTGAATCCCGGATGGTCAGCACAAGCTTGTGAGTTGTACGCAGTATTGAGGCCCTGTGGAAATTAGAAGGGAAAAAAGGAACAATTTTTACAGATTCAAATTATGCATTTGGGGTGGTACACATATTTGGAAAGATTTGGGAAGAACAAGGGTTACTCAATACTCAGGGAAAGAGGCTAGTGCATGAAGAAATAATCAGGCAAATCTTAAAGGTTATAAGGGGGCCAGAGGCAATTGCCATAGTCCACGTGAAAGGGCACCAGACAGGAATGCAGTTCAGGACCCAAGGGAACAATTTACCAGACAAAGAGGACAAAAGCGTGCCTCTAATGAAGGTAAGTACCCCAGGAATCGAAGAAGGGGAGTTTCAGGAATATCCTCCCCACCCCTTCCTGAAGGAAATCGAGGGGTACAAGAAGATAGGAGACCAGATAGAAGGAGGTAAGTGGAAATTGCCAGATGGGAGGGAGCTGTTGTCTAAAGACTACAGCAGAAACATCCTGAGGAGATTACATCAACAAACACACTGGGGATTCCAGGCCCTGGCAGAGCAATTCCCTGGATTCTTCGGGTGCAAGGGGATTTATGAACTGGCAAAACAAGAGGTGCAGGGGTGTATGATTTGTCAAAAGATTAATCAGGCAAAAACACGGCAGCTGGCACTGGGAAGTCACCCAGTGGCATACAGACCTTTCAAAAGGATTCAGGTAGATTTTACTGATCTGCCTAAGGTGGGGAGATATAAATTTTTATTGGTAATAGTGGACAAACTAACCCACAGGGTAGAAGCCCTCCTGAGCTCTCAGGTGATGGCTCAGACAGTATCAAAATTTCTACTAGAAGAAATCATACCCTGATGTGGGTTAGTAAAATACATAGATGCGGACCAGGAGACACACTTCACCTCAAAAATTATTAGACAACAAGCCAACGCTCTGGGGATCCAGTGGGAATACCACACCCCATGGCATCCTCAGAGCTCTGAACAAGTTGAAAGGATAAATCAAACATTAAAGGTTCAATTAGCAAAATTGATTCTGGAAACAAAAATGTCCTGGTTAGAGCGCCTCCCCTTAGCCTTGCTGAATATCCAGACCATGCCTCACTCCGAGACTGGAGTGTCACCTTTCAAAATGCTGTATGGGATGCCATATGAACATGGTATGCCAGTGGGGCATCCGAGGATAGAAGATGGACAGACACAGCCGTATCTCATAGCCATAAGTAAGAATCTGCAGGAATTGCAGAAGCAGGGAATAATAACACAAGGTGCCCCTTTAGGTTTTTCCACACATAAAGTACAACCTGGGGACAAAGTGCTCATAAAAACGTGGAGAGAAGTCCCACTGACACCTCACTGGGAAAGCCCTTTTCTCGTCCTCTTAACCACAGGTACAGCAATACAAACAGCAGAAAAGGGGTGGACACACGCATCCCGAGTGAAGAAGGTCGAGCACCAGGAAGAGATGCCAGAGTGAAAAGTCACCTCTCCTCCTGGGGATTTGAAGATAACCTTGTGGTGGCCAAGTAAATGACTGACAGGGATCTGATAACGTGCACTGAACCTCATTGTGAATGTTAACCATTTGTATATTTCAAATGTGAGTATTGTAACAAGGTTTGGGTCACACACTGTAGAAGGGAATATTGGCCAAAGGGTTTATGTGATAAGTGCCTAGAAGGGGAACTAGCCATATCTTAGAGCTGTGGGTCTCAGATTCAGTCAAAGAAAGAAACTGAGAGTTTCTAGCCAGGCAAAAAGCTGGGAAAGAGCTGGGAAAGAATGTAAATAATGCTTTATTTCTCTTGTTTTTCACATTGTTTATAGTTAAGTTCTATCACTGTGTGTCAAGCCCTTTTGCACCAATGCTCTGGGTTGTTTTCACTTCAGAACAAATAGATTTGATCCTTGTGAAGCTCTGTATAAAAGAGCTGTGTATTTTGAATAAATGGGAGTTTTACTCTCAGCAGCCTTCTGAGTCAAGTCTATTCATTCACATCCTGCCTCGACAGCAACAAGAGCTTGCCACAAGCCTAGGAATAATCGAAGCGGACTCTGAGATCTGCTTTAATTTGTTTCAAAACAGGCTAAGGGGAAAATTGAGATCAAAAGCTCAAATCATTACTGTTGAGTGCCGGAGGTTAAATAAAGTACCCTGCAGTGCAGATACAGTTAAACTACCAAGGTGGAGCATCTTTTAACGGAGGTATGCAGCTCAGTCCAGGTATGACACCACAGAAGACTATTCTTGCTGCTGAGAAAATGGTTTACCTCACCACTGGTGGCAACCCAGTGAGCACAGGCAAAGGCAGAGGAATAATAATCGTGGGGATCCTGATCAATCTGAGTCCAGCAATGTGCCTCAAGACCAGCACGCGTTGCACTGACTGGCCCAGCACAGAGGTGTGAGGCCCCGGTGAAGGTGCAGGCTCTGCATACAGACTGTCCGGAGAGCACACGGGGAATCGGAGGCTCCGACAGCCCCAGCCCCAAGGAACTGCGGCAAGGGTAAGATAAGCAGGCACTGTCCCATAAACGGCACCCAGCAGGGGATACGCAAGCTAAAAGAAAGAATAAGGTGTTACTCACAAAGGGCGACCCCCAAGGACAGGCAGTCAGAGCACAAGGTACATAAAAGAAATGTTGAACAGATATCTGTCCCAATCTGTGATAAATGTAACCGCACAGTATGGACTGGGGGAAGGATGGAGTCAGTGTTTGTAGCATACTTTCAGGCTAACCCATTGTGTTATGACAATAACCACTTGGGAATGTGTGTTATGGGTGGACAGACATACTGGGTCGGGAAGAACTTAAAATATGAGACCAAGATGTCCCTCAAAAATGAGCCAGTTATCTTGGACCTTTTAGAGGATTAGGATGACCGCCTTTGTTTGCAATATGACAGGATGTTCTGCTTTTCAATAACAAAGAGGGAGTGGACCCGGAGAGCAAAATTAAACAGGTATCACAGGAACTAAAAAGACAAGAGGCAGAGATGAGAAAAAGAAGGATGGAGCAAGAAAGGCTGAGAACCCTAAGCGAGCAATATGATCAGCTCAAAAAACAATATACCAGTTGGAGTTTCCCTGCCTCCGATCAAAACCTATTTGTGGATCTGATGCAAGAAACTGCAACAGAATTGGGGCTGTCCAATTGCTGGATCTGCAGAGGGCTCAAGTCTGCAGAGAAGTGGCCTTGAAAAGGTGAGAGCTTAGCTCTAGATCAACTCCTGAAATGGGATAATGCTATAATTGGGACATTTTGCATTAGCAGGGAGGGAAAGGAGCACACTGAAATGGTGGGATACACTTCATGTCTGTCCACTCCAACAGTAAATTCCTTTAACAAAAGCAGAATCTGGCAGCCAGAAATCCCTACTGGAGTACTCCAGTACCTAGTAGGTACCTAGTAGGGTACTGGAGCTGGGAAAAAGGCACTAAATGTGAATGGAGAGAAAAAAATTGAACACTGCTGGAACAAAGGCTCTGGAGCTAACCTTTACCAATTCTTAGATGAATTAAGAGGATTCTGGAGTAAACCCAAAAACACAAAAGTCAGGTGGAAAGCCCTGAATGGTTTATATTGGATTTGTGGGAAGAAAGCATACAGCAAAATACCTCAGTGGTGGAGAGGATCATGCACTATTCAATTGATCAGACACGTTTTCTTTACCCTACCTCAATCAGAACACAGCTCACTAGGGGCCCCCTTATACAAAACTTTGAGCAGAAGAAGAAGGGATTTGAAAAAGAAATTCCCTATCTTCGGTGGGGGTCAGACCTGGGGCGAGAAGTGGCCAGCAGAAAGAATAATAGAGGATTATGGTCCTGCAACATGGGCCCAGGATGAAAGCTGGGGGTATAGGACCCCAATTTATCTGTTAAACCGACTAATAAGACTTTGGGCAGTGGTAGACATGGTCTCTAACCACACCTCAAATGCCCTTGAGCTGTTGTCTAAACAACACTCCCAAATGAGGGCCTTTGTGTATCAAAACAGAATAGCCCTGGACTATTTACTAGCAGAGGGAGTAGGGGTCTGTGGAAAGTTTAATGAATCATAATGCTCTATAGAGATTGATGACTATAGAGAAACCATCAGAGGCCTGTGACAGAAATTAAAAGGGTAGCACATGTCCCAGTACAAAAATGGAACTCCGTACTCCAAGCATCCTGGTGGGATCATCTGTTTGATGGAGCACGGTGGAAAAAGGTAATATTTTTTTATATTGTGTTCAATAGCTGGGATCATATTCCTACCCTGCCTGATACCATGCTTTATCAGGTCGATACACTCAGTAGTGCAGGGTATGCAGGTGGCTGCCATGCCCACAGACCCAGAATGTGCTATGGGAAAAACAAATCAGGTATCAAATATAATGAAATTGGGGGAGGAAAATCTACACGGTAGGGCAGCAGATGCTTTGGCCAGATTCAAAGAGCAGATACAGGGAGAAGGGGATGTCTACAAATTGTACCAGGGAATTCCAAGACAAGAGTGGGATAATAAGCCTTCAGGGAACTAAGAGGTTTATTTCCTTCTTATAAAGAACTAGGAAATGGGATAGTAGTATAGGGTAGAAGTAAAGTCACACATAATTATGTAGAAAGTTTAGAAATCAGGAATCACTATGTTTATGTAGAAGGGGAGGGATTGTTTTGTGTATATGGGATAATTCATGCAGATAAAAATTGCCATATATATTTTATGTATGTATTGGTAAGAAATACCCTTAATAAAAAGATTTTTAAGCACACAAGTCAGTGTCGGGGATTGCATCACAGTGTTGAAACCACCTGGACGAGAGAAAGGAGATCTTCATTTACAAATGAATGAATGTGGCCAGCCCAGAGATGGGTGTTCTGCAAGGTGATCCACCAGGATGATGAATACCTGATAAATATCTAAGACTGAGATAGCTGGAGCCATCTGAGAGATACATCTCAATACTGGATTCCTGGATTCTGGGAACACATCGTGGATGTTTATCACTCCCCGGCCATGGTTTTGTTCCCTGGATGTTTATCACTCCCCGGCCATGGTTTTGTTCAGCTCCTTGCAGAGAAAGAACTCCACAGGAATATGTGCAGACCTGAAAGGAAGAAAAGGGACTCTGCCTCGGGCAGGAAAAATCATATAAAGACCTCTCAGCAGGACAGTCGGTGTGAAACAGAGGGGACCCTCTGCTGTAGCGATCAGACCTGTGTCTCACCCAGCACCGGTACCCAGGCTCTGCACTGACCGTTTTGAATGGATTGTGGCTCTTCTTTTTTTTTTTTCTCTCTAAATTTATACTTTGATCATTTAATAAATTTTCGTTAATTAATAAATTGGAGCATTCATTTATCACAAAGGTGATCCTTTAACTCATTAACAGTTAATAGTGTGTTTAAAAATATGCTTTAAAAAGAAAAAATAAAAGCAGCATATTCTGGGGTGGCCACATATGAGTCATCCAATGGCTGATCTGGAAAATATTTTTCCTTCCAGTAGCCTGGAGAGGAGCTTAAGAAATGCAAATTAACAGTGCTGGGGTAAAGCATGGACAATGTATTTGGGTTTCTTGCCTGGGGCTGGAATTGGGCTGATTCCCTCTGCCCCCTCACCCCAAACTCTGCCATCTCCCACAGATGGAATTTGCACAGCTGAAGGCAGAGCCCGTGGTGAGGATCTCTGACTCTGCAACAGAAATGGCTGAAGCTGCAAAGGGAAACAGCAAATGGAGAATGTTGGGAAAACTTCACCAAAATAAGGGAGGGATCATCCCTCTGCCCACTCCAACATCTGCTGTCACTGTCTGTGTTTTATAGGGTGGATTCGAGCATTGGGGTTTTTGCTACCACAAGTTCAGAAAAATCAGTTAGAATACAAGTATTTGATGTTTACATTGGACAAAATCAGTCAATTGATGCAGCCCTGGCTCCCGAGGGAGTGCCAAAAATGGAAAAAACACAAACGGCTACCAGAATAAATTCTACAACACCACAGACCAGCCCCTGGGAACCCTATGAAACTCATATCAGGAGCCACAGAACCCATTTATCATTTCAATGGCATCATTAAATTACAAGCTGTCCTCCAAATAAGAACCAACCAGACAACTCCAGCTCCTGACCTTCCTGCTGACCAAGCCACTGAAATGAGGAACACAACATTTCACCAGGGGATGGGATCAGATTATCTGTTAGCAGAAAAAGGAGGAGTTTATGGAAAATTAAATGACTCAAACTGCTGTTGGCAAAGAGATGACCAAGGAAAACTGGTGAAAAAGATGAGAAAGGAAATAAGAAAGCAGCTCATGTTCTGACCCAAATGTGGAAAGGATGGGTATGGGACGCGGTTTTGTGGTGCACTGGCAGACCATGGGTGAAACGAATGTTGCTTCTCTTCTGTGCTGCAGCAACTCTCATCTTTTTACCATGCTCCACACCTTGGCAGTGCAGCTCATCCAGCAGCTGAGCCAGGGCATGCAGGTGGCAGCCAGGCCTCCTGATCCACAAACGGCTACAAAAGGACAGGGAATGAGGGCACCGAGAATAATCCCAAAACCAAAGAGGACCCGGGAAGAACAAAACAGAGTCAATGAGTGAATCTACCTGGAGATAGGGCCGGGCACATGTAGATAAGGGGAGAAACCATCAGTTCCAATAAGTGTTAGAAATTGACCCAGACAGCTGCTCAAAGTGCCGCTACATTCCCGAACTTCGAGGAGAAGAACAAAGACTTAACAGAGCCATGAATATCGGCTGTTCTACAAAAGGAGGGTGCACATTAACGAGGACAGGCTCCAGGCGCATCGGGAAGTCGGAACCTTCCAAGGATCTCAGCCGGTGGGCAAAGGCAGAGGGAGATGCGGCCGGGAAAATGAGGATAAAAAGGAGGCTGCGGGCTACAGCCACGGCAGAGAGCGCACGGCAAATGCCCCACGGCCTCTGCCCCTGCTCGGCAATAAAGTCACTTTGACAGGACTCCTCGCTCTCCCCCGGGCACACAAACCTCCGGCGACGGGAATTTCCCCGCCCGCTGCCGGCCGCGGGGCAGCCCCTCTGTCCTACCCACAGCAGCCGGGCCGAGCCAGCGCTGCTCCGGCAGCGGCTCCTGCCCGGCCCCGGCGGGAAGGAGACCGCGGGCAGCCGCTCCCGCAGCGCCCTCGGCCCGGGGCCGGCACGGGCCGGACACGGCACCGGCGAGCCGCCGGAGCCCCCTGCCGCCCCCTCCGCCCGCAGCCAGCCCCGAGCCCCCGCAGAGCCCAGCGCGGCTCCCACCTGCGCCGGGGCCGCCTCCGAGCTCCGCCGCCGCCGCCTCACCGCGCTCCGGCCGCTGCCGCCGCTGCCGGGCCCGCACAGCCGCTCGGCCAATGGCGGCGCTGCGCGGCCACGGCCGCCCTCAGCCCGCCGCCGGGGCCGCGCCGCGCCCCGCTCCCACCAATCAGCGCGCCGCAACCGCGACTGACGGCACCGGCGGCCAATGGCAGCGAGCTCGGGGCGGGCTCTGCGCACGGCCCCGCCTCGCCCCGCGCTCTCGGCGCCCCCGGGCTGCGTGAGGGGAAAGCCGGAGATGAGGAACAGCCCCGGCACGGGCCCGGGCCCGAGCCGGGATTGAGCTGCCCACACAAACAAACTTCTCCGCGCCTCCCGCCACGGCTTTCCCGGCCCTGCGCCTCCCGTGCCTCCGCCTCTGCGGGAAGCCCAGGAGCCTCACTTCTCCTGCCCCTCGTTAGCGCATCAGAGCTTCGCTTTGATTTCCCCCGAAAAGGGAAACCTGCCCCAAGCCCTGTGGGTGGGTGGGGCAGGGGAGAGATTTCTGGCAGAAAACTCCAAAGACTCGGAGCAGGAGAAGGAGAAGTCAGTGCAGAGCCTTAAATGCAGCTTTCCCCACGCCTCCCTGCTCCCAGCTGCACCTCCTCCCCCGGCAGGGCAGGAGACAGGGAATGGGGCCATGCTCAGCTCATCCCCCGGGGCTTCTCCCTCTGCTCAGGGACAGGAGTCGTTCCCTGCTGCACCCTGCGCTCTCTCCCGGCCGAGACTTCTCCAGGAACTTCTCGGAGCGGAGTCCATCCCCTGGGCACAGCCCCCTCCGAGTGCTGCAGCGTGGGTCACTGTGCCACGGGCTCAGTCCTGCCAGGACAGGCTGCTCCAGCGGGGCCCCTCTGCCCGCGGGCTCACAGCCTCCTCTCAGGCATCGCCGAGCTCCAGCCCGGCTCCTGCAGGGGCTGCAGGGGATCTCTGCATCCCCATGGACCTGCAGGGGATCTCTGCATCCCCATGGACCTGCAGGGGGATCTCTGCATCCCCATGGACCTGCAGGGGGATCTCTGCATCCCCATGGACCTGCAGGGGGATCTCTGCATCCCTATGGACCTGCAGGGGATCTCTGCGGTCTCATTGTAATATATGTTATTGAATAATTCGTGCTTTTGTAAAATATACATCATGTCAGTTGTGCTTGTAGAAAAAGATTCTTAAAGTTTTAAATGACCAGTGGCTGCAGCCGGGGCTGGAGGCACCACAGTTGGCAGAGAAAGAAAGACCTAATTTACAAATGAAAAAAGGTGTCTCCGTGCAGAGATGGGCCCTTTCCGGGGACAATCCAGGAGACTCCCAACGTTTAACCCCTGGTCTGCCGGGGAGCCAGGAAACCGGGCACACGGGCACCCCGCCCTTGCAGCTTCTGAGGAGGCTGCTGGGCTGTGCTTCAGCAGAGGAGATGGAATGTGGCTTACCACTCTGCCCTTCTGTAAAAACGGAGAATGGGTTGGGGGGTTTGGGCTCTGAGCACACAGCAGCCTGGCCCAGGCACAGGTCGTGGTGGGACAGGGGCACAGGAGCCTTCTGTGACTGACCGTGGCTCTCTGGTTTCTCTCTGCAGGCTGCCAGCTCCTCACACCATGGAAACGGCCCCACTCGGCCTGCCAGTCTGGGAGGGCTGGAGGGCTGTGGGTACTCATTTGCTGTCAAAAATAAATTGTGTTTTTTTGACATTGTCATCATCAGAACATTTCTTTCATCCTTTTCCAAGCTTTTGGCCCCACTTCCTCCAGGGTAATATTTTTGTGTCTTTCCTCAGGCAGTTGATGGCATTTGGCAGGGGGGGTTAAGCAATGTGGAAAGTTCAACAACAGCTCCAGTTGCCAACTGCAGCAGCCCCTTCAGGAGCCCTGAGCTGCCAGCGAGGTCCACGTGTGCCTTGCAAAAGGGAGTGGTTTGCAGAGATGGGGTTGTTGCCCTGCTGCAAAAGCTGGGAGCAGATCAGAAGTGGCAAAATGCCATTTTGGCTCAACCCCCACCCAGGTTCTTTATCTTTTCCCTCTGTGATAGGCAGACAGGGCTGGATCCAGCGAGGTTCAAGTTCTGGGTGCTCCCTGGCACCAAAGGGATCAAGTAAACTCTTGTATGCAGTGACTGCAATAGGGCTACTGAAGGAAAAAAGGGAATGTCACGAGATGGGGAATCCTTCTTGTCTCCTTTGTCTCCCCAGGAGCCCCTTGGGAAGGGAAATGCCCACACGGGTTTATCTGACTCCTTCCCAGTGTGGGCCAGGGCCAAAAGTGAAGATGATAAAAAAAGTTGCAGACTTCCCATTCTTTAGGAATCCATTAAGCACAGGGAAACGGCAAGGATTCATTTGTCACGTGTGCATGGGAAAGGCAGAAAGGTCAGAACGAGGAAGACTTATTTTACTTCTTCATTTTGGAGATCCCTCCCCAAAATGGACCCCCGACTCATTTCAGGCAACAGAACCACACATGCTTAATTGCCTTTTTGCCAATTAGCATGTGAAGCGGAGCAGAGGAAGTGACAGGGATATGAATATGCATTCATATTTTGTGTATTCAAGTCTTCTGTAAATAAAAAAGCTTTGTAATACCTGTGATTTTTGCAGTGTGTATTAGGGAATTATCCCACGTACTGCCTGGCTGTCTCAATAAACATACACTTTCTAACTTTAAACACTTAGAGAGTTTTTGTCTGTCTCAGTTGGAGATCAATATTAGATCGATATTCACATTTTAGGAAATATGCACATCTGGCAGCTCTCCAGGGCTCTCCCCTCTGCTGGGAGCTGTGGCTGGAGCTCTGGGGGCCAGCAGAGCTTTCCTGCACAGGCTGCTCCTCTGAAGGCAGAGCAGTGTCAGCCTGCAGAGCACAGCTGGGACACACTTGGTCCTTCTGGAGTGCCCAAAGGGATGCAAGGAGGGCAGCGGTGTCTGTCAGAGCAGGACACGCTGGCTTGCTCTTCACATCTAAAAGTGTGAATGGATCAGGGCTGGAGACTGAGGCCCAATTTATCTTCACCCCAGCCTCAGACAGGAACACTATTTAGCAGTTTTTCCATCCCGCCTTTCATCTTCAAAGGGTACCTCAAGGCCTAATTAGGGAGAGATTCTGCTTGGGCTCAATTTGGGGCTTTAGTTCCACTTCAGCTGTCCACAGAGAGAGAGGGAGAGAAATGAGAAGATGGATGTCCAGGGCAAAGCTCTCTCCTAAACCCTGCAGTTGTTTGGGTCTGGGGTCAGTGACAGCCTGTGACAGGGATCACCTGAGCAATGGATGTGTGTGTTTGCTTTGTTGTGCAATCCCAAACAAAGCAGCTGCATCTGAAATCATGACCAAATCCCATGGAATTGCTAAAGGGCTCCTGGCTGTTTTGCTCTGTTTTCACAAAACCAGAATGACCTCCTGCTTGCAAAATGTGTTTGAATAATAATGAGAGTGTTGAGGCCATTTGAGAAGACTGTAGGTGCATAGAAGGTGGTTAGAGCTTGGAGGCTGACAGCTGAGGGGCCATTTCTGCAGAGCTTGCAAGGCCAAATGTCTCTGGCCGTGTGTCCTGTAAGCAGCCCCAGCGAGCAGAGCAATGGGCTGTGGGAGTGGCCCTTGCTGAGCTCTGGTGCCCATCCCAGGGCAGTTTGGCACAGCCCGGCTCTGTCGCTCCAAAAAGCCTCGCCCCGTGTTGGCTGTGGCCTCCTGCCACAGACTCCTCCAGTTAAAGGTCTGCAATGTCCCCTCAGGTGGCCATAAAGAAAATGAGTCTCAGAGGGCAGAACGGGGAACGCGCTGCGAATGAGCTCCTGCTCCTGAAGGACAAGAAGAACCCCAACATTGTCAACTCTTTGGACAGGTGAGTGCTCCAGGCCTCACCCCGTGCACGGGCCCTGCCTTAACCTTTCCTGGCACCCGTAGTCTGTAGCCTGTTTTGAAAATGCCTGACCCAGCCGTATCTTCCCAAAACAACAGCCTGGCAGTTCGCTCCCTCCGTGTGCTTTGGTTACTTTGGTTTGTTTTTTCCTTCAAGTTGACCCCGTTTTCTGTGTCTTACAAGTGCTGATAAACCACAGCAGAAATTATTTCCCTTGGCTTCTTCTTCCCAGCCCTTTTCTATTGCTGCAGATGCCAGGAAAACCAGGGCCTTGTTTCCAGAAATGCCTCATTTGCCCATTTTTCACTGGCCTTGCCTGTTTCTGAAGGGACTTTCTGAAAGGTTTTCTGATTGCTTTTGTCCCAAGTGCTGCATGGCCTCCTCCCCTGGATAACCCTGGGAGTTGTGTTGCCTTGTTCTGGAGGGAATGGTGGAACTGATGAGCTCAGAAGCTGAACCAGCTGGGGGCCAGTGTTGTGGTTCCACACTGATCTGGGCTGTTGCTAAACTGCATTTTTCACCTGCTTGCCATCTAAGGCCTCTCCTTTCTCACAGGTGTCTCCTCCTTTAGACTGTGCAGATTCCAAGGACTCTGCAGCCTGGCAGGAATGTCTCTCCATCAGATTCTGTCCTCATGGACAAGTGACCTGGAAACAAAACTCCACTCCAGGCTTTTCCATGGGGGAATTGAGCACTGCACATTCGTCTCCATGTCACTGCTTTTCTCTTCCAGCTTCCTTGTTGACGGAGATCTCTGGCTGGTGATGGAATACATGGATGGAGGAACTTTGCAGGACGTTGTCAGACAGACACGCATGGCTGAAGGAGAGATGGCAGCTGTCAGTCGGGAGGTGAGGGATCCTGCCTGTGGCTGCCACGGCTTGGACACGATGGTCCTTCCACAGAGGCGTGAGAACAGGAGTGGCTCCATGCTCAGGGCTCTGTTTCTCTGTTGTTTTTATAAGCTGGAGAAGAAAGAGCCTCTGCAGTGAACGGCCTGCCAGCATCGCTGCACTTCTGCTCTGTTCTTGCTCTCTTTCCTGCTGTTGTGGCACTCTCTGTCTGTTCTGGATTTGATGTGCTGTTCTCAGCTTTGCCCTGAACCGTTTGCCTGGAGCCTGTCTGCTCTGCACTCCTGGCCTGTCACAGCAAAGCTGCTGCTGGCAGAATTCCGACCTGTCCTTTCTTGTGTGATAGATTCCGGCCATTGGTTTTTGTCCTGGTGTTTCTTGTTCTCTCTCAGTGCCTGCAGGGTCTGGATTTCCTCCATGCGAACCGGGTGATGCACAGAGATCTGAAGAGCTCCAACATCCTCCTGGGCATGGCCGGCTCTGTCAAGCTGGGTGGGTGTTCCTGGCCAGGCACGGCGCTCCCGGGTGCGGCTGTGGGGCCGCTTCCCAGTGCCGGCCAGAGCCCCACAAGGGCTGCTGGGGGCACTGCCCGGCCTCTGCTGCCAGCTGAGAGTGGCTGCCCCTGCAGAGAGCTCCGGAGAGCAGCAGGGTGCCAGGGGTGGCTTTGCTCTGGGTATGGCCCTGCCAGAGGGGCAGGAGTTGGAATCTAAAGCTTCAAGGGAATCAGTAAAAGCCACTGCACGAAAGCTGAGGGTTTCTTTAAGGGTCCAGTTCCACCTTCCCTTGGCTACAGCCCTGAGCACTTTTCCAGCTGACTTCACTATGCATTCTCAGACTGAGAGTGGGGAGTCTTGGTGCTTGGTTTGCTCATTCCAGCTGCCCTTGACAGTGTTTGTTTCTGTCCTCAGCTGATTTTGGCCTCTGTGCTCAGCTCAGCTCTGAGCAGCACCGGCGCAGCTCCATGGTGGGCACTGCTCACTGGATGGCCCCAGAAGTTGTGACCAGTTCTCCTTATGGCCCCAAGGTGGACATCTGGTCCTTTGGCATTGTGACCATCGAGATGGTGGAAGGAGAACCTCCTTACTTCAAGGAAACGAGGGCCATGGTAAGAGGCAAATTCTCCAGGGGCTGCAGAGCCCTGTGAGCACAGGGTGACCCTGCACTGGGAGCAGCAGCTGGAGGTTTCTGCACCTGGGGAAGGGAATTCCCAGAGCACTCGAGTCTCAACACAAACAAATATTCTGCAGTCTCCAGCAACAATTTGCTTTGGGATTTATGATGTTCCAGCTCTTCTGTCTGTGAGGATGACCTGAAAATGTGAATCAAGTGCATCAGCTCTTTCCAATGGCTGTGGCAGCACCAGGGTTTGGGTTTTTTGGTTAGCACAGGACAATGAGCTGTGAGCAGCATCTCTGCCAGGGAGGAAAGTGCCCATGGAGCTGGGGCTGAGAACCCGGGGTCGCTGTGAGCACCTGTGGGTGGGAAGGAAGCTGGCAGAGCGCTGAGTTTGCTTTTCCTGCAGGCTCGCGCTCTGATCCGGCACAACGGGACCCCGCAGCTGCAGGAGCCCCGGCGCCTGTCGGCTCTGCTGCGGGACTTCCTCGAGTGCAGCCTGGAGCCGGACGAGGAGCAGCGCTGGTCTGCCCAGGAGCTGCTGCAGGTGAATGCCGAGCGGCTGAGGGGAAGCAGCAGCGCCAGGGAGGGGTTTTCTCCTGGGGCCCCTCCGATAGTCTCCAGCCTTGCTGCGTTCCACACGCAAAGCAAGCAGAATCCTCGCCGGGTTTGGCTTGGCAGGGTCCTTTCGAGGGCATCTGCCCCTGGTGCCCCACAAGGAGCAGGGCCATCTTCAGGCAGGTCCGGTGCTCAGAGCCCTGCCTGGCCTGAGCTTGGATGTTCCCAGGGAGGAGGCACCTCCCACATCCCTTGGGCACCTTCTGTCAGTGTTTCCCCACTCCTGGCAAAAAGATTCTGCCTTTGATCTAACCTGAGCCTGCTTCCCTCTCCTGAGTTTCAGACCATTTCCCTTTGTTCTGTTGCAACAGAGCCTGTGAGGAAGTTGGCTCTGGACAGTAACAGTTCATTTCTTTCTTTTTTATCCTTTGGGCAGCACCCATTTTTATCATCAGCCAAGCCTCTCTCCAGCCTGACCCCTCTGATCACCGCAGCAAAGCAACTGAGGGAGCAGCGGAGGAGATGAAGCACTTGAGGACAGCTTTTAGTTACAGTAGTTAGTGAGGACAACTAGTTAGTGATGGTAGTTAGCAGTGCTAGTTGGTTATGGTAGTTAGGACAGCCTGTTTGTTACGGCTCTTATGACAGCCTGTTTGGTATGGCAGTTTTTTGAATAAAAACTCTCTTAAACCTCAACTCCCTTGAGGTGTCCCTTCCTCCTCCCTCCGTGACTCGGCTGCCCGGAGCAATGTGAGGGGAGAGCGGGCCCAGCCTGGCCCAGAGCTGAGCCCCAGCAGAGCCCTGGCAGAGCCCAGAGCAGCCTCGGATCTGCAGAGTCAGCCTGGGAGGAGGCGCTCGGAGCCTTCTGGGCTGCACCCGACTCTTGGTTACAAACTGCGTGTGCTGGAAAATGCCACCGGCTCTGCCAGAGGGCAGAAGGGGCCCGGGGAAGGCCCCAGTGCTCCCTGCAAGGGAAACACCTGCCCTGGGTTTGTTATAGAGAACTATGTAGTTGGTGGCTTTTGCTCTTATGTCTTGACTTCTGCAACTTATTCTTAATCACAACGATTTTGATACAGAACAGCTTGTAATCACTTTTAACTGCTTTTGCTGTAATATAATTTGTCAGCTTTTTGTGGCCAATGCCCTGGCCCCTGAGTAGCTCATATCCTCAGAACATCATTCTTGGATGATAGTTTAGTTTGTGCACAGTGTGAAAAACATACATACTAGTTTTGGCTTTTGCAAAATATTGAAGTGGATGCCATGTGTTGTGCATTAGAATGTTAACTTTTGCAGAAGTAGCTGTAGTTGTGAAATAATAACTAATGCTTTTATTTTTGTAACTAACTGACAGTAATAACTCAGAGGTATTTGTGAAACAGCCAGTGTTGATTTAAAGTACTTGTGGAAGTAGCTAAAACCGTCTGCATGGCCAGATAACATTTAAGGAACGGGTGTGATGAGGACCCTGCCGCTGACCCTTCGACTGGAAGGAACTGTCTCCTGCTGATGTGGAAACCCAGGTGTCCCAGGGTGAGGTTCTGGTGTTTGTATCCCCAATCGTGGGTTCTGTTCATGTTTGATATTCTGTTCTGTGCTCTCAGAACTGACTCTGAAAGTGAAGGTTTGTTTTGTCTTGTTATCAGCCGGCTCACCTCCCCCCATGGTCTGTTCTCCACAAGAGGCTTGTGCGGGCTGGCTTGGCTTGCTTTTGCTGGCTTTGTTTGCTTGCTCTTGCTTCCGCTCCTGCCTTTGCTTTTTCCTGTTAGTTAGTTTACCTAGGCATTCCAATTTTTTCCCTGGACTGTTTCTTTCCCTTTCCCTTTCCTGAATACCATCCAACCTGCTCTGGACTGGGACCTGGGAACCCCGAGGAGCACCGGGAGCCTGCGCTCTGTGATCTGCAGCAGCCATCCCCAGTGCCCAGAGCAATCCCCAGCGCCCAGACCCGGGCGACCACCCCCAGGAGAGACTTCCTGGATTTGTCATCTCTTCAGAGTGGTGAAAGAGTTTTGTTGTCATCTGGTGTTGTTCATTTTTTTTAGTGCTGGGGATTGTTTTGTTAGTTAAATAAACAGGTTCTTTTCCACTTCTCTCAGAGAAAGTTCTTCCCAAATCAGGTGGGTGGGGAGGAGCCGTGGGGGTTTGTTTTCTGGGGGCTCCTTCCAGAGGAGGATTTGGGGGATTTGCATTCCAAGAGCACTCAGGGTTGCGTGTTGAGGTTATGCCCAAGGGGATCTGGGGTTGGACAACACAGCTGGACTGAAGGTTAAAAATGTCCAAGGGGATCTGGGGTTGGAAAACAGTAACACCTAAAATTCTGCTGGGTTGAGAGACATCCAGGATTAAACCTGCTGGGTTGATGGATTAACATTCCATGAGCACTCAGGGTGTAGATATGTAATGTAGACTGTTTGAAAGTAAAAGGTACCTTGTATGTGAAAGTGAGTGAAAAATAAAAGTGAGTAAATGTAGATGAATGGAAGTATATATAATGTAGATTGTTTATTCTGAGCTTTACTTTATCTCCTTGGAGGCAGGTGGATTGTGTTGAATGGTATATTGAGAGAAAGGACTTTTTGAGTAGTTGAAAGAACGTGGTATTCAGGTTGTTAGAGAATGTGGGAAACAGAGGCAGAGGACTTGTGAAGAAACGTGAGGAATGGACTATCACATCTAAAATGGACAACACCAAAACACACCAAAGGAGTGTTGAAAAGGACTTGCATAGAAAAATCAGCAAAAAGGAGTGACAAGGGAAACAGAGGGCAAGCCTGGATTGAGCACTGTACTCACCAGCGAGAAGATCACACGTACCTGCTGTGGGCAGCAGCCCCACAGGCAGGGGAGGTGGGGGTATAAGCCATGCCAGACCTCTGTCATTCCTGTTTCTGTCTCCCATTTGTTGTCTTTTCCCTTCTGAGATACAAGCAAGATCATGTCACAAATGCTACAGAAAGTATTACATGGAAAGAAACCAAAGTTCCTTTTTGGTACACACACCCATGTCAACAGCCACAGACCCACCCAAATTGAGTACTTGCAGGCAAAAAGGGGAAAAACTGCAGTGTACTAGAATAGGTTGGCTTTAGACTGTTTATTGGCTAATGAACGGGGTGTTTATGGAAAGTTTAATATATCAGACTGTTGAAAATAGATGACAATGGGGAGGTCATCCTAGAAAAAAACAACCCAGACACCAATCCAAAAATGGGAAAACAGTGCTAAAAACTAACTGGTGGGGTAATGTATTGAGGATGGGATGGTGGAAGAAATGGGGATTCTTCCTTTTATGTGTTACAACTGTTATAAATGAAAATTTGTCCAGCCAAATTAATATGAAAAAATAAAATATTTATTTTGCAATCAAATTCTATCTAGGCCAGCCACAAGGAAAGAACAGAGCCGAGCCCGGGGTCGGCCCTGGGTGTTCAACAAAGAGGTCAGCCTCAGCAGAGGTTTTCCTCTATGCCCACACACCTCCATCCTGGCACAAGCAGTTTTTATAGGGAAAATTCTGCCTGAGGCCAAGATTTCAGCAGTCAGTCTTTTCTTCCATTAAGAGTCCACGTGTTAATAAGATTTTCTGCTTTGGTGATGAGGGAGAACAGTGTCTGGAGTTTGTTGAATCCCTTGATGAAATTTACGGGAGGGTAGGCTGCATTCACCTGTGTCTGCCCAAGGATTTCCATGATATCCATCTCGGGTCCTTCAGGCAAGGATCAGCACCGGGGGTTCCTGTATCTCCCCAGCCATGGCCCATCTCCTGGGGAGCCGCACCTTCTTACCTGTAAATCAGTTTCCAATATACACCCGGTCTCACCTGCGAGGGAGGGGGGGAATCCTAATACAAACGTGTAGAGTGTTAGAGTGTTCTAACAAATCTAACAAATATTCAATATCACATATATCATATTAGAAATGGAGCCAATTATATCTGCTGCATATAACAGTATGGTAAATGTAGCTTTGTAGATAAAATGAAGCTTTAGTAGTTAAAAAAGAAACTATGTCTGTGTGTGTGGTGGGGGTGTTTAAGGAATGAGATACTCGTTTCAAGGAACACGCAAATCCTCCAGAGAAGAGCAATTTATGGTTTTCTTATTAGAAGAAGCTGATTTCTTCATGCCTGGCTCAGACTTGAAGACCCCGTGGGAATTAAAGAAAGCAGTTGACATACAAGAGACAGAGTTTTTTGTTTCAAATAGAATGTATGTATAACCATAAAGGATATATGAATATGCAACAGTGTATTGTTTTAGGGGTGATTCCTTCATTCACAAGGTACATTCCTCTTGGCTTAAGTGCCTGAGAGCATCTGGACCTCAGATATTCTTTCCTTTTTATTGTCTTGTAATTGTCCTAACTCTAAATTTTTATCAGTCTAATTCTATTCCTATTTTTTTCACCTTTTTATTATTAGGAAACTTTTAAAATTCTAAAAACCAAATGATCAGCATTTTTCACAAATTCCTATCAGGAGACAGAGAAACCATTTATCATTTCTAAGGCATCATTAGATTACAAGCTGTCCTCGGAATAAGAACCAACGAGACAGCTCCAGCTCCTGACCTTCCTGCCGACCAAGCCACTGAAATGAGGAACACATTTCACCAGGAGATGGGATCAGGTTATCTGTTAGCAGAAAAAGGAGGAGTTTGTGAAAAACTAAATTACTCAAACTGATGTTGGCAAAGAGATGACAAGGGGAAAGTGTTGAAAAAGATAAAAAAGGAAATAGGAAAGCAGTTTATGTATTGGTCCAAGCATGTAAAGGATGGGAATGGGACACAGTCTCGTGGCTCCCCAGCAGACCAGGGGTTAAACGTTGGGACTCTCCTGGATTTTCCCCGGAAAGGGCCCATCTCTGCACCAAGCTACCTTTTTTCATTTGTAAATTAGGTCTTTCTTTCTCTGCCAACTGTGGTGTCTCCAGCCCCGGCTGCAGCCACTGGTCATTTAAAACTTTAAGAATCTTTTTGTACAAGCACAACTGACTTGATGTATATTTTTCATAAGCACGAATTATTCCACAACATATATTACAATGGGGATGCAGAGATCCCCCTGCAGGTCCATGGGGGTGCAGAGATCCCCTGCAGGTCCATGGGGATGCAGAGATCCCCTGCAGGTCCATGGGGATGCAGAGATCCCCTGCAGGTCCATGGGGATGCAGAGATCCCCTGCAGCCCCTGCAGGAGCCGGGCTGGAGCTCGGCGATGCCTGAGAGGAGCTGTGAGCCCGCGGGCAGAGGGGCCCCGCTGGAGCAGCCTGTCCTGGCAGGACTGAGCCCGTGGCACAGTGACCCACGCTGCAGCACTCGGAGGGGGCTGTGCCCAGGGGATGGACTCCGCTCCGAGAAGTTCCTGGAGAAGTCTCGGCCGGGAGAGAGCGCAGGGTGCAGCAGGGAACGACTCCTGTCCCTGAGCAGAGGGAGAAGCCCCGGGGGATGAGCTGAGCATGGCCCCATTCCCTGTCTCCTGCCCTGCCGGGGGAGGAGGTGCAGCTGGGAGCAGGGAGGCGTGGGGAAAGCTGCATTTAAGGCTCTGCACTGACTTCTCCTTCTCCTGCTCCGAGTCTTTGGAGTTTTCTGCCAGAAATCTCTCCCCTGCCCCACCCACCCACAGGGCTTGGGGCAGGTTTCCCTTTTCGGGGGAAATCAAAGCGAAGCACTGATGCGCTAACGAGGGGCAGGAGAAGTGAGGCTCCTGGGCTTCCCGCAGAGGCGGAGGCACGGGAGGCGCAGGGCCGGGAAAGCCGTGGCGGGAGGCGCGGAGAAGTTTGTTTGTGTGGGCAGCTCAATCCCGGCTCGGCCCGGGCCCGTGCCGGGGCTGTTCCTCATCTCCGGCTTTCCCCTCACGCAGCCCGGGGGCGCCGAGAGCGCGGGGCGAGGCGGGGCCGTGCGCAGAGCCCGCCCCGAGCTCGCTGCCATTGGCCGCCGGTGCCGTCAGTCGCGGTTGCGGCGCGCTGATTGGTGGGAGCGGGGCGCGGCGCGGCCCCGGCGGCGGGCTGAGGGCGGCCGTGGCCGCGCAGCGCCGCCATTGGCCGAGCGGCTGTGCGGGCCCGGCAGCGGCGGCAGCGGCCGGAGCGCGGTGAGGCGGCGGCGGCGGAGCTCGGAGGCGGCCCCGGCGCAGGTGGGAGCCGCGCTGGGCTCTGCGGGGGCTCGGGGCTGGCTGCGGGCGGAGGGGGCGGCAGGGGGCTCCGGCGGCTCGCCGGTGCCGTGTCCGGCCCGTGCCGTCCCCGGGCTGAGGGCGCTGCGGGAGCGGCTGCCCGCGGTCTCCTTCCCGCCGGGGCCGGGCAGGAGCCGCTGCCGGAGCAGCGCTGGCTCGGCCCGGCTGCTGTGGGTAGGACAGAGGGGCTGCCCCGCGGCCGGCAGCGGGCGGGGAAATTCCCGTCGCCGGAGGTTTGTGTGCCCGGGGGAGAGCGAGGAGTCCTGTCAAAGTGACTTTATTGCCGAGCAGGGGCAGAGGCCGTGGGGCATTTGCCGTGCGCTCTCTGCCGTGGCTGTAGCCCGCAGCCTCCTTTTTATCCTCATTTTCCCGGCCGCATCTCCCTCTGCCTTTGCCCACCGGCTGAGATCCTTGGAAGGTTCCGACTTCCCGATGCGCCTGGAGCCTGTCCTCGTTAATGTGCACCCTCCTTTTGTAGAACAGCCGATATTCATGGCTCTGTTAAGTCTTTGTTCTTCTCCTCGAAGTTCGGGAATGTAGCGGCACTTTGAGCAGCTGTCTGGGTCAATTTCTAACACTTATTGGAACTGATGGTTTCTCCCCTTATCTACATGTGCCCGGCCCTATCTCAAGGCGGATTCACTCCTTGACTCTGTTTTGTTCTTCCCGGGTCCTCTTTGGTTTTGGGATTATTCTCGGTGCCCTCATTCCCTGTCCTTTTGTAGCCGTTTGTGGATCAGGAGGCCTGGCTGCCACCTGCATGCCCTGGCTCAGCTGCTGGATGAGCTGCACTGCCAAGGTGGGGAGCATGGTAAAAAGATGAGAGTTGCTGCAGCACAGAAGAGGAGAAGCAGCATTCGTTTAACCCCTGGTCTGCTGGGGAACCGGGGAACCGTGTCCCATTCCCATCCTTTCCATGTTTGGACCAATACATAAAGTGCTCTCCTATTTCCTTTGTTATCTTTTTTAGCAGTTTTCTCTTGTCATGTCTTTGCCAACAGCAGTTTGAGCCACTTTGTTTCCCCCGGACTCCTGTTTTTTCTGCTAACAGATAATCTGATCCGATCCCCTGGTGAAATGTTTTGTTTCTCATTTCAGTGGCTTGGTCGGCAGGAAGGTCAGGAGCTGGAGCTGTCTGGTTGGTTCTTATTCCGAGGACAGCTTGTAATTTAATGATGCCATTGAAATAATAAATGGGTTCTCTGTGTCCTGATATGAATTGATTCAGGTCCCAGGGGCTGGCCCATGGTGTTGTAGGATATGTTCTGGTGGCCCTTCAATTCTTTTGCCCATTTTTGGGTGTTCCCTCCATCCGGGGTGCGTCAATTGACTACTTTTTTCTAATTACATCATCGAATACTTGAATTCCAGCTGATTTCCCTGAACTTGTTATAGCAACAACCCCAGTGCTCTGATACACCCTGTACGGCACATACAGTGACAGCAGGTGTTGCAGTGGGCAGAGGGATGATCTCCCCCTTATTTTTGTGCAGTTTTCCCAACATTCTCCATTTGCTGTTTCCCTTTGCAGCTTCAGCCATTTCTGTTGCAGAGTCAGAGATCCTCAGCATGGGCTCTGCCTTCAGCAGTGCAGATTCCATCTGTGCAAGCAGGCAGAGCTTGGGGTGAGGGGCAGAGGGAATCAGTCAATTCCTGCCCCAGGCAAGAAGAGCCAGGTACATTGTCTCCACTTTGCCCCTGCAGTGTTAATTTGCATTTCTAAAGCTCCTTCTGGGTGCCTGGAATGCAGCTTCTCTTCCAGAGGAGCTTCAGCAGCCTCCATGTGCCCCCCCCACAACCTGCCGCTTTATTTTTTTTTCCTTCAAATAATCCGTTTAGTATTTGTGACTTAAAGGGTCACCTTTAAATCTCTTCTAGTTTTGCAAAATGCTGCCTAAAGGTGAACGTTGAAAAACCCAGACCAAAATTTTTGTATCTCTTACAGAAACATACACAAAAAAATTCCAAGGCAATTCAGTTCTTTTCTACTTCTCCTTGGAGTAAAAATTCATTCTCACATCCCTGACCCAAACATAACTGGCAATATTGAAGTGGGATTATTACCAAAAAAATACTCTAATTCTCTAAACTTTGCATTGGAACTGCAGGAAAAAGAAAAGCTCCACCAATATGTTTAGTGTTAGAGTCAAGGCATTCCTTGATTCTGGCCAGGATGTGCAACAGAAATCATTCCATCCCCACACAGCCCGGGTGTGCAAAGAAAATTGTTCCATGACACGTGGGTTTTAGATTTTTCCCAAACTTCATACAGTCTAAATGCATTGGTTTAATGTTCTGTAGTTTCGAGTTGTGCAGTTTTTAGTATTTGGTTTCCTGTTGGATCCAGATTTCTTTGCTTGTGCTGTTAATGAGGTGGGAAGTGCTGGATTTCCTTCTCAGCCTTTTGCAGACCAGGTGTCTGCAGCCCTGCCGGGGGCAGTGTCTGGGGTAGGTGTTGGTTGCTGTTTGCTGCTGGGGTTGATGTTTTGCTGCTGGTCGTTATCTTTGTGGGTATCTTTCGGGCCATTCCCAGTGTGTTGAGGTGTTAAACTCATCTCCACTGAGTGGTGTAACATCCCTTAACAAAAGCTTTAACATTTCTTTCCCCAAGGACAAGGCAAAGCAAGCCTGAGTAGAGAAATCAAAGGTTAACAATGTTCAAGTCTATGAGCTGGTCTATTTTCCATGGATGCAGTGGCAGGCAGGGCAGTGTGTGAGTGTGAGTGAGAGCCAGAGTGGAATTGTCCCGGTGTGTCCCCAGCAGCTGTGGCAGTGCAGGCCCAGCGAGCACTGAAGCTGCAGCAGTGGCAGCAAGGGCTGGCCCCGGTGGCTGGAGCTGCCCAAGGAGGGTGGCCAGGCCGAGGATTTCAGCAGAGGAGGTGTGGGCAGGCCCAGGGCCTTGCCCCGCTGTGGAGCCCTGGCTGCTGCTGCGCTGCCTTCAGTGCAGGCTCAGGGGGGCCTCCCATCCTCCTGCTGCAGGCGGGAAGTGCAAATCTCCGGGGCTGCAGAGACCTGGAGCCCAGGCTGAGGGGTCCCCCCGTGTTCAGCTGTGCTGGCGGCTGTTTCTGGCCTCGGGGCCCCTTGGCATGGGCCACGCCACTTGGCCACCAGTGGTGCTGCTTTGCACTCCTTAGGCAGAGCCCATGTCCTGCTTGGATGTTGGCAGCAGCAAAGTGCCAAGGCAGGCTCTGTGCCAGCCCAGCTTCCTGGGGGAGAGATTGCACCAGAGACAGGATTCTGGCCACAGACTGCTTTAAATGTGCATCCCTTATCTCCACCCTGCACTAGGTGGAGAATTCCCAGGGTAAGGAATTCCCAAGATCAATTGCAAGGGAAATAATTGAATATCTGCCTTGGGTCTGGCCCTTCTTCTTGCCCAAGCCAATGGCAAAAGCCGTCCCCATGGCATCTTGGTTTCTATCCCCAGCTTCCAAAGGTGTTTCTTTCTTTCCCCATTCATTCTTTGTACCCAGCCTGAGCTGTGGGGGTGCCAGGGGTACGGAGGTCCCACTGTATTCCTAAAGCTGCCATAAGCCCCTGGAGGATCTTTCCTGTAAAATGAATTCTGCTCTCTGAGTCTGTTTCTTCCACAATCCCTTTTATTGGAATTATGTCTTTTAGAAATGCCTTAGTAAGTGATCCAGTGGTTGCTGAGCAATCAGAATTGCTTTTGCCCCACTGTTAGGTGAGATGGGGTCACCAGAAGATATTGAAGCCTTCCTGCTCAGGGCATTTCAGTGCCAGGCTCTTACAGGCACACACAGCTGTGCTGGTTGAGCTGACCATGGGGGGTAACCTGTGCTTTGTCTGATTCCCTTTCCTCAATAACAGCGTGTCTTGGAACTCTTTTCCCTTCTGCTGCCCTTGTAGAGCCATCCACCAAGACATTTTCTGCCTCAGGCCAGGCAATGTCTCCTGAATCTCCCCCAGGCTGGGTCTGGAGCTGTGTCACTTGAATGCAGTGCTGGGTTTCTTCCCAGCCCCTCTGTGGGCTGTTCAAACAGGAGGCTGGGTTAAACCCTTCCCCTGTGCTCAGTTCTGAATCCTCCTGTGCCACTGCACAAGTTTCACACTGTAATAACCGAGCACTGCTCATCCATTGCGAGGCTCTTTTGGTTATCAAAGCTTGAACTTGATGGCAGACTGGAACAGTTGGAGATCCTGTTGTCATCAGGTTTTGGGCCTCGGTTCCCGGTGAACCTGTGGCTGCACAATTCTGCAGACAATGAGGCCACTCTGGCCACTGGGTGAAACATTTTGGCCCAAGAATTCCTTTGGCATGGCCCTGTTTAATATTCACCTACAATTCCAATTTCTTTTCTGAGTCTGGAGGAGCCCCAGCTGAGACATCAATATTTTTGGTTCTTCATTTTCCCAAGTTTTGCTCACTTTCTCCTGTCCATACCACAGCATGGAGGCTGTGTGATGTTAAAAATTCCTACAATGTCCTGGCTGGGAAGAGAATCCTCAATCCAGGCTGTGTAATTCCCTGTTAATCCTCAGTATTGTCTCAGCTCCTTTTTGGTCCTGGGAAATGTTACTTCTGAGATTGCCCAGACTCTCTCTGGGTCAATCTACCCGGAATCTTCAGTCCCAGTGTTTACCAAATATTTAACCTCTTTCTGCATCATTAGCACTTCTTTTTCAGATACTCAAAAGGTATTTTTTAGATTGCAAATTGAGCTATTTCACAGGGGCTTTGTCTGCCACTTCTCCTTGTCCTCCTCATTGGAGCCATCTGATTCCCTGACTGGCAGGATAGGAGTGCTGTAGGGAGACGTCCCTGGCTCCAAGAGCCCTGCCTTTAGCAGGGACTCCATACCAGGCTGAGCCCTTCCTTCCCTCCCCTGGAACAGGGTGTTGCTTTTAGCCCTCACTTGTCCTGGTTGCTTCCAAGTAATTTGGAGAGGCTCCACATCAAATTTTCCCCCTGGGGCTGCCCACACCTCTGGGTTCCCTTCAGCACAGGCCTTGCCAGACATTTGACACAAAGGTACAGCAGCAGTAGCCTCTGTATCACCTTTTACAATATTAAAATGCCACCATCAAATTCCTTCCTGGTTCATAAAAATGACAGTAGGAAGAGAAATAAATTAGTTTATTTCAAACCTATCCCTCACAGCTCCTAATAGTGATTAAACAAATGATACCAGCTCAGCTTTCGCATCTATTCCCTTAATAATGAAAACATTCCTTTACAATTTTCCCTGCTTAGGTGTAAGATTCCGAGTGGATGGAGAGGCCCCTGTGTCCATCAGGAGAGGCCTCCTCTGGATGCAGATGCAGCCTGAATGTTCTGCAGGGCTCCAGTGTGGTGGGTCCCCGGTGGGATGGGAGCTCAGAGAGCCCTGACAATCCATGTCCATGCAGGGGTGGACTTGCTCCTGCTGAGGGTGCTGCTGTCTGTGCTTGCAGTGTCCTTGTGGGCTGCAGCTGGAGCCCTGACTCCTTCCCAGGGGCTGTTTGGGTGGGCTCTGCCCTGGCCAGGAGGGCAATGCCTCTGCCAGGTGCTTGTGGCCGACCCCGTCATGCCCTGGGTGCTGGGGCCCCCTTGGGCCCTGGGGTTGATCCCTCAGGGGCTGTGGGAACTCTGCCATGGCCTTTGCCTTCAGCTTGGCCTTTTGCTCATCCCTTCTTGCCTTCAGCTGCTGTGCCTTTGTGCCCAAGTGCTGCAGGGCCTTCTTGTGCCACTCCTGCAGCCCCGGTCACTGCCTGTGGGTGCTCATCCTCTGAGAGCTGCTGAGCTTTCTGCAAAACCTTTCCTTTCTGCAGGGACGCAAAGCAAATCCTGAACAGCAAATCCTGATCCTTCCATGTGCACTCTGCATTTCCCAGCTGTTCCTTTGTTTTCCCCGTTGTGCTCAGGGTCCCTGCCCAGCCCGTGTGGCAGAGCCGGTGCCTGTCCTGCCGCAGTGTCCAAAGGCGGCCCCCCCGGCGGGCAGGGCCGGCAGCTCCCCGGGGCCGGGCAGCGGCCGGGGCGTCCCGCAGCCTCCTGGGGGCCGGGGGCCACTGCCGGCCCTGCCCGGGGCTGGTGGGGTCAGGCAGCGCCCGGCGCTGAGCCCCGGCTGCCCCACAGCCCCGGCCCGGCCCCGCAGCTCCCCACAGGCCCCAGCCCGTGCTCCCGGTGCCGCACCTCTGCGCCCGGTGCTGCCGCTGCCAGCGCAGAGAAACCCCTGGCATCCTGACCTCCTGCTTTTCCTCTCCTGGAAACCGGGGATGGAAAGGATCTGGATCAGCTGGCAAATTGTGAGGATAAAACAGTGCTGGAAAACAAAACAATCCTGAGTATTTTTCTCTTCCTCCTCTTTTTCATCATCCTTTTTCTTACCACACAGATTCCTCCTGCTGCTTCTTGCCTGAACAATATTGCTGCACTCTCCTTCACCCAATCCCTTCCCAGCACACCAACACCATCCATCCCCTGTTGTCCAAATCCCTTCTCCACTTCCCTTGTTGCCTCCCTGGGTGTCCATGTCCTTAATTACCTCTGGGGGAATGTGTAAACTACCTCAACATTCTCCCAAGGGACCCTTCAGAGACATTTTGGGATCATCACCCCTTTGGCCAGGACCCCTCCCTGGCTTTCCCTTTTCTCCCCTCCATGGGTACCCTGCCATGTTCACTCCCCGAGGATCCCAGGGCACTCACTGATGAGATTTTCAGTGCTCTCTCCCTGCTGACTCTCCACAGACCCCCCTGATGTGTCACTCGTCTGTCTCCTGGTCACTCCCGGGTCCCCAATCAATCCCCGGTGCCGCCGCCAGCCAAGGGAGCCGATCACCCAAAGTGGGTGAGGCACCTTCAGCTGCACTCCCTGCCATCCGCCCCGGAGGGTGGAAGGAATTCGGGATGAACCCCAGGGTGTGTGGAAAAATAGACATCAGCAGAGGATTCTGTCCACAAAGCAGACAGAGGAGTCCTGTGAAAGTAATTTCATTCTTAAAAATGGGAGAGGCCATGGGACATTCCCCATGGGATCTCTCCAATTGTTGGAGGACACAGTCTCTTTTTCATCTGAACTTTCCTGGCCACATCTCCCTCTGCTTTCCCCACTGGCTGAAGTTCTTGAGAGCTACAGACTTCTCAGTCCACCTACTACATACCCACCTTGATATGTTCCCTGCTGTTATATAGGAAATTATATTTATGGCTCTGTTAAGTCTTTGTTGTTGTTCTTCTGGAAGTTCGTGAATTGTGCAGGACCTTGGCTGAGCAGCAGTTTGTGTCATCAATTGATAACATTTTCTGAAACTGATGGTGTCTCCTGTCATTTCCTTATGTACAGGTTCCTGGCCGTATCTCCGAGGAGATTCAGAGCATCTGTTTGTAAAGACACTTTCCTGTTGTTCCTTTCATGGGGTCCCCCGTTTGTGGGACATCCCCCCTGGAGCAGGGTGTCCCCTCTGTGCTGCAGCCCCAGGGCTCGGGCCGAGCTCAGCCAATCAGAGCCCGCGGCGCTGATGACTCACCAGTTGCCAGGCAGACTCGCAGCTCCCCGCGTTCCCCACCTGGACCCACCTGCGCCCCCCCTCGGCCCCATGGCCCCGCGAGGGGAATTTGGGGAGGTGGGAGTGGGGCAGCGCCAAGGCCGGGCCCCCCCGCGCTGTCCTGGCGGGAGCGGCTGCAGTGGGGACCGAGTGCGGGCGGGAGCGGCCGAGAGCCCAGCGCTGCCCCAGCCCGACCTGCCCCAGCTCCATCCCTGCCCCTGCGCTGGGATGCTGTGGGTGTGGGGGGAAGAGGGAGCCGGCAGTGGGTGCTGGGCCTGGGGGCAGGAGGAGAAGGGAAGGAGAAGCAGGCTTGAGGAACAGAATGGTCAAACGGTGCAGGTGGCAGGAGAGGGTGGGATTGTGCAGGAGAAGGAGGAATAGCAGGAGGAAGAGGAATCTGAGGAAGAGGAGAGACAGAGGAGGAGGAGGAGCAGAAAGAGGAAGCAGCAGAAGGTTCCACCCCTCCCTGTGTCTGCAGCCTCCCCCCAGCCCCAGGAGTGCTGCTCCCCCCACATGCAGCAGGTGACTGTGGAGGGGGATCCACAGTTTTCACGGGGTGAATCTTGGTGTTTCTGAGCTTTCTTGGGCTAAATGTTGGTGCTTTGGTTTTATGTGGCAGCTGAATCTTTATGTTTTGGAGGAGGTTTTTCCTGAGCTGTGATGTTTAGGGAGTTTTTGATCTGTGTCTTGAAGTTTGCAGGATTTTTGGGCTGAATCTTGGTGTTTTGTGTCTTAAGAAACCTTGCTTTCCCTGGGCTTTCTTATAGACACAAGATTCCCAATAACTTCCTCCTTGGGCAAGGAGGAACCTCCAGTCCAAGATGCTCTCCTCTTGTTTTTTCCCCAAACCAGGATTTGACATTACCAGGGCGTGCCTGATGGAGGAGGAAAAGCCCCGGAGATGCTGCAGGAGGAGGAGCTGCAAACCCAGCCCAGGGAGCTGCAGGGAGGAAAGAGCCCCCCTGAGCCAGGAAGGCGGGCGGAGATCCAGGCGGAGCTCGGAGCTGGTGGAGAAGCCTCATGGCAGGGAGAAGCCCCACAAGTGCTTGGAATGTGGGAAGGATTTCAGCCGGAGCTCCAGACTGGTCTGTCATCAGAGGATCCACACTGGGGAGAGGCCCTACGAGTGTGGGGAGTGTGGGAAGAGGTTTAGGACCACTGCCAATCTCCTCGTACATGAGCGGATTCACACAGAGGAGAGGCCCTACCGCTGCCACGACTGTGGGAAGGGCTTCAAGCAAAACTCCAACCTCACTATGCACCGGCGCATCCACACTGGAGAGAGGCCCTACGAGTGTGGGAAGTGTCAGAAGAGTTTCATACACATGTCTGGCCTGATCGAGCACCAGGTGATCCACACTGGGGAACGGCCCTATGAGTGCTTGGAATGTGGGAAGAGCTTTGGGTGGAGCTCTGCCCTGAGAACACACCAGCGGATCCACAGTGGGGAACGGCCCTACGAGTGTCCCCAGTGTGGGAAGAGGTTTCAGACCAGCTCCAGTGTCCTCCTACATGAGCGGATTCACACAGAGGAGAGGCCCTACCGCTGCCCCGACTGTGGGAAGGGCTTCAAGCGAAACTGCCACCTCACCATGCACCAGCGCATCCACACCGGGGAGAGGCCCTACGAGTGTGGGAAGTGTGGGAAGAGCTTCTCCAGGAGCTCAGACTTGACCACACACCAACGGAGGCACCACTAAGGGAAGCCCTGTGAGTGCCCTGAGTGAGGAAAGAGCTTGGAGTGAGGGAAGAGAGTGAGGGAAGAGCTCAGTGTTACCAGGTGATGTGATGTCATGAAGAATGTGTACCCAATGGGAAATTGTTACCAAAAACAGAGCCCTCTATAAGCCCCATACAAGTAAATCCCTGTATAAACACCTGGTACACTCAATAAAATTGGCTTTGTTCTAAACTCGGATGTCCCCGTCTCTCCATGGTGGATAACCCTGTTGTGGGTGATCCCCGTTGGGTGGGGGAAGGTGCTGGAGGGATTTCTTTCCCTTCTCCTGGTGCTGCCGTGGTTTGGTTGGTAATAAATTCCCTCCCTGTGCCCAGGCCGGGTCTGTTGTCCCCGTGCCGGTGCTCGGGGCGGGATCTCTCCCGTTCCTTCTCTGCACTGCCGGGCCTCTCCTCAGCCAATGAGAGAACGCGGTGGAGAAGAGTCAGCCAATGAGAGCGAGCAGGGCTGATGACTCACCAGTTGCCGGGCAGACCCGCAGCAGGCAGTGTTCCCCACCTGGACCCGCCCTCCCTGCCCAGTGCCGGCCCCGCCGTGGGGTCCCCCCAAGTCCCTCCCCAGTGCCCCCATGAACTGGGCTGGGTTTAACTGGGAAGCTTTACTGGGAACACTGGGAGCAGGCGGGCAGGGGCAGAGTGACAGCAGGGCTGGGGGACACTCAATCCCCCCAAAATCAGCGTGGGGATAGAGCCGGGGGGGTGTCCTGGCTGGGCCCGAGGCCACAGGGAGGGGCTGCGGCCGCCGGTGGCTCAGGAACTCTGTGGGCAGATGTTATGGTTTGACACTGGCACAATGCCAGTGCCCCCATGAAAATGTGATCCCTCCCTTGAATGGTGTGAAGTGGAATCTAGAACAGAGCAAAGCAGGCTCAAGCTTAATAATAGAAAAAAACTTTATTAAACTACTACTACTAAAGAAAAGAGAAAACTAAAGAACGGGAAAAAAAACCACACAAAGATCAAATGAAAACCTTGCAAAACATTCCTTCCCCCACCACCCAACTCCAACAAACCACAGTGAGACACAATCTGGACCCCAATCAGGTTTCCACCCTCCAAACAACCGATACTCAGTCTATCGAGGGAACAGAGTCTCTCCTGTGCCACAGACTCCCCCAAGAAACATAGCTCCACATCCTGTGCTTCCATGTCACACATGGCACCGCCCGGAGAAAAAGTTTGCCATGGTGACCCTTCTCCTTTCCATGCACAGTGCTCTCACCACCAATGCATGGATGGACAGACTGCTTTTAGGATTTTTCCTTTCAAGGATGCCCTGCCAAGAGGGGAGAAAAACAACAGTTCAGTTTTCATTGTTTGGGACCACAGTCCCCCCCATTTTCCCCTGGGGCCGAGGGCTCAAGAACAGAGATCTTCTTCTCTTTCCTTTCCAGGACAGGGGGGCGCCACCACAAACCCCCTAACCTTTTCTCTGTTCACTCCAATTTTGTCTTTTTCCCAGCTGAAGCAGGTCTCTTGACTCACTGGCATTCTCCCAAAACACAGTCTCTCTCAGAGGAGAAGATTGGTTCAGGTTGTGGCTAACACGGAAAAGTCCAGCCAAAAGCCACTCCTTGTCCCCCTCCCATCCAGAATTCCTCCTTCCAACATCACAGGGTCCAAGGTGTCCCTCTTCCTCTCTTTCAAACCGAGGAGGGGAAGGAAAAATTCACAAAATTTCTCAAGGAAGGGTTAAAAGTCCGAACTCCCAGGGATGGCCCGATGCCCGGACATCCAGCAACTCCCACGCAACTGGGCACCTTGCAGCTTCCCTCGCTCCGCTGACTGCCGCTGTCTCTTTTCTCTCATCCTCTCGGGAGAGAAACTCTGGGCAGGGGGGAACGGAGACATCCCAGATTTCTTCCACCCTTCCATCTGCAGGGGCCAGCCCGGTTCCAGTCCCTCCACCCTTCGGAGTTACCTCCATCAGGCCATGGGGCTTCACCTCTCCCACCCAGCTCGTGGCTGGGCAGGGGAGGTTTGCACTGCACGCTGACCGGAACCAAAGAGAGCGAGTTCCCCTGGGAATTCTGCTTTCAACCCCTCTGTGTTCTCAGAGGCGTGCCTACTTTCAATTGGTCAATATCTAAATTGACCTCTTCCTTCCGGAAAAAATTCTCTTTCCGTGTCAAACCACAACATTCGGGAAAGTCCCGCTTCAGCATTCCTCTGTAAACCCCCTTCTCCCCACCCCTGACCAGTTCCCATTGGACCTGGCCTCTGGGGTGGTTCTGATGTGCCTTAGCTGAACACTGTCTCTATTGTTTAGACCTTATCTCTTAATTTTGCTGCATAAAACTTTATCTGGGCAATAGCCCGGGGCCTTTGGTCCCTGCTACCATTCAGGCAATACAATCTCTCTGGACAAGCATACCATTGGTCTCTCTTGGTCTCTTTATCTCGAATCCTAGCGGCGACTGAGGCAACGCCGCAGCTCGGACCGTGCTAACCCAGATGCTGCCTGGTAAGCCCAGGGCAGCGGGACCGCGGAAAACCCCGGCCCTGGAGGGGACAGCTAGCCGGCGGGTCCTGGCGGGCCAAGGAGGGATGGGGGACAGCAGCGAGGAACCCTCAAAAGCAACAAGTGGCGGTCCAAAGAGAAGCAACAAGAAAACAGATTATCCAGAACCACACGTGATCTGTTTCCTCTCACTCCCTGCACTTGGAGAAGGTGCTGGATAAATGACGAAGGACAAGTGTAGGAAGTCTGGAGGAACTCTGATTTTACTCCCCGTGTGCTGCCGTGCAGCCTCGGAAAGGAGAGGAGCTTTTGTGCATGGCTGAAGCGTGCGAGTCCTCCAGGAGTTCCACAACCATTCTGAAGCCTTGGACCCAGCTGTGGGTTTTTCCCTGATGCTGCTCAATTTTGCTGCAGTGTGCCCAAAATAAAAAAGATCACAGGAAACAAATTTAAACATTGTAAAAGACAAGAGCTACAGGTGACAAGACTCTGAAAATTTTTGATAGCCTAGCTTTTTCTTTTATTGAATCTTTTATTAGTAGAGATGTTGCTAACTACTTGTTTACTACTTTTTACCCTCAGGGACCTCTAATTATGCCAGTTTAGTATTTATGATGTCTTTTCAAACCAGTGTACGACAGAACAGTGCAATCAAAAGCGGTTTTCTATCCCAAGGAGACCGAAACATTCATTTCTCTCTCCCAAGAAGACTAAAGCCTGTGGGTTTAGTGTCACATCCCACAGAGCTCGGGCCTGGAGCGCTGCTGCCGCGGCCGAGCGCAGCCCCGGGGCCGCTGTGCGGGTGCATTGGAAGGGCACGGACACAATGGCAGCGCCGTGTGTCTTTGTGCTCCAGGTTTGCGCTGCCCGTGCGGGCGGAGCGGGGCTGGCGGGAGCCGCGCTCCCCTCACAGCCCCTGAGGGCGGCAGCGATGGCGGCGCCGCTCCCTCAGCGCCCGGCCCCGGCCCCGGCGGGCGGGGAGCCCTCGGCAGCGCCCGGCCGGCAGCAGGGAGCGAGCCCCGGCCCGGCCATGCGGCCAATTCCTCGTGCCCTGGGCAGCGCAGCCCGCACGGCCAGGGCTCGGCACTGCGGGGCCGGGCTGCCGTGGGCCAGCGGGGCCAAAGCCTCGCAGGGCTCGGGGCACAGCAGGGCCCGCCAGGACACCGCTCCGGGGATGCTCCCGGCCAGCTCCTGCCCGAGCCCCCGGAACCCGGGCTGGCTCTGTGCGCTCCGGCAGCCACGGCGGGACCGGGCAACAGCCGGGGACTGGGCTTTGCCCACAGGTGAACCTGCAGAGCTGCAAGCTCTGCCCTGCACGCTGTTACAGCCACGGCAGGGACCAGGCCAGGGAGGAAGGAGGAGCCTCTTTGCCTTCAGCTTCCACTGGGAAAGTTTATTCGAGGTGCAGGGAGCAGGATAGAAAAGAGCCCCTCACCCTCGTTTGCGAGGGGTTTTGCTCAGATCCAAGTCAGGCGGTGGGCACAAACAGCAAAGAAACAGGGAATCCTCAGGGCAGGAGTGAGGGTGATAGTAAAAGGGTTTTAAAATCATGGGGATTAAGAGTTAAAAGGAAAAATAAGCTTAGTAGGCGCTGGAAAAATAAACACACTAAGCACATGGAGAACTCATACTTGCTAGAACTGCACTGTGTAGCTAGTACATGATAATTGATATAATTGTTAGATGTGATGATTGTTTAGTAATTAAATATAATTACTAAACAATCATAAGAATAATCCTGAGAAACTCTGGTCAGTGACCTAAGAATGATCACGAGAACTCATGTTGATACATACAATAGAACAATATAAGTTTAATAATTAATATGTGAGTTATGTAACGATAGAATATAAAATATGTTCAGCTCAAAAGCTATGTTGGAGTCAGATTTGGGTTTGTACCCCAACTCCCAGAGCTCTTAATAAAAGCGCCTGCATATAATCATATCCCGTGATTATGTGTGTTTCTGAACGCTAACAAGGGGATTACAGCAACACTGTGAGACCATCAGGATCGGGGGAGCAGAAGGAAAAGCACAGGACCCAGTGGGACATCCTGGATTATGGGATTTCCAAGTGGGGCTTTGTTATGGTTTGACACTGGCACAATGCTAGCGTCTCTATGAAAATGTAACCTCTCAATTGAATACTGTGAAATGTGGTCGAAAACAGAGCAAAGCAGGCTGAAGCTTAATAACAAGGGAAAAACTTTATTAAGCCACTACTGTTATACTACTATAAAACAAAAAAAGAAAGGAAAAAAACTCACACGCACAAAATTTAAAATGAAGACGTTTTAAAATATTCATAATCTTACCACCTAAATTTAACAAAGTACACTGAGACAGAACATGGACCATAATCGGTTCCCACCCTCTAGATAATTAATAAAAAGAGAGAGTTCTCCTGGGAATTCTGCTTTTAACCCCTCTGTGTTCTCAGAGGCGTGTCCACCTTCAAGAGGTCAATATCCAAACTGACCTCTTCTTTCCAATAAAATTCTTTTTCCACATCAAACCACGACAGGATCTCAATCAGGGAGTGGCCCAGGAGCTGAGTGGCAGGGAACATTCAGGAAAAAGGGTCACGGTTGCCTGGACATGCAGGGAAGGGACTGGGACAAAGGGAGGGGAATAATTGAGGGACACCTTTAAAGGGAGTGTGCAATTTAGGGAAAAACAACAACTTGGTGAAAACATGGGCAGACAACAGAATGAACGATTTAACAATAACTTAATGAAATAAACATAAACCAAGACAGGTTCCTGTCTGCTCCAGTGCTGTTGGGGTGCTGGGGGTGGCCCTTTGTGACACGGCACATGGTGTCACGGCCCTTTGTGATGTGGGACGTGATGGTGGCCGGAGACCCTTGTGACATCAGGGAGCCCCACCCGGGCTGAGGGTCTCCAAGGGGCGCAGAGCCCTGGGGTGCCCAGTCCCAGGAGAGCCGCTCTCTGAGGAGGACGCAGCTCCCTGGCTCTGTCTGCGCCAGACGCCGACAGCGACAGCGGCCGACAGCGACAGACAGAGACAGCGACGAGGACAAAGCCAACTCCACCTCCCGGTCCCACAGCACCTTGCCCAGCTGGCTGGAAGCCACCAGTGAGCCGTGGTCAGGGGCAGTGGGCAGCTCAGTCCTGCCACTGTCACAGACTGAGGAGGAGGAGAGGCTCTTTGTGAAAATGGACCGTGAGCTTTCCCAGAGGGAAGATGTGGAAGAGACCCTCCAGAGAGGAGGTCCAGGAGACCAAGAAGTGTCCCAGCATGGAGCCTGGTGCAGCCAAGATCTGTACCAAGGCCAGGTACGTGTGGGAGTTTGGGAAGTTTCCCAGTCCAGATGGGGGACACACCAAGAGCTCAATGAAGGGGAAGAAACCATCAGAGCTCAGGAGCTGTCCCAGTGGGAGGAGGACAGTGAGATGTACCAAGAGGGGTGGGAGAGGGAAGAACGTGTGACAACCCAAGAGATTTCCCAGTGGGGAATAGATGTGAGTGGGCAGCAGGAGATGGGATGGGGAGAGGATGAGAGGTGCCACGAGCTGTACCTGCAGAGAGATCTGTGTGTCCCAGAGTTCCCAAGGGGATGATGCCCAAGAGCATTCCCAGAGCGAAGGTGAGAGGTACCAAGACCTCTCAGCATGGGGACAAGGTGTACACGCCCACATGTCCCAATGGGAAGACAGGAGAGAGCTGGAATTGTCCCAAGTGGGAGACAGCAGTGGCAGGGAGCTGTGCCAAGGACCAGACGCTGCAGCCCAAGAGCTGCCCCAGTGGGACGATGCGAGTGAGCGAAAGGTGTCCCAAAGGGGGGAAGATGTGAGCAGGCAGGAGCTGTCCCAATGGGGACACAACATCAGCTCTGAGATCTGGGACAGACCCTTGTGCCCAGGGAGGGACGAGGAGCCTCAGCCTTGTCCCCCAGAGGGGCCCAGCTCTGCCAGCCCCGTGGGCACAGAGGTGGCAGCAGAGGCAGTGCCTGCCCTGACCAGCGCCTCTCCTTCCCTGCAGAGTCCCACGGAGGCCGAGCCGGCAGCTGCTGCCCCGGCTGGAGCTGCTGAGGAGGACGAGGAGCCCTCTGAGCCTCTCCTGTCCCAAGGGGAAGATTTGGGAAACCAAGAGCTGCTCCCTTGGGACGACGATGTCAGCTCCAGTTCTTTGGAGAACCCACTGGGCTCAGTGAAGGAGGAGAAGAACACCCAGACTTGTTCCTCATCCAGTGACGAGGAGCTGTCCCAAGTCGAAGAGGCCATCGAGCTCCCTCCAGGGGACAGCAACACCGACCCAGAGCTGTCCTCAGTGGAAGAGGCAATTGAGGACATCCCATGGGACAGCACAAGTGACCAGGAGCTGTCCCCAGTGAAAGAGTCCCTTGACGGCATTCCAGAGGACAGCACAAGAGAGAAGGAGCTGTCCTCAGTGGAAGAGGACATCAAGGTTGTTCCAGAGGGCAGCAGAAATGAGCAGGAGCTGTCCTCAGTGGAAGAGGCCATCAACAACATTCCAGAGGACAGCACAAGTGACCAGGAGCTGTCCTTAGTGGAAGAGGCAAGTGATGATTTTGCATGGGACAGCACAAGTGACCCTGAGCTGTCCTCAGTGGAAGAGGCAATTGAAGATATTCCATGGGACAGCACAAGTGACCCAGAGCTGTCCTCTGTGGAAGAGGCAATTGAAGATATTCCATGGGACAGCACAAGTGACCCAGAGCTGTCCTCTGTGGAAGAGGCCCTCGAGAACATTCCAGAGGACAGCACAAGTGACCAGGAGCTGTCCTCAGGGGAAAAAACCATCAAGATTTTTCCAAAGAATGGTACAAGTGCCGAGGAGTTGTCCCCAGTGGAAGAGGCCATTGAGAACATTCCAGAGGACAGCACAAGTGATCAGGAGCTGTCCTCAGTGGAAGAGGCCATCGAGGTTGCTCCAGAGGATGGCACAAGTGACCAGGAGCTGTCCTCAGTGGAAGAAGACATAGAGAACATTCCCGAGGACAGCATGAGTGACCAGGAGCTGTCCTCAGTGGAAGAGGACATCAAATCTATTCTGGAGGACAGCACAAGGGATGAGGAGCTGTCCCCAGTGGAAGAGGACATTGAGGTCTCTGAAGGGGACAGCACAAGAGAGGAGAAGCTGTCCCCTGCAGTCGAGGACATCATGCTCTCTTCAGGGTACAGTCTGATTACTGAGGGGCAGTCCAAAGTGGAATTGGCCATCAAGCTTAGTCCTGTGGACAGCACGGCTCTTCCCCCAGAGGGGCCCAGCTCTGCCAGCCCCGTGGGCACAGAGGTGGCAGCAGAGGCAGCCCCTGCCCTGCCCAGCGCCTTTCCTGCCCCAGGCAGTCCCATGGAGGCCGAGCCGGGAGCTGCTGCCCCATCCGGAGCTGCTGAGGAGGCAGCAGTGTGGTCAGAGCTGGCAGTGCAGGAGAGGATGGACAGCTCCGATGAGGAAAACAAAAGTTGGCAGTTCTTGCATGACCTGGAGCCTTTCCTGCTTGGAGACCCTGAGCTGTCCCAGGAAGCGTCCTACAGTGAAGAATGCACGGAGGATGATCTGCCCCACGGGGATGTCACGAGTTACCACCAACACTTTGACTGGGAAAAATATTTGGACCAAGACCTGTCCCAGGGAGAAGTCAGCAGCTCCCAAGACCCCTCGGACTGGGAAGAATGCATTGAGCAAGTGCTGTCCGGAGGAGATGTCGTCAGCTATGCAGAAATTTCAGACTGGGAAGAATACGTTGGCCAAAATGTTTCCAGAGGGAATGGCAGCAGACCCTCAGGACTCTCCAACTGGGAAAACGACAGCAACACGGGGCTCGAGCAGGAGAACTGGCCCAAGGATGTCATCTTGGCCAAGCCCTTGTACCCAGAGGACGACGAGTGGGACGATGTAAGCCTCCTGGAGCTGCCCCCAGAACAGGAGAAAGAAAAGAATGTGGACAAGTGGAAAGTTTTTGTGTCAGAGGGGCTCGCAGTGCCCGTCCCTCGGGAGGCCTGGGCTGAGCGCCCGGCACAGGAGCCGTGCAGCCGAGGGCCGGCGCCTGCCCCGCACAGCCCCCCCAGCCCCCGGCCTGCCCGGCTGGGAGCCCAGGCCCTCCGCGGGCAGCCGGCTGCCCCCAGGAAACGTCCCTCCCGCTTCAGGCAGGCGCTGCGGGCGCTGCGGGGGCTGTTCCGCTGTCCCTGCCTCAGGCCACGCTCTGAGGACTGAAAGAGACACAGAGAAAGGTGAAGAACAGGAAGAGAAGAAAGGTGAAGAACAGGAAGAAGATGAAGATGACCGCTCCTGCCAGTCCCGCTCTTCTGTGTCGGAACAGCAGCTGTCTGGTTTGGCTCGAGGGGCTCAGAGATTACTGCTGCAGCTCCTCCAAACCAGGGAAGAGAAAAGCATTTGGATGGGCCAAGCAAGCAAAGCAAAACCCAACCAGGCAGAGCCATGAAGGCCTGGGCAGTGGGGCTTGGAAAATGCCCACCCAAAGAGCCCAAAGCTCCCCCATCCCTGCCCCGCACACACCCGGCCCCGGGCTGGAAGGTGCAGCAACCATTTCTGGGGCACAAAGCAGAGGCTCCTGGAACGGACTCTGAGCACAAACCGTTCCAGGACAATGGCAAAGACGACAAAGACAAAGATGAAGACAATGACACAGAAAAAGAGGGCAAAGACGACATAGCAGATGAAGAAGACAAAGACAGTGAAGAAGATTAAGACAAACAGGATGAAGAAGATGAGGAAGACAGCAAAGAGGAAGAAGACAAAGATGAAGACTAAAAAGACAAGACATAGAATGTTTATTTTAGAATAGATAGATGAAATATAGTCGTAAGAATTTAGAAATACTTAGAAGAAGAAGTGTAATAGGAATAGGAATTTCAAAATATGTAGAAGAAGACGTATAGGAATAGGAATAAGAATTTCAAAATATGTAGAAGAAGAAGAAGAAGAATAGGAGTAAGAATAAAAAAATACATAGAAGTAGCAAAGAAGAAGAAGAATAGTAAAGAGAAGGAAAAGAAGAATGATAAGAAGAATAAGAATAGAAAAGTGAAAAGAATATTGAAAGAATAAGTAAAACTAGCACATAATTTATTTTTATTACATATTGTATATTTCTTTCACAGGTATGAAATAAAAACATTAATGTACCGTGTGTTGTAATCGCAATGCATTCTAATGTCCCCACGCTGTTCCCGTTATTGAAGAATCTGTGTGTTTCTAATAAAGTCTGTAGGGCACCAGAGCAGAGTGCCGGATCCCATGTCCTGTCTCCCCGAGGTGCCGATGGATTGTCCCAGCCCGAGCCACGGAGCGCCCCGCGAGCAGCGCGGGCTCAGCCCCGGCGGCAGCGGGAGAGTTCCCGGCCGGGCCGGCGGGGCAGGGCTGTCGCTGCTCTCTGCAGGCAAACGGGAGGCGCGGGCTGAGCCCGGCTGGCAGAGAGCTGTGCCGGGCAGCCCTTTGCAGCAGGGCTGTGCAGCCAGCACAGCGAAGGCAGCAGAGCCCCGCTCTGCCGCTGCCCGTGGCCGGGGAGCCGGGCCGGGGCTGTTCCTGCAGCCCTGCCTGCCTCCGGCAGCCCCGGGCCGGGCGGGAGGGGTTCCCCCGCTGCAGCCCCAGCTGAGGCAGCAGCAGCAGCTCTGTGCTGCTCCTGGCACATCCCTGCGGCAGCAGCTGCACGGGGCTGGGCAGCCGCAGAGCCCAAAGCAGCGCAGCAGCAGCGCAGCAGCAGCTCAGCTCTGGGGCTCTGCTGCTGCTGCTGCTGCTGCTGGGCAGCCCCACAGGGCTCAGGGCTGAGCAGCCGTGCCTGGAGCCCGCTCCTGGCTCCTCCAGCCTCGGGGCTGCTCCTCTGCTGCTCCAGGGCAGGGCCTTTCTCCGGGACTGGCTTTTCTTTCTGCTGGGAGAACTCTCTCACAAACCCCAGGATCCCCGGGGCTGGAAAAGCCCTCCCAGCCCAGGGAGTCCCAGCTGGGCCCCATGCCCACCTTGTCCCCAGCCCAGAGCACTCAGTGCCACCTCTAGGGGACACCTGCAGGGATGGGCACTCCAAAGCTCCCTGGGCAGCCCCTGCCAGGGCCTGAGCACCCTTTCCATGGGGAAATTCCTGCTGCTGTCCCAGCTGAGCCTGCCCTGGCCCAGCCTGAGGCCGTTCCCTCTCCTCCTCTCCCTGTTCCCTGGGAGCAGAGCCCGACCCCCCGGCTGTCCCCTCCTGGCAGGGGCTACAGAAGGATTGCTCCTTTCCTAGGCCCTCTCCTCCTCTTCTCTGCTTTCCAAAACTAAAAAGGAATCACTGAAGGATGACAAATCCCACACGAATAGTTGGGACTGGATGTTGGCCCATTTCTTGTGTCCACAAGGACAACCAAGTGTCTCCCTCCTCCCGTTCCCAAAATCCAACTGCAGAGAGTCCCTAGGCCAGCATTCTCTCTGTGGGAGCAGCAGGAAGGAAGTTTGAGAACTTCTGCAGCCCTGAGAGAGGGGAAGGCAGGAATTCTCCTTTCTTTCTGTCTTTTCCACACCAAAGGAGACTACTGCAATGGGAAAAGAAATTGTTCATGGTGGTGCTGCCCCGTGGGGCTCCAGCCCGCAGGAGAATCCTGCAGGATACAGGTGTGCTCCAACCTGCAGGTTGGCACTTCATAGCTGTGCCAGGAGTGGAAAAATTGGAGAGAAAATGAAGCTATCATGCTGGCATGGTAGCATGGAGGAAGGTTTTGGAAAGGCCTTGGGAATGGTAAACTGAGGAAAAGGATACATTCATGTATGCCCCATTGTTTTAGAAAGGCTTTGGGAATGAGAAAATGAGGGAAAAGATAAATTTATGTATGCTCCACTGTTTCGGGAAAGTCCCGCTTCAGCATTCCTCTGTAAACCCCCTTCTCCCCACCCCTGAGCAGTTCCCATTGGACCTGGCATCTGGGGTGGTTCTGATGTGCTTTAGCTGGACACTGTCTCTATTGTTTAGACCTTATTTCTTAATTTTGCTGCATAAAACTTTATCTGGGCAATAGCCCGGGGCCTTTGGTCCCTGCTACCGTTCAGGCAATATAATCTCTCTGGACAAGCATACCATTGGTCTCTCTTGGTCTCTTTATCTCGAATCCTAGTGGCGACTGAGGCAACGCCGCAGCTCGGACCGTGCTAACCCAGATGCTGCCTGGTAAGCCCAGGGCAGTGGGACCACGGAAAACCCTGGCCCTGGAGGGGACAGCTAGCCGGAGGGTCCCGGGGGGCCGGGGAGGGACGGGGACAGCAGCGAGGAAACCTCAAAAGCAACAAGTGGCGGTCCAAAGAGAAGCAACAAGAAAACAGATTATCCAGAACCACACTTGATCTGTCTCCTCTCACTCCCTGCACTTGGAGAAGGTGCTGGATAAATGACGGAGGGCAAGTGTAGGAAGTCTGGAGGAACTCTGATTTTACTCCCCGTGTGCTGCCGTGCAGCCTCGGAAAGGAGAGGAGCTTTTGTGCACGGCTGAAGCGTGCGAGTCCTCCGGGAGTTCCACAACCATTCTGAAGCCTTGGACCTAGCTATGGGTTTTTCCCTGATGCTGCTCAGTTTTGCTTCAGTGTGCCCAAAATAAAAAAGATCACAGGAAACAAATTTAAACATTGTAAAAGACAAGAGCTACAGGTGACAAGACTCTGAAAATTTTTGATAGCCTAGCTTTTTCTTTTATTGAATCTTTTATTAGTAGAGATGTTGCTAACTACTTGTTTACTACTTTTTACCCTCAGGGACCTCTAATTATGCCAGTTTAGTATTTATGATGTCTTTTCAAACCAGTTGTCTTGGTTCAACAAGATAGGAGTCTGTGAAAGAGGGCAAAGCCTCCTGTGCAATGGAGAACGGCAAACCCCCCTCCCTCTGAATTACCAGGATCTTTAAATTAAAAGGCTCTCAGGCAAAGATATGGGAGTGGGAGTAACAATTCTTTACTAGGAGAAAACTAGACAACAATTTAAAAAGGCAAATGCAATCGGTACAAACAAAACCAGTGAAAGAAAAAGTCCAGAACCTGAGGGGTGCCAGTATCAGTTCTGCTGGGACATTTGCTTCCCTTGCAGCGGCTGATGAATTGTAGCTGCAGTGGTGATCTTTAGAAGGGTATAGTTTTCCTCTGAAGATCTGGTGGCAGTGGGGCCGGTCTTCCTCTGCGCCGGGGTTGCCTCTGAGCTCCGCCGCTGTCGCCTCAGCGCGCGCCGGCTGCTTCGCTGTGAGTGCCGCCGAAGAGAGAGAGAGAGAGCTGCTTCCCCGGGAATCCCGCGAAGAGAGAGAGAGAGAGAGCTGCTTCTCTCGGAGTCCCGCCCAGAGAGCTGCCTCCTCTCCCCAAAAAGCTACCCCTTTACACAAAAATAGAGTGCTTGGCTTCCCCCCTCTGGGTGGGACCCCTCACGGTGTTACATTTTACCAGCCCTGCATTGAATCAGTCAATGGTGTATAAACAAACCATTACCTCTACAGGGCAAACCATTGTCTCTGAGAGAGATAACAAAAACCTGTCCAACCGGTTTGCCTTCAACAGATGGCAAATGGAATACAAGCTTATCTTACAACCCAGGACACCAGTGTACGGCAGAACAGTGCAATCAAAAGCGGTTTTCTATCCCAAGGAGACTGAAACATTCATTTCTCTCTCCCAAGAAGACTAAAGCCTGTGGGTTTAGTGTCACATCCCACAGAGCTCGGGCCTGGAGCGCTGCTGCCGCGGCCGAGCGCAGCCCCGAGGCCGCTGTGCGGGTGCATTGGAAGGGCACGGACACAATGGCAGCGCCGTGTGTCTTTGTGCTCCAGGTTTGCGCTGCCCGTGCGGGCGGAGCGGGGCTGGCGGGAGCCGCGCTCCCCTCACAGCCCCTGAGGGCGGCAGCGATGGCGGCGCCGCTCCCTCAGCGCCCGGCCCCGGCCCCGGCGGGCGGGGAGCCCTCGGCAGCGCCCGGCCGACAGCAGGGAGCGAGCCCCGGCCCGGCCGTGCGGCCAATTCCTCGTGCCCTGGGCAGCGCAGCCCGCACGGCCAGGGCTCGGCACTGCGGGGCTGGGCTGCCGTGGGCCAGCGGGGCCAAAGCCTCGCAGGGCTCGGGGCACAGCAGGGCCCGCCAGGACACCGCTCCGGGGATGCTCCCGGCCAGCTCCTGCCCGAGCCCCCAGAACCCGGGCTGGCTCTGTGCGCTCCGGCAGCCACGACGGGACCGGCCAACAGCTGGGGACTGGGCTTTGCCCACGGCTGAACCTGCAGAGCTGCAAGCTCTGCCCTGCACGCTGTTACAGCCACGGCAGGGACCAGGCAAAGGAGGAAGGAGGAGCCTCTATGCCTTCCGCTTCCATGGAGAAGGTTTATTCGAGGTGCAGAGAGCGGGATAAAAAAGAGCCACTCACCCTCGTTTGCAAGGGGTTTTGCTCAGATCCAAGTCAGGCGGTGGGCACAAACAGTGAAGCAACAGGGAATCCTCACGGCTGGAGTGAGAGGATTATATCAACACTGTGGGACCATCAGGACCAGGAAAGGCACAGGGGACAATGGGGCAACCTGGATTAGGAGATTTCCAAGTGGGGGTTTTAATCAGGGGTTGGCTAAGGGGCTGAGTGGCAGGGAACAGTCAGGAAAAAGTGCCAGAGTTGCCTGGACAGGCAGGGAAGGGACTGGGACAAAGGGAGGGGAATAACTTGAGCGAAGGCATAAAAGGGAGTGTACAACGTTGGGGGAAAAAAACTACTTGAGGAAAACGTGGTGGGATAACAGAATGAACCAGTTAACAATAACTTAATGAAATAAACATAAACAGCAACAGGTTCCTCTATGCTCCAGTGCCGTTGGGGTGCCGGGGCTGGCCCTTTAAAACACGGAACATGGTGTCATGGCCCTTTGTGATGTGGGCCATGATGGTGGCCGGAGACCCTTGTGACATCAGGGAGCCCCGCCCGGGCTGAGGGTCTCCAAGGGGCGCAGAGCCTTGGGGTGCCCAGTCCCAGGAGAGCCGCTCTCTGAGGAGGACGCAGCTCCTTGGCTCTGTCTGCGCCAGACGCCGACAGCGACAGCGGCCGACAGCGACAGACAGAGACAGTGACGAGGACAAAGCCAACTCCACCTCTCGGTCCCACAGCACCTTGCCCAGCTGGCTGGAAGCCACCAGTGAGCCGTGGTCAGGGACAGTGGCAGCTCAGTCCTGCCACTGTCACAGACTGAGGAGGAGGAGAGGCTCTTCGTGAAAATGGACCGAGAGGTTTCCCAGAGGGAAGATGTGGAAGAGACCCGCCAGAGAGGAGGTCCAGGAGACCAAGAAGTGTCCCAGCATGGAGCCTGGTGCAGGCAAGATCTGTACCAAGGCCAGGTACGTGTAGGAGTTTGGGAAGTTTCCCAGTCCAGATGGGGGACACATCAAGAGCTCAATGAAGGGGAAGAAACCATCAGAGCTCAGGAGCTGTCCCAGTGGGAGGAGGACAGTGAGATGTACCAAGAGGGGTGGGAGAGGGAAGAACGTGTGACAACCCAAGAGATTTCCCAGTGGGAAATAGATGTGAGTGGGCGGCAGGAGATGGGATGGGGAGAGGACGAGAGGTGCCACGAGCTGTACCTGCAGAGAGATCTGAGTGTCCCAGAGGATTCCCAAGGGGATGATGCCCAAGAGCATTCCCAGAGCGAAGGTGAGAGGTACCAAGACCTCTCAGCATGGGGACAAGGTGTACACTCCCACATGTCCCAATGGGAAGACAGGAGAGAGCTGGAATTGTCCCAAGTGGGAGACAGCAGTGTCAGGGAGCTGTGCCAAGGACCAGATGCTGCAGCCCAAGAGCTGCCCCGGTGGGACAATGTGAGTGAGCTGTCCCAAAGGGGGGAAGATGTGAGCAGGCAGGAGCTGTCCCAATGGGGACACAACATCAGCTCTGAGATCTGGGACAGACCCTTGTGCCCAGGGAGGGACGAGGAGCCTCAGCCTTGTCCCCCAGAGGGGCCCAGCTCTGCCAGCCCCGTGGGCACAGAGGTGGCAGCAGAGGCAGTGCCTGCCCTGACCAGCGCCTCTCCTTCCCTGCAGAGTCCCACGGAGGCCGAGCCGGCAGCTGCTGCCCCGGCTGGAGCTGCTGAGGAGGACGAGGAGCCCTCTGAGCCTCTCCTGTCCCAAGGGGAAGATTTGGGAAACCAAGAGCTGCTCCCTTGGGACGACGATGTCAGCTCCAGTTCTTTGGAGAACCCACTGGGCTCAGTGAAGGAGGAGAAGAACACCCAGACTTGTTCCTCATCCAGTGACGAGGAGCTGTCCCAAGTCGAAGAGGCCATCGAGCTCCCTCCAGGGGACGGCAACACTGACCCAGAGCTGTCCTCAGTGGAAGAGGCAATTGAGGACATCCCATGGGACAGCACAAGTGACCAGGAGCTGTCCCCATTGAAAGAGTCCATTGACGGCATTCCAGAGGACAGCACAAGAGAGAAGGAGCTGTCCTCAGTGGAAGAGGACAGCAAGGTTGTTCCAGAGGACAGCAGAAATGAGCAAGAGCTGTCCTCAGTGGAAGAGGCCATCAACAACATTCCAGAGGACAGCACAAGAGACCAGGAGCTGTCCTTAGTGGAAGACGCAAGTGATGATTTTGCATGGGACAGCACAAGTGACCCAGAGCTGTCCTCTGTGGAAGAGGCAATTGAAGATATTCCATGGGACAGCACAAGTGACCCAGAGCTGTCCTCCGTGGAAGAGGCCCTCGAGAACATTCCAGAGGACAGCACAAGTGATCAGGAGCTGTCCTCAGTGGAAGAGGCCATCGAGGTTGCTCCAGAAGAGAGCACAAGTGATCAGGAGCTGTCCTCAGTGGAAGAAGACATCGAGGTTGGTCCAGAAGAGAGCACAAGTGACCAAGAGCTGTCCTCAGTGGAAGAAGACATAGAAAACATTCCAGAGGACAGCATGAGTGACCAGGAGCTGTCCTCAGTGGAAGAAGACATCGAGAACATTCCCGAGGACAGTATGAGTGACCAGGAGCTGTCCCCAGCGGAAGAGGACATTGAGGTCTCTGAAGGGGACAGCACAAGAGAGGAGAAGCTGTCCCCTGCAGGAGAGGACATCATGGTCTCTTCAGGGTACATCCCGAGTGCTGAGGGGCAGTCCAAAGTGGAAGCGGCCATCAAGCTTAGTCCCGTGGACAGCACGGCTCTTCCCCCAGAGGGGCCCAGCTCTGCCAGCCCCGTGGGCACAGAGGTGGCAGCAGAGGCAGCCCCTGCCCTGCCCAGCGCCTCCCCTGCCCCAGGCAGTCCCACGAAGGCCGAGCCAGGAGCTGCTGCCCCGTCCGGAGCTGCTGAGGAGGCAGCAGTGTGGTCAGGGCTGGCAGTGCAGGAGAGGATGGACGGCTCCGATGAGGAAAACAAAAGTTGGCAATTTTTGCATGACATGGAGCCTTTCCTGCTTGGAGACCCTGAGCTGTCCCAGGAAGCGTCCTACAGTGAAGAATGCACGGAGGAAGATCTGCCCCACGGGGAAGTCACGAGTTACCACCAACACTTTGACTGGGAAAAATATTTGGACCAAGACCTGTCCCAGGGAGAAGTCAGCAGCTCCCAAGACCCCTCGGACTGGGAAGAATGCATTGAGCAAGTGCTGTCCGGAGGAGATGTCGTCAGCTATGCAGAAATTTCAGACTGGGAAGAATACGTTGGCCAAAACGTTTCCAGAGGGAATGGCAGCAGAAAATCAGGACTCTCCAACTGGGAAAATGACAGCAACACGGGGCTCGTGCAGGAGAACTGGCCCAAGCATGTGATCTTGGCCAAGCCCTTGTACCCAGAGGACGACGAGTGGGACGATGTGAGCCTCCTGGAGCTGCCCCCAGAACAGGACAAAGAAAAGAATGTGGACAAGTGGAAAGTTTTTGTGTCAGAGGGGCTCGCAGTGCCCGTCCCTCGGGTGGCCTGGGCTGAGCGCCCGGCACAGGAGCCGTGCAGCCGAGGGCCGGCGCCTGCCCCGCACAGCCCCCCCAGCCCCCGGCCTGCCCGGCTGGGAGCCCAGGCCCTCCGCGGGCAGCCGGCTGCCCCCAGGAAACGTCCCTCCCGCTTCAGGCGGGCGCTGCGGGCGCTGCGGGGGCTGTTCCGCTGTCCCTGCCTCAGGCCACGCACTGAGGACTGAAAGAGACACAGAGAAAGGTGAAGAAGATGAGGAGAAGGAAGGTGAAGAACAGGAGGAAGATGAAGATGACTTCTCCTGCCAGTCCCGCTCCTCTGTGTCAGAGCAGCAGCTGTCTGGTTCGGCTCGAGGGGCTCAGAGATTGCTGCTGCAGCTCCTCCAAGCCAGGGAAGAGAAAAGCCTTTGGATGGGCCAAGCAAGCCAAGCAAAACCCAACCAGGCAGAGCCACGAAGGCCTGGGCAGTGGGGCTTGGAAAATGCCCACCCAAAGAGCCCAAAGCTCCCCCATCCCTGCCCCGCACACACCCGGCCCTGGGCTGGAAGGTGCAGAAACCATTTCTGGGGCACAAAGCAGAGGCTCCTGGAACGGACTCTGAGCACAAACCGCTCCAGGACAACGGCAAAGAAGACAAAGACAAAGATGAAGACAAAGACACAGAAAAAGAGGACAAAGACGACATAGCAGATGAAGAAGATGAAGACTGTGAAGAAGATGAAGACAATGAGGAAGGTGAAGACAAATAGGATGAAGAAGATGAAGACAGCAAAGAGGAAGAAGACAAAGATGAAGACTAAAAAGACAAGACATAGAATGATTATTTAAGAATAGATAGAAGTATAGTAATAAGAATTTAGAAATACTTAGAAGAGTACTAGGAATAGGAATTTCAATATATGCAGAACAAAAAGTATAGGAATAGGAATAAGAATTTCAAAATATGTAGAAGAAGAAGAAGAAGAATAGGAGTAAGAATATAAAAATACATAGAAGTAGCAAAGAAGAAGAAGAATAGTAAAGAGAAGGAAAAGAAGAATGATAAGAAGAATAAGAATAGAAAAGTGAAAAGAATATTGAAAGAATAAGTAAAACTAGCACATAATTTATTTTTATTACATATTGTATATTTCTTTCACAGTTATGAAATAAAAACTTTAATGTACCGTGTGTTGTAATCACAATGCATTCTAATGTCCCCACGCTGTTCCTGTTATTGAAGAATCTGTGTGTTTCTAATAAAGTCTGTAGGGCACCAGAGCAGAGTGCCGGATCCCATGTCCTGTCTCCCCGAGGTGCCGATGGATTGTCCCAGCCCGAGCCACGGAGCGCCCCGCGAGCAGCGCGGGCTCAGCCCCGGCGGCAGCGGGAGAGTTCCCGGCCGGGCCGGCGGGGCAGGGCTGTCGCTGCTCTCTGCAGGCAAACGGGAGGCGCGGGCTGAGCCCGGCTGGCAGAGAGCTGTGCCGGGCAGCCCTTTGCAGCAGGGCTGTGCAGCCAGCACAGCAAAGGCAGCAGAGCCCCGCTCTGCCGCTGCCCGTGGCCGGGGAGCCGGGCCGGGGCTGTTCCTGCAGCCCTGCCTGCCTCCAGCAGCCCCGGGCCGGGCGGGAGGGGTTCCCCCGCTGCAGCCCCAGCTGAGGCAGCAGCAGCAGCTCTGTGCTGCTCCTGGCACATCCCTGCGGCAGCAGCTGCACGGGGCTGGGCAGCCGCAGAGCCCAAAGCAGCGCAGCAGCAGCGCAGCAGCAGCGCAGCAGCAGCGCAGCTCTGGGGCTCTGCTGCTGCTGCTGGGTGGAGAAGATAAAGATGATGAAAATATTAAATATACACAGAAGTAGAATAGTCATAGGAACTGAAAAATACGTCGAAGAAGACAAGGATAAAAACAGTAGTAATATTAATGTAAATTATAAGAGGAATAACAATTTAAGAATATACAAATGATAATATTTAATGAATAACAGAGGTACAGCTCCAATCTCTGCTCCCTGGGACAGGGACAGCACCAGGGAGCAGCTGGGGCTGGCCCAGGAGGGATTTAGGGTGGGTTTTAGGGAAAGCTTATTCCCCAGAGGTGCTGGCACTGCCCAGGCTGCCCAGGGAATGGGCACGGCCCCGAGGCTGCCAGAGCTGCAGGAGCCTTTGGCCAGCGCTGCCAGGGATGCCCAGGGTGGGGTTGGTGGTGAGTCTGGGCTGGGACAGGACTTGGACTGGATGGATCCCTTGCAGCTCAGGATATTCTGTGATTTCATGGAATTTCAGGAGAGTGGGCAGCAGGTGCAGAACAGAAGGGTCTGGCTCAGCATAGATAGAATTCCCAAGCTCTGAGGCTTTTCTGAGCATGTTGGTGCCATCACCTCTGGAGACTTTAAGAACAGGCTGGAGAAATACCTCTCAAGAATAACAATTTTTTAAGACAGCTGACGTTTCTAGTCCCTTCCAGCCCTCTGTTTCTACCATTTGGGGACTTTTCTTAAATAATACTTTTGAAAGCTCACCCTGGGGGTAAATTTACTGGGTTACATCTCTAACAAGTGCAGCAGGAATGTGCCATCTATTGGGCTCTGCTACTGTAGGTCTGAGAAGCAGCAGGAATTCAGGTGTCACTTCTACATCCACCTTTCCACCACGAAAAATACTCCCCAAAAAGCTTTGAGGTGAAGGGAGCAGCCAGTTTGTAATTCTGAGGCTGTTACTTCCAGAGAGATATGAGACATTAGCAGCTAAATGAGAAAATCGGCACAAATCCAGACTGCACCATCCCATCCACAAATGGAATAAAACTTTTCTTTATTTCTACATTTTTTCTTTATTCTCCCTTATCTTGATTTGTTTTCTCTTCACTGAACTTTGCACAAGTGGCTGGAATCAGGTATTCCCTTGACTCCACTCAAAACAACATCCCCAAACTCCTCTGGCAGTGCAGGCAGGAAAACGCCTGGACAAGTGGCTCACAGAGACCACATCGAAGAGAGAAAAATTATTTAAATTATTAAAAAAAAAAAAAAAACAAAAACAAACTGCAGCCTGCTGTTAATTGGCGCCGTCCAAATGCCTATGTACACGGAGGGCAGGCAGTGGTGCAGTGTGTTAAGAGATGTCTGTATCTCTCCTGGTAAATAAATTGTTTAGAGCTCTCAGATTTCCAGCTAAATGGTGGTGAAGTTTATCAGAGAGTGTTGGTTCAAAAGAGGAACTGGCAATTATCACTCAATTACAGCCCCTGGAAATCAGACAATGAGGCACCATTGGCACAGCCCCAGGAAAACACTGAGGACAAAGATACTCCTCGGGCTGGTGCTCCTCACAGCGAACAAGAAATTCATTTTAATGTCATGTACACTGAGCACTTGGATGTTGTCAGATCAATTTGCCCCTTTGATTTTCCAGAGGCCCCGTGAAGAAATATTCATCCCAGCTATTCCATTATTTACCAGGCGTTGCAGCTGAGCTTTTATGGGGGATTTAAAGCCTGGAAGAAGGAGGGGAAGCATGGAACAAACTGCTGAAAGGCAGGGACTCAACCCCCCGGTCACCCATGGCAGCTCCACAGAGATTTTCTGATGGGATATTTGAATGGAAAAAAATCAGATTTTTAAGCAGCAAGGATTTCTCCCATCAGCATTGCCTGGGGAGGGGGGTGAGGGCAAACAGAGCAGCAAAAAAAAGTGAAGTGGGAGAAATGGGGTGAGTTAAATAAACTGGAAGATTAAAAAGTTTTTTGTTTTAAACTTTTAAAAAAAGTTTAAAGGGGGTGGAACTGAATGAGCTGCAAGTTCCTCTCCAACCCAAACCATTCCAGGATTCCATGAGGTGAAAGCACAGCTGTACAAATCAGAGAAATGCCCTGCGGAGGAGATGCAGATGCTTCACCTCAGACCAGGAGGGCACTTTAAACAAATTATCGTGTCAGACTTGATGGTATTTGTCTGATTGGTCCCAGTCAGAGAGCTGAGAAATGAACAATGACATCAATAAAAGATAAAAATATTTCCTAGAGGGAAGATGAAACAGTTGCCACTGATTTTTCTTAGAATCTTGCAGAGGAAGAAATCTTCCACGTAAATATCAGATCAGTAGAAACTGTGAAGCAGAAGTGGAAAACTTTCTGCAGAACCTGAATTTGCTCATTTAGAAACAATGGGTATCATTTCTTGGAAGGCCCCAAGAAATGTCACAGAAACACCAAAAAAGACCTAAATTTAAATGCACAGATTGATGCTCAGATAGGGTTAACTTGTTCTTTTATCAGGAACGACATGCTCTAGGCTTTGATAATTCAATTACAAGATAACACAAGTGGAGCAAGAAAATGTTTTCAAGTGTTTTTATCAAAAGGCTTTGGTTTGGGAAAGGGCTTCCTAGATTCTTTTCTGATCAGTCAAAGCTTCTTCTTTTGTATAAAATAATGATTTTTGTTCATTTTCTAAGGGAATTAAAGAGAGAATTCTATTCAAAATAAGCGTTGCTTACAAAAATTTCTTACGTTAAGCCCCAAGACCATTCCAGTACCTAAAGAAGGCTGGAGAGGGACTTTTCCCAAGGGCATGGAGGGACAGGAAAAGAGGGAATGGCCTTAAACTGAAGGAGGACAGGGCTGGATGAGAGATTGGGAATTAGGAATTGTTCCCAGGGCAGGGCTGGGATGGAATTCCCAGATTCCCCTGGATCCCTGGCAGTGCCCAAGGCCAGGTTGGACACTGGGGCTAGAGCAGCCTGGGACAGTGGGAGGTGTCCCTGCCATGGCAGGGGTGGCACTGGGTGGGATTTGGGGTCCCTCTAACCCAAAATGATTCTCTGAACCGAGACAAGTTGTGCACGACGGCTGTCAGGCAGCAAATTGCTGGAATTGGACAAATAACTGGAATAATCACCTAAAACTGTCATGGGAGGCAAGGGTCAGCACTTCTTGATGCTACAGGTGATGAATTTGGTGTTCAGGGAAAAAAAAAAAAAATCTTTCTAAATTCCCAAAAGCCTTTTAGCATCCAGCTGGCCCTTCCACCTATTCCTCACCTGCAGGTAGGAATTTGATCCATCCCATGGAATTGCCGTGGGATAATCCCCTGTGAAGGGAATAATGCAGCTTTTTCTCATTGTGGAGCAGCAGGAACCACCGTGCTGGCAGGCAGCAGCAGAGTTTCCTCCCTGTCCCTGTGTCTGTCTCACAGAACCAGTTCCTCCTGCCCCTGCTTTCTCAGAACCCCACGCTGTATCTCAGCTATTTGCAGCTACTTCTGCTCGGAGGCACAGATGTGTGGGATGCCAGATAAACGAAGGGTAGGAAATAAATCCCCAGCGCTCTGCTTGGGTTTTCTTCCCCAGCAGAAAGGGATCCTCATCTCTCTGCACTCTCAACTCCCTGCAGGGACAGACGAACGCTGTGCTTTGCCTGGCTGTGGTGTTGATGCTCTGCACCTCTGTTTTGGCTCAGCTCTGGAGAAAAACTGAGAAAAAACATGATTTCTTCCAGTCCGAGTTGCTCAGATTTCATATCCTGGCTTGGGTTTGGGTCAGTTTTATAAAGCTGAGGTGTGGAAAAAAAAAGTCTATTTTCCAGCAGACTAATTTCTCCTTTGCCAGCTGTGCTGGCTTCTGCCTCTCCTTTCTTGTAAGTGAAAAAAAAACCCACCCAAATATAATCTGTCTCCCTGAAGGGGAATTTTAGCCTCAGCTCAGCAGGTTTCTCCAATTGCTCACATGCATTCCCTGTCTCACTTCTTAACAGCTGGAGGGGAAAGAATGGAAGGGGCTGAGCACAAAGGGTGGGATGAGGAAAACAGGAGAGCACAGGAGAGGAGCACCTTTGGAAGGGGACCAGCACAGGCTGGTAAACTGGGATCTGGTTTTACTCCCTGGAAATTGGGTAGAAAAGTGTTGTGACAGGATTTGAGTCTGCCAGAGCTCTCATCCTTCTGGAGAGCTCCTCAGGGATGGATTAAACCACAAAAGTGCTAAAAAAATGAGGTCATAAGCAAAGAAATTAAGTGTTTATCCACATATCTCCACCTGCCCACTGTGTCTTTGTGGGGTTTTGGTCCTAGAAAATCTTTGTCTGGGGTCTTTTCCCAAATATTCTTTTTGAGGTCTCAAGAGGTGTTTGCTCCTTGTTTATCTCAATTATTTCTCTTCCCTGCCATCCCTGGCTTGGGCAACTGTATCATTTTTTGAAGAGAGCCTGACAGAGGAATGGTTGAACGACAAGGGACATGATACTGTAAAATTAATCCAAATAGGGAGGGCTACGTGACTGCTGCAAAGTTCGCATGGCCCTGAAGAGTAGATGGTGTGCAGAAAGCAGGATATTGAAACTGCTTGGTATGTAGAAGTAGATAGAGAAGAACAAAGGAGTACTAAGCTGTTCTAACTGCAAGGCCAACTGGACAGGCATGTATCGATCATAAAGATACTTTTAAGATAATAGTACAAGTCACATAGCAACCAATCATGAGCTCGGCTTTTGCAATATGTATGAGCTAATTAACGACATATATAAACTGTGTAAGCTGTTGTTAGGAAAATAGGGCCTTTTTGTTCATAATATAGAGTTTTCTCACATCCATAGAATAGAGTTTTTACTTAGAGTTTTCACTTGTCTGAATATGTTCTCATTTTGCCAGACATTCCAGTAAGTATCTCTCAAGGACAATTCCGTTACAAACTTTTTAGGGAGTTGAAACTGTTTTAGGGAGTTGATGTTGCTAGGCACCTAAACACCTAAGCGAGTATCTTTCAAGGACAGTTCCGTTACGGACTTAACAAAACATGTACTCTTGTGAAATGCAAGTAAACGTGCCTAGAGATAACATTTCTTGTTTTGAGAAAATTCCCAGATCACAGGGACAACCTTGAGGAAGACTACTGGCCTTCATCCCACGACCACCAAGAGGCAGAAAACGACCACCTAGCAACAGAGTGCGCCTGCGCAGAAAAGACACCAGAACGTCACACATCCGGAAGAGAAGACCCAATAAGTGGGGGGGGACGGGAGACAAAGGCGCGGTAGTTGGAATGACTGCCGCCCAGCGCAGCGCTGATTTGCTTTCGTTTTCTACCATTAATAAATCTTTTTAATTGGATTAGAAAGCCTATTGTGCTCGTTCATAACACTGTCACAATAAACTGAGACTTGATGATCATGATATCATGAGTCTTGTCTCCCGCGGCATCCCTCCTACAACTGGCGCCCGAAAGCAGGGACCTGATCCGAGCCTAAGGCGAGAGAGGTGCTGCGTTGGGGTTCGGGTCCTGCGGCTGGAAGGACGGCGAAAATAAAGAGAAGAGGCGAAACGCTCTGCTCCGCGCCCTGAGTGACCGCAGCAGCGAGCTCAGCCGATACGTGCTGCCGAAGCCTGAAGGAGCCAGCAACGGTACCGACGTAATCATGGAAAGGCAAGCAGCATATGATTTATTTAGTGCTTCTCTTAGAAAAAGGCAGATTAGGGGGATTGACTTAGATAAGGATCTCCCTTCGCTATTGCATCATGCTGAGTCTTACGGCTTTTTCGTTAACCCCCATAGTGTTCATGAACTTTCAGAATGGAGAAGATAAAGGGATAAGTTGTGGGAATTAGTGTTAGATGAGGATAAACCGGGCAAGAAAATGAGTAAACTTTGGAGAGTGGTTGATAACGAATTGTTAATGTGTCAGGCAGAAAAGAGGGCGGTAGAAGTGATACGGACAGCTCTGGAGAAAAATAAGGAATGTAAACCCTCGCTTCTCTCCAGTGAGCCAAACCCTCCGGTTCTCACAAATTTTCCCATTCCCATCTCTGCTTCTGAAATGCCTGTACCGCCCATAGACACTAGTAGCATTGAGGTGCTGGAAATTGAGATCCAAATTGCTTTATGGCAACGGGACTGGGATCCCAAATTCACTTTTTGTGAACGGGAATCAGGTAGAACAGAGCAAAAGTCTCCAGACTCCAAATTGGGCCGTTTCCAACGGAGGAAAAATACTTTTCGCATTGTTGTTTGTTTGTGAGAGTCCGCTGGAGCAGTGAAGACCTCGGCGTTCACGAGGAACCCAAACGGCGGGTGTGGACGTGGCCGGGGCCGGGAGCTGGAGCGGGAGTGCTGCCTTGCCGAAGAAAAGCGAGCGCAGCAACCCGCGGAGGTTGGAGGTTGGCAGAACTAAGGCAGCGGGCTGCGGCGGTGAGCACCGGCCAGCCACCCGGGCGGAGCGCAGGAGCGGCAGCGCGGAGCGGCGGGCGCGGGGCCAGACAGAGCGGGGCCGGCCAGCACCGAGCCGGAGGCGAGCCCGGGGCGGAGCGGACATCAGCCGAGAGACGGAAGGCTCCTTGCTGCCGAGCAACAGCGCAAGGGGGGAGAGGGGCGTTCCTGGGGCTCAGCCGCGCTGGAGCCGGAGCAGGCGGGGCGCGGCCGTGGCGGGGGTGTCTCTTCTCCCATCCACAAGGTGACACAACAAGGACGGGAGCGAGGCGGCGCCGCCCCTCATCTCCCCGCAGCGCCCAGCAATGGCGGCGGAGATGGCGGCGCAGTCCTGGTTGCCATGGCAGCGACAACGCCGAGAGCAGCAGCGCCGCCGGTGGCGGGATCGCAACACTACAGCAAAAATTTCAACAGCATCTTCCCAATTTCTTACAAGAGTCAGAAGACGTAATGAAAAAGTACAGCAGTACCGAGTGTTTTCCAAGATACCAAGAAGGATGAACATTATGTGAATCAATGTTATTTCAAATATGATATGGATAAAAATCACTGTATAAAGATAGAAATGTTAGTAATGATTTAATTACCAAAAATGTCTCTGAAAACAAAGAGTTGAGAAAATGTCATCTGATGGAATTTTAGTATTGAGTTTGTAATCTCTGTCTTTGGGTTTTTATAGATAATAATATAAGTAATAATGATTTTTAAGTTTTATAGATAATACAATAAATAGTGATTAAGTTTTTGTAGGTAATGATAAGTAGTGATTGTTACTAATGTTATATGAGTGCTTTAAAAGGATTGTCTTAAACTATTTTAAACATTTCTTGTTAATAGGTTGATCATAAAATGTGAGTTGTCTGATTTTTGTGATAAGAATTATTATTAAGGTATTAAGGTATTAAGGTATTAAGGTGTTGTTATAGTATTTACAGTTAGTTTTCATATGTTTTATTGTCTCTTTAGGTGATTGATTACAAGATGTTTTTTCAGGATCCTGTGTTTTTGATTTTTTAACTACTCATGTGTTTTCTTTATCCAATCTTTTATGCAGCTGCAATTCATCTTCCTTTAAAAATTCATTGTCCAAATTTTAGTTCAAGATTTCAGACTTCAAATTTTCAGATTTCTAAAGAAAGGGTTTGTTATATTTAGAGAATTTTTATCTTAAAAGAGATTTTAGACAGGTTCAATTATTTGATAGTTTGATAAATTTTTAATAATAAGGTTTTTTACTTATAACTGTTATTTCTAGGACTTTTGTTTTATAATGTGTTAAAACATATCCTCCAATTAGAGTTTGAGCTCTGGCCAAGCTCTGGCTCTACGTGGATGGTGTGATTGACCCAAGTGTTTTCTGCATCAAAAAGTATTCAAGCCCTTTTGGCTTGACAATTTGACCATGTAGGGCAGCTGAGCCTCAAAAGGAGTTTTGTAGAAACATGATCCGGACATGTTTTATCCAAATCTCTGTTGTTTTAAGGTTTATCAGCTGCTGCAGACTCTGGGATGACAATTTGATAGTGTAGCACTTGGTACCTGTGATTTTATATGTAATATTAATTGTGTATTATCTGATTGATTTTTATTTGTTGTTAGTTTCTTTACTATATGCATTGTTTTGTTCTTGATGTTTTTTCATGTTTATTATAAAGATGTTGATATTTCCATTTCTTCATGCAAATTTTAAGAAACAGAATTGAGAGAGGACCCTCCAGTCCCTGTGGGGAGTGTTGAGTTTGTTTGTGTTTTAGCAGGTGCAGAATCTAGATAGATTTCAGTGAAGAATGTTAAACTTATCAATTTCAAGAGAACACTAATCTCTCCACAAGTAAATCAGAGGATGCACAGCAAAAGTGGATTGTGCAAAGATTTGTGTTTCACCCACAGAAGATTGTAGACTTTGGGTTTTTTCATAAGTGTGTTTTTAATTATGTTATAGACTTTTTTGCTAAGTTTTAATGAGTTTTAGTAATGCCTGTGATTTTTCTGTTCATTTTACCATTGCTTTTCAATGGCAAAAGAAAAAGAGGAACAATCAATTAGATAATCAAAAGCATAACATTAAGTTTATCATAAATATAGTTTGTATTTAGAATTAAGTTTGTTCCTTTCATGTTAAACAGAACAATCAAAACCATGAGAAATATGAAGTGGGGTGCACTTCTGTAATACTAACCTCATTTTTCACCCCACGAGTTGCTTCAGTGCAAGCTCTCACACAATTAAAAATCCTAGCCTACTAGACAGAAAAATAAATTAATATTTCATCTAAAATGTTAAGTGAGCTTGCCACAAATATAGGTAGTATCTGTCATGAAGTTCTGCAAAACAGAGCAGCTGCCGCTAATTTACTTCTTCTAGCCCAAGGTCATGGTTGTGAAGAATTTGAAGGAATGTGCTGTATGAACTTATCTGATCACTCTACATCCATCCATAAGCAAATACGAAAATTGACCGAGCTAACTCAACAGTTGAAGGTGGAGGACGGATTGGGCTTGGAAGGCTGGCTAAAAAAATTAAAAATCAAACCATAGTTGAGGGACATCATCAAATATAGCGTAATAGTTCTAAGCATAATTGTGATACTTTTGCTTGTTTTGCCCTGTGTGTTTACTTGCTTGCAAGGCTTGATGCAGCAGCTTTTGCAGAAAATGCTGAATGCACAGCTTCTTGTACAAAAGGAAAACGGGTGAGATGAAGAGAGCCTGACAGAGGAATGGTTGAACGACAAGGGACATGATACTGTAAAATTAATCCAAATAGGGAGGGCTACGTGACTGCTGCAAAGTTCGCATGACCCTGAAGAATAGATGATGTGCAGAAAGCAGGATATTGAAATTGCTTAGTATGTAGAAGTAGATAGAGAAGAACAAAGGAGTACTAAGCTGTTCTAACTGCAAGGCCAGCTGGACAGGCATGTATCGATCATAAAGATACTTTTAAGATAATAGTACAAGTCACATAGCAACCAATCATGAGCTTGGCTTTTGCAATATGTATGAGCTAATTAACGAACATATATAAACTGTGTAATCTGTCACAATAAACGGAGACTTGATGATCATGATATCATGAGTCTTGTCTCCTGCGGCATCCCTCCAACACCCGGATGTCCAAAATTCTTCATTTTTTATCATCTTGTGGTGTCCTGACCCTCATTGTCCACGTTTTTATTGCTCTGATTTTATTGTTATTATAATTATTATTTCATTACTAATTAACTTGTTTAGTTATTAATTTATTACTAACTAACTTGTGTAATAATTAATTTATTACTAATTAACTTGTGTAATTAGTGATTAGTTTGTGATTTTACAGACCCGCGATCGGCGCTTTCAGAGCTCGCGGCAAGCGGGAAACGTTACACGGGAACGAGCTTTGGATCGATTCCTGTGTGATACTGATCAATAATCAATAATCAATAACTAATGGTGGATCGATTCCTGTGTGACATTGATCAATAATCAATAACTAATGGTGGATCGATTCCTGTGTGGTATTGATCAGTAGTCAATAATCAATCACTAATGCTGGATCGATTCCTGTGTGATACTGATCAATAATCAATAACTAATGCTGGATCGATTCCTGTGTGACATTGATCAATAATCAATAATACTGGATCGATTCCTGTGTGACATTGATAAATATTCAATAAACATAACTAATACTGGATCGATTCCTGTGTGATATTGATCAGTAATAAATAATCAATAACTAATGCTGGATCGATTCCTGTGTGATATTGATCAGTAATCAATAATCAATAACTAATGCTGGATCGATTTCTGTGTGATACTGATCAATAATCAATAATCAATAACTAATGCTGGATCGATTCCTGTGTGATGCCGATCAATAATCAATAACTAATTCTGGATCGATTCCTGTGTGATACTGATCAATAATCAATAATCAATAAGTAATTCTAGACTAATTCCTCTGTGATACTGATCAATAATCAATAATAACTAATACTGGATCGATTCCTGTGTGACATTGATCAATAATTAATAAGTAATACTGGAATGATTCATTTGTGATATTAATTAATAATAAATAATTGACATTGGATTGATTTCTCTGTAGTACATATTAATAATTAATAATGAAGAGTGGATAAAAATTTCTGTAATATCGAGTGATTAATAATAATTACTAATATCTGATAACATAGATTGATTCCTTTGGGACATTGATTAATAATTAATTAATAATTTATATTGTCTTATTTTTATTTGTAGCATTGATTAACAATATTGGATTGGTTACTTTGTAATGTCAATAATAAATAATTAATAATATAGGATTGATTTCCTTGTAATATTTGATTAATAATCAATAACTAATAACATAGTATTAATTTATTTGTAATGTTGATTATTAATAACCAGTAATTAATAATTAATATTTTATATATTTCTTTGTAATATTGATTAATTAATCCATAATAATTAATAATAGATCAATTTCGGTTTAGTGTTGATTAATTAATAATCAATAATTGATATTGGGTCTATTTCTTTGCAATGCTGGCAATAATAAAGAATTAATAATTACTATTGGATTTATTTATCTGTAATATTGATTAATTAATAATCAATAATTGATGTCGGGTAAATTTATTGGTAATGGTTATTAATTATCAATCAATTATCAATAATCAATAATCAATAATTAATATTGGATTTATTTAATTGTAATATTGTGAAAACTGCCAATTGAATTATGCTGGCTATTGATTATTGATAACTCCCTGCTATTGATCATTGATAACTTGCTATTGATTATTGATAATCTGCTATTGATTATTGATATCTCCCTGCTATTGATTATTGATAATCTGCTATTGATCATTGATAAAACACTGCTAGTGATTATTGATTACTCCCTGATACTGATTATTGACAATTCACTGCTATTGATTATTGACAATTCCCTGCTATTGCTCTTTGATAACTCCCTGCTATTGATTATTGATAACTCCCTGCTATTGATTGCTGATAACTCACTGATACTGATTATTGATAACTCCCTGCTATTAATTATTGATAACTCCCTGCTATTGATTATTGATAACTCACTGCTATTGAATTGGATGTGGAGAGATGAAGGAACAATGTGTGGGGAAATCTCCTTTTTTTTTCCTTTTTTCCCCCATTTTTTTCCTTTTTTTCCCCCTTTTTTGTCGCTTTCCCCCCCCCCCTTTTTAATCTCCTTTTTTTGCCCCTCTCTCTCCCGTGACAAAAGCGAAGATTTGATGAAAAATTGATAAAATGGGAAACGGAACTTTTCTAAAATTGCTTTTTAAAAAAAATCCAATGAACAATTGGAGCTGGGTAATTGGTTCTTTAATGACTTTAAATTTGTGCTTTGGGTTTTTTAATCAACGCTTTAAAAAAGAACCTTAAAATCCAAACTGGAACAAACTCCCCAAGTGTCACCAACACCACCGGTGTCCTCAATGTCCCCAAATGTCCCCAAACCTCCCCAAATGTCCCCAAACTCCTCAAATGTCCCCAAGCCTCCCCAGATGTCCCTAAATGTCCCCAGTCCCCACTCAGGACACATCAGTTTTGGGGGGGGTTATCACCCCCCCCCCCCATTTATTTTGGAAATAATTGGGGACATTTGGGACATTTGGTGACACTGGGGACATTTGGGGACATTGGGGAAGTTTGGGGAGCTTGGGGACATTTGTGGTTGGGGACATTTTGGGGGGGGGTGGTTGGGACATTTTTGGGGGTTTGGGGACATTAGAGCTGTCACATGAAGAGCCCCCCTGGAGTGAGAGAGAAGAGGAGGGGACACCTGGGGACACTGGGGACACCTGGGGACATTGGGGACACCTGGGGACACTGGGGACACGGAGATGTAGTGGGACACCTGGGGACATTGGGGACACCGGTGTCACCTCCCCGCCGAGGGCCACAGGCGCAGGCTGAGCCCCCCGATGATGAAGGCCACCAGGGCCATCCCCACCATGTCCTCCACGCTGGGCCCGGTGGCACCTGTGGGGACATTGGGGACGCGTCACCGACACCCCTGGGTGGCACCAACACCCCCCGGGTGGCACTGAGCCCGTCCTGGTGGCACCGGCCACCCCCCGATGTCCCCAGCTCTGCTCCTGATGTCCCTTAGGAGATCCCAGTCCTGTCCCCAGTGTCCCAAACCCCATCCCAGGTGTCCCCAACCCTGTCCCCAGTATCCCCAACCCCATCCCAGGTGCCCCCAACCCAGTCCCAAATATCCCCAACCCCTTCCCAGGTGTCCCCAACCCTGTCCTCAGTGTCCCCAACTCCATCCCAGGCGTCCCCAGCCCCATCCCAGGTGTCCCCAACTCCATCCCTGTGTCCCCAGCCCTCTCCCCAGTGTCCCCAGGCATCCCTCGTGTCCCAAGACCCTCCAAACCCTGTTCTCAATGTCCCCAAGTGTCCCCAACCCCACTCCTGATGTCCCCAACCCCATCCCAGGTGTCCCCAGCCCCAGTCCTGGTGTCCAAGACCCTCCAAGCCCTGGTCCTGGTGTCCCCAGCCTTGCTCCTGTGTCCCCAACTCCATCCCAGGTGTCCCCAGCCCTATTCTTGGTGCCCCCAAGCAAATTCCTGATGTCCCTAATCCCTTGCTCCATGTCCCCTGTGTCCCCAACCCCGTTCCTGGTGTCCCAAACTCCATCCCAGTGTCCCCAGCCATGATGGCAGCAGGGACACCCGGGAGGGGCTGGGACACGGGACAGTGAGCTGGGGATACTGGGAGTGACTGGGGGGCACTGGGAGGAACTGGGAGAGACTGGGAGGGGACTGGGACATACTGGGAGGGAACTGGGAGGGACTGGGACATATTGGGATGAACTGGGACATACTGGGAGGGACTGGAAATGGATTGGGAGGGACTGGAGAGGAACTGGCACGGACTGGGAGGGAACTGGGAGAGAATGGGGGGAACTGGGAGGGACTGGGAGGAACTGGGAAGGACTGGGACATACTGGGAGGGACTGGGACATACTGGGAGCCCCTGGGAGCCCCGGCCCCGCCCATTCCCGGCGCTGACCAATCAGGCGCAGCCGCAGCACCTGCTGCACCTGCCCTGGGCGCGCTCATGGAGCAGACGAAGGCGCCGTCGTCCGACCCCGAGAGCGGCGGCAGCTGCAGTGACACCTCCCTGGCGCCCCCCGGCGGCTGGGAGGACCGAGGAAATGTTCGGCCTCAGTGGTGCCCCCCGGCGGCTGGGAGGGCCACGGCCGTGCCCAAAAACCGCCAAAAAACGTCCCCAAAAACGACCCCCCAAACCCCAAAAAACGCTCCCAAATCCTTCCAAAAACTGTTCAATGCCCACAGCGCCCCCTGGCATCTGGGAGGACTGAGGCTGCCCAGTGGGGCCCCATAGTGGCCAGGAGGCGGCCGGGAGGACCCGACCCCCCCCGCTCGGTGGCGCCCCCCGCTGTCCCCGCAGGGCTCTGCAGCCCCTCCCCTCCCCTCCCCTGCGCGGTGCCGGGGGGGCTCCCGTGGCCCCCCAGGAACAGCAGCACCCCCGGCGCGGCCTCGGTGCAGCGGGCGGCGGCCGAGTCGAAGGCCAGCAGGCGCCGCATGGCGCCGTGGCGGTGCCGCAGCCGTTGCAGCATGAAGGGCCCGGCCGGGGGCGCAAAGGCGCAGTGCAGCCGCCCCGGCGCCCCCAGCAGCACCCGTGTCTGCGGTGTCCGCGTGGACACCAACAGGGACACTGCGGGGTGGGACAGGGCGTCATGGGGCGTGGCGACATCAGGGACAACGGGGGAACATTGGGGATGTGGGGACATCGGGGATGTGGGGGGACATTGGGGACATCGGGACAGTGGGGGGACACTGGGGACAATGGGGATGTGGGGTGTCCTGGCTTGTAAGATAAGCATGTATCCTATTGCCATCTGTTGGAGGTTGGGCAGTTTTCTTATCTCTCCCAAGAACAATGTCTCCCTCTGGGGAGATATCTTCAGTTCATGGACCATTGAATGACTCACTGCATGACTGGTAAAGTTACATCATCCCATTGTGAGATGCTCCACCCAGAGGGAGGAGCCAAGCATTCCTACCTGCATAAAATCAGCACTTTTTGGGACACTGGCAGCCCTTTTCCTGGATTCCCAGAGGAGCTGCTTATTCTCTGCTGAATTGTCAGACAAAGACCAGGCCCAACTACTACCAGACCTTCAGAGAAAACTCCACCCTTCTAGAGATCACCACTTCAGCAGCATTTCATCTGCCACTCCAGGAAAAACAGCCACCATTTAACTAGACTACTGCCAACACCCTAACTCCTCAGGGTGTTAGGTTTCAGATTCCATCACTAGTTTCATTCATACTAATTACATTTGTTTTGTTATTATTATTTTTATTTAGTTTTTTTCCTCGTAAAGAACTGTTATTCCATTCCCATATCTTTGCCTGAGAGCCTTTTGTTAAATTGTGGTAATTTGGAGGGAGGGGGTTTACCTTTTCCATTTCACAGGAGGCTTTTGCCTTCCTTCACAGACTCCTGTCTTTTCAAACCTAGACATGGGCCGTGTTCGATTTTTGTCCTTTGTGTGTGTGTTGTGGGCTCGGGTCTGTCTCTAGATCCCCTTGTAGGCAGGGGCGGCCCTTTTGGGCTTGTTGAGCCCCCGTGGCGTTCTGGGCTTCTGCCCGGAGAGTCTTGGGGTGGGTTGAAGGGCGCTGCTGGGGGCTGCCAGGTGCCTATGGCACACTGCCCTGAGAGCGCCCGGTCTCGTCCGATCTCGGGAGCTGAGCAGGGTCGGGCCCTGCTGCTGCTGGGGGCAGCGAGGACGATGTCAAGGATGATAACCTCTTGCTCCACCTGACCACCGGCATGCTGAAGATGGTGAACTTTGATTCTGACATCTCCTTCAAAGCCAGGTTCCAGAGGGAATTTGCAGATGAGTCCACAAACGGGGATGCTCCCAGATTTGGGCATTGCACAGCCTGGCCGGGAACCAAAGGTTCCCCCTTTGCTGGGGCAGATGCAGCTGATCCTTCAGTCGGCTGCCAGGCTGCTTTTGGCAGGGCTGGGGCATGGGCTGGGGTGGGTACGAAATGGGAGTGGGCTCCTGGCCCTGCCAACAGCCCCCAGCACCCACCGTGCCCCGGGCTGGGGCTGGGCTGGGGCAGCCAGCCCGACACAAACAAACCCCCATGGTGGGAGCAGAGGTGGGACTCCAGACCCTGTGCAGGGGCTGCTTTGCTTTGCAGGCAAGGAAGGGCTTGGGCTGCTCCACTGCCCTTGTTTGCTTTGGGATCACCATGGGGGCAGTGCAGGGGAAGGGAGAAAGCCTGGGATTCCCTCCCCCATGGTGGGTTTTTCCCTGGCATGCAGGGGTTGGGCCTTCCTTAAGGTCCTGACAGAGATAAGATCTTTGACCTTTCTTCTTGTTCCCCTTTTTGTCTGTAACCTATTTTCCATAATTTGATGTTTGTTTTTCTAGAGGAAGCGTTCCAGGTGGGGCCCAGTCTGGATCAGGATGTGCTTGGGAGCAGCTGCGGCGTGGATGGGCCGTGCCCTTGGAGAAGGCTGAGGGCATCGTTTGGGAGCAGCTTTTCTTCCAGCAGGGGATGGCGTGAGGTGGGTCCTGTCTGCTGGGGATGGTGGGATCAGAGCTCCGGGGAGATGGCAGCGAGCACAGGAGCGTCCTGCTCTGGGCAGCTGCTGAGGGCTGGAGGTGCCGTGGCTGGCTGCAGGCTGGGCACATGTCCTGCCCTCCTGCTCTGCTCCCAAAGGCAGCAGTGATGGGCAGCTCTGGGCACAGCTCTGGCACGGCCAGCATGGCCTGGGCACCGCGGGCGGCTGGGACAAGGGGACAGGAGCCTTCAGCTGATGGGGCTTTCTGGTTTCTCTCCTTGCAGCTGGGCTCTGCGGGTGCTGAGGCTGCTCTGGGCTCTGCCAGGGCTCTGCTGGAGCTCAGCACGGGGCTGCAATCAGCCAAAGGAGAAATGGGGTGCCCTGCAGCACAGACTTGCTTGAGCATTTCAGAAACACAGCTCAAGTTTGCAGAGTGTACACCTCCAAGAGAAAACATGCCACCACCAAAAAATAAACTTTTTCAATAACTTCTGAAATTAAATCAATCTGGGATGACCCCAAATTACTTTGTGCAGCTTGCTCAAGCTGTAGCTCAGCCCTTCTCTGAACAGTTCTCTCTCCCACCTGCTTTTTACTACCCAACTGCTCCCTCTTTTCCCACAGTGAGTTCCCAGCCCATTCCAGTCTCCATCACACTGTTCCCTTCCTTGGTGCCCCTCACCATGAGGAAGGCCAAGCCCCAGGCTTAGGGACTCATCCTGTCACTGGCTGAGGAGCAGCAATGTCTCAGAGGTCTGGTGGGATTTTAGTGTCATTCAGAGCTGCTCTCCAGCCCCCAGCTCTCCTCACTGCTGAGTTCCCACTCCCTTTTCCTTGTCCTTGCAGCAGGAGGAGCTCTGTGAATCCCCTGGAGCCTCCCCACTCTTCCCAGCCCACGCACCCACCTCAGTCAGGCTGAAGCTGCAGCTTCTGTGTCTCCTCTGGCACACCAGTGCAGTCCCCTGTGCGGGGAGCCCCAGCCCCAGAGCACAGCACTCAGCAGTGCAGTCGGGGCTGGAGCAGCTGCCCTGCAGCCCTGCCTTGGCTCTTTGTGGCAGGGAATGCTCCCTGTTTGCAGCTGTCCCTGCAGGATGGCCCCAGGGCAGAGCCCAGCCGGGCTCCCACTGCAGCCCCTGAAGCTTGGGGCAGACAGTGGTCCCAGAGCTGAGGTTCACGGGGAGCCCCCGGAGCTGTGCCTCGCACTCTGTTGCCGTGTCCCCGTGCAGGCTGGCTTGTACGGGGTGAATGTACCAGCCCTGCTTTGACTGACAGGGGCTGGGCCCATCACATCTCTCCCAAGGCTGCAGGCATTGCCCAGGCCAGAATCTGAAGGGGCACAGAGATCAGAGCAGTGAAATCATCCAGACTGGGTTTTCAAAGGCTTTAGAAGGAAGGGCTTGAGAATAAACGTGCTCTGTTTGCCTCACAAACATCGGGGTGAGTGGTCTCTTTGGCTCCAACCCACTTTCCTCCCCGAGCCAACGTTACCCACTCCCTCACACGTCCCCCCCATGCCTTCCCACTGCCTTGTCCTGTCAGGGCTTCCGCAGCCCCTCATCCCTTTGTGGCCCCGTCCCCTCAGGGTCTCCCCAGCCCGGCCAACCTGCCCGGCAGCAGCGCCGCAGCCCCACAGGAGCTCCAGAGGAGCCCCACCAAGAGGCACCTGGGAGCCCTCAGCAATCCAGCCAGCAGCACACGGGCAGGAGGACACGGATGGCGCTTCCTGGCTGGGACAGGGCTTGTGGCCATCTCCAGGCACCGCTCTCACAGAGATCCCCACAGCTCCAGCCCCTGCCCATCTGCTCTGTGGGCAGCACAAAGGCTTCAGCAGAGCCACCAAAGGCCAAGGGGCTTCTGGCCATTTTCCCTGCAACCCTGCATGCCTGGGCAGCTTGCTGAGCCCAGGAACCCTTTTCACCCTCTTCCCCTCAGCCCTGCAGAGCCTGGGCAGCCAAAGAAAGATCCTGGGAGTCTGTCTATAGCAACACATCCTATATTAACATGCTACAGAAAAACAAAAAGAAAGAAAAGAACAATCTTAAAGAAACTAAACATTCCTGCTGGCTCGGGCGGCCCCAGCAGACAGAGCCTCTGGAATCAGCTCTGTGCAGAGCTCCAGCAGCGCAGCCAGCCGAGCCTCGACAGATGAGGCCGTCTCCTCCATGCCCTGCGGAGCCGATCCTGCAGGTTGTCAAAGATGGAATATGGAGCTCTCTCTGCTTCCTGGAGGATGTACGATGTTTGAACTGCCAGGCTTGCGACGGCGATGCTGGTGTCATTTTCCATGCCTTCAAGGGCTGAAAGAGAGAGGAACAGAGCCATGGTCAGTTCCCACATCTGAGGGGACCCGAGGGGACTCTGTGCCAGGGCCATCCCAGCTGGCTCTGGCCATGGCCAGCAGGGAGCAGGGACCAGCCGGATCAGCCCGAAGCTGCTGGCCACGAATCCCCCAGGTGCCCTGAAAGCTCTGTGTGCTCTGCCCACGCCGGCCCTGGTCCGCACAGGGAGCAGAGCCCTCCGCAGCCGGGGCAGGTCTCGCAGCTCCCCCGGCAGCCCCCGCTGGCAGCCCGCTGCCCTCACTCACCCTCAGAGAGGAGCTGGAGCTCTTCCTTCCTCCCCCTTAGGTGCCGCCCGGCCGTCCCTGGGAACACAGAGCCTGTCAGGCCCAGGGCACAGCTCCCTGCCAGCGGCGCCGCCAGCCCTGTGCCCACACGCCCTCCTGGCCCGGCTCGTGGCTCACCCATGAACCTGACGGCCGCCTCTCGCAGGGGCTCCTGTGGGCTCTGCAGGTAGGGCAGGGCCCGGCGCAGGTGCTCGGCCACGCTGCTGCTGTCCTCTGCCAGCTGGAGAGAGCGACAGGAGGGAAGGGTTGGCCCTGCAGCCCCCCGGGCCGGGGCTCCATGGGCACCCGGCTGGGGCCGCAGGAGCCTGGAGCAGAGCCCGCGCGGCCTCGGGCTGCAGCAGCGGGCAGGGGCACAGCTGCCAGCCCACACACCGAGCACCGCGCTCAGGGGCTGCTCCCGGCTGGGGCTGCGGCTTCCTGGCCCTCCTTACCAGGCACTCGGGGAACTGCCACAGCTTCTGGTTCTGCACCAGTTCTCCAAGATCCCTCCTCTTGAGGAACTCGGCCGCACAGAGCAGCGTTTCCTGAGAAGCCTGGAGAGCAGCAGAGACGCGGAGATGGCCCCACAGCCCAGGGCACAGGACCCCGTCCCTGTGCCAAGGCCAGCAGGAGCTGCAGCCTGCGAGGCGCCAGGGCAGGGACAGCCCAGCCCCTGCCAGGGGCCAGCGGCAGCTGCCGAGTCCTCACCTCTGCCACTCGCTGGTTCTCATCGTGGCAGTGCAAGGAGAGTGGCAGCAGGCTTTGGCGCACGTGTGCCTTCAGGACCTTTCTCTCCTCTTCCGGAAAAAAATCCAGCATCTCCCGGAAGATAAAGAGGGAGCACAACTGCACCTGGTTGTCCTCCTGTAGGAAAGGAAGGAAGAAAGGCCTCAGCGTCAGCTGCTTCAGGCCCACCTGGGCACAGCCTGTGAGTGCACAGGGCACAAAGTGTGCGGGCAGCACCCGCTGGCCGTGGCTGGAGGCGCAGAGCCTTACGTTGTCAAAGAGTGGCAGGAGCGCCTCAGCCAGCTGCAGGGCAAGGGCGCTGGTTATTGGGGCACCATTGCACAGGAACAAAGCCCTGAGGAGAACCGTGGTCATCCTGAGCATGGTGCTGTCATCTTCCTGCAGGAGCTCCACCAGCCTTTCATGCAGGCTCCACATCCTTATGGCCATCTGCTTGTGGAACACAAGTGTGTGAAACACCATCCTGCTGCCACAGGGCCCAGGGGCCCAAGGCCTGTGCCAAAGCCCTGGGGCAGCTGCAGCAGGAGGCAGGAGAGCTGGCAGCAGCTGCCCCAGTGCCCCAAGGCCAGCCAAGCCCCAGGGAGGGACTGCCTTCCCCAGCCCCACGCTGGCAGCACGGCTTCAGCCTCTGTGCTCTTCTCACCAAGACACTGGTGGTGCCGAGTGCCACGAGGCCTCGGAGTGCCAAGCGACGCCTCCCCCTGCACTCGCTCTGCAGGTGCTTGGACAGGAACTGCAGGACGCTGTCCCGGCACTCACTCACGTTCAGGTGCTCCAGGATCTGAAAGGCACAGGCCGGTGACGGGGGAGCGGCCGGCGGGAGCCCAGAACCGCCCAGGGCCGGGCCCAGGCAGCAGCACAGGGCACGGGCTCCGTCCCAGGCACTGCGGCCAAGAGAGGGCAGAGAGCCGGGAGGCAGCTCAGCGAGGCAGCGCCGGCCTTCAGGCTCACCTCCACAAGGAACGCCAGGGCGGCCAAATCCCGGCACGGCGTGTCCTTGCTGAGCAGCCCGAGCAGGTGGAACGCAATCCTGGAACACGCGGCTTCGGATGCGCGGTGCATTTCTCTGACAGGAGGAAACAGGAGCCAAAGCCCTGAGCCAGCAGAGGCAAACCTCTCCCAGGATTGCCTCACAGAGCTCTGGCCTTTCTCCACCACCCTGCAAGGGGCAGCTGAGCCCTCTGGGACGTTGCTGCTCTTGGGCACGCTCCTCTCCCAGCCTTTTGCAGCCTCCTTGGCCGTCCCTTGGTGACAAGGCCTTCTGGCCCACGGCCACGGGGACTGTGTGGGGCACCTCGGGCACAGGGCACACATGCCGGGGAGAGCTGGGGAGCAGGGGGTCTCACCTGGCCAGCACGCCCACAGCACAGTGGTGGGTGTCAGCACAGAGCAGTGTGTCCCAGCCACGCTTGTCTTCCACGGCCACCACCACATCCTCATAGTGAAGTTGGCAGAGCAGGGCCTTGAGGGTCTGCTCTGCAAAGCTGTGCACAGAGCAAAGCCCAGGTCACGCTGGGAGCACTGGCCCCTGCCCTGGGCACATGGCAGGGACAGGAGGACTGGCATGGAGCACCTGCTGGGGCTGGTGGCAAGGCCGTGTTGCTGCTGGCATCCCTTCCAGAAGGTATCGACCTCCTCTGGCACATCCAGAGTGCTGAAGAGCACTTGGAAGAGCAGATGCACAAAGAGGCTGGGGAAACACACGGTGACTACATGTGGCACACAGGGCAGCTGGAGAATCTTCCACATCACCACGGTTGCCTGCAAAGGACAGAGCAGCCTGAGACAGCGCTCAGTGCCGAGGTGTCCGTGTGGCAGGGCCCGAGCACGGGAGGGAGAGGCCCGGAGAGCCACAGGGGGAGCACCGGGCCTGGTGGCCCTGGAGCTGCCCCGAGGCCAGGTTTCAGCCCAGCGCCTGAGGCAGGGAGACGCCGTGGGGGAGGGAGGATGGAGAGCTGCTGGACAGGTGGCCTTGGGGCCAGCAGAGGCAGAAACTCACAGCCAGGGCAAGGACAGCCGTGTGGTCCCCATCGGAGGTGCACGTGCTGTGCTCTGGCCAGCTCCCCAGCACATCGAGGAGCACGAGCATGGCCGGCTCTGCAGTCCTGGGCGAGCACATGATGCTCTTCCACATGGCCAGAGCAGCTCTGTGGGGTCAGAGCTCTGTCTCAGAGGAGTCTGGGACACAGCAGCATGGCCTGGGCGGCAGCGGGGAGCTGAGCTGCTCTGCCAGCCCTGCCTCTGCCCACTGCCCCTCACTGGCAGCACGCAGGCAGCCCAGCCCTGTGGGGACTGGCCCCTGAGGGACAGGGGGGAAGCATGGCAGCACGCTGGGGGGCTGGCAGGGGCCAGGGCTGGCAAAGGGAGCAGCCAGAGGGCCCTGGAATTCTCTGTTTGTCAGACACCTGGGACAGGCTGCACAGGGGGAAGGGCTGCTGAGCCCTGAGCCCTCTGGGCAGCTGGGCCCCGTACCTGTCACACAATGGGGCCACACGCAGGAGAGCCATCACCACGTCAGAGGGCTGTGCCTCTGTCAGATCCAGAAGGGGCCTGTGCAGATTGTACTCAGGAAACTCATTGGCCACGAGCCACTGGTGGATGAACCTCACCATGGCAGGCACCTGGAGAAGGCAGGGGAGACTTGGAAAGCTGCTGGAGGAAGGAATGTGCCCAGCTGCCCCAGAGAAGTGCTTCCCTTGCCACCACACTGCCATGGCCTCAAAGGCCCCCAGGGAGCAGCAGGCGTGGCTTGGGAGGCCAAGCAATTGCTGGGAGGAGAAAAGCCAGGCCACAGGCTGCTCACTTGCTCTGGGCTGGAAGGACCCTCCTCCACAAGCATATCCAGCAGGGCAGCGCTGGTCTTGGTTTTGAAGATGGGAGAGTACGCTCTGAGCACGGTGCCCATGGCGCTGCTCTCTTCCTCCCGAATCCTCTTCATGAATTTGCAAACCATCTGCAGCAGAAGGGCAAGATGCCCGGGATGCTGCATGGAGTGCTCCGAGCACAGCGCTGGGCTGAGCAGTGCCAGCAGGCCCAGCCCAGGTGGGGATGGCTGCAGGTACCTGCGCTGTTCTGCGGAAGCGGCCACGGGTGCGTTCCTGCTCTCGTGTGCGCTGCACGGCTGCACCTGGCAAAGAGCGAGCGCAGCCCGAGCTGAGGGGCTGCGGGAGAGGCCGGAGAACACAGCCCAGCCCTGCACAGCCCAGGCAGGGACAGCCCCGCGACGGCCCAGGGCACGGAGCACGGCTGTGGGGTGTCTGCCCGGCCCCTATTCCATCCTGTCCATGGGCATGGCCCCAGGGGATGGGATGGGATGGGATGGGATGGGATGGGATGGGATGGGATGGGATGGGATGGGATGGGATGGGATGGGATGGGATGGGGCCAAGCTGGCTGCAGGCACCAGCCCTGTGGCCCAGCTCTGCCACTCACCCTTCTGCAGTGGCTGGAACTGCTCCACCTCTTCAGGCTGCTGTGCTGGGGCAGCTCCAGGGCCTTCTTTCTCCTCCTTCCCCCAGGCCAGCTTGGGCACGCTCGCAGGTCTGTGCTCTGCGTCACTGCCTGGATTCATGGCTGCTTGCAGAAGGTGAAAAGGAAAAGGTCAGAGTCAGCAAGTGCTGCAGTCGTGCCTTGAGGGCACCCGCAAGAGTGAAGTCTTGGCAAGGCTACAGGACAGCAAGTCCTGCACTCTGGGCCTGGGGGCTCCAGCCACAAGGAAAGGAGACTCCTGTCAAGGACGGTGAAAAGCAAATGCCACGGTCTGCCCTCGAGGGCAGCTGCAGAAGAGATGCCTCGGGAAGGCCAGGGGTCACCAAGTGCTCTGGTCTGGCCACGAGCTCACCTGCAGAAGTAATACCTTGGGAAAGCTCCGGGTCAGCCAGGAACGAGTGGCTGTGTGAGGGCTCCTCTCAGCACCGCTCTCTCCCGTCCTGTCTCGTCGTGTGCACCGAGCACTCTGGCGGGGCCTTGTCACTGCCAACACCTCTGCCAGAGCGTGTCACAAAGGGCCCTTGGAATCCCCTGTCCCGTTCCATTCCACGGTGACCATGCTGCACCGTGTCACCAAGGGCCCTTGGATCCCCTGTCCCGTTCCATTCCACGGTGACCATGCTGCACCGTGTCACCAAGGGCCCTTGCACGCACTGCCACCTGCCCTGGGGCCACCCCCAGCCCCCCAGAGTGGCCCAGGGTGGAAGGAATGCCTTGCCCCAGGTGTGTCAGACAGCCCAACAGGATCTTTAGGAAGGGCTCAGCCCATCAGCAAACGCTGCCCTGCTCTGCGGGCTCAGAGCAGCAGGAGCCCCCGCAGCTGCCGACGCAGCCGCGGCGGGAAGGGCACAGGGCCTCCACAGAAGCTGGCACGGCCTCCTCGGGACATGTCCCACATGGTGGCCATCCTGAGCACGTGGGACACGGACCAGGAATGTGTGGGCCAGGGCAGGAATGCTGCTCTGAGCCCTGGGGCCCGGGCAGCGCTGACAGCAGCAGGTGAGGCACAGTCCTCGCCCAAGCAGAGTTCCCCCTGTCAATCATGGTAACACCTCACCCTTCTTTTCTTTATAAAATTCTGTGTATTGTTCTCTGTCACCCATCTGCAAGGGCCCTTTGCAAACATGGGGACAGAGGACAGCGTGCATCTAATTTACACTGGAGCTGCAGCATTCCCCTCCAGGAACTGTTAGGGGAGAACTCAGGCCACAGGCATAATGCTTCTTGGTTACAAATTGAACTTATCTCTAAGAGCAGAAAGCTATTTAACCCTGAGCCCATTTAACCCTTAGAGAAAAACCCAATTTTAAAAAACAACCTTTAAGCACTTGATCCCTTGAAGAAAAACCGAATTCCCAGAAAACAGTCTGTAAACAGAAAACCTGTTTGTAAACATGAGAAATAATTTGTAAAAAAATCAAGTCCTTATATGAACTGTCCATGAGGCAGGTGATAATTTGTAATGCTGTTTGTGGTTTCCAGTGTCCATATTTTAGGCAGCTGTATTGCTCTGTTGTAGGATTTATTGTAAAACTTGAGAACAGACAGAGGGGAGGAGGGTGTACCCTCAATCCAACCCCTTTCCCCTTTTTTCTTTGTATAAGAAATAATAATAGGAACAGAACATGGATTTTGAATACTACTAACTTATGGAAACTTTCATACATGTTTACTGATAATATTTTTCTTTACCAGCCAGGTTCAGGGTGAAGAACTTGATTGGGAGATGTTTTGATCAGGGCAAGGAACTTGGTTGGGAGACATTTTCTGTATTTATATTTTATCTAGTGCAAACCATATACTTTTTTCCCTTTGTTCAAAGTTAGAAATTTTGTTGTTGACTTTAATAAAAGCTGAATTTTAACTTTTAAAATTATGAAAAGTGGCAGAATTCAGTGAAAAAACTTTGCAACTGCAATTTGCTTACGATAAATCCATGTTCTATGTGTACCTCAGTGGATATTCTTTGAATCATACCAGTTTATCTTGAAGCAATGCAAGAATAATTACTAGAATATTAAGAAAAGACATGTTAATACACATACTAGGACTTCTTTAGGACAATGATTTACTAAAATATGAATATCAATCTAATATCGATATCCAACTGAGACAGACAAAAACTCTCTACGGGTTTAAAGTTAGAAAGTGTATGTTTATTGAGACAGCCGGGCAGTACGTGGGATAATTCCCTAATACACACTGCAAAAATCACAGGTATCAGAAAGCTTTTTTATTTACAGAAGTCTTGAATACACAAAATATGAATGCATATTCATATCCCTGTCACTTCCTCTGCTCCACTTCATATGCTAATTGGCAAAAAGGCAATTAAGCATGTGTGGTTCTGTTCCCTGAAATGACTCGGGGGTCCATTTTGGGGAAGGTTCTCCAAAATGAAGAAGTAAAATAAGTCTTCCTCGTTCTGACCTTTCTGCCTTTCCCATGCACACATGACAAATGAATCCTTGCCGTTTCCCTGTGCTTAATGGATTCCTAAAGTATGGGAAGTCTGCAGCTGTTTTTGTGTCCCTGAAATCTGTTGATCACATCCTGTTTCTCATGATAAGCACAGCTACCCAAACATAAAGCTGGCAAGCAATGAGTTAATAGATCCTGGATATCTTATCTAAGATCCAGCTACTGTTAACTATGAACAAAGCCCATTTATCTACTTCCGATAAGTCAGCAACATCTAATTTAACTATCATCTTAACTTTCCTAAAATTCTTAATTCTTCAAAATTAATGTCTCACCGGGAATGGGGACAGGGAATGGGAATGGGGACAGGGACCAGGAATGGGGACAGGGAATGGGAATGGGGACAGGGAATGGGAATGGGAATGGAGAAAGGGAATGGGGACAAGGACCAGGAATGGGGACAGGGAATGGGAATGGGGACAGGGCGTAGGACTGGGAATGGGGACAGGGACAGGGAATACGGTGCAGGGATCAAGAATGGGGTCTGGATTGGGATGGGGGCAGGATGGGAACGGGACAGGGGGGACACGGGAACAGGCAGGGCAAGGGGAGTATGGAAGGGGAGTAAGGAATGGGGCAGCCGCTGCAGGGAACGAGGCGTTGGGATGGGGCACATGGGGACAGTTCCAGGGCAGGGGGTCCTTGACCAGCTGCCCAGAACCTCCACCAGGGTCTCCCAGGGCAACTGGAGCCGCTCAGCCTGGGGTGCCCAAAGCCCTGAGCAACCCCCAGGTCCCTCCCAGGAACCCTCAAGTCCCTCAAACCCAGCATCCTCCACATCCCCTGCAAGACCCCTCCCATGTCCCCATCCTTGTCTTAGCTCAACATCTTTATTTTTACCTGCTTTTAAGAGTTTTGAAAGGGCAAAGAGAAATGAAAAGAAAATCCAGGCCACAGGGAGCCAGGAGGATGTGGAGCCCCCCAGCCAGGTGTCTTCCCAACATGGATCAGCAGCACCACGGGTCACCGGGGCTCTGCCCACCGGGGCTCACTGGGGATCATCCAGCACGGATCCTCCCGTGGGGGATGGAGCTGGAGCAGCGCACGGAGCTCTTCCCACACTGGGGCACTCGCAGGGCTCCCCTACGTAGTGCCTCTGCTGGTTTGGGGTCAAGGCTGAGCTGTGTGATGAGCTCTTTCCACACCTGGGACACTCGTAGGGCCTGGGACATCCCCAGTAGCGGGGCTGGGATGTGCCCTGGCGCCTGGGACATCACCAGGAGCGGGGCTGGGATGTGCCCTGGTGCCTGGGACATCACCAGGAGCGGGGCTGGCTCTGATGCTCTCCGGTGCCTGGGACATGACACGGGGCGGTGCTGGCTGGGGTTTGTTTGGTGCCTGTGCAATCCCAAGGGCAGTGTCACAGCGGGGCAGCTCTCAGTGTCCCCAGCAGGTCACAGTGTCCAGGGCAGCCCGTGCCAGCGGTCACTGCGCACACGGGGCAGGCTGGGCTGGACAGGGGACGGGGCAGAAACGCTGCCCTGGGACTGGGGTCTGCCCCTGCCTCTGGGGCCCAGCCCCTGCTGGGAGCGCCTTGGGCAGGGCACAGGGCTGCTGCTGGGCCAGGGGGACAGGCCGTGTCCCCTGTCCCCTGCTGCTGGGCCAGGGGTGTTATGGACAAATTCAATTGGGGAGGCTAATTATAGATAAATCAATTAACAAGAATTTATTAAGCAAGCAGTATTAAGCAAAAGAACAGCGCTGGGTGGCCAGGAAGCCTCTGCTCTGCCACGGAGCACCTTCCCCCTTTGACCTTTTTGGTTTTATAATCCCTTTCTTTTTCGGTTGACGTATTTTCTCTCGATGCACTCTGCGCCGGTGCAATTGGTTCCTGGGGGGGTCTTTTTTTCTGCCCTTGGTGGTCATAGGAATGAAGGCTCCTCATCTTCATTGCAGATTGTCCCTGGCCTAAAACTATACTTGTATATAATTAGTTACACAGTTTTCTATGCTAGTTGCATTCCCTACTCAGTTCAAATTCTTATCTCCTTTAACGCTCGTTTTGATGAACAAAGACCTTTTTATTTATTACAGTACCCCCTTTTTCTCTTTACCAATTTGTTCATTAAAACACTTTAATTCATGGTAGCTTAAGACCAGGGTTTCATCTACTTCTAAGTCCCTGGGCAATGTTTCCTACCTATCTCTAATAAGTGTTAGATGAGCTGCCTCTAGTCTTCCTTTTACAATGTCTATGATTTTATTGAAAATGTAAGGTCTGAAAGTTAAACATAGTAACAACAATATTACAGGACCTGCAATCCCCCTCATACAGATTTTCTCCTTGAGTGCCATACCCCGGAGTTTTGCACCCCTCAGGGTACCATGAGACCTTTAAAAGTTTATCTGGATGGGTGACAGCCAAGGCAGTTGCTATGGTTTCACAGCCCCAATACCCACACAGATATTCCCCAGGATAATGACAATATCTCCTCCCAGGATTGGAACTAGGACACCAATAGGTAGCCTGGAGTTCAGGTTTACTCCATCCCCACATAGAGTTTACCAAGTCTTTGTTAGTAACAAAAAAATGGGAGCTACAGTGGTAGCGTTATGCTTAACAACTTTCCCTTGGTCTGTTTTGGTCAGAGTGCAATTAAATGGCTGGTGTGCATAATCCCCTTGTACAGGCCAGGTACAACATATAACTAATATGAACAGGATTTGCCAGCAAGGGTGGAGTCCAAACTGCCCCAGGGTTTGATTGTCATTATCTCCCCATTCCCAGTGGTTGTTTTGACATGTTATTGCCGGGCTCACCTTTACCCTTGGGAGATCAGTATCCTTGAGGCAGTTCTTGAAATACTTTGAATTGTCCCATTTGAGGGCTCTTTCCTCCACCGCTTCTCATCCCTCTGCCTCACTCGCCAACTTGGTTGCTCTGAGCCGCGAGGCGCACCATCTTCTCGGAGCAAGGATATTCTTCAGGAGGACCCAAACTCTGCTTTTGTTGCCTCTTTTTGAATGATTCCCAGCTTTTATCCTTCACTTGTGGTGAGTCACACTGAATCCCAGGTAAAGTTTTCCAGCAATTCCCTTTGATAATTTGAACAATTAGGGGAATTGATTCAATGGAGTGGAAACAACAATTTTCAGGTCTGGCCCCCTTAGTAAACACCTCCCACCACTCTTGGGATTCCCTTGGTAGGGTCCCGTTCTCTTCTCCAATCCTTAGGACTGACTCTGTCAGTTCTCTTTCTAACTGATAACACCTTTACAAATACCCCTAGGAGGAGTGTCTCTATAACTATGGACCCACCACCGTTCCTGCAAATTTTACAAATATAGCATACAAAAGGGTAACAACCACAATCCTTATTTGTACAATATACTCTAAAATCATTAGTTATAGGATATCCATAGTCCAATATCTCACTCTACCAGCTGGTTGGTACAATTCTTACTGAGTCCATTCAGTCCATTTAAATGTGACCTTAAGGTCCCCGGGCTGGCTGGTTATTCTCCAGGGCTCTTGGGCAGCAGCAGGAATCGCTCCCTTTATTCGGCTCGCATGGGTCCACCCCTTCTCGGCGGTTCTGACTGCAGTTTCTGTAGTGAGTAAAACAACACAGGGGGCTTCCCAGTGTGGGGTTAGTGAGGTTTCTTTCTAGGTTTCTTATTAACACCTTATCACCTGGATTTATATTATGGATTGCTAGGTCTAAACGAGGTTGTTACACTAGTAACTCGGTTCTTCTAAGCCCTTCCCGAGCCTTCACAAGTTGCATGACAGATTGGTTAATTTGTTGATTACTTATTTCAGGGTGATCTGTAGGAGAATCCATGTCATAAGGCATCCCATAAAGCATTTCAAATGGAGAAATTCCAATATAGGTTCTGGGCTGAGTTCTTATATTTAACAAGGCTAAAGGCAAACATTTTTACCCAGGATGATTGTGTTTTATACATCAATTTAGTTAGTTGTTTCTTAATTTTCCCATTTACCCTTTTCACTTTACCTGAGCTTTGTGGATGCCAGGGTGTATGATATTGCCAGTTTGTTCCTAGAGCTGTAACTATTTCTTTAATTATTTTGGAGGCAAAGTGTGGCCCTCTGTCTGAGTCTATTACTTCTGCTAGTTCATAGCGGGGGATTATCTCTTCTAATAGTATTTTTACTACTGTTTGTGTAGTTGCCCTGGAGGTAGGGAATGCCTCTACAAAGTGAGTCAAGTGATCTATTATCACCAATAAGTGTTTATACCTTCCTACTTTAGGCAAATCAGTAAAATCTATTTGAATGTGGGGAAACGGTCTATGTGCCAATTCCCGTCTCCCCCATTTCCCACACCACTCAGGATTTCTCACACCTGGGTCTACTCCTGGGTCAGGGGTCTCTTCAGCCCCTCTAGAAATCTCAGCCCTCATTCTAGAGAGACTGCAGACTGTAGAGAGAAAGGTTACCAGATTAAACACATTAAAGATGGTCTCTTTAACAGTCAGGGGAAATGGAACATTCTCTAATAGGGAGCTTAGAGATTCAGAGGAGAAGAAGGAAAGCAACGGCTGAAAAGCCTCAACCCCTGCTTCCCCTCTAACAAACTGGCTGCACAACCATGACCATGAGCCATGCATTCCTGGAACAGACTTCAGCACCTTCATAAACCCCTGAAAGCCATGACACCCAAGCCCAGCCCAATGGATATTCTGGTCAGTGCCCTTCTACTACAAAAACTACATATTAGGGACAATACCGGAGCAATTCCTGAATAAGAAAATAAACCTAGGGACCATAGAGGGATTAAGATCTCAAAAAACCCTAGGGACCAGAAACACATACAGGCCTGCACTCTAAAAGACACTATGAATTCAAACAACATAGCCAGTAACTGCTCCATACTAACACAAAGTAATTGGAACCAAAATATGATTAGAACAGGTTGTTTTTTTTTTTCACTCTCTCCAGACACGAAATGGGCAGCAAAATATTTGTCCTAGTTTAGGGCCAATTTGGGAGAAAAACCTCTGGAAGGAGCCCCCAGAAAACAAACCCCCATGGCCCCTCCCCACCCACCTGATTCGGGAAGAATTTTCTCTGAGAGAAGTGGAAAAGAACCTGTTTATTTAACAAACAAAACCCTTCCCAGCACTAAAAGAATGAACAACACCAGATGACAACAAAACTCTTTCACCACTCTGCAGAGATGACAAATCCAGAAAGTCTCTCCTGGGGGTGGTCGCCCGGGTCTGGGCACTGGGGATTGTTCTGGGCACTGGGGATGGCTGCTGCAGATCACAGAGCGCAGGCTCCCGGTGCTCCTCGGGGTTCCCAGGTCCCAGTCCAGAGCAGGTTGGATGGTATTCAGGAAAGGGAAAGGGAAAAGAAACAGTCCAGGGAAAGAACTGGACTGCTCAGCTAAACTAACTAGGAAGAAAAGGCAAAAGCAGAAGCAAGCAAAAAAAGCAAAGCAAAGCAAGCAAAAGCCACCAAGGAAAGCAAAGCAAGCCAGCCAGCACTGGCCTCTTCTAGACAGCAGAGCATGGGGGGAGGTGAGCCGGCTGATAACAAGGCAAAACAAACCTTCACTTTCAGAGTCAGTTCTGAGAGCACAGAACAGAATATCAAACATGAACAGAACCCACGATTGGAGATACAAACACCATAACATCACCCTCGGACATTCCACCCCTTATCTCCATATCTTCAACATCATGTATAAACTTCATCAAGTAAAAACTTCTTTCATTTACTCAAACCTTTGACACTTACACATTTCCTTCTATTTCACTTGCTCAAACCTTTGACACTTACACATTTCCTTCTGTCTCATGTCTGTGTGTTTTCATGTACAGACACTGGCAGTAACATCCAGCAAACAGTGATATTTGCACATGAGTCTCACCCCACAATCAGATCCCCCTGAGGTACACATCGTGTTGTTCCATCTCTCTGCATTATCCACCATGTACAACCTGGTCCCTGAGCAAAGACAATCCCACAAATGGGTTTGTCTGTACTCGAGACAGAATTGATCCACACTGATTTCCCTAACAAACCTCTGGCATGTGCCACTGGGACTTTATCTCAATCTACTATATTCAGGGGCTCAGACTGGGCAGGACCTGCTCGACTGGTGGAACCTCGGCTGTTAACTAACCAGGTGGCCTTTGCTAAATGTTGCTCCCAATTTTTGAAAGATCCCTCACCCAATGCTTTTAAGGTGGTTTTTAACAGTCCATTGTGCCTCTCCACTTTGCCTGCAGCTGGTGCATGGTTTGGGATGTGGTACACCCACTCAATGCCATGTTCCCTAGCCCAGGTGTTGATAAGGCTGTTCTTGAAATGAGTCCCATGGTCTGACTCAATCCTCCTAGGGGTACCATGCCTACAAAGGACCTGCTTTTCAAGGCCCAGGATGGTGTTACGGGCTGTAGCATGAGACACACGGTAGCTTTCCAACCATCCTGTGGTGGCTTTTACCATGGTGAGCACGTAGTTCTTGCCTTGGCGTGTCTGGGGCAGTGTGATGTGGTCAATCTGCCAGGCCTCCCCATACTTGTACTTGGACCCCCGCCCACCATACCACGGGGGCTTCACCCGCTTGGCCTGTTTGATGGCAGCACAGGTCTCACAGTCATGGATCACCTGAGAAATACTGTCCATGGTTAGATCCACCCCTCGGTCTCGTGCCCACTTGTAGGTGGCATCTCTGCCCTGATGGCCTGAGGTATTAGTGGCCCATTGTGCTCATAGCAACAGCCACTGGTTGAGGCTCACAGTCTGGTTTAGCTGCTGGCTTAGGCTCCCTGTCTGGTTTAGCTGCTGGCTTAGGCTCACTGTCTGGTTTAGCTGCTGGCTTCCAGCCGGGGCTGTTGGCTGCAGCCTGAGTGACTGGGATCGCTGCTGATTTATCTCCCTGCCCCCCTTCCTCTGTCTGCTGCCCTACAGTATCTAGCAGGGTGTGATAAGCACATGCCAGGGCCCAGCTTGCTGCAATGATCTTTTTCTCCTTAGACTTATCATGGCATTTATATTTCAGGTACTTTGCCACCTCAGCTGGATTCTGAATTTGCTCACATGGGATGTCCCAGGCTATAGGGTCAGAAAATTCCTTTAAGATTTGGCCCATATGCTCCCATTTCTTTCTTGAACTCCCTCACATCTCCTGAGAGGTACCTCCACATAACCTATTCCCAGAATTTGGGTTGGTTGTCCCTGCTGACCAGCACTGGGGTTAGGGATCATTCCCAAAGCTACTTCCCTTCATGGATATAGAGCTTGCCCTTCCCTTTCTCTTTCCCCCCTTGTTAGACTACGAGTAACACAGCGATTTCCTCAGGGACCGGCTCTGGGATTTCTACCTCTTGGTTATCAAAATCTCCCCCTTGATCTAAATCGGGGTAGACTGTGGGTGGTGCTGGTGGGGGTGGAGGAGGAGGAGGTATGTATGGTAGAGGGGGTGCAGTTGGAACTTCCTCAGGCTTTTTATTTTTCTTTTTCCCTCCCTGGGTGCTTAAGGCAAAAGGTTTTGCTCCTGTTTCCCCCACTATCCAGAGAGCAGCATACTTGCTCTCTTCCATATCAAAAGGTTCTCTAGAGTTTACATAAATGTTTAATGCCTGGTAAATCCAGACCTTGAAGTTTCCAACCACTGGCCAAAACAAATTATCACTACAGATGTGTTTTCCTCCCCATTCTTTTATACAATAATGTATCATTTTTGCCCTAGCCTTCCCTTTCCTTGAAGGATATTCATCCCAAGATTTTATCATTAGACCTAACGGACTGTCAGGGGGCATCTGGGGAAGCGTTACCGGGGTCCCCGTCCCCATGGAAGCAGAGGGCTTGCTTTTCCTCTGTCCCATCTCCCAGGACACCTTCAGGCACACACACACTCGCGGCCCCTGTTGGTGCCCAGCCCCTCGCGGGCTCTGCAAACCGCACTACTCAGAGCTCTGCCCGTGCCTCGTCCTACAAGGACGTCTCACGCGTTATGTCCTGGGATCCCAGCCCAACCCAGCGGATCCCCACTTTTATACTCACGCTGTCCTGCGTCTTCGCCCGGCTTCGTGCACAAAGATTACGGGGTTACCGGTATCCCTTGTGCTCAATACCGAATTTGGGTTTGTCGGTAAGGGTCTGGGAAGGAAAAGCCTGCACCAGGGCCGCTGCAGAGGCAGCGGGGCGCCTCCCTGATTAGGAATTCCCACCCGGTCGCCCTTATCCGAGTCACGGCACCAAATTTGTTACGGACAAATTCAACTGGGGAGGCTAATTATAGATAAATCAATTAACAAGAATTTAGTAAGCAAGCGGTATTAAGCAAAAGAACAGCGCGGGGCAGCCGGGGAGCCTCTGCTCTGCCACGGAGCACCTTCCCCCTTTGACCTTTTTGGTTTTATACGTCCCAGTTGACGTATTTTCTCTCGATGCACTCTGCACAGGTGCAATTGGTCGCTGGGGGTCTTTTTTTCTGCCTTTGGAGGTTGCAGGAATGAAGGCTCCTCATCTTCCTTGCAGATTGTCCTTGGCCTAAAACGAAACTTGTATATAATTAGATATACAGTCTTCTATGCTAGTTGCATTCCCTACTCAGTTCAAATTCTTGTCTCCTTTAACACTCATTTTGATGAACAATGACCTTTGTATTTATTACACCCACTCTCTCCCAGTGCCCCCCAGCGTGTCCATCTCTCTGCTGCCCTCGAGCTCCCAGCCCAGCCCCGGCCGCCTGCTCCCATCCAGCTGAGGTGGTTCCAGGGCCAGCAGGAGCTCTCTGTGGTGGCGACCAACGTGGTCCCCAACGGGGACTGGACCCACCAGCTCCTGGTGCTGCTGGAAACCCCAACCCGGGCCGGGCTCACCTTCACCTGCCAACAACATCAGCCTGGAACAACCTGTGAGCCGGAACTGGGGTATGGGGGAGGAAGTGGGGGCGCTGCGAGAGCCACTGGGATGTGCTGGGAGCAACTGGGAGGGAGTTGGAGAGAGCCTGGTTTCAACTGGGAGATGAGGTTGGGGGTTTGGAAGGGCTAAGAAGGGGTTTGAAGGATACTGGGGAGGGTGGGATGGGGTTCTGAGGGTCCTGGTGGGCATTGGGAAGAGACTGGGAGAGGATTTGGGGGTCCTGGGACAGTGGGGGTGACTATAAGAAGGCTGTGGGATCCTGTGAGTGACAGGAGGGGCTTTGGTGGGTCCAGGGGAGGTCAGGAAGGGATCAAGAGGGAGGTTTCAGGGGATCCTAAGTGGGCTGGGAGTGACCTGGAGGGTGCTTGGAGGGGCCAGGGTGTCTGTGAGAGTTTTTGGGAGATCCTGACCCCTGCGGACCACCCAGAGATGCTGCTGGATGCTGCCGCAGCAAGATGCTGACAGGAACTGGAGACACCCGAGTTGGGCTCTGTCTTCCTGGCACTGGGGATCGGGTTCTACCTGCGCAAGAATGTCTGGGGGGTCCCGTGTGTCGTGTCCCCCCTCCTCTGGAATGTGTGTGCTCCCCGGGGCCGCCAGCCCGATGTCACCCCCCTTTCTCTGCCCACAGAGCTCCTGAGACGCCGGCGGCCGCAGCTGCTCCCCGTGGCCTCGGGCCGAGCCAGGACCTTCCCAGCTCTATCCCCACGCTGATTTTGGGGGGGTCGAGTGTCCCCCCAGCCCTGCTGTCACTCTGGCCCTGCCCCCTGCTCCCAGTGTTCCCAGTAAAGCTTCCCAGTTAAACCCAGCCCAGTTCATGGGGGCACTGGGGAGGGACTTGGGGGGACCCCACGGCGGGGCCGGCCCTGGGCAGGGAGGGCGGGTCCAGGTGGGGAACACTGCCTGCTGCGGGTCTGCCCGGCAACTGGTGAGTCATCAGCCCCGCTCGCTCTCATTGGCTGACTCTTCTCCACCGCGTTCTCTCATTGGCTGAGGAGAGGCCCGGCAGTGCGGAGAAGGAACGGGAGAGATCCCGCCCCGAGCACCGGCACGGGGACAACAGACCCGGCCTGGGCACAGGGAGGGAATTTATTACCAACCAAACCACGGCAGCACCAGGAGAAGGGAAAGAAATCCCTCCAGCACCTTCCCCCACCCAACGGGGATCACCCACAACAGGGTTATCCACCATGGAGAGACGGGGACATCCGAGTTTAGACCAAAGCCAATTTTATTGAGTGTACCAGGTGTTTATACAGGGATTGACTTGTATGGTGCTTATAGAGGGCTCTGTTTTTGGTAACAATTTCCCATTGGTTACACATTCTTGGTGACATCCAGTAACCTGGGAGCATTTATCTTATCACAAAGTCTCACACCATGTTGCTTGGTCAGTCTTCTTGCCCAGGGAGACTGAAACTGTGTCTGTGTCTCCCACAGTTTCTGCTCAGTCAGGCCTCAGATATCGGGCCCCTTTATCAGCTCCATTGCTTTACTCTCTGTTTTATTCCCCATATGGGGGCACCAGGGCTCTGCCCAACGGGGGTCACTGGGGATCATCCATCCCGGATCCTCCCATGGGGGATGGAGCTGCAGCAGCACACCAAGCTCTTCCCTCACTCTCTTCCCTCACTCCAAGCTCTTCCCTCACTCGGGGCACTCACAGGGCTTCCCTTAGTGGTGCCTCCGTTGGTGCTGGGTCAAGTGAGAGCTCCTGGAGAAGCTCTTCCCACACTTCCCACACTCGTAGGGCCTCTCCCCGGTGTGGATGCGCTGGTGCACGGTGAGGTTGGAGTTGTGCTTGAAGCCCTTCCCGCAGTCGGGGCAGCGGTAGGGCCTCTCCTCTGTGTGACTCCGCTCATGGAGGAGGAGATTGGAGCTGGTATGAAACCTCTTCCCACACTGGGGACACTCGTAGGGCCTCTCCCCAGTGTGGATGCCCTGGTGTCTTCTCAGGTGTGAGCTCCGCCCAAAGCTCTTCCCACATTCCAAGCACTCATAGGGCCGTTCCCCAGTGTGGAGCACCTGGTGCACCATCAGGCCAGACATGTTTTTGAAACCCTTCCCACACTTCCCACACTCATAGGGCCTCTCCCCGGTGTGGATGCGCCGGTGCATGGTGAGGTTGGAGTTGTCCTTGAAGCCCTTCCCGCAGTCGGGGCAGTGGTAGGGCCTCTCCTCTGTGTGAATCCGCTCATGACTGAGGAGATGGGATCTGGTCCGAAACCTCTTCCCACACTCCCCACACTCGTAGGGCCTCTCCCCAGTGTGGATCCTCTGGTGCTCGATCAGGTGGTAGCTCCAGCTGAAACCCTTCCCACATTCCAAGCACTTGTGGGGCTTCTCCCTGCCATGAGGCTTCTGCACCAGCTCCGAGCTCCGCCTGGAACTCCGCCCGCCTTCCTGGCTCAGGGGGCTCTTTCCTCCCCGCAGCTCCCTGGGCTGGGTTTGCAGCTCCTCCTCCTGCAGCATCTCCGGGGCTTTTCCTCCTCCTCCATCCAGCCACGGCCTGGAAATGAAAACTCCTGGTTTGGGGAAAAAACAAGAGAAGAGCACCTTGGACTGGAGGTTCCTCCTTGCCCAAGTTCATCCCAGGAAGTCATTGGGAATCTTGTGTCTGTAAGAACCTCCAAAACACCAAGATTCAGCCCAAAAATCCCACAAACTTCAAGACACAGATCAAAAACTCCCCAAACATCACAAGTCAGCAAAAACCTCCTCCAAAACAGGAAGATTCAGCTGCCACATAAAACCAAAGCACCAACATTTAGCCCAAGAAAGCTCAGAAACAACAAGATTCACCCCGTGAAAATTGTGGATCCCCCTCCACAGTCACCTGCTGCATGTGGGGGGAGCAGCACTCCTGGGGCTGGGGGGAGGCTGCAGACACAGGGAGGGGTGGAACCTTCTGCTGCTTCCTCTTTCTGCTCCTCCTCCTCCTCCTCCTCCTGTGTCTCTGTTCTTCCTCACACTCCTCTTCCTCCTGCAATGCTTCCTTCTCCTCCACAATGCCATCTTCTCCTGCCACATCCATCGTTTGACCATTCTGTTCCTCAAGCCTGCTTCTCCTTCCCTTCTCCTCCTGCCCCCAGGCCCAGCACCCACTGCCGGCTCCCTCTTCCCCCCACACCCACAGCATCCCAGCGCAGGGGCAGGGATGGAGCTGGGGCAGGTCGGGCTGGGGCAGCGCTGGGCTCTCGGCCGCTCCCGCCCGCACTCGGTCCCCACTGCAGCCGCTCCCGCCAGGACAGCGCGGGGGGGCCCGGCCTTGGCGCTGCCCCACTCCCACCTCCCCAAATTCCCCTCGCGGGGCCATGGGGCCGAGGGGGGGCGCAGGTGGGTCCAGGTGGGGAACGCGGGGAGCTGCGAGTCTGCCTGGCAACTGGTGAGTCATCAGCGCCGCGGGCTCTGATTGGCTGAGCTCTGCCCGAGCCCTGGGGCTGCAGCACAGAGGGGACACCCTGCTCCAGGGGGGATGTCCCACAAACGGGGGACCCCATGGAAGGAACAACAGGAAAGTGTCTTTACAAACAGATGCTCTGAAGCTGCTCGGAGATAGGGCCAGGGACCTGTTCATAAGGAAGTGACAGGAGAAGCCATCGGTTTCAGGAAATGTTATTAATTGATGACACAGACTGCTGCTCAGCCAAGGTTCTGCTCTATTCATGAACTTCCAGAAGAACAAGACTTAACAGAGCCATGAATATCGTTTGCTATATGAAAGCATGGAGTATATAAAGGTGGGTATGTAATAGGTGGATTGGGAAGTCTGTACCTCCCAAGTACTTCAGCCAATGGGGAAAGCACAGGGAGATGTGGCCAGGAGAATTAGGATGAAAAGGAAGCTGTGTCCTCAAACAATTGGAGAGATCCCATGAGGACTGTCCCCTACTCTTTCCCATTTTCAGGAAATAAATTATTTTATAAGATTCGTCTCTCTGCTCTGTGGACAGAATTCTCTGCTGATGTCAGTTTTTCTGCACAACCTGCGGCCCATTCGGAATTCCTTCCACCATCTGGGGCGGCCGGCAGGGAGTGCAGCTGAAGGTGCCTCACCCACTTTGGGTGATCGGCTCCCTTGGCTGGCAGCGGCACCGGGGATTGATTGGGGACCCGGGAGTGACCAGGAGACAGACGAGTGACACATCAGGGGGTCTGTGAAGAGTCAGAAGGTAGAGAGCACTGAAAATCTCATCAGTGAGTGCCCTGGGATCCTCGGGGAGTGAACATGGCAGGGCACCCATGGAGGGGAGAAAAGGGAAAGCCAGGAAGGGGTCCTGGCCAAAGGGATGATGATCCCAAAATATCTCTGAAGGGTCCCTTGGGAGAATGCAGAGGAAGTGGAGAAGGCATTTGGACAACAGGGGATGGATGGTGCTGGTGTGCTGGGAAGGAATCAGGTGAAGGGGAGCGTGCAAAAATATAGTTCAGGCAAGAAGCAGCAGGAGGAATCTATGTGGTAAGAAAAAGGATGATGGCAAAGAGGAGGAACAGAAAAATACTCTGGATTGGGATGTTTTTCCACAGAGTCTTAACCTCACAATTTGCCAGCTACTATTTTGAAGTCCCAGTTGCCCAGACAGGAAAAGCAGGAGGTCAGGATGCCAGGGGTTTCTCTGCGGTGGCAGCGGCAGCACCGGGCGCAGAGGTGCGGCACCGGGAGCACGGGCTGGGGCCTGTGGGGAGCTGCGGGGCCGGGCCGGGGCTGTGGGGCAGCCGGGGCTCAGCGCCGGGCGCTGCCTGACCCCACCAGCCCCGGGCAGGGCCGGCAGTGGCCCCCGGCCCCCAGGAGGCTGCGGGACGCCCCGGCCGCTGCCCGGCCCCGGGGAGCTGCCGGCCCTGCCCGCCGGGGGGGCCGCCTTTGGACACTGCGGCAGGACAGGCACCGGCTCTGCCACACGGGCTGGGCAGGGACCCTGAGCACAACGGGGAAAACAAAGGAACACCTGGGAAATGCAGAGTGCACATGGAAGGATCAGGATTTGCTGTTCAGGATTTGCTTTGGGTCCCTGCAGAAAGGAAAGGTTTTGCAGAAAGCTCAGCAGCTCTCAGAGGATGAGCACCCACAGGCAGTGACCGGGGCTGCAGGAGTGGCACAAGAAGGCCCTGCAGCACTTGGGCACAAAGGCACAGCAGCTGAAGGCAAGAAGGGATGAGCAAAAGGCCAAGCTGAAGGCAAAGGCCATGGCAGAGTTCCTACAAGCCCCTGGGAAGGAGTCAGGGCTCCAGCTGCAGCCCACAAGGACACTGCAAGCACAGACAGCAGCACCCTCAGCAGCAGCAAGTCCACCCCTGCATGGACATGGATTGTCAGGGCTCTCTGAGCTCCCATCCCACCGGGGACCCACCACACTGGAGCCCTGGAGAACATTCAGGCTGGGTCTGCATCCAGAGGAGGCCTCTCCTGATGGACACAGGGGCCTCTCCATCCACTCTGAATCTTACACCTAAGGGGGGGAAAATTGTAAAGGAATGTTTAATTATTAAGGGAATAAATGGGAAAGTTGAGCTGGTGTCATTTGTTCAATCACTATTAGGAGCTGAAGAGAATCGGTTTGAAATAAACTAATTTCTTTTTCTTCCTACTCTGATTGTTATTAACTAGGAAGGAATTTGATGGTGGCATTGTAATATTGTAAAAGGTGATACAGAGACTATTGCTGCTGTACCTTTGTGTCAAATGTCTGGCAAGGCCTGTGCTGAAGGGAACCCAGAGGTTTGGGCAGCCCCATGGAAAGACGGAAAATTTGATGTGGAGCCTCTTGCAAGCAACCAGGACAAGTGGTGTCTAAAAGCAACACCCTGTTCCAGGGGAGGGAAGGAAGGGCTCACAGCCTGGTATGGAGTCCCTGCTAAAGGCAGGGCTTTGGGAGCCAGGGATGTCTCCCTACAGCACTCCTATCCTGCACTCAAGGAATCAGATGGCTCCAATGAGGAGGACAAGAACAAGTGGTAGACAAAGCCCCTCTGAAATGGCTGAATTTTCTGGCTAAAAGTCGTATTTTGAGTATTTGAAAAAAAACTACAAATGGTGAAGAAAAAGGTTAAATATATGGGACATAATTTGACTGAAGGATTGACCCAGAGAGAGTCTAGGCAATTTCAGATGTAAAGAAGTAAACTAAAATAAGGAAAAGACCAAAACGAGCTGCAACAATTCTGAGAATTAAAACACAAATACACAACCTGGATTGAGGATTCTATGTTCCAGCCAGAGCATTGTAGGACTTTTTAAACCCAGACAGCTTTCATGCTGTGGTATGGAAAGGAGAAAGTGAGAAAAACTTGAGAAAATGAACAACTATAAATATTGATTCCTCAGCTGGGGCTCTTCCAGACTCAGAAAAGAAATTGGAATTGTAGGTGAATGTTAAACAGGGCCATGCCAAAGGAATCCTTGGGCCAAAATATTTCACCCAGTGGCCAGAGTGGCCTCATTGTCTGCAGAATTGTGCAGCCACAGCTTCAACGGGAACCGAGGCCCAAAACCTGATGACAACAGATCTCCAACTGTTCCAGTCTGCCATCAAGTTCAAGCTTTGATAACCAAAAGAGCCTCGCAATGGATGAGCAGTGCTCGGTTATTACAGTGTGAAACTTGTTCAGTGGCACAGGAGGATTCAGAACTGAGGACAGGGGAAGGGTTTAACCCAGCCTCCTGTTTGAACAGCCCACAGAGGGGCTGGGAAGAAACCCAGCACTGCATTCAAGTGACACAGCTCCAGACCCAGCCTGGGGGAGACTCAGGAGACATTCCCGCCTGAGGCAGAAAATGTCTTTGTGGATGGCTCTTCAAGGGCAGCAGAAGGGAAAAGAGTTCCAAGACACACTGTTATTGAGGAAAGGGAATCAGACAAAGTGCAGGTTACCCCCCCACGGTCAGCTCAACCAGCACAGCTGTGTGTGCTTCTAAGAGCCTGGCACTGAAATGCCCTGAGCAGGAAGGCTTCAATATCTTCTGGTGACACCATCTCACCTAACAGGGGGGCAAAAGCAATTCTGATTGCTCAGCAACCACTGGATCACTTATTAGGGTATTTCTAAAAGACATAATTTCAAGAAAAGTGACTGTGGAAGAAACAGACTCAGAGAGCAGAATTCATTTTACAGGAAAGATCCTCCAGGGGCTTATGGCAGCTTTAGGAATACAATGGGACCTCCATACCCCTGGCAACCCCAGAGCTCAGGCTGAGTACAAAAAATGAATGGGGAAAGAAAGAAACACCTTTGGAAGCTGGGGATAGAAACCAAGATGCCATGGGTACGGCTTTTGCCATTGGCTTGGGCAAGAAGAAGAGCCAGACCCAGGGCAGATATTCGATTATTTCCCCTTGCAATTGATATCAGGAATTCCTTACGCTGGGAATTCTCCACCTAGTGCAGGGTGGAGATAAGGGATGCACATTTAAAGCAGTCTGTGGCCAGAATCCTGTCTCTGGTGCAATCTCTCCCCCAGGAAGCTGGGCTGGCACAGAGCCTGCCTTGGCACTTTGCTGCTGCCAACATCCAAGCAGGACATGGGCTCTGCCTAAGGAGTGCAAAGCAGCACCACTGGTGGCCAAGTGGCGTGGCCCATGCCAAGGGGCCCCGAGGCCAGAAACAGCCGCCAGCACAGCTGAACACGGGGGGACCCCTCAGCCTGGGCTCCAGGTCTCTGCAGCCCCGGAGATTTGCACTTCCCGCCTGCAGCAGGAGGATGGGAGGCCCCCCTGAGCCTGCACTGAAGGCAGCGCAGCAGCAGCCAGGGCTCCACAGCGGGGCAAGGCCCTGGGCCTGCCCACACCTCCTCTGCTGAAATCCTCGGCCTGGCCACCCTCCTTGGGCAGCTCCAGCCACCGGGGCCAGCCCTTGCTGCCACTGCTGCAGCTTCAGTGCTCGCTGGGCCTGCACTGCCACAGCTGCTGGGGACACACCGGGACAATTCCACTCTGGCTCTCACTCACACTCACACACTGCTCTGCCTGCCAGTGCATCCATGGAAAATAGACCAGCTCATAGACTTGAACATTGTTAACCTTTGATTTCTCTACTCAGGCTTGCTTTGCCTTGGCCTTGGGAAAGAAATGTTAAAGGTTTTGTTAAGGGATGTTACACCACTCAGTGGAGATGAGTTTAACACCTCAACACACTGGGAATGGCCCGAAAGACACCCACAAAGATAACGACCAGCAGCAAAACATCAACCCCAGCAGCAAACAGCAACCAACACCTACCCCAGACACTGCCCCCGGCAGGGCTGCAGACACCTGGTCTGCAAAAGGCTGAGAAGGAAATCCAGCACTTCCCACCTCATTAACAGCACAAGCAAAGAAATCCGGGTCCAACAGGAAACCAAACACTAAAAACTGCACAACTCGAAACTACAAAACATTAAACCAATGCATTTAGACTGTATCAAGTTTGGGAAAAATCTAAAACCCACGTGTCATGGAACAATTTTCTTTGCACACCCGGGCTGTGTGGGGATGGAATGATTTCTGTTGCACATCCTGGCCAGAATCAAGGAATGCCTTGACTCTAACACTAAACATATTGGTGGAGTTTTTCTTTTTCCTGCAGTTCCAATGCAAAGTTTAGAGAATTAGAGTATTTTTTTTGTAATAATCCCACTTCAATATTGCCAGTTATGTTTGGGTCAGGGATGTGAGAATGAATTTTTACTCCAAGGAGAAGTAGAAAAGAACTGAATTGCCTTGGAATTTTTTTGTGTATGTTTCTGTAAGAGATACCAAAATTTTGGTCTGGGTTTTTCAACGTTCACCTTTAGGCAGCATTTTGCAAAACTAGAAGAGATTTAAAGGTGACCCTTTAAGTCACAAATACTAAACGGATTATTTGAAGGAAAAAAAAATAAAGCGGCAGGTTGTGGGGGGGGGCACACGTGAGGCTGCTGAAGCTCCTCTGGAAGAGAAGCTGCATTCCAGGCACCCAGAAGGAGCTTGAGAAATGCAAATTAACACTGCAGGGGCGAAGTGGAGACAATGTACCTGGCTCTTCTTGCCTGGGGCAGGAATTGGCTGATTCCCTCTGCCCCTCACCCCAAGCTCTGCCTGCTTGCACAGATGGAATCTGCACAGCTGAAGGCAGAGCCCATGCTGAGGATCTCTGACTCTGCAACAGAAATGGCTGAAGCTGCAAAGGGAAACAGCAAATGGAGAATGTTGTGAAAACTTCACTAAAATAAGGGGGGGATCATCCCTCTGCCCACTGCAACACCTTCTGTCACTGTATGTGCTGTACAGGGTGTATCAGAGCACTGGGGTTGTTGCTATAACAAGTTCAGGGAAATCAGCTGGAATTCAAGTATTTGATGATGTAATTAGAAAAAAGCAGTCAATTGACGCAGCCCCGGATGGAGGGAACACCCAAAAATGGGCAAAAGAATTGAAGGGCCACCAGAACAAATCCTACAACACCATGGGCCAGCCCCTGGGACCTGAATCAATTCATATCAGGACACAGAGAACCCATTTATTATTTCAATGGCATCATTAAATTACAAGCTGTCCTCGGAATAAGAACCAACCAGACAGCTCCAGCTCCTGACCTTCCTGCCGACCAAGCCACTGAAATGAGAAACACAACATTTCACCAGGGGATCGGATCAGATTATCTGTTAGCAGAAAAAACAGGAGTCTGGGGGAAACAAAGTGGCTCAAACTGCTGTTGGCAAAGACATGACAAGAGAAAACTGCTAAAAAAGATAACAAAGGAAATAGGAGAGCACTTTATGTATTGGTCCAAACATGGAAAGGATGGGAATGGGACACGGTTCCCCGGCTCCCCAGCAGACCAGGGGTCAAACGAATGCTGCTTCTCCTCTTCTGTGCTGCAGCAACTCTCATCTTTTTACCATGCTCCACACCTTGGCAGTGCAGCTCATCCAGCAGCTGAGCCAGGGCATGCAGGTGGCAGCCAGGCCTCCTGATCCACAAACGGCTACAAAAGGACAGGGAATGAGGACACCGAGAATAATCCCAAAACCAAAGAGGGCCCGGGAAGAACAAAACAGAGTCAAGGAGTGAATCTGCCTGGAGATAGGGCCAGGCACTTGTAGAGAAGAAAGTAACGAGAGAAACCATCAGTCCCAATAAATGTTACAAATTGACCCAGAGAGTGCTCAAAGTCCCGCTACATTCCCGAACTTCGAGGAGAAGAACAAAGACTTAACAGAGCCATGAATATCCGCTGTTCTACAAAAGGAGGGTGCACATTAACGAGGACAGGCTCCAGGCGCATCGGGAAGTCGGAACCTTCCAAGGAACTCAGCCGGTGGGCAAAGGCAGAGGGAGATGCGGCCGGGAAGATGAGGATAAAAAGGAGGCTGCGGACTACAAGCACGGCAGAGAGCGCACGGCAAATGCCCCACGGCCTCTGCCCCTGCTCGGCAATAAAGTCACTTTGACAGGACTCCTCGCTCTCCTCCGGGCACACAAACCTCCGGCGACGGGAATTTCCCCGCCCGCTCCCGGCCGCGGGGCAGCCCCTCTGTCCTACCCACAGCAGCCGGGCCGAGCCAGCGCTGCTCCGGCAGCGGCTCCTGCCCGGCCCCGGCGGGAAGGAGACCGCGGGCAGCCGCTCCCGCAGCGCCCTCGGCCCGGGGCCGGCACGGGCCGGACACGGCACCGGCGAGCCGCGGGAGCCCCCTGCCGCCCCCTCCGCCCGCAGCCGGCCCCGAGCCCCCGCAGAGCCCAGCGCGGCTCCCACCTGCGCCGGGGCCGCCTCCGAGCTCCGCCGCCGCCGCCTCACCGCGCTCCGGCCGCTGCCGCCGCTGCCGGGCCCGCACAGCCGCTCGGCCAATGGCGGCGCTGCGCGGCCACGGCCGCCCTCAGCCCGCCGCCGGGGCCGCGCCGCGCCCCGCTCCCACCAATCAGCGCGCCGCAACCGCGACTGACGGCACCGGCGGCCAATGGCAGCGAGCTCGGGGCGGGCTCTGCGCACGGCCCCGCCTCGCCCCGCGCTCTCGGCGCCCCCGGGCTGCGTGAGGGGAAAGCCGGAGATGAGGAACAGCCCCGGCACGGGCCCGGGCCGAGCCGGGATTGAGCTGCCCACACAAACAAACTTCTCCGCGCCTCCCGCCACGGCTTTCCCGGCCCTGCGCCCCCCGTGCCTCCGCCTCTGCGGGAAGCCCAGGAGCCTCACTTCTCCTGCCCCTCGTTAGCGCGTCAGTGCTTCGCTTTGATTTCCCCCAAAAAGGGAAACCTGCCCCAAGCCCTGTGGGTGGGTGGGACAGGGGAGAGATTTCTGTCAGAAAACTCCAAAGACTCGGAGCAGGAGAAGGAGAAGTCAGTGCAGAGCCTTAAATGCAGCTTTCCCCACGCCTCCCTGCTCCCAGCTGCACCTCCTCCCCCGGCAGGGCAGGAGACAGGGAATGGGGCCATGCTCAGCTCATCCCCCGGGGCTTCTCCCTCTGCTCAGGGACAGGAGTCGTTCCCTGCTGCACCCTGCGCTCTCTCCCGGCCGAGACTTCTCCAGGAACTTCTCGGAGCGGAGTCCATCCCCTGGGCACAGCCCCCTCCGAGTGCTGCAGCGTGGGTCACTGTGCCACGGGCTCAGTCCTGCCAGGACAGGCTGCTCCAGCGGGGCCCCTCTGCCCGCGGGCTCACAGCCTCCTCTCAGGCATCGCCGAGCTCCAGCCCGGCTCCTGCAGGGGCTGCAGGGGATCTCTGCATCCCCATGGACCTGCAGGAGATCTCTGCACCCCCATGGACCTGCAGGGGGATCTCTGCACCCCCATGGACCTGCAGGGGGTCTCTGCATCTCCATGGACCTGCAGGGAGATTTCCGCAGCCCCATTGTAATATATGTTATGGAATAATTCGTGCTTATATAAAATATGCATCAAGTCAGTTGTGCTTGTACAAAAGATTCTTAAAGTTTTAAATGACCAGTGGCTGCAGCCGGGGCTGGAGAAACCACAGTTGGCAGAGAAAGAAAGACCTAATTTACAAATGAAAAAAGGTAGCTCGGTGCAGAGATGGGCGCTTTCCGGGGACAATCCAGGAGACTCCCAACGTTTAACCCCTGGTCTGCCGGGGAGCCAGAAAACCGTGTCTCATTCCCATCCTTTCCATGCTTGGACCAATACAGAAACTGCTTTCCTATTTCCTTTATTATCTTTTTCAACACTTTCCCCATGTCATCTCTTTGCCAGCAGCAGTTTGAGTCATTTAGTTTTCCACAAACTCCTGTTTTTTCTGCACACAGATAATCTGATCCCATCCCCTGGTGAAATGTTGTGTTCCTCATTTCAGTGGCTTGGTCGGCAGGAAGGTCAGGAGCTGGAGCTGTCTGGTTGGTTCTTATTCCGAGGACAGCTTTTAATCTAATGATGCCATTGAAATGATAAATGGGTTCTCTGTCTCCTGATAGGAATTTGTGAAAAATGCCAATCACTTGGTTTTTAGAATTTTAAAAGTTTAATAATAATAAAATGGTGGAAAAAATAGGAATATAATTAGACTGATAAAAATTTAGAGTTAAGACAATTACAAGACAATAAAAAGGAAAGAATATCTGAGGTCCAGATGCTCTCTGGTACTTAATCCAAGAGGAATGTACCTTGTGAATAAAGGAATCACCCCTAAAACAATACACTGTTGCATATTCATATATCCTTCGTGGTTATGCATACATTATATTTGAAACAGAAAACTCTGTCTGTTGTATGTCAACTGTTTTCTTTAATTCCCACGGGGTCTTCGAGTCTGAGCAAGGCGTGAAGAAATCAGCTTCTTCTAATAAGAAAACCATAAATTGCTCTTCTCTGGAGAATTTGCGTGCTCCTTGAAGCGAGTATCTCATTCCTTAAACCCCCCCCCCCCCCCCAACACACACATACATAGTTTCTTTTTTAACTACTAAAGCTTCATTTTATCTACAAAGCTACATTTCCCATACTGTTATATGTAGCAGATATAATTGGTGCCGATTCTAATATGATATATGTGACATTGAATATTTTTTAGATTTGTTAGAACACTCTAACACTCTACACGTTTGTATTAGGATTCCCCTCCACCCTCGCAGGTGAGACCGGGTGTATATTGGAAACTGATTTACAAGTAAGAAGGTGCGGCTCCCCAGGAGATGGGCCATGGCTGGGGAGATACAGGAACCCCCGGTGCTGATCCCTGCCTGAAGGACCCGAGATGGATATCATGGAAATCCTTGGGCAGACACAGGTGAATGCAGCGTTCCCTCCCGTAAATTTCATCAAGGGATTCAACAAACTCCAGACACTGAATTGTTCTCCCTCATCACCAAAAAAGAAAATCTCATTAACATATAGACTCTTAATGGAAGAAAAGACTGATTGTTGAAATCTTGGCCTCAGGCAGAATTTTCCCTATAAAAACCGCTTGTGCCAGGATGGAGGTGTGTGGGCATAGAGGAAAACCTCTGCTGAGGCTGACCTCTTTGTTGCACACCCAGGGCCGACCCCAGGCTCGGCTCTCTTCTTTCCTTGTGGCTGGTTAGGTAGAATTTGATTGCAAAATAAATATATTTTTTTTTCATTTAATTTGTCTAGACAAACTTTAATTTATAACAGTTATAATACATAAATGGAAGAATCCCCATTTCTTCCACCATCCCATCCTCAATACATTACCCCACTAGTTAGTTTTTAACACTGTTTTCCCATTTTTGGATTGGTATCTGGGTTGTTTTTTTCTAGGATGACCTCCCCGTTGTCATCTATTTTCAACAATCTGATATATTAAACTTTCCACAAACACCCCTTCATTAGCCAATAAATGGTCTAAAGCCAGCCTATTCTGGTACACTGCAGTTTTTGTCTGGCCTTTATGATTTGATATTAATTCCAGTGCCTGAGCAGCTTTGTTTGTTATCTCCTCTATAACAGCGTGGAGGCCTATAATATGATGCAGTATATAATTTGGAGTCAATACAGAGCTAGATTGCTGTGCTGGTTTCACCTTTTTGTTTATTAATTGTCTTTATACCAAATCTTGGACTATATCTCTAAGATCAAATGTAAAGCAAATCCATCTCTCTCAGACATTCGATGCCCCATCTATTATCACATTTTCCTAATTTCCTTATAATCCAATATTTTTCCCCATTTTGCCTGCAGGTACTCAATTTGTGTGGGTCTGTGGCTGTTGACATGGGTGTGTGTAACAAAAAGGAACTTTGGTTTCTTTCCATGTAACACTTTCTGTAACATTTGTGACACGATCTTGCTGCTATCTCAGAAGGGAAAAGACAACAAATGAGAGACAGAAACAGGAATGACAGAGGTCTGGCATGGCTTATACCCCCACCTCCCCTGCCTGTGGGGTTGCTGCCCACAGCAGGTACGTGTGATCTTCTCCCTGGTGAGTACAGTGCTCAATCCAGGCTTGCCCTCTGTTTCCCTTGTCACTCCTTTTTACTGATATTTTTAGGCAAGTCCTTTTTGACACTCCTTAACTGTGGTTTCACATTGTTCCTCAGGTATCTCTCAGTCAACAGGCACTGATAATTCCCATCTACAAAACAGAGTTATTACTTCAGTTGTTTTGAGTTCTATCTGTATTGGGAATTGATTCAGTACTGATACCTCTTGCAACGAGAACATAGATTTTGTGAGATACAACACCAATTATTCCCATAATTTGAACATTCACTTGTAACCCAGCTGGCGTGTCCAGTATTGGGATGAATCACATAAAGTATACAGTATAGCACTGATGGCAATTTCCTTTCTTCCCTGTACAAACCACAGGCTAAGGCCAGACTATAAGAACTCTTTGACTCAAACACTCCCGATCCTCCTGTTTGAAGTGGCAGTGTTCCTCTGCCAAGGAGGTGTCGGAGGCGTCTCAGGGTTTATTCAGGCAGGGCTTAGAACCAGTGATGCAAGCTTTGCCTTATTTCTCAGTTAGGTGTTATTCTTTGTACCTGCCTTGGATCATGTGGGTCTTCCCAAACCATTACCACCCGGTCCTGGTTGAAAGTCAATTTGGTGTCACCAGTTTAGATGTGATAGTCCATTCCTCACGTTTCTTCACAAGTCCTCTGCCTCTGTTTCCCACTTTCTCTAACAACCTGAATACCACCTTCTTTCAACTACTCAAAAAGTCCTTTCTCTCACAATACCATTCAACACAATCCATCTCCCTCCAACGAGATAAAGTAAAGCTCAAAATAAACAATCTACATTATATACACTTCCATTAATCTACATTTACTCACTTTTATTTTTCACTCACTCTCACATACAACAAGAAGATACCTTTCACTTTCAAACAGTCTACATTACATATCTACATCCTGAGTGCTCATGGAATGTTAATCCATCAACCCAGCATGTTTAATCCTGGATGTCTCTCAACCCAGCAGAATTTTAGGTGTTAATGTTACTGTTGTGCAACCCCAGATCCCCGTGGGCATATCCTCAATCTGGCAACCCTGGGTGCTCTTGGAATGCAAATCCCTCAACCCAGCAGGTTTAATCCTGGATGCTCTTGGGCACACTTATCCCTCAATCCAGCAGAATTTTTTGGGGCCCCTTCTTTTTTCTTTTTTTTAAATTTTTTTTTCCCCTGTTTTTCCACTGCCAGGAAAACTTTTGGCTTCTCTCCACGAGGTTCCACTTCTTCCCTAAGACCCAGTCCCAGTTTCCCCGGGGTGGGGGGGATTCTCTCTTTTTTATCACTCCCTTGGTCTCTTTACTGGCCGCTTTTCTCACGAAAAAGACAAAACACAGCATGAGAGACTGCAGCAATCACTCATTCCCCCCTTATCCACCCCATCCCAACAAATACTCACCTGTCCTTTGTCCTTGGGTCTTGGTTCTTCGTGTACACTTTAGTCTCAGGGGCTAATTACCAAGGGTTTAGGGAATCCTTTCCCTTTTCTTTGTTTTATTGTCTCCTTTTGCCCATGGATCATAACCTGTGTCTGTGGTCACACACCAGAGGAACAGAGCGAGGCTGCCTAAATAGGGCAGGACCCGTCTTCCTCACCCTGACTCTCCTCAGGCCCCGGCAGAGAGGTGTTAGAAACCATCTTTGCCACCATAGTTGTGAAAAACGCCAATCACTTGGCCTTGAAAATTTTAATAATAATAACATAGTTATTAAAATACTAATACAATTAGAGTGATAAAAATTTAGAGTTAGGACAATTAAACACAATAAAAACCAAAGACTTAAGGATGTCTGGATGCTCTTGGGAACTTAAGCCACAACATGCATACTTTGTGAACAAAGGAATCACCCTTAAAATTACACTATTGCATATTCATATATTCTTCATGGTTATGCATACATTCTGTTTAAAACAAGACACTCTGACTGTTATATGACAAGTGTTTCCTTTAATCTCCATGGCGTCTTTGAGTCTGAGCAAGGGGTGAAGAAATTTGCTTCTTCTGATAAGAAAGCCATAATTTCCTATTCACTGGAAGACTTAGGTGTTCTGTGATGGTTACCTCAAAGCGAGTATCTCATGCCTTAAAAGAAAAGCCACATAGATATTTTATGTTTTAACTACTAAAGCTTCATTTTAACTATGAAACTACATTTACCATGCTATTAAAATGTTAATACAGCACTACTAATTAAACTAACATATATGCATTCTTCATGCTGGGTGTCTGCTGGATTTTCCCCGGAAAGGACCCATCTCTGTACAAAGCCACCTTTTTTCATTTCTAAATTAAGTCCATCTTTCTCTGCCAACTGTGGTTTCTCCACCCCGGCTGCAGCCACTGGTCATTTAAAACTTTAAGAATCTTTTTGTACAAGCACAACTGACTTGATGTATATTTTACATAAGAACGAATTATTCCACAACATATATTAGAATGGGGCTGCAGAGACCCACCTGCAGATCCATGGGGCTGCAGAGACCCACCTGCAGATCCATGGGGCTGCAGAGACCCACCTGCAGGTCCATGGGGATGCAGAGATCCCCTGCAGGTCCATGGGGATGCAGAGATCCCCTGCAGCCCCTGCAGGAGCCGGGCTGGAGCTCGGCGATGCCTGAGAGGAGGCTGTGAGCCCGCGGGCAGAGGGGCCCCGCTGGAGCAGCCTGTCCTGGCAGGACTGAGCCCGTGGCACAGTGACCCACGCTGCAGCACTCGGAGGGGGCTGTGCCCAGGGGATGGACTCCGCTCCGAGAAGTTCCTGGAGAAGTCTCGGCCGGGAGAGAGCGCAGGGTGCAGCAGGGAACGACTCCTGTCCCTGAGCAGAGGGAGAAGCCCCGGGGGATGAGCTGAGCATGGCCCCATTCCCTGTCTCCTGCCCTGCCGGGGGAGGAGGTGCAGCTGGGAGCAGGGAGGCGTGGGGAAAGCTGCATTTAAGGCTCTGCACTGACTTCTCCTTCTCCTGCTCTGAGGCTTTGGAGTTTTCTGACAGAAATCTCTCCCCTGTCCCACCCACCCACAGGGCTTGGGGCAGGTTTCCCTTTTTGGGGGAAATCAAAGCGAAGCACTGACGCGTTAACGAGGGGCAGGAGAAGTGAGGCTCCTGGGCTTCCCGCAGAGGCGGAGGCACGGGGGGCGCAGGGCCGGGAAAGCCGTGGCGGGAGGCGCGGAGAAGTTTGTTTGTGTGGGCAGCTCAATCCCGGCTCGGGCCCGGGCCCGTGCCGGGGCTGTTCCTCATCTCCGGCTTTCCCCTCACGCAGCCCGGGGGCGCCGAGAGCGCGGGGCGAGGCGGGGCCGTGCGCAGAGCCCGCCCCGAGCTCGCTGCCATTGGCCGCCGGTGCCGTCAGTCGCGGTTGCGGCGCGCTGATTGGTGGGAGCGGGGCGCGGCGCGGCCCCGGCGGCGGGCTGAGGGCGGCCGTGGCCGCGCAGCGCCGCCATTGGCCGAGCGGCTGTGCGGGCCCGGCAGCGGCGGCAGCGGCCGGAGCGCGGTGAGGCGGCGGCGGCGGAGCTCGGAGGCGGCCCCGGCGCAGGTGGGAGCCGCGCTGGGCTCTGCGGGGGCTCGGGGCCGGCTGCGGGCGGAGGGGGCGGCAGGGGGCTCCGGCGGCTCGCCGGTGCCGTGTCCGGCCCGTGCCGGCCCCGGGCCGAGGGCGCTGCGGGAGCGGCTGCCCGCGGTCTCCTTCCCGCCGGGGCCGGGCAGGAGCCGCTGCCGGAGCAGCGCTGGCTCGGCCCGGCTGCTGTGGGTAGGACAGAGGGGCTGCCCCGCGGCCGGGAGCGGGCGGGGAAATTCCCGTCGCCGGAGGTTTGTGTGCCCGGAGGAGAGCGAGGAGTCCTGTCAAAGTGACTTTATTGCCGAGCAGGGGCAGAGGCCGTGGGGCATTTGCCGTGCGCTCTCTGCCGTGCTTGTAGTCCGCAGCCTCCTTTTTATCCTCATCTTCCCGGCCGCATCTCCCTCTGCCTTTGCCCACCGGCTGAGTTCCTTGGAAGGTTCCGACTTCCCGATGCGCCTGGAGCCTGTCCTCGTTAATGTGCACCCTCCTTTTGTAGAACAGCGGATATTCATGGCTCTGTTAAGTCTTTGTGCTGCTCCTCGAGGTTCGGGAATGTAGCGGGACTTTGAGCAGCTGTCTGGGTCAATTTGTAACATTTATTGGGACTGATGGTTTCTCTCGTTACTTTCTTCTCTACAAGTGCCTGGCCCTATCTCCAGGCAGATTCACTCCTTGACTCTGTTTTGTCCATCCCGGGTCCTCTTTGGTTTTGGGATTATTCTCGGTGCCCTCATTCCCTGTCCTTTTGTAGCTGTTTTTGGATCAGGAGGCCTGGCTGCCACCTGCATGCCCTGGCTCAGCTGCTGGATGAGCTGCACTGCCAAGGTGTGGAGCATGGTAAAAAGATGAGAGTTGCTGCAGCACAGAAGAGGAGAAGCAGCATTCCTTTAACCTCTGGTGTGCCTGGGAGCCACGAAAACTTGTCCCATTTCCATCTTTTCCATGTTTGGAGCAATACATAAACTGCTCTCCTATTTCCTTTGTTAGCTTTTTCACCACTTTTCCCTTGCCATCTCTTTACCAGCAGCAGATTCAGACACTTAGTTTTCCACAAACTCCTCCTTTTTCTGCTAAGAGATAATCTGATCCCATCCCCTCGTGAAATGTTGTGTTCCTCATTTTAGTGGCTTGGTCGGCAGGAAGGTCAGGAGCTGGAGCTGTCTGGTTGGTTCTTATTCCGAGGACAGCTTTTAATCTAATGATGCCATTGAAATGCTAAATGGGTTCTCTGTCTCCTGATAGGAATTTGTGAGAAACGCCAATCACTTGGTTTTTAAAATGTTAGAAGTTAAATACTAGTAAAATGGTTATAAAAGTAGGAATACAATGAAACTAATAAAAATTTAGAGTTAGGACAATTGCAAGACAATAAAAACAAAGACTTACATATGTCTGGATGGTCTCTTGGGCACTTAAGCCACAACAAGCATATCTTGTGAATAAAGGAATCACCCCTAAAAAAATACACTGTTGCATATTCATATATCCTTCATGATTATGTATACATTCTATTTCAAACAAGAAAGTCTGTCTGTTGTATGTCAACTGTTTTTTTTAATCCCCACGGCATCCTCCAGTCTGAGCATGGCCAGAAGAAATTAGCTTCTTCTAGTAAGAAGACCTTAAATTCCTCTTGTCTGGAGAATTTAAGTGTTCCTAGAGCGAATTTAGGTGTTCTCATTTCGTAAACCCCCGCATGCATATTTTCTCTTTTAACTACTAAAGCTTCATTTTATCTACAAAGCTACATTTACCATACTGTTAAAATGTTAATACAGCACAACTAATCAATATAACATAATACATATAGTAACTATCTGCACAGAGCCATATAACATGTATTTTTCACAAAATCATTTTGCTTCCCAGGGGCTGGTCCATGGTGTTGTAGGATTTGTTCTGGTGGCCGTTCATCTTTTCCCCATGTTTGGGCGTTCCCTCAAGCTGGGGCTGCATCAATTGACCATTTTTTTTCTTACTCCTTCATCATATACTTGAATTCCAACTGATTTCCCTGAACTTGTTATAGCAAAACCCCACTGCTCTGATACACCCTGTAGAGCACAGACAGAGGCAGTAGATCTTGGAGTGGGCAGAGGGATGATTCCCCCCTGTGAGAACCCCAGCCGTGTTTTGGGGCCACATGTGGTGGTGAAATTCCTCCTCCAACCCGTGCTTCCAAAGAAAAACTCCACAGGCTTTAGCTGTTCGGTCTCAAGGCAGTTTATTGCTAGTTATCTAACAGATTATGTTCTTGGACTGTGGCTATTTGATCAGCGGCCTGGGTAGAGGCACACACACACCCTGACATCCTCTCTCTCTGCTGTCTTCTTCGTCTCTTCCCCCACCCAGGGCTGCTGCTATATTTTATATGATATATTACGTATAACATGTTTACAATTATTCCCCAATACCTACTACCTACGTTGCCAAGTGTTTTTCTACTCTAAACCAATCTGTGAGTGCCAACATCACCAAGAACATGGAGGTAAGGAAGAAGAAGGAGGAAGAACAGGATCAGCCCACTTTCCTCCATGTTAGAACTTCTGACCCCCATGTACAAAGTGAAAACCCCCCTGTACAAGTGTTAAAACCCCCCTGTACGATACTAAAAAAATTTCCCCTCTACTTTGTAATTACTTACACTATACTATTTAACCTTTTGTGACTGCTTGTTCCATCTCCAAAGTTGGTCATTCATTCCATGGCTCAAACTCAAAATCACAGCTGTTTTTCAGCTGTCTGCCAGGGTCTAGAATGCTTCTGACCAGGGCCTGGAACCTCTAAAAATGTCTGAGAGACATTTTGAGTTCCCACACCTTTTTATTAGTCCGGCACCAGTGTGATTGTGAAATGTACTCCCTGAATCCTAAGCAAAGACAAACTTGCTGGCTTTAACCTGCCTGTGGTAGGGAATTCTGCAAAAGAAAGCCTGAAAATATTGCTTTGCCTGTTTTTTATAATGCAAAAAGGAATACTGCTGCTTCTGGTTGTGCTGGCTGAGCCCCGCTCTCTCTGCAGGCCAGGTCAGTGCTGAAGGTGTTGTGCCTTCTGGTGTTCCACAGCTGACTGACACACTTTGTAGAGTTACTTCCTTATCTACAAGTGCCCGGCCCTATCTCCAGGCAGATTCACTCCTTGACTCTGTTTTGTCCTTCCCGGGTCCTCTTTGGTTTTGGGATTATTCTCGGTGCCCTCATTCCCTGTCCTTTTGTAGCCGTTTGTGGATCAGGAGGCCTGGCTGCCACCTGCATGCCCTGGCTCAGCTGCTGGATGAGCTGCACTGCCAAGGTGTGGAGCATGGTAAAAAGATGAGAGTTGCTGCAGCACAGAAGAGGAGAAGCAGCATTCCTTTAACCCCTGGTGTGCTGGGGAGCCACAAAACCATGTCCCATTCCCATCCTTTCCATGTTTGGACCAATACATAAACTACTCTCCTATTTCCTTTGTTATCTTTTTCAGCACTTTTCCTTTGTCTTCTCTTTGCCAACATCAGTTTGAGTCACTTAGTTTTCCACAAACTCCTGTTTTTTCTTCTAACAGATAACCTGATCCCATCCCCTGGTGAAATGTTGTGTTCCTCATTTCAGTGGCTTGGTCAGCAGGAAGGTCAGGAGCTGGAGCTGTCTGGTTGGTTCTTATTCCGAGGACAGCTTGTAATCTAATTATGCCATTTAAATAATAAATGGGTTCTCTGCATTTTGATAGGAATTTGTGAAAAACTCAATCACTTGGTTTTTAAAATTTTAAAGGTTTAATAATAGTAAAAAGGTGAAAAAAGTAATAATACATTTAGAGTAATAAAAATTTAGAGTTAGGACATGTACATGACAATAAAAAACAAGGAATTACGGAGGTCCGGATGCTCAGGCACTTAAACCAAGACGAGCATACCTTGGGATCTAGAGGAATCACCCTTAAAACAATACACAATTAGCTTCTTATAGTAAGAAAACCATAACTTCCTCTTCTCTGGAAAATTTAGGTGTTCCTTGAGTGAGTATCTCATTCCTTAAACCCCTCCTCCACATACTTAGTTTCTCTTTTAACTACTAAAGCTTCATTTTATCTGCAAAGCTACATTTATTATACTATTAATATGTTAATACAGCACAACTAATCAATATGACATAAGACATATAGTAACTATCTGCGTAGAGCCATATAATATGCATTTTTAACAAATTTGTTGGGGTTCCCAGTGGCTGGTCCATGGTGTTGTAGAATTTGTTCTGGTGGCTGTTAAACTTTTCCCAGTTTTTGGGCTCTGCCTCAAGCTGGGGCTGCATCAATTGACCCCGTTTTTCTTATTCCATCATCATATACATGAATTCCAACTGATTTCCCTGAACTTGTTATAGCAAAACCCCCAGTGCTCTGATACACCCTGTACAGCACAGACAGGGACAGCAGATGTTGGAGTGGGCAGAGGGATGATCCCCCCCTTATTTTAGTGCAGTTTTCCCAACATTCTCCATTTGCTGTTTCCCTTTGCAGCTTCAGCCATTTCTGTTGCAGAGTCAGAGATCCTCAGCATGGGCTCTGCCTTCAGCTGTGCAGATTCCATCTGTGCAAGCAGGCAGGGCTTGGGGTGAGGGGCAGAGGGAATCAGCCAATTCCTGCCCCAGGCAAGAAGAGCCAGGTACATTGTCCCCACTTTGCCCCAGCAGTGTTAATTTGCATTTCTGAAGCTCCTTCTGGGTGCCTGGAATGCAGCTTCTCTTCCAGCAGCCTCACATGTGCCACCTCCCCCACAACCTGCTGCTTTATTTTTTTTTCCTTCAAATAATCCATTTAGTATTTGTGACTTAAAGGGTCACCTTTAAATCTCTTCTAGTTTTGTGAAGTGCAGCCTAAAGGTGTGTGTTGAAAAACCCAGACCAAAATTTTGGTATCTCTTACAGAAACATACACAAAAAAATTCCAAGGCAATTCAGTTTTTTCTACTTCTCGGAGTAAAAATTCATTCTCACATCCCTAACCGAAACCTAACCAGAAATACAGAAGTAGGATTATTACAAAAAATACTCTAATGCTCTAAACTTTGCACTGGAACTGCAGGAAAAAGAAAAACTCCACCAATATGTTTATTGTTAGAGTCAAGGCATTCCTTGATTCTGGCCAGGATGTGCAACAGAAATCATTCCAGCCCCACATAGCCCGGGTGTGCAGAGAAAATAGTTCCATTACATGTGGGTTTTACTCGAGTTTTCTCAAAATTGATACAGTCTAAAGCAATCTAAATCCATTGGTTTAATGTTCTGTAGTTTCAAGTTGTGCATTTTTGAGTGTTCCTTTGCTTGTGCTGTTAATGAGGTGGGAAGTGCTGGATTTCCTTCTCAGCCTTTTGCAGACCAGGTGTCTGCAGCCCTGCCGGGGGCAGTGTCTGGGGTAGGTGTTGGTTGCTGTTTGCTGCTGGGGTTGATGTTTTGCTGCTGGTCGTTATCTTTGTGGGTATCTTTCGGGCCATTCCCAGTGTGTTGAGGTGCTAAACTCATCTCCACTGAGTGGTGTAACATCCCTTAACAAAACCTTTAACATTTCTTTCCCCAAGGCCAAGGCAAAGCAAGCCTGAGTAGAGAAATCAAAGGTTAACAATGTTCAAGTCTATGAGCTGGTCTATTTTCCATGGATGCACTGGCAGGCAGGGCAGAGTGTGAGTGAGAGCCAGAGTGGAATTGTCCCGGTGTCTCCCCAGCAGCTGTGGCAGTGCAGGCCCAGCGAGCACTGAAGCTGCAGCAGTGGCAGCAAGGGCTGGCCCCGGTGGCTGGAGCTGCCCAGGGAGGGTGGCCAGGCCGAGGATTTCAGCAGAGGAGGTGTGGGCAGGCCCAGGGCCTTGCCCCGCTGTGGAGCCCTGGCTGCTGCTGCGCTGCCTTCAGTGCAGGCTCAGGGGGGCCTCCCATCCTCCTGCTGCAGGCGGGAAGTGCAAATCTCCGGGGCTGCAGAGACCTGGAGCCCAGGCTGAGGGGTCCCCCCGTGTTCAGCTGTGCTGGCGGCTGTTTCTGGCCTCGGGGCCCCTTGGCATGGGCCACGCCACTTGGCCACCAGTGGTGCTGCTTTGCACTCCTTAGGCAGAGCCCATGTCCTGCTTGGATGTTGGCAGCAGCAAAGTGCCAAGGCAGGCTCTGTGCCAGCCCAGCTTCCTGGGGGAGAGATTGCACCAGAGACAGGATTCTGGCCACAGACTGTTTTAAATGTGCATCCCTTATCTCCACCCTGCACTAGGTGGAGAATTCCCAGGGTAAGGAATTCCCGAGATCAATTGCAAGGGGAAATAATTGAATATCTGCCCTGGGTCTGGCTCTTCTTCTTGCCCAAGCCAATGGCAAAAGCCGTACCCATGGCATCCTGGTTTCTATCCCCAGCTTCCAAAGGTGTTTCTTTCTTTCCCCATTCATTCTTTGTACCCAGCCTGAGCTCTGGGGGTGCCAGGGGTTATGGAGGTCCCATTGTATTCCTAAAGCTGCCATAAGCCCCTGGAGGATATCTCCTGTAAAATGAGTTCTGCTCTCTGAGTCTGTTGCTTCCACAGTCACTTTTCTTGAAATTATGTCTTTTAGACATACCCTAATAAGTGATCCAGTGGTTGCTGAGCAATCAGAATTGCTTTTGCCCCCCTGTTAGGTGAGATGGTGTCACCAGAAGATATTGAAGCCTTCCTGCTCAGGGCATTTCAGTGCCAGGCTCTTACAAGCACACACAGCTGTGCTGGTTGAGCTGACCATGGGGGGGGTAACCTGCGCTTTGTCTGATTCCCTTTCCTCAATAACAGCGTGTCTTGGAACTCTTTTCCCTTCTGCTGCCCTTGAAGAGCCATCCACAAAGACATTTTCTGCCTCAGGCCAGGCAATGTCTCCTGAATCTCCCCCAGGCTGGGTCTGGAGCTGTGTCACTTGAATGCAGTGCTGGGTTTCTTCCCAGCCCCTCTGTGGGCTGTTCAAACAGGAGGCTGGGTTAAACCCTTCCCCTGTGCTCAGTTCTGAATCCTCCTGTGCCACTGAACAAGTTTCACACTGTAATAACCGAGCACTGCTCATCCATTGCGAGGCTCTTTTGGTTATCAAAGCTTGAACTTGATGGCAGACTGGAACAGTTGGAGATCCTGTTGTCATCAGGTTTTGGGCCTCAGTTCTGTTGAATCTGTGGCTGCACAATTCTGCAGACAATGAGGCCACTCTGGCCACTGGGTGAAACATTTTGGCGCAAGAGTTCCTTTGGCATGGCCCTGTTTAATATTCACCTACAATTCCAATTTCTTTTCTGAGTCTGGAAGAGCCAGGGCTGAGGCATCAATATTTTTGGGTTTTCATTTTCTCAAGTTTTGCTCACTTTTTCCTTTCCATACCACAGCATGGAGGCTGTCTGGGGTTACAAAGTCCTACAATGTTCTGTCCGGAACAGAGAATCCTCAGTCCAGGCTGTGTAATTCCCTGTTAATCCTCAGAATTGTCGCAGCTCCCTTTTGGTGCTGGGAAATGTTACTTCTGAGATTTCCCAGACCCTCTTTGTGTCAAACCACAACAAACCTTCAGTCCCATTATGTCCCAAATATTTAATCTTTGTCTCCATTATTTGCACTTCTTTTTTTTTTCAGATACTTAAAAGATGTTTTAGCCAAGAAATTCAGCCTTTTCACAGAGGCTTTGTCTAGCACTTTTTCTTGTCCTCCTCATTGGAGCCATCTGATTCCCTGACTGGCAGGATAGGAGTGCTGTAGGGAGACATCCCTGGCTCCAAAAGCCCTGCCTTTAGCAAGGACTCCATACCAGGCTGTGAGCCCTTCCTTCCCTCCCCTGGAACAGGGTGTTGCTTTTAGCCCCCACTTGTCCTGGTTGCTTCCGAGTAACTTGGAGAGGCTCCACATCAAATTTTCCTTTTGGGGCTGCCCACGCCTCTGAGTTCACTGAGCAGAGGCCTTGCCAGACATTTGACACAAAGGTACAGCAGCAATAGCCTCTGTACCACCTTTTACAATATTCCAATGCCACCATCAAATTCCTTCCTGGTTCATAAAAATGACAGTAGGAAGAAAAATAAAAAAGTTCATTTCAAACATATCCTCCACAGATCCTAATAGTGATTGAACAAATGATACCAGTTCAACTTTCCCATTTATTCCCTTAATAATTGAAACATTCCTTTACAATTTTCCCCCCTTAGGTGTAAGATTCCGAGTGGATGGAGAGGCCCCTGTGTCCATCAGGAGAGGCCTCCTCTGGATGCAGACCCAGCCTGAATGTTCTGCAGGGCTCCAGTGTGGTGGGTCCCCAGTGGGATGGGAGCTCAGAGAGCCCTGACAATCCATGTCCATGCAGGGGTGGACTTGCTCCTGCTGAGGGTGCTGCTGTCTGTGCTTGCAGTGTCCTTGTGGGCTGCAGCTGGAGCCCTGACTCCTTCCCAGGGGCTGTTTGGGTGGGCTGTGCCCTGGCCAGGAGGGCAATGCCTCTGCCAGGTGCTTGTGGCCGACCCCGTCATGCCCTGGGTGCTGGGGCCCCCTTGGGCCCTGGGGTTGATCCCTCAGGGGCTGTGGGAACTCTGCCATGGCCTTTGCCTTCAGCTTGGCCTTTTGCTCATCCCTTCTTGCCTTCAGCTGCTGTGCCTTTGTGCCCAAGTGCTGCAGGGCTTCTTGTGCCACTCCTGCAGCCCCGGTCACTGCCTGTGGGTGCTCATCCTCTGAGAGCTGCTGAGCTTTCTGCAAAACCTTTCCTTTCTGCAGGGACCCAAAGCAAATCCTGAACAGCAAATCCTGATCCTTCCATGTGCACTCTGCATTTCCCAGCTGTTCCTTTGTTTTCCCCGTTGTGCTCAGGGTCCCTGCCCAGCCCGTGTGGCAGAGCCGGTGCCTGTCCTGCCGCAGTGTCCAAAGGCGGCCCCCCCGGCGGGCAGGGCCGGCAGCTCCCCGGGGCCGGGCAGCGGCCGGGGCGTCCCGCAGCCTCCTGGGGGCCGGGGGCCACTGCCGGCCCTGCCCGGGGCTGGTGGGGTCAGGCAGCGCCCGGCGCTGAGCCCCGGCTGCCCCACAGCCCCGGCCCGGCCCCGCAGCTCCCCACAGGCCCCAGCCCGTGCTCCCGGTGCCGCACCTCTGCGCCCGGTGCTGCCGCTGCCAGCGCAGAGAAACCCCTGGCATCCGGACCTCCTGCTTTTCCTCTCCTGGAAACCGGGGATGGAAAGGAGCCGGCAGTGGGTGCTGGGGCTGGGGGCAGGAGGAGAAGGGAAGGAGAAGCACGCTTGAGGAACAAAATGGTCAAGTGATGCAGGTGGCGGGAGAAGATGGGATTGTGCAGGAGAAGGAGGAATAGCAGGAGGAAGAGGAGTGTGAGGAAGAGTAGAGACACAAGAGGAGGAGGAGAAGGAGCAGAAAGAGGAAGCAGTACAAGTTTCCACCACTCCTTATAGTTGCAGCCTCCCCCCAGCCCCAGGAGCGCTGCTCCCTCCACATGTAGCAGGTGACCGTTGAGGGGGATTCACGATTTTCACGGGGTGAATCTTGGTGTTTCTGAGATTTCTTGAGCTAAATGTTGGTGCTTTGGTTTTATTTGGCAGCTGAATATTTATCTTTTGGAGGAGGGTTTTGCTGGCTTTTGGTGTTTGGGGTGTTTTTGTTTTGTGTCTTGAAAGTTTACGGGATTTTTGGGCTGAATCTTGGTGTTTTGGAGGTTCTTACAGACACAAGATTCCCGATGACTTCCTGGGATGAACTTGGGCAAGGAGGAACCTCCAGTCCAAGGTGCTCTTCTCTTGTTTTTTCCCCAAACCAGGAGTTTTCATTTCCAGGCCGTGGCTGGATGGAGGAGGAGGAAAAGCCCCGGAGATGCTGCAGGAGGAGGAGCTGCAAACCCAGCCCAGGGAGCAGCGGGAAGGAAAGAGCCCCCTTGAGCCAGGAAGGCAGGCGGAGATCCAGGCGGAGCTCGGAGCTGGTGGAGAAGCCTCATGGCAGGGAGAAGCCCCACAAGTGCTTGGAATGTGGGAAGGGTTTCAGCCGGAGCTACCACCTGATCCGGCACGAGAGGATCCACACTGGGGAGAGGCCCTACGAGTGTGGGGAGTGTGGGAAGAGGTTTCGGACCAGCTCCCATCTCCTCAGACATGAGCGGAGTCACTCAGGGGAGAGGCCCTACTGCTGCCCCGACTGCGGGAAGGGCTTCAAGCACAACTCCAGCCTCACTGAGCACCGGCGCATCCACACTGGGGAGAGGCCCTACGAGTGTGGGAAGTGTGGGAAGAGCTTCATAGACAGGTCTTGCCTGATCAAGCACCAGGTGGTCCACACTGGGGAACGGCCCTATGAGTGCTTGGAATGTGGGAAGAGCTTTGGGTGGATCACCGCCCTGAGAAAACACCAGCGCATCCACACTGCGGAGAGGCTCTACGAGTGTCCCCAGTGTGGGAAGAGGTTTCAGACCAGCTCCAGTGTCCTCCTACATGAGCGGATTCACACAGAGGAGAGGCCCTACCGCTGCCCCGACTGCGGGAAGGGCTTCAAGCACAACTCCCACCTCACTGAGCACCAGCGCATCCACACTGGAGAGAGGCCCTACGAGTGTGGGAAGTGTGGGAAGAGCTTCACACAGAGATCAACCTTGACCAAACACCAACGGACGCCCCACTAAGGGAAGCCCTGTGAGTGCCCCGAGTGAGGGAAGAAGTTTGGAGTGAGGGAAGAGAGTGAGGGAAGAGCTTGGTGTGCTGCTGCAGCTCCATCCCCCATGGGAGGATCCGGGATGGATGATCCCCAGTGACCCCCGTGGGGCAGAGCCCTGGTGTCCCTGTATGGGGAATAAAACAGAGAGTAAAGCAATGGAGCTGATAAAGGGGCCCAACATCTGAGGCCTGACTGAGCAGAAACTGTGGGAGACACAGACACAGTTTCAGTCTCCCTGGGCAAGAAGAAGGGACAGTGGGGGGTGACAGGGGTGTGACAGAGGGGATGAGGGGGTGACAAAGGGACAGAGAGGACAACAGAGCCCTCCAGGGAGGGGACAAAGGGGACCCTGGGAGGACACAGGGGCCACCGCTGGAGGCCACAAGTGCCACCAGGTCCCTGACACCTCCCTTGTCCCCTCCCCAGGTGTCCCCGTACCAGCTGGAGTCACTGGTGAATGTGGTGGCTACCCTGAGTGAGGTAGCAGCCACTGTGACCAGGTTACAGAGGGACGAGCAGCAGCTCATGTCCCCAGAGTCCCTGCACGGGAACCTGAGGAACTTCACCTGGAGTCTCGGTGAGACCCTCGAGCAGGGCGATGTCACCTCCCTGGGCCACCGTGGTGTCCCCTCCCTGGGCCAGGCCCTGGCCGTGCTTGGGGCCACCCCAGGGGCACCTGGGCCGATGTGAGAGCTGCGGGCTGGGCCTGGCAGGAGTTGGTGGTCAGGCTCGAGGACAGCCGGGCCCTGCTGGCCTGGGATGCCACCGAGCTCCGCGACGCCCGCTGGGACGCGGCCATCGCTGCCATCCGGGCCGGGGATTCCTGGCACAATAAAATCTCAGAGTGTGCATGGACAAGTCCAAGGCAGTGTGAGCTTTCTGCCAGGATTTGGGAATCCTTTACGAATCCAATTCTCACATCCCTGGGCCCCCCGGTCCCGGCGCTGTTCCCGGGGGTCCCACGGCTCTGGGGGTCAAAGGGGAGGGGGCGGAACCCCCGTGATGGGTGGGGGGCACAAAGGGGGGTCCGGGCCCGGTGCTCGGGGGGGTCGGGGGCACTGAAGGGGTGCGGGTGCGGTTTTTGGGGGGTCCCGGTGCTCGGTGAGGGGGGGTCAGTGCTCAGCAGCGGGGGCTGTCCAGGGACCCCCCCCGGCCCCCCCAAATCCCAGCCGGGTGTGAAAAACAAAGTTCACTAAGGGATTACTAAACAAAGTTAATCAGGGATAAAAAAGGGTTTTGGGGCTCGGCCAAAGAACTCCCCCTCAACTTGACCCTTTGTTCTCCGGATCCGGTTCCACTGCAGGGCCACGAACACACTCCTGAGTTTTGACATTATTCAAACACTCCCGGGAGGTTTGGGTGTCCCAGGAACTCGTGTTTGGGTCTCACCTCTGACTTGTCTGCAGAACATTCTGTAGATTAAGTCGATATATTTGATTTCTTCTCATGGTTCCACCCTGTTGTTTCAGGCCCCCTGATAAATTCATAAATTCTTCTGAGCTTTGTGTCACTGGTATCACCTGGTGAGGCTGGTCCGCAGATGTGGGAAACAACTGAATTGTTTTACACCTGAGTCAGTCACACAAAAGTATTTTAACATTGCATAGTCTCTATTTCAGTATTTGTTATTAATCTATTTAATGTTTATCTATTTTTAATTTATTAAGGCCTATGATACAATATCTGTTTATTACTCAAGCAGTAAATTTATTATACACTGCACACATAAACTGATTGATTTTATTTTACCAGCGAACAGCTGCAAGGAATTATCAGTAATCAATATCAATACCAAGTACCACAGCAAAATCCTCCTGCTCAATAACAACGTGCAGAAGGCAATACAGAATTTCAAAAGCTGATTATTCTATTGTCATTTATAACCCGGCTCTGCTGCAAGGCACCGAGGGGCTCATTCAGCCCCTGACCCACCGCCACCCCCATCAGTGTCCCCAGAGCGTCCTCAGAATGTCCCCAAGTGTCCCCAGTGACGTCACCCCAGGAATTCCCATCAGCATTTGGGACAATTGCAATGAAAATTCCCAGAAAATTCCCCGAATTCGTCTCAAATCCCGCGTGGGGAGGGGAGAGGGGAGAAGTGACAGCAGCGATGTCCCTGATGATGTCACCGTCCCCGACGACGTGACAGCGGTGACATCGCTGTCCCTGCAGCAGCCTCGGGATGTCCTCTGTGAAAAATGCATATTTTATGGTTGGCTTTTGCAAGTATTAAATTGAATAGGATTTGTATTATGTTACATTGATTAGTAGTGCTGTATTAACATTTTAATGGTAGGGTAAATGCAGATTTGTGGTTAAAACGGAGCTTTTGTGGTTAAAACAGAAACTCTGTGTGTGGGAAGAAAGGAATGAGGTACTTGCACCGGGACAGCAGCCGCAGGACACCGAAATCTTGCAGAGAAAAAGAATTTACAGATTATTGTAAATGCAGGCGAGCCGGGGGGAAGAAATGACGATGCCTGACTCCAGCTCAGAAGGATGAATGGTTTCTTTATTAGAACTATACTAATATACATTAATATACTGTTTAAAGGAGACACTAAAACTACAAACCTGCTTTTTCTATTAATACTCTATTTAAAGGAGATACTAAAACTACAAACCCGCTTTTTCTATTAATATACTGTTTAAAGGAGATACTAAAATTACAAACCTGCATTTTCTAACTCCCAAATCGAACTCCTCACAACTCGTGACCCTCTCTGAGATTCCAGCCCCAGGTGGGTTGGATTGGCCCCAGGCTCAAACGATCCTCACCAGAACCCAACCCAGCAACCACCCCACAACAATTTGGGTAACAAATTGTTAAACAATTCTCCAAACACGTTCCACATGCTAAAACAAGGAGCAGAAACAGAAATTGTTTTCTCTCTCGTTTCCCTCTCTGCTCCTCTGTGGAAAATGCTGGGAGGCAGAGCAATGTGCTGCCACAAGGGCTCCCTGATTAAAGGAAATTCACTCTCCGTGCCCCGCTCAGCCCTGCGGGCGCCGCGGGATTGAGAAGAGGCTGCCACTGCTCCGGGCTCTGTGGCTGGACAGGATTGATGCATCATGCATGAGATCGATGAATATGCAACAGGCTGCTGCTTTTGGGTTATTCCTTGTTCAAGGCGTGGTTTTGGCAGCTCAGTGCCCGAACCATCCGGACGTCCGTAATCCCTCGCTTTTTATTGTCTTGTCACTGTCCTGACCTCATTGTCCACATTGTTATTGCTCTGATTTTATCGCTGGTTTTTAGTAACTGTTTTATTACTAATAAACTTTTACAATTTGAAAAACCAACTGATTGGCATTTTTTGCAGTGCCCAAAAACATCCGGATGTCCGAAATTCTTCACTTTTTATTGTCTTGTCATCGTCCTGACCCTCATTGTCCAGATTCTTATTGCTCTGATTTCATTGCTATTTTTATAACTATTTTATTACTAATTAACTTTTTGAATCACTAATTTTTTAACATTTTCAAAACCAGCGAGTGGCATTTTTCATGGTGCCCAAGAACTCCTGGATGTCCAAAATTCTTCATTTTTTATCGTCTCATGGTGTCCTCATCCTCATTGTCCACATTTTTATTACTCTGATATTATTTATTAGTTTATTTTTTTTGTTACTATTGTATTTTTATTTTTATTTTTAATAACTATTTTATTACTAATAAATTTTTAAAATTTAAAAAATAACTGATTGTTATTTTCCACAGTGCCCAAAAACTTGCAGATGTCCGAAATTCTTTGTTTTTCATCGGCTTGTGGTGCCTGACCCTCGCTGTCCACATTTTTATTACTCTGATTTTATTTTTAAATTTTATTTTATTTTTATTTTATCTTTTTCTTATTTTATTTTTATTGTTTATATTTTTAATAACTATTTTATTACTAATAAACTTTTAACATTTCAGAAACATCTGATCAGTGTTTTCACAGCGCCCAAAAACTGCTGGATGTCTGAAATTCTTCATTTTTTATCATCTCGTGGTGCTCTGACTCTCATTGTCCAAATTTTTATTAATCCTATTTTATTGCTATTTTTATACTTACTCTATTAATAATTAACTTGTTTGAATCAGTAATTTTTAAAAGATTTTAAAGAAGCAGAACTGGTATTTTTCATGGTGCCCAAAAACATCCGGGCATCCAAAATTTTTTTCTTTTTATCACCTCGTGGTGGCCTAAATGTCATTGTCCAGATTTTGATTACTCTGATTTTATTTTTTATTTTAATTTTATTTTTTATTATTTTAATATTTTATTTTCTTTTTTAATAACTATTTTATTTCTAATAATTTTTTAAAATTTCAAGAACAACTGACTGGTGTTTTCACAGTGCCCAAAACTCCCAGATGTCCAAAATTCTTCATTTTTTATCTTCTTGTGGTGTCCTGACCCTCATTGTCCACATTTTTATTGCTCCAATTTTATCGCTATTATAATTATTAATTTATTACTAATTAACTTGTTTAGCTATTAATTTATTACTAACTTGTGTAATAATTAATTAATTACTAATTAACTTGTGTAATCAGTGATTGGTTTGTGATTTTACAGACGCGCGATCGGCGCTTTCAGAGCTCGCCGCGAGCGGGAAACGTTACACGGGAACGAGCTTTGGATCGATTCCTGTGTGATACTGATCAATAATCAATAATCAATAACTAATGCTGGATCGATTCCTGTGTGACATTGTTCAATAATCAATAATTAATAACTAATACTGGAACTATTAATTTGTGATATTGATTAATTAATAATAAATAATTGACATAGGATTGATTTTTCTGTAGCATTGATTAATATTAAATAATAATGAGTGGATAAAAGTTTCTGTAATATCGAGTGATTAATAATTAATAATTACTAATATCTAATAACATAGATAGATTCCTTTGTGATATTGATTAATAATTTAGAATTTATATTGGATTATTTTATTTTTAACATTGATTAACACTATTGGATTTGTTACTTTGTAATATTAATAATAATTAATAATATAGGATTGATTTCCTTGTAATATTGATTAATAATAAATAAATAATAACATAGGATTAATTTACGTGTAATATTGATTCTTAATAATCAATAATTAATAATTTATATTGGATAGATTTCTTTGTAATATTGATTAATTAATCCTTGATAATTGATAATAGATCAATTTCTTTTTAGTGTTGATTAATTAATAATCAATAGTTGATATTGGGTCTATTTCTTTGCAATGCTAGTAATAATAAAGAATTAATAATTAGTACTGAATTTATTTCTCTGCAATATTGATTCATTAATAATCAATAGTTGATATCGGATAAATTTATTTGTAATGGTTAGTAATAATCAAGTATCAATAATCAATAATCAATAATTAATATTGGATTGATTTATTTGTAATATTGTGAAAAATGCCGATTGAATGATGCGCAGATATTGATTATTGATAACTCACTGGTACTGATTATTGATGATTCACTGCTATTGGTTATTGATAACTTGTTGCTATTGCTCATTGGTAACTCCCTGCTATTGATTATTGATAAGTCCCTGCTATTGATTATTGATAACTCCCTCCTATTGATTATTGATGACTCACTGCTTCGGATTATTGATAACTCTCTGCTATTGATTATTGATAATCTGCTATTGATTGTTGATAACTCTCTGCTATTGATTATTGATAACTCCCTGCTACTGATCATTGATAACTTACTATTATTGATAATCTGCTATTGATTATTGATAACTCACTATTGATTATTGATAATTTGCTATTGACTATTGATAATTCACTGCTATTTATTATTGATAATCTGCTATTGATTATTGATAATCTGCTATTGGTCATTGATAACTCACTGCTATTGATTATTGATAACTCACTGCTGTTGATTATTGATAAGTAACTGCTGTTGATTATTGATAACTCACTGTTATTGAATTGGAGGTGGGGAGATGAAGGAACCCGGGGGGAGGAAACTCCTTTTTTTTCCTTTCCTCCCCCATTTTTTTCCCCCTTTTTTTGTCACTTTTTTTTCCCCCATTTTTTCCTCCTTTTTTTGCCCCTCTCTCTCCCGTGACAAAAGTGAAGATTTGATGAGAAGTCGATAAAATGGGAAACGAAACTTTTCTAAAATTGCTTTTTAAAAAAAAATCCAATGAACAATTGGAGCTGGGTAATTGGTTCTTTAATGACTTTAAATTTGTGCTTTGGGTTTTTTAATCAATGCTTTAAAAAAGAACCTTAAAATCCAAAACGGAACAAACTCCTCCAGTGCCACCAACCCCACCGGTGTCCCCAATGTCCCCAAATGTCTCCAAATGTTCCAAATCCCCACTCAGGACACTTCGGTTTGGGGGGTGGATGTCAACCCCCGTTTATTTTGGAAATATTTGGTGACACTGGGGACATTTGGTGACACTGGGGAAGTTTGGGGAGCTTGGAGACATTTGTGGTTGGGGACATTTTGGGTGGGGGGGTGGTTGGGGACATTTTTGGGGGTTTGGGGACATCAGAGCTGTCACATGAAGAGCCCCCCTGGAGTGAGAGAGGAGGGGACACATTGGGACACTGGGGACACGGAGATGAAGTGGGACACTGGGGACATTGGGGACACCGGTGTCACCTCCCCGCTGAGGGCCACAGGCGCAGGCTGAGCGCCCCGATGACGAAGGCCACCAGGGCCATCCCCACCATGTCCTCCACGCTGGGCCCGGTGGCACCTGTGGGGACATTGGGGACGCATCACCGACACCCCCAGGTGGCACTGAGCCCGTCCTGGTGGCACCGGCCACCCCCCAATGTCCCCAGCTCTGCTCCTGATGTCCCTTAGGAGATCCCAGTCCTGTCCCCAGTGTCCCCAACCCCATCCCCGGTGTCCCCAACCCCATCCCAGCTGTCCCCATCTCCATCCCTGTGTCCCCAACCCTGTCCCCAGTATCCCCAACCCCATCCCAAGTGCCCCCAACCCTGTCCCAAATATCCTCAAACCCTTCCCAGGTGTCTCCAACCCTGTCCCCAGTGTCCCCAGGCATCCCTGGTGTCCCGAGACCCTCCAAACCCCGTTCCCAATGTCCCCAAATGTCCCCAAGCCCACTCCTGATGTCCCCAACCCCATCCTGGTGTTCCCAACTCTATCCTCAGTGTCCCCAACACCATTCCTGATGTCCCCAACCCCATCCCAGGTGTCCCCAGCCCCAGTCCTGGTATCCAAGACCCTCCAAACCCAGCTGCAGGTGTCCCCAGCCTTGCTCCTGTGTCCCCAACTCCATCCCAGGTGTCCCCAGCTCCAGTTCTGGTGTCCCAAGACCCTCCACACCCCATCCCTGATGTCCCCAGTTGTCCCCAACCGCATCCCTGATGTTTTCAAGTCTCCCAAACTCCATCCCTGATGTCCTCAGGTGTCCACAAACCCTGTCCTTGATGTCCCCAGATGTCCCCAATATCCCCAGCTGTGCCCAAACCCTGTCCTAGATGTCCCCAGGCATCCCCAGACCCCATCCCTGATGTCCCCAGGCGTGTCCCCAGGTGTCCCTCACCTGCCACCACCACGGTGACCCGGTGTGGGGTGTCCCATGCCGCGTGTGTCACCAGGCAGCTGTAGCTGTCCCCTGGCACCGCCGCAGCCACGCGCAGCCCCGCGCTGCGGCTGAAGGTGCCGTCGGCCATGCGCTGGTGCCCGGAGCTCCAGCTGGGCCCCAGGGTGGTCACCGGGGTGTCCCCCAAAGTGTCCCCCAAAGTGTCCCCCGAGGTGTCCTCCAGGCGTGGCTGGGCGTGGCCGCGGGCACGGCGCTCCCAGCGGATCTCCACATCCAGCGGGAAGAAGCCGACGGCGTCGCAGCACAGCTCGGCCGGGAGCCCCGGGGACAGCCGGGACGGCAGCAGGGACACCCGGGGAGGGGCTGGGACACGGGACAGTGAGCTGGGGATACTGGGAGGGACTGGGGGAAACTGGGAGGGACTGGGAGAGACTGGGAATGGATTGGGAAGGAACTGGGAGGGACTGGGAGGGACTCGGAGGGAACTGGGACATACTGGGAGGGACTGGGACATACTGGGAGCCCCTGGGAGCCCCGGCCCCGCCCATTCCCGGCACTGACCAATCAGGCGCAGCCGCAGCACCTGCTGCACCTGCCCTGGGGCGCGCTCACGGAGCAGACGAAGGCGCCGTCGTCCGACCCCGAGAGCGGCGGCAGCTGCAGCGACACCTCCCTGGCGCCCCCCGGCGGCTGGGAGGACCGAGGAAACGTTCGGCCTCAGTGGCGCCCCCCGGCGGCTGGGAGGACCGTGGCTGGTCTGTGCCCAAAATCCCACCAGAACCCCCCCAAAAAAACCCCAAAAAATACTCCCAAAACCCCTCAAAAATTGCCCCCTAAACCCTTCCAGAAACACATTAAAAAAGTCGCCAGAAATCACCCCCAAAACTCCCCCAAAAAAACGCAAAAAATGCCCTCAAAACCCCCAGAAATCACCCACCAAACCCCTCCAGGACCTCCCAAAAAGCCCCAAAAATGCTCCCAAAACCTTCCAAAAAACCATTCAATGCCCACAGCGCCCCCTAGTGGCCAGCAGGTTCAAGGCTGTCCCATGCCAGTGGCGCCCCCTGGTGGCCGGGAGGGCCAAAACCATCCACTGCCAGTGGCGCCCCCTAGCGGCTGGGAGGACCAAAGCAGTTCCATGCCTGCAAGCGCCCCCTGGTGGCCAGGAGGACCAAAGCAGTTCCATGCCTGCAGCGCCCCCTGGTGGCCATGAGGACCACGGCTGTCCATTGGCGCCCCCTAGTGGCCAGGAGGACTGAGGCCGCCCACTCCCAGCAGCGCCCCCTGGCGGACAGGAGGACCCGACCCCCCCCCCCCCCCCGCCCGCTCGGTGGCGCCCCCCGCTGTCCCCGCAGCCCCTCCCTCCCCTGCGCGGTGCCGGGGGGGCTCCCGTGGCCCCCCAGGAACAGCAGCACCCCCGGCGCGGCCTCGGTGCGGCGGGCGGCGGCCGAGTCGAAGGCCAGCAGGCGCCGCGCGGCGCCGTGGCGGTGCCGCAGCTGCTGCAGCACGAAGGGCCCGGCCAGGGGTGCGAAGGGGCAGTGCAGCCGCCCCGGCGCCCCCAGCAGCGCCCGCGTCTGCGGCGTCCGTGTGGACACCAACAGGGACACTGCAGGGTGGGACAGGGCGTCATGGGGTGTGGGGACATTGGGGACATCAGGGGGACATTGGGGACAATGGGGATGTGGGGATGTGGGGTGTCCTGGCTTGTAAGATCAGCATGTATTCTATCTGCCGTCTGTTGGAGGTTGGGCAGTTTTCTTATCTCTTCCAAGAACAATGTCTCCCTCTGGGGAGATATCTTCTGTTCATGGACCATTGAATGACTCACTGCATGACTGGTAAAGTTACATCATCCCATGGTGAGATGCTCCACCCAGAGGGAGGAGCCAAGCACCCCTACCTGCATAAAATCAGCATTTTTGAAACACTGGCAGCCCCTTCACTGGATTCCCAGAGGAGCAGCTTCTTCTCTGCTGAATTCCCAGAGGAAGACCAAGCCCAACTACTATTTTTCATCCAACAGGGGATGGTGTGAGGTGGGTCCTGTCTGCTGGGGATGGTGGGATCAGAGCTCTGGGGAGATGGCAGCGAGCACAGGAGCGTCCTGCTCTGGGCAGCTGCTGAGGGCTGGAGGTGCCGTGGCTGGCTGCAGGCTGGGCACATGTCCTGCCCTCCTGCTCTGCTCCCAAAGGCAGCAGTGATGGGCAACTCTGGGCACAGCTCTGGCACGGCCAGCATGGCCTGGGCACCGCGGGCAGCTGGGACAAGGGGACAGGAGCCTTCAGCTGACGGGGCTTTCTGGTTTCTCTCCTTGCAGCCGGGCTCTGCAGGTGCTGAGGCTGCTCTGGGCTCTGCCAGGGCCCTGCTGGAGCTCAGCACTGGGCTGCAATCAGCCAAAGGAGAAATGGGGTGCCCTGCAGCACAGACTGGCTTGAGCATTTCAGCAACACTGGTCAAGTCTGCAGAGTGCACACCTCCAAGAGAAAACATGCAGCCACCCAAAAAATAAACTTTTTCAATAACTTCTGAAATTAAATCAATCTGGGATGACCCCAAATGACTTTTTGCAGCTTGCTCAAACAGCAGCTCAGCCCTTCTCTGAACTGTTCTCTCCCCCACCTGCCTTTTACTTCCCAACTGCTCCCTCTTTTCCCACAGTGAGTTCCCAGCCCATTCCAGTCTCCATCACACTGTTGCCTTCCGTGGTGCCCCTCACCATGAGGAAGGCTGAGCCCCAGGGTTAGGGACTCATCCTGTCACTGGCTGCGGAGCAGCAATGTCTCAGAGGTCCGGTGGGATTTTAGTGTCATTCAGAGCTGCTCTCCAGCCCCCAGCTCTCCTCACTGCTGAGTTCCTGCTCCCTTTTCCTCGTCCTTGCAGCAGGAGGAGCTCTGTGAATCCCCTGGAGCCTCCCCACTCTTCCCAGCCCATGCACCCACCTCAGTTATGCTGAAGCTGCAGCTTCTGTGTCTCCTCTGGCACACCAGTGCAGTCCCCTGTGCGGGGAGCCCCAGCCCCAGAGCACAGCACTCAGCAGTGCAGTCGGGGCTGGAGCAGCTGCCCTGCAGCCCTGCCTTGGCTCTTTGTGGCAGGGAATGCTCCCTGTTTGCAGCTGTCCCTGCAGGATGGCCCCAGGGCAGAGCCCAGCCGGGCTCCCACTGCAGCCCCTGAAGCTTGGGGCAGACAGTGGTCCCAGAGCTGAGGTTCACGGGGAGCTCCCGGAGCTGTGCCTCGCACTCTGTTGCCGTGTCCCCGTGCAGGCTGGCTTGTACGGGGTGAATGTACCAGCCCTGCTTTGACTGACAGGGGCCTGGCCCATCACATCTCTCCCAAGGCTGCAGGCATTGCCCAGGCCAGAATCTGAAGGGGCACAGAGATCAGAGCACTGAAATAATCCAGACTGGGTTTTCAAAGGCCCTTTAGAAGGAAGGGCTTGAGAATAAACGTGCTCTGTTTGCCTCACGAACATCGGGGTGAGTGGTCTCTTTGGCTCCAACCCAAATTCCTCCCCGAGCCAACGTTACCCACTCCCTCACACGTCCCCCACGTGCCTTCCCACTGCCTTGTCCTGTCAGGGCTTCCACAGCCCCTCATCCCTTCGTGGCCCCGTCCCCTCAGGGTCTCCCCAGCCCGGCCAACCTGCCCGGCAGCAGCGCCGCAGCCCCACAGGAGCTCCAGAGGAGCCCCACCAAGAGGCACCTGGGAGCCCTCAGCAATCCAGCCAGCAGCACACGGGCAGGAGGACACGGATGGCGCTTCCTGCCTGGGACAGGGCTTGTGGCCATCTCCAGGCACCGCTATCACAGAGATCCCCACAGCTCCAGCCCCTGCCCATCTGCTCTGTGGGCAGCACAGAGGCTTTGGCAGAACCACCAAAGGCCAAGGGGCTTCTGGCCATTTTCCCTGCAACCCTGCAAGCCTGAGCAGCTTGCTGAGCCCAGGAACCCTTTTCTCCCTCTTCCCCTTGGCCCTGCAGAGCCTGGGCAGCCAAAGAAAGATCCTGGGAGTCTGTCTATAGCAACACATCCTATATTTATATGCTAAAGGAAAACAAAGAGAAAGAAAAGAAAGCAAAGAACACTCTTAAAGAAACAAAACATTCCTGCTGGCTCAGGTGGCCCCAGCAGACAGAGCCTCTGGGATCAGCTCTCTGCAGAGCTCCAGCAGCGCAGCCAGCCGAGCCCCGACAGACGAGGCCGTCTCCTCCATGCCCTGCAGAGCCGAACCTGCAGGTTGTCAAAGAGGGAATATGGAGCTCTCTCTGCTTCCTGGAGGATGTGCAAAGTTTGAACTGCCAGGCTTGTGACAGCGACGCTGTTGCCATTTTCCATGCCTTCAAGGGCTGAAAGAGAGAGGAACAGAGCCATGGTCAGTTCCCACATCTGAGGGGACCCGAGGGGACTCTGTGCCAGGGCCATCCCAGCCGGCTCTGGCCATGGCCAGCAGGGAACAGGGACCAGCCGGATCAGCCTGAAGCTGCTGGCCACGAATCCCCCAGGTGCCCTGAAAGCTCTGTGTGCTCTGCCCACGCCGGCCCTGGTCCGCACAGGGAGCAGAGCCCTCCACAGCCGGGGCAGGGCTCGCAGCTCCCCCGGCAGCCCCCGCTGGCAGCCCGCTGCCCTCGCTCACCCTCAGAGAGGAGCTGGAGCTCTTCCTTCCTCCCCCTCAGGTGCCGCCCGGCCGTCCCTGGGAACACAGAGCCTGTCAGGCCCAGGGCACAGCTCCCTGCCAGCGGCGCCGCCAGCCCTGTGCCCACACGCCCTCCTGGCCCGGCTCGTGGCTCACCCATGAACCTGACGGCCGCCTCTCGCAGGGGCTCCTGTGGGCTCTGCAGGTAGGGCAGGGCCCGGCGCAGGTGCTCGGCCACGCTGCTGCTGTCCTCTGCCAGCTGCAGAGAGCGGCAGGAGGGAAGGGTTGGCCCCGCAGCCCCCCGGGCCGGGGCTCCATGGGCACCCGGCTCGGGCCGCAGGAGCCTGGAGCAGAGCCCGCGCGGCCTCGGGCTGCAGCAGCGGGCAGGGACACAGCTGCCAGCCCGCACACCGAGCACCGCGCTCAGGGGCTGCTCCAGGCTGGGGCAGCGGCTTCCCGGCCCTCCTTACCAGGCACTCGGTGAACTTCCACAGCTTCTGGTTCTGCACCAGCTCTCCAAGATCCCTCCTCTTGAGGAACTCGGCCGCACAGAGCAGCGTTTCCTGAGAAGCCTGGAGAGCAGCAGAGACGCGGAGATGGCCCCACAGCCCAGGGCGCAGGACCCCGTCCCTGTGCCAAGGCCAGCAGGAGCTGCAGCCTGCGAGGCGCCAGGGCAGGGACAGCCCAGCCCCTGCCAGGGGCCAGCGGCAGCTGCCGAGTCCTCACCTCTGCCACTCGCTGGTTCTCATCGTGGCAGTGCAAGGAGAGGGGCAGCAGGCTCTGGCGCACGTGTGCCTTCAGGACCTTTCTCTCCTCTTCTGGAAAAAAATCCAGCATCTCCCGGAAGATAAAGAGGGAGCACAACTGCACCTGGCTGTCCTCCTGTATGAAAGGAAGGAAGAAAGACCTCAGCATCAGCTGCTTCAGGCCCACCTGGGCACAGCCTGTGAGTGCACAGGGCACAAAGTGTGCGGGCAGCACCCGCTGGCCGTGGCTGGAGGCGCAGAGCCTTACGTTGTCAAAGAGTGGCAGGAGCGCCTCAGCCAGCTGCAGGGCAAGGGCGCTGGTTATTGGGGCACCATTGCACAGGAACAAACCCCTGAGGAGAACCGTGGTCATCCTGAGCATGGTGCTGTCATCTTCGTGCAGGAGCTCCACGAGCCTTTCATGCAGGCTCCACATCCTTATGGCCATCTACTTGTGGAACACAAGTGTGTGAAACACCATCCTGCTGGCACAGGGCCCAGGGGCCCAAGGCCTGTGCCAAAGCCCTGGGGCAGCTGCAGCAGGAGGCAGGAGAGCTGGCAGCAGCTGCCCCAGTGCCCCAAGGCCAGCCAAGCCCCAGGGACTGCCTTCCCCAGCCCCACGCTGGCAGCACGGCTTCAGCCCCTGCGCTCTTCTCACCGAGACACTGGTGGTGCCGAGCGCCACGAGGCCTCGGAGTGCCAAGCGACGCCTCCCCCTGCACTCGCTCTGCAGGTGCTTGGACAGGAACTGCAGGACGCTGTCACGGCGCTCACTCAAGTTCAGGTGCTCCAGGATCTGAAAGGCACAGGCCGGTGACGGGGGAGCGGCCGGCGGGAGCCCAGAACCGCCCAGGGCCGGGCCCAGGCAGCAGCACAGGGCGCGGGCTCCGTCCCAGGCACTGCGGCCAAGAGAGGGCAGAGAGCCGGGAGGCAGCTCAGCGAGGCAGCGCCGGCCTTCAGGCTCACCTCCACAAGGAACGCCAGGGCGGCCAAATCCCGGCACGGCGTGTCCTTGCTGAGCAGCCCGAGCAGGTGGAACGCAATCCCGGAACACGCGGCTTCGGATGCGCGGTGCATTTCTCTGACAGGAGGAAACAGGAGCCAAAGCCCTGAGCCAGCAGAGGCAAACCTCTCCCAGGACTGCCTCACAGAGCTCTGGCTTTTCTCCACCACCCTGCAAGGGGCAGCTGAGCCCTCTGGGTGGTTGCTGCTCTTGGGCACGCTCCTCTCCCAGCCTTTTGCAGCCTCCTTGGCCGTCCCTTGGTGACAAGGCCTTCTGGCCCACGGCCACGGGGACTGTGTGGGGCACCTCGGGCACAGGGCACACATGCCGGGGACAGCTGGGGAGCAGGGGGTCTCACCTGGCCAGCACGCCCACAGCACAGTGGTGGGTGTCAGCACAGAGCAGTGTGTCCCAGCCACGCTTGTCTTCCACGGCCACCACCACATCCTCATAGTGAAGTTGGCAGAGCAGGGCCTTCAGGGTCTGCTCTGCAAAGCTGTGCACAGAGCAAAGCCCAGGTCACGCTGGGAGCACTGGCCCTGCCCTGGGCACATGGCAGGGACAGGAGGACTGGCATGGAGCACCTGCTGGGGCTGGTGGCAAGGCCGTGTTGCTGCTGGCATCCCTTCCAGAAGCTATCGACCTCCTCTGGCACATCCAGAGTGCTGAAGAGCACTTGGAAGAGCAGATGCACAAAGAGGCCGGGGAAACACACGGTGACTACGTGTGGCACACAGGGCAGCTGGAGAATCTTCCACATCACCACGGTTGCCTGCAAAGGACAGAGCAGCCCGAGACAGCGCTCAGTGCCGAGGTGTTCGTGTGGCAGGGCCCGAGCATGGGAGGGAGAGGCCCGGAGAGACGCAGGGGGAGCACCGGGCCTGGTGGCCCTGGAGCTGCCCCGAGGCCAGGTTTCAGCCCAGCGCCTGAGGCAGGGAGACGCCGTGGGGGAGGGAGGATGGAGAGCTGCTGGAGAGGTGGCCTTGGGGCCAGCAGAGTCAGAAACTCACAGCCAGGGCAAGGACAGCCGTGTGGTCCCCATCGGAGGTGCACGTGCTGTGCTCTGGCCAGCTCCCCAGCACATCCAGAAGCACGAGCATGGCCGGCTCTGCAGTCCTCAGCGAGCACATGATGCTCTTCCACATGGCCAGAGCAGCTCTGTGGGGTCAGAGCTCTGTCTCAGAGGAGTCTGGGACACAGCAGCGTGGCCTGGGCGGCAGCGGGGAGCTGAGCTGCTCTGCCAGCCCTGCCTCTGCCCACTGCCCCTCACCAGCAGCACACAGGCAGCCCAGCCCTGAGGGGACTGGGCCCTGAGGGGCAGGGGGGAAGCATGGCAGCACGCTGGGGGGCTGGCAGGGGCCAGGGCTGGCAAAGGGAGCAGCCAGAGGGCCCTGGAATTCTCTGTTTGTCAGACACTTGGGACAGGCTGCACAGGGGGAAGGGCTGCTGAGCCCTGAGCCCTCTGGGCAGGTGGGCCCCGTACCTGTCACACAATGGGGCCACACGCAGGAGAGCCATCACCACGTCAGAGGGCTGTGCCTCTGTCAGATCCAGAAGGGGCCTGTACAGATTGTACTCAGGAAACTCATTGGCCACGAGCCACTGGTGGATGAACCTCACCATGGCGGGCACCTGGAGAAGGCAGGGGAGACTTGGAAAGCTGCCGGAGGAAGGAATGTGCCCGGCTGCCCCAGAGAAGCACTTCCCTTGCCACCACACTGCCATGGCCTCAAAGGCTCCCAGGGAGCAGCAGGCGTGGCTTGGGAGGCCAAGCAATTGCTGGGAGGAGAAAAGCCAGGCCACAGGCTGCTCACTTGCTTTGGGCTGGAAGGACCCTCCTCCACAAGCATATCCAGCAGGGCAGCGCTGCTCTTGGTTTTGAAGATGGGAGAGTACGCTCTGAGCACGGTGCCCATGGCGCTGCTCTCTTCTTCCCGAATCCTCTTCATGAATTTGCAAATCATCTGCAGCAGAAGGGCAAGAAGCCCGGGATGCTGCATGGAGTGCTCCGAGCACAGCGCTGGGCTGAGCAGTGCCAGCAGGCCCAGCCCAGGTGGGGATGGCTGCAGGTACCTGCGCTGTTCTGCGGAAGCGGCCACGGGTGCGTTCCTGCTCTCGTGTGCGCTGCACGGCTGCACCTGGCAAAGAGCGAGCGCAGCCCGAGCTGAGGGGCTGTGGGAGAGGCCGGAGAACACAGCCCAGCCCTGCGCTGCCCAGGCAGGGACAGCCCCGCGCCGGCCCAGGGCACGGAGCACGGCTGTGGGGTGTCTGCCTGGCCCCTATTCCATCCTGTCCATGGGCATGGCCCCAGGGGATGGGATGGGATGGGATGGGATGGGATGGGATGGGATGGGATGGGATGGGATGGGATGGGATGGGATGGGATGGGATGGGATGGGGCCAAGCTGGCTGCAGGCACCAGCCCTGTGGCCCAGCTCTGTCACTCACCCTTCGGCTGTGGCTGGAACTGCTCCACCTCTTCAGGCTGCTGTGCTGGGGCAGCTCCAGGGCCTTCTTTCTCCTCCTTCCCCCAGGCCAGCTTGGGCACGCTTGCAGGTCTGTGCTCTACGTCACTGCCTGGATTCATGGCTACTTGCAGAAGGTGAAAAGGAAAAGGTCCGAGTCAGCAAGTGCTGCAGTCGTGCCTTGAGGGCAACTGCAAGAGTGAAGTGTTGGCAAGGCTACAGGACAGCAAGTCCTGCACTCTGCTCTTGGGGGCTCCAGCTACAAGGACAGGAGACTCTTGTCAGGGAAGGTGCAAAGCAAATGCCACGGTCTGCCCTCGAGGGCAGCTGCAGAAGAGATTCCTCGGGCAGGCCAGGGGTCACCAAGTGCTCTGGTCTGGCCACGAGCTCACCTGCAGGAGTAATACCTCAGGAAAGCTCTGGGTCAGCCAGGAACGAGTGGCTGTGCGAGGGCTCCTCACAGCACCGCTCTCTCCCGTCCTCTCTTGTCGTGTGCACCGAGCACTCTGGCGTGGCCTTGTCACTGCCAACACCTCTGCCAGAGCGTGTCACAAAGGGCCCTTGGAATCCCTGCCCCGTTCCATTCCACGGTGACCATGCTGCACCGTGTCACCAAGGGCCCTTGGATCCCCTGTCCCGTTCCATTCCACGGTGACCATGCTGCACCGTGTCACCAAGAGCCCTTGGAATCCCTGTCCCGTTCCATTCCACGGTGACCATGCTGCACCGTGTCACAAAGGGCCCTTGCACGCACTGCCACCTGCCCTGGGGCCACCCCCAGCCCCCCAGAGTGGCCCAGGGTGGAAGGAATGCCTTGCCCCAGGTGTGCCAGACAGCCCAACAGGAACTTTGGGAAGGGCTCAGCCCATCAGCAAACGCTGCCCTGCTCTGCGGGCTCAGAGCAGCAGGAGCCCCCACAGCTGCCGACGCAGCCGCGGCGGGAAGGGCACGGGGCCTCCACAGAAGCTGGCACGGCCTCCTCGGGACACGTCCCACATGGTGGCCATCCTGAGCACGGCTGTGGGACACGGACCAGGAACGTGTGGGCCAGGGCAGGAATGCTGCTCTGAGCCCTGGGGCCCGGGCAGCGCTGACAGCAGCAGGTGAGGCACAGTCCCCGCCCAAGCAGAGTTCCCCCTGTCAATCATGGTAACACCTCACCCTTCTTTTCTGTATCAAATTCTGTGTATTGTTCTCTGTCACCCATCTGCAAGGGCCCTTTGCAAACATGGGGACAGAGGACAGCGTGCATCTAATTTACACTGGAGCTGCAGCATTCCCCTCCAGGAACTGTTAGCGGAGAACTCAGGCCACAGGCATAATGCTTCTTGGTTACAAATGGAACTTATCTCTAAGAGCAGAAAGCTACTTAACCCTGAGACCATTTAGCCCTTAGAGAAAAACCCAATTTTAAAAAAACAACCTTTCAGCACTTGATCCCATGGACAAAAACCAAACTCCCAGAAAACAGTCTGTAAACAGAAAAACTGTTTGTAAACATGAGAAATAATTTGTAAACAAATCAAGTCCTTATATGAACTGTCCATGAGGCAGGTGATCATTTGTAATTTTGTCTGTGGTTTCCAGTGTCCATATTTTAGGCAGCTGTATTGTACTGCTGTAGGATTTATTGTAAAACATGAGAACAGACTCAGAGGGGAAGAGAGTGTACCCTCAATCCAACCTCTTTCCCGTTTTTTCTTTGTATAATAAATAATAATATGAACAGAACATGGATTTTGAATACTATTAGCTTATGCAAAGTTTCATCCATGTTTACTGATAATATTTTTCTTTACCAGCCAGGTTCAGGGTGAAGAACTTGATTGGCAGATGTTTTGATCAGGGCAAGGAACTTGGTTGGTGTGAGAACCCCGGCCTTGCTCTGGGGTCTCATGTGGTAGTGAAATTCCTCCTCCAACCCGTGCTTCCAAAGAAAAACTCCACAGGCTTTAGCTGTTCGATCTCAAGGCAGTTTATTGCTAGTTATCTAACAGATTATGTTCTTGGACTGTGGCTATTTGATCAGCGGCCTGGGTAGAGGCACACACACACACTGACACCCTCTCTATCTGCTGTCTTCTTCGTCTCTCCCCCAGCCCAGGGCTGCTGCTATCTTTTATATGATATATTACGTATAACATGTTTACAATTATTCCCCAATACCTACTACCTACGTTGCCAAGTGTTTTTCTACTCTAAACCAATCTGTGAGTGCCAACATCACCAAGAACATGGAGGTAAGGAAAAAGAAGGAGGAAGAACAGGATCAGCCCACTTTCCTCCATCTTAGAACTTCTGACCCCCATGTACAAAGTGAAAACCCCCCTGTACATGTGTTAAAACCCCCCTGTACAATACTAAAAAAATTTCCCCTCTACTTTGTAACTACTTTTACTATACTATCTAACCTTTTGTGACTGCTTGTTCCACCTCCAAAATTGGTAATTCATTCCATGGCTCAAACTCAAAATCACAGCTGTTTTTCAATTGTCTGCCAGGGTCTAGAATGCTTCTGACCAAGGCCTGGAACCTCTAAAAATGTCTGAGAGACATTTTGAGTTCCCACATCTCCCCTCTGTTTGAACCAGAAAAACCTGCTTTGCCATGTTGTTCAAGGCTCTTCGAATGCACATGAAAATGCATGGCAGAACAAGTAGAATTATAAACCCTATAAGAATATTAAACACTATTTTAAAAAGTTTTTTCCACAATGGTGAAAGATTAAAAAAGCCAATTAAATAATCTCACCAGAATCCTGTAAATTTCTTTTTTTTTTTTCTCAATTCGCTGATACTATCTTGCATCTGTTTCATATTTTCATGAATAGATTTTGAATGATCAAAGAAGTTCATGCAGCATGTCCCCTCAAATTTTTCACATCTGTGCCCATGTGACAGCAGCCAATAACCATCTGCTGCCCTGTTCTGAAGCACTGCTTGTCTTGCACTGCTGATATCTGTTAACATGTCACTCAGTGCAGACGAAATGGCACAACTGTGTTTACTCAACCAGCATGCTATATGGTCCAATTGTGTCAAGGCCACCCCTAACGCTGTTTGGGGTGAGAAAATTGCAACTGCAATTCTCCGAGCCTCGTCCTAAGTATAAACATCATTATCACAATTTGGCTATATTGTTCAAAGAGTCTTTTTTCTTTCCTGTGTGTCTGCTCCTTTGAAGTTCTCAAATCAGATGTTATCAATTCAAGTTCCTCAATGCTGCATGGACCATCCTTGACTTTTGCAGGGATAGCAGGCCAAACTCTGTCCCCGCAAATCAAAAAACACTCCCTTCGGTAAAGTGGCTGGGTGTTGAAGGGATAGTTTGCTCGTCACTTTGGTGTAACTGCACCAGGATGAAGCATTTCTATAAAAGAACTGATTTGGAATGATATCTACTATCTGATTATCTATCTTTGTCACTCTTAATGGATTGAATTTGATACCAAATTCCATTTTTGTCGACCCAAAAAATGTCCGACTCTGGAGGTTCAAAGTGAGCCACAGGAAGGAACTGTGTCCAAACATGCCACCCCTCCACAGGATCCAAAAAGGACTTCAGAACCTTTTGGAGGGGTGTCCCCTGGAATTGGTCATTCCTTTGCTGGCACACCCACCAAGCATGTTGAAAATTGTTTCCCCAGTTCTGAATGGGTCAGGCAAATGCTGTCCAGACCCGCTACCTTTGCCAAAGTCTCCCACACCTTTTCCCTTGGTTGTCTCATGGGAAAGCCTGTCCCATTGCCCAAGGCAACAAGTAAGGGAATGAAGCACATGAACACTATCTGTCTGAACCCCATGTCCATGTCCCCAACCTCTGTGAGAAACCCCGCAATGCAGCAGCATCCAAACAACATTTGATTCCCCAGAAAAACCCCAAGTCTCTGAGTTGCCAATCGCTGTCCGACGAGACGTCTGCAGCGTTGCTGTCCATCTTTGTCTGCGTGCTTGCTTCTCTGCTTCTCTGGTCCATGTTCGCTGGCATCTGTGCCCGATAAGGTTTCACGTGCCTTGCTGACACCCACTTGGGTGCTCGTTCTATAGAAACACAAACGAAACCCTTGCCCCAAGTTATTAATCTAAATGAACTTTCAATTTGTTCTGACTCTGGGTTTTTGATCAAAACTAAAGAATTTTCCCTTAGCTCTGCTCGTGCACTGTTTGTAAAATGTCTGACAATTCACATACAAAGCTTCGTTCAACTGCATGTGAGATGTTGCTCCTGCCTCCTCCTTTTCTGTTCATCCAAATGGATTTCAAGGTATGATATATTCTGTAGTTTCTCCTGTATGACATGATCCAAAAATTGCTCCTGGAAATGTGTGAACTGAAACATAAATGTGAAAACATATCAACTGAAACACAAATGTTTTCAAGCCTCTCAAAAGATGCATATTTTTGTGACATCAGTTTGCCACAGCTGAAGACTTTTTCAAACCTCCCGAATTGGTCACTCCTGTAAATACAGGATGCTGTACAAACTGACACTCGGACAAGCACTGATGATATCCTTTGTCTGACCTTTAGAAAGCAAAAGGATTCCATCAATGTTTGTATACTTTTGTGAAAAAATGCACGGCTCAATTTTTCTTGCTCAAAAATGTCTGGCAGTGTTTGTGAGATGGACACTATAAATCTATCTACATGAACATTTACTTTCACTAAAAACCTCAGAAGTGAAGAATGCATTCTGATGTGCATAACAAAATATTTATGTTCTCTGTCTTTTAGGATTATTTTCATGCATAATAGATATGAATATAAAACTTCATTGTCCATATGTTTTAAAAGTGATTCCTCTAATTGTTTGGCCACATTTGCAATATACACTGAATCTGTGATCAGATTGATGGCTTCTGAAATAACTGAAAAACTCTGACTATTGCTACTAATTTTACAATTTGTGGTGAACTTTATACCATTTTTTACATCTGATTCCCATTTCTCTATCTTTGGTATTTTCCATGTGATTTGTGAGTTTTCCTTGAACTATCAGTAAACACTGTCATCTTTTCTATTAATTCCTAACTTATTTTTGATTTCTCTCTAAAACTTATTTTTGCATTTAACGTTTTGTGAGCTAAAAAATGAACTGTGCAAACTTCTGGGTACTCTAACAACGTGATTGAAAAATCTTGTGACTTTGGATTGTCCACTCAAAATATTTTTTTCTTTCTTTAAATGTAAATGAATGATTAAGAAATCTCTGCCTGACATTGTCAGCAATCTGGTGTTTGCCTTAACAACAATCTGAGCCATTATCTCTAAATCTATAAGAACACTTTTTGAGGGCCTGTAAGCTAAAAATAAATACCTACTTTAAACTTCTATGAAAACATTACCACGATCCTTGGTCAAAGTTATTAACTTGACTGATTTTTTCAATTTGATCCGTCCAGTGTCTGGCACTCTCCTCATATTTTCCTCGACAATCAGCGAAACCAAATCTACAAAAGAATTATCTCAAAAGATTAAAATATACAAAATTTTCATTGCTTATTCCAGCCTTATTTCAGGCACTTCTTCACTTCTTTTCTTTTTTCTCTTTACACCATTTTTCTTTTTTCTCTCTTTCTCTTCTTTTCTTTTGAAACAAGAAGGTTAAAATATAAAACATAATATAGAACAAGACAAAATACCTCAATAATAAAATGCAGAAAACTTATCAAAATCAATAACAATTCAAAAGAGTTCAAAAGAAAGATTTTAAATAACATACATAAAATCGAACAAAGCATAATTATCAGAAACATTGTGCCAGTGGTTCAGAGTCTGCAAACAGCTGAAACATTTGTTTCCAGTGAAATTTGACATCCCTTCCCGGGCCGGGTTGACAAGTCTCACCCCAAAGCTGTGTCAGCTGTCACATTTCTAGGATCGAATCGGTGGATCAAAATGATCTATTTAACATTCATTTTTGTGCAAAAACCTCTGAATTTTGCTGGCAAACTCATCCGTCCAAGTTAAAATCAGGGCCTGGCTAAAACCCAAACTTTAAATTGGAGTGATGCTCTTTAACATACTATCTTAAACAAAGCTTATACTAACATTACATATATGATACCTAAAACATAACAACTTATTATAACATTTTGATATAAAATAAACACTCAAAGTTCAAACTGATAAATGGATCAAACGACACAAGGATTCATTCTTCTTGAAACTTCTTTGAAGGAAAAGGGTGTTTTTTCAATTGAAAGAAACCCTAAGATTAACATTAACAAAAGGCTGTCAGAATGCTTCAGGCATCTGTCTCTGAGATCTTCTGAAAAACATTCAAGAATGTTAAAAAATAGAAATGCAATGATTCCACTCACAAGAGATATAAAAACAAACCAGAGAGTTCACCTAGAAAAATGTACGACATAGTTAAAACCCAAAATGAGACTTCAGAATGACATGTAACGTGGATGAGATTGCATAAACAACAACAAAATATACGAAAATTCACTATGAAAAAACAAAGCACAGAGCTTCACCTGATAACATGATAAAATTTCTTAACAATAACATTTATAAAACACTTAAATAGTTAAACGTAAAAGAAAGAATTTGGAAACAACCATCCTTTGTATCATTACACAAAGAAATAACAAAATAAACAAGTGATCATTAAGCAATGAAATCAATCTCAGAAAAACTCAGAATAAATTCCTTCAAGACTCTTATACACTGATAAGCTTACAATAAAACAGAAAAGACTAAAATAAAACTAAGGATCTGATAGACTGTGTCTTTCCTTTAACTTAATATTCATTATCATCTCATAAACTCTTTCAGTCAAAACCTTATTATCCTTAAAGAAAAACAACTAAACTTTGTTAATTAAACAAACTTAACCTTTGAAAAACTTAAAATAATTTTTGAATTAAACATTACTTAAACTTACTATATAAAAATACTGGTAAAAAATCTCTAAATTATATTAACTTTATGAAATCTATATATATATCAAATTAACAATATATAAATCCATTATCAATTAAACTCTTATAAACTTAACTTTTTCAGGGCCTGAACTAAGATAAACTTAAAGTGATATACTCTAATTAAACAATACTTAATTAAATTTAAATTAAACTATATAAAAATCAATTCTATCATTAATAGAATGTTAAAATACAACTTAACTTAAACCTTAACATAATAAATTACTAAAGTTTCATGCTATTCAATTTTCTATCTCAATTCTCATTATGATATTTCTTTTTCACATTGTGTTCTATAAACAATATCACACCGGATGGGTGCATCTGCTGATCAATTCTGAAAATCTGGGGTTAGCATTTAGAAACATTGGAGACGTTTGAAGGAGACCCTTATGATTTTAAGTGGCAACTTAGCTGTATCTTATTTTTGGGTAAATGTTGGAATTCCATCTCATCATTGCTGTGGGACATTTGGTGCAATAGATATGCTTGCAAGAAGTTATTTACTTTGGCTGCTGTGGTTTCTGGGCTGTGCCGTGTATTTGTTGTTAATGTTTGGATGTGCACTGCAGTGGAAAAAACCTCGGCATCTGTCACACCGCAGCTCTGCTGTGGGGAGGCAGTGACCGAGGAAATCCCTGCCTTGGCTCTGCCCAGTCCCCGCTTGCACAGCCTGAGCGGTGTGGAGGGGAGCAGTTCTGGCACAGTCACACCCCGCTTCTGCCTGCACTGGGGTGACTGTGTCTCTCTCCTGCTCTCAGCCCCCGCTCACGCCCAGTGTCAGCTGCGCTGGACCCGTGCCTGAAATCTGTCCCTCAGACACTTCTGCGTTCGCTTTAACTCCCGCAAACGCGTGCACAGCCTGGGTAGACCCGTCTCTGTCTGTGTCGCCATGGGAACGAGAGAAGAAACGCCGGCCCTGACAGCGCCCCACCGCGCCGGCCCCGGCCCTGGCCGTGGGCTTGGGAATGCCCCATCCTCTCTCCCAACCGGACCTGGCACTGCTCCGGTCCCGCTCGGGTCGTCCCGCCCGGCCCCGGTGGCTGTCTCTGCTCCCAGCGTGGTTCAGTGCCCTGCTGACGTCTTCAGCGCGCGACCGCCGCTCCCCGCCGCCGCCGCGCCCCGCGCCGCGTCCCGCGCTCGGGTTTCCCCCCCGCGGTCACCGCGCAGTCTGTGGGCACTTGGCTGGCTGGCGGCCGCCGCCGCCGCTGACGCTGTCTGTGCCTGTGTCGCGCTCGAGATGCAAAAGACCCCGCTCTACCGCTCCGTGCACTCCGCTCTCTAATTTGCACTTCTGACAATTGATTTACATTTGCAAACCCCATACTAACTCCTGATAAACTTTCAGTCTAACATTTCTTCTAACAACTGATCCATGTGTAACTGATTCTTGTTGCAATAACTATTCTGTTCTGGCCGTGTCTGAAACTGACAGGGGTTGCTGTGGGTTTGTGCTGGCTGTTGCCATGGGAACTGCGACGGACCCGTGCCCTGAGTCATCCTGGCCACGCTCCGTCCCAGCCTGTGTCACCCTGGGGGTGTGGATGCTCCTGCTCTGGTCCCGGCCGTGCTTTCGCCTAACTCCGGCTCGCACCGCCTGGTTCAGAGCCACTGCCGTCCCCCCCCGGGCTGACACAATCACCCTCCTGTTCCCAATTCGGCCCCGATGTCTCCCATCTCGCTTTGCCCCTCTCCTGGCTCTGTTCCAGCACCGACAGCCCGCGCGCACCGGCCCCGCCCTGCCTGCACCCGTCCCACGCGTTCCAGATGTGAAAAATCCCCTCCACCCGTGGCTCTCAGGCTCCGCTCAACCTTCACACGCGTGCCCACCGCCTGAGTTGCAGCGAAGGATGCCTCTCGCTGTCCCTCTGCTATTTCCTCAGCGGGTCTGGCTGCCGCGGTCAGGGAGCTGCCCCCCGCCTTTTGGGTGGCCGCTTCTGCGGCTTCACGGATTCTCGACACCGAACGCATCACGGGACGCTCGGGACGCCTGGCCACTGCACCCGCGCCCCTGCCGCCCTGTGTCTGCGCTGTTCCCGCTGCCCCAACTCTCGCCTACACCGTGGGCTGTTTTGAATTCCCCACCCGCGCAGCTATGAAAGATTTCTCCTCTCCCCTCCTCTTCCCTCTCTGCTCTGCACTCCCTCTGCACCCTCCCTCACTGGAGACGTCGACGCCGCTGCCCCTCCCGCCGCGGGTTCGGACTCGAGCAGTGCTTGGTCCCTTCCCCCACCGGGGGCTGCGGCTGTGCTTGGCTTATCTCTCTGTCTGGGGGATTTGCATTGGAGGAGCTCAGGGATTGAGGTTCGAGGGAAACTGAGGAACAGTGGCAACCCGGAGACACAGGGCATGATGACAGACCATCCCCTGATTGTCCACGGGAGGCAATCCTGCTTCCCCTGGATCTGTGGTGAGGAAAACTGCCCCAAGCTGCTGGCTGGGCGATTTTCCCCTTTTGTGTTCCCATAGGAGCCCCAGCTGTCCGGCTGGACGTGCCGTGCCGTAGAGCTGGCTATAATATTGTCCTTGTTAAAAGCAAAAGTTTTGCGGAAGTCTTATCTTTTTGTCCTTTTGTGGCTCAGTAATAAAGTTACTTATCGATCCCTTGCCAAAAATTCAATCCCAAGAAAAAATATACATCTGTGTGCGAGTGACTACACTGTACCTATAATAACAAAGCTTTCATTTCATTTGGGCTGTCTCTACCTGATGGGTAGAAGTTTAGCCCTATAGGGCTAAAAAAAATCTTTGGTGTGTCCTTGGGAAAATGCCTTCCCTCCCCATGCTCTTAATTTCGACCACTCACCAAAAGCTGAGTCGGCATGAAGTCAGTCCAGAGATGGCACTGTCCATTGTCCAGCAGGCCACAAGCGAGGAATCCCAGGCGTGCTTCTGGTTTCTCTCCTCCTGGCTGTCCTCCAGACGAAATGCCTTGGTGAAGGTCAGGTTCTTATCTTGAGCTTTCCGCTCCCTCTCTTCTTGAAATTGCAGAGAGTGTGTGTACTGCTCTTCTTTTTTTTTTTTTTTTTTTCTTCTTTCTTTTTCTGCCGATGAAGGTTGGAGGTTGCTTGATGTTTCTTTTTCTTCTTTTTGTGGATTCCCACCCAGGGACGCCAATTGTGGGAACCCCGGCCTTGCTCTGGGATCTCATGTGGTAGTGAAATTCCTCCTCCAACCCGTGCTTCCAAAGAAAAACTCCGCAGGCTTTAGCTGTTCGGTCTCAAGGCAGTTTATTGCTAGTTTTCTAACAGATTATGTTCTTGGACTGCAGCTATTTGATCAGCGGCCTGGGTAGAGGCACACACACACACTGACATCCTCTCTCTCTGCTGTCTTCTTCGTCTCTCCCCCCGCCCAGGGCTGCTGCTATCTTTTATATGATATATTACGTATAACATATTAACAATTATTCCCCAATACCTACTACCTACATTGCCAAGTGTTTTTCTACTCTAAACCAATCTGTGAGTGCCAACATCACCAAGAACATGGAGGTAAGGAAAAAGAAGGAGGAAGAACAGGATCAGCCCACTTTCCTCCATCTTAGAACTTCTGACCCCCATGTACAAAGTGAAAACCCCCCTGTACATGTGTTAAAACCCCCCTGTACAATACTAAAAAAATTTCCCCTCTACTTTGTAACTACTTTTACTATACTATCTAACCTTTTGTGACTGCTTGTTCCACCTCCAAAGTTGGCAATTCATTCCATGGCTCAAACTCAAAATCACAGCTGTTTTTCAATTGTCTGCCAGGGTCTAGAATGCTTCTGACCAAGGCCTGGAACCTCTAAAAATGTCTGAGAGACATTTTGAGTTCCCACAGTCAGTGAAAAGAGCGTAGCAGGTCTCCTCTGCTGGTAGTTGGTTGTATGGTGGAGCTTCTTCAGCCCTTGCCACTTGTACCTGCTCCTCATCATCAGTGAGACCAAAGTTTTCACCTTCTGGCCAGTTCGTAATTATCTCCAAAATCCCAGGGCGATTCAGGTTTCCAATACGGGCGCGTTGAGTGATGAGGGCAATCCATTTGCTCCATGTGGCGTCAGTGGCATGGTGGGTAGTAGGAACCTTTCCTTTAAACATCCACCCCAGCACCGGTAGTCAGGGTGCCAGTTGGAGTTGTGCTTCTGTGCCAATTACCTCCAAGGCGGCTTGAACTCCTTCAAAGGCAGCCAAGATTTCCTTCTCTTTGGGAGTGTAGTTGGCTTCAGACCCTCTGTAACTTCGGCTCCAAAATCCCAGTGGTCAGCCTCGAGTCTCCCCAGGGACTTTCTGCCAAAGGCTCCAGGACAACCCATGGTTCCCGGCTGCAGAGTAGAGCACATTCTTGACCTCTGGTCCCGTCCTGACCGGGCCAAGGGCTACAGCATGAGCGATCTCCTGCTTGATCTGGGTGAAGGCTTGTTGCTGCTCAGGGCCCCAGTGGAAATCATTCTTCTTTCGGGTAACCAGATAAAGAGGGCTCACGATCTGGCTATACTCGGGAATGTGCATTCTCCAGAAACCTATGGCACCCAGGAAAGCTTGTGTTTCCTTTTTGCTGGTTGGTGGGGACATAGCTGTGATCTTGTTGATGACCTCAGTGGGAATCTGGCGCCGTCCGTCTTGCCATTTCACTCCCAGGAACTGGATCTCTCGGGCAGGTCCCTTGACTTTGCTCTTCTTGATGACGAAGCCAGCTTCTAGTAGTATCTGGATGATCCTCTCACCTTTCTCAAACACTTCTGCCGCTGTGGTCCCCCACACAATGATGTCATCAATGTATTGCAGGTGTTCTGGAGCCTCACCCTTTTCTAGTGCATCCTGGATCAGTCCATGGCAGATGGTGGGGCTGTGTTTCCACCCCTGGGGCAGTCAGTTCCAGGTGTACTGCACGCCCCTCCAGGTGAAAGCAAACTGAGGCCTGCATTCTGCTGCCAGAGGAATGGAGAAAAACACATTAGCAATATCAATGGTGGCATACCACTTTGCTGCCTTGGACTCCAGCTCGTACTGGAGTTCCAGCATGTCCGGTACAGCAGCACTCAGCGGTGGAGTCACTTCATTTAAGCCACGATAGTCTACAGTCAATCTCCATTCTTTGTCAGATTTGCGCACAGGCCAGATGGGGCTGTTGAAGGGTGAGTGGGTTTTACTGACCACCCCTTGGCTCTCCAGCTCCCAAATCATTTTGTGGATGGGGATCACGGCATCTCAATCCGTCCGATACTGCTGGCGGTGCACTGTCGAGGTCGCAATTGGCACGCGTTGTTCTTCCACCCTTAGGAGTCCTACTGCAGAGGGGTTTTCTGACAGTCCAGGCAAGGTGTTCAATTGCTTAATGTCTTCTGCCTCTACAGCAGCTATTCCAAAAGCCCACCTGAGTCCCTTTGGGTCTTTGTAATATCCGTTCCGGAGGAAGTCTATGCCTAGGATACACGGAGCATCTGGGCCAGTCACTATAGGATGTTTCTTCCACTCCTTCCCAGTCAGGCTCACCTCGGCTTCCACCAGAGTCAATTGTTGTGATCCCCCTGTCACACCAGCAATGGAAACAGGCTCTGCCCCCACATGTCCCAATGGTATCAGAGTATACTGTGCACCAGTATCAACTAAAGCATCATATTTTTGTGGCTCTGATGTGCCAGGCCATCGGATCCACACTGTCCAGAAGATCCGGTTTTCCCGTGCCTCTCCCTGGCTAGAGACAGGGCCCCTCTAACACTGGTTATCATTCCTTTCCTGGGCATACATACTAGAGGTCCCTTCAAGGGGGTCTGACAGATCGTACCCACAAGCTTGGTCACGGGAGGTTGAGGCTACCTTCACTTTGGTGGAACTCCCCCGGTTAGAGTTTCCCTCCTTAAGTTGATGGACCCGTGCTGCCAGGACAGAAGTGGGTTTCCCATCCCACCTCCCCATGTCTTCCCCATGGTCACGCAGGAAGAACCACAGATTAGCCCTTGGGGTGTACCCTCTCTCTCTAGCTGGGGATTGTTGGGCGCTGATTCTGGGGCCTGTGACTCTCACGGGTGCTGTATTAACCTTCCTTATCTCCTCCCTCATCTCCTCTTTAAACTCCTTAATCACAGCTGAGATATGAGCCTGCATTGGGCCATTAATCATACTCTCATAATTCCTAAGTTTGTTGGCAACAGAACCCACTGTCTCCCGGTGGGCGTCAGCATTGATTGTTGCAATGAAGGTGGTGTATTGAGATGGCCCAAGATTTGCCAGACTCCACAGCATTTGTCCCGTACACCTGACCTTGTCGGGGTCATTATTGTGTCGTCCATCCCTCCCAAAGAGTACCTCCAATACTGCCACTTCCCTCAGCTGTTGGATCCCTTCCTCGAGGGTCTTCCAGCACATTCTATGATGGTGCTCTTGCATTCTCTCTCTGTGGACAAACCTCTCCCTGACACTCATTAAGAGCCGCTCCCAGAGAGAAAGGGACCCTGGTTCCCTTACAAAAACCTGATTTATACCCGAGTCCTGGGTCAAGGGTCCCAAGTTCCTTGCCTCACCACCGTCCAGCTGCACGCCTGTACCCATAAGATCCCAAACCCGCAGTAGCCAGGTAGCATAAGCCTCACGCCCTCGTCGCACAATGTCTTTATGCAGATTACGAAGACTTTCGTACGTCAGGGACTCGGTGATGATAGCAATCTCTGGCTCCCCTGTGGGTTGTGAGGTTCCTCCATTCCTGTCCCTATCTGCAGGGTGCTCTGCTTTCACCTCAGACTTCCTTGTTTCTACCGGGGCAACTGCTGCTGACCATGACTGCCTTTGTGGTTCAGCTGGAACCTGGACAGTTGTAACATCTGTGGGTTCCACAGCTGTACTATTAGACTGTCCCTCCTCAAGGCAAAGGGCCGGTTTCTCACCAGCTGGGGAAATGCACTCCTTCAGCATCTCTTGTATCTCCTTAACCAGAACCCTCACCCAATCTGGGCGGTTCATTTCTGAGGTCGGCTGTGGGGCAGGGTCAGGCTCTGGAGTAGCAGCATCTCGAGTCTCTGTCGTAGGTGTGAGGGTAGTTATCCAGGTTAATCTTCCCTTATCTCTGAGTGCTAAATATAACAGGACTATCAGCAACACCACCCATTGTATGGTACCATTAGCACTTAGAAAGGATCTTAACCCTTTGAGAACTGGTGGAGCAGACCCAAAAAGATGGTTAAAAGGTTGGGAGAAAGTTTGCCCAGGCACTATTTCATCGCAGTAGGTACTGTTATTAAAGTAACCCCAAAAACATACAGTTAATGTGTGATAGCTATGAATCCATGTACCTGCCTTCCAGAGGAAATTAAAGATCCATGAATTCCTCACCCAATTAACCCAGAAGCCAAACTTGATAACAGACACCGTAGCCTTAGTTATAGGACCCATTTTTAGATAAGGGTCTGCAAATGGGAAAAGTATAGCTACGATCACATGCCACCCAAACCAAGGTAAACTAGACCACATGGTGATGCTGAAGATGTTTTTACACGCAACAAAAAACCAAATTACTTAAGAACTGTTAATCCTTTTTCCCTCTCAATGCCCTCGAGCCTCACATTGGGCGCCAAAATCTGTCTTGGTTCGACAAGACAGGAATTTGCGAAGGAGGGCTAAAGCCTCCTGTGCAATGGAGAAGGCAAACCCCCTCCCTCTGAATTACTAGGAGTTTTAAATCAAAAGGCTCTCAGGCAAAGATATGGGAATGGGAGTAACAATTCTTTACTAGGAGAAAACTAGACAACAATTTAAAAAGGCAAATGCAATCGGTACAAACAAAACCAGTGAAAAAAGTCCAGAACCTGAGGATTCGGGGTGCCAGTAGCAGTCCTGCTGGGACGATTGCTCCCCTTGCAGTGATTGATGAATTGCAGCTGCAGTGGTGATCTTTTGAAGGGTATAGTTTTCCTCTGAAGATCTGGTGGCAGTGGGGCTGGTCTTCCTCTGCGCCGGGGTTGCCTCCGAGCTCCGCCGCCGTCGCCTCAGCGCGCTCTGGCTGCTTCTCTGCGAGTGCCGCCGAAGAGAGCTGCTTCTCTGGGAATCCCCCAAAGTAAAGAGCTGCTTCTCTCGGAGTCCCGCCCAGAGAGCTGCCTCCTCTCCCCAAAAAGCTACCCCTTTAAACAATAATAGAGTGCTTGGCTTCCCCTCTGGGTGGGACCCCTCACGGTGTTACATTTACCAGCCCTGCATTGAATCAGTCAATGGCCCACTAACAAACCATTACCTCTTAGGAGCAAAACCGGTTCTTGGAAAAGATAACAAAACCTGTCCAACAGGTTTGCCTTCAACAGATGGCAAATAGAATACAAGCTTATCTTACAACCCAGGACAAGACTGTAGCACATCTGCAGATTCAAGGGATAGTAAAGCCAGTGCTGCACTCTGAGAAGTAAGTCCACAGTCTGAGTCGTTGATGTCATTTAACTAATTTGCAGTTCATTGTGATGATGATGCTGATAGTATCATAGAACATTTCCTTTTTTTTTTTTCCTCCCCCAAATAAAATGGTGCCATTCAGCTTCTGGAGAAAAGAACTCTCAAAGGTGCAGTTTGGCAGTCATGGAGGCAGAGGTGGGGGAGAGACAGATATGCCCTGGAGGGATGCTCTGGTGGGCTCCAGCATTTAAACAAGCTACTTTGATACAAAGACTGGGCCATTTTCAATACTAAATGGCTGCATTAAATGGTTTTCCAAGCCTTATGCTGGCCAGAAAGATTTTAAAGCCCATGGGAGTTTAGCCTCCATGAGAAAGGCAGCATCAGTTCCTGTGCCAGGTGAGACATAGTGTTCAAAAGCTCAGCTTGCGTCTAGAGAAGCCACCAGCCTAATGTAAGCAAGGCCAGAAAGCTTCTCCAGTCCTGCTGAGCGGGTGTGGCAGAGCTGTTGTGTTTTACAGCAGCTCCATGGCAGAGCAGCAGCTGCAGGAGAGGGCTCAGGACAGGCTTGGGGGGAGCGGGGCGGCAGGAAGCTGAGCGAAATCTCCGCTCTATGACTGACGAACTTTGTGCAGAAGCAAACAAAGATGGTGACTTGTAGAGGTTCCTGCTGTGCTCAAAGTTTGCCTCTGAAGTCTGAGAGGTGAGCTTGTCAGGAATCCCAGCGAACATCAGGGTAAAGGTTTTAGATTAGTTGTTGTGATTAGGCACAAGTGTCCAGTGAGAAAAGAGCCTCTGAAGCAGGCTGTGAGTCATAGGGTGTCTTAGGTTTTAGTAAAGCATAGATCACCAATTAAATACAATTTTAATTTTTATTCTAGAAATGTAAAAATATTCTAAGTTTTTCTGAATTCTAAAACTACTTTGAAAAATATAGAACTGCTGTGGGAAAAGGGACAAAATATTTGGAGAATTCTCTATGAAAAATATTCCTAAATCTTGCAAAACGAAAAATAAAGGCAGTAGCTGCTGGTCTCAGGAGCCCGAAGCCCAGCTGCTGCCTGCCCAGCACTGGCTGTGCCCAGACAAGCAGCTCCGCCAGTGCTGGTGGTAGCAGCCAGGGACCAGAGCTGAAGCCCAAAGATGCTGCTGGAGTCAGAGCATACACTGGCAGGAGGGCTGCACCTCCTGTCCTGGCTGGACACCAGGGCCAGCACCTTTGGGGACTGAGGGCTCTGTTATAGGTGGCGGCAGCATGTCCCCAGCAGTAAGTGGGTAATGCAGCTCTGGAAGGGCTGTTGGAAACTGGCTTGGGGACGGCTGATGACAGGCACAGGTCTCCGTGGCTGAAGTCTTTGTCTGGTCTTGTGAAGCTGCAGAGGCGCTGCTGTGGAGAGAGGAGTGGCTGAGGCCCCAGCTGCCAGTGGCACACAGGGACCCTCCTGCACAGCAGGGCCCAGAGCTGGCAGGGCTCCCCAGCATGGCTGGAGCGGCTGGCACACCTTGGCCCAGCTGCACAGCTGCCCCTCAAGGCCCCGGCGAGCAGGGGACGGCTCTGGGCAGGCTCTCTGGCCAGGAGCAGCCCCAGAGCGCCTCTGCCTTCCAGGGGCAATCTTGTCCCCGCTCCTTCTCCTGTCCACCTTGCTGTGCCTCTGCCCTGTGCCCCTGGGGCTGCTCCTGGCCAGGCAGCCTCAGAGGGAGCCAGCACTGGCTGCAGCCCCAGCGGCCCCCCAGGACAAGGCCCAGCAATGAAGAGGCCAAGGAAAGCACTGGGCATCAGCAGAACCCTCAGCAGAGTGCTTTGGGCAGCCATGGACTGGCCACAACTCCACTGCAGCCTCACTGTAAATGTTTCCCATCTACATTAGACTTTTAAAAGAAACTGTTTGAGGGAAAAATGATGAAAACACTCACTGTTTTCTCTTCCAGTAACACCAGATTCCAACACAGGGCAATATGAAGATAAGCTCCAAAAACAGCAGACCTGCAATTAACTGTAGCACACAGTGTGTTTCCCAATAGCAACCACTTCTGAGGCTGTTCTGGGCATCGGGAACAGGTGTTGTGGGGCCGGCTGCATCTGTGGGAGCAATGGGGAGCGTGAGCCCGCACTGTGCTGCACTGCTGAGCTGGCAGCACGGTGCATATGGCCAGGATGTTCTCTGTTTGCCCAGAGCTGGGGCCTGCAGGCACCTTGCCGCCCCTTGGCACAGGCTGTGCCTCCCAACACAGCCCAGCAGGCCGGGAGGAGAGCCCGGGGCCAGCGCAGCTGCTTGGGCCGTGGCTGCTTGGAGGGACAGGGGCCAAACCCATCCCTGAGCAGCCCCTGCCAGCCCTGGCCCTCCCTGCCCTGGGACAGCTCCCCCAGCCCCAGGGGACAGAGCCAGGCCCTGTCAGGAGCCAGTGCAGCCCCTGCCCAGCCGGGAGCCAGGGCTGGCTCTGGCCCTGGGCTGGCAGCAGGGCTCCCGCTCGGGGCTGCTCCTGTGCCTGGGGCCTCTGGGCACTCAGGGCGGCTGCGGGAGCAGCTGCAGCGGGAGGGACGTTGGTGCAGAGTCCCGATTCCCCGGGGCTGCCAACGAGCTCCAGAGGCCTGAAAGCCCAGGTGCCTCCAGCTTTGGCTGCTGCTGGGCCGTGCAAGGGCAGGGCCTGGGGGAAGAGCTGCTGCCACACAGCCCCGCCGAGGGCTGAGCCTGGCTGAGCCCGGCACAGCAATCACCTCCTGTGCCTGTGCCCGTGCCTGGCATCGCCTTCCTTCCTGCAGCAGAGGCTGGCACTGAGCCACTCCTTCCTCCGGGTTGTACCGCCTTCTGCAGAGATGTTTGGTCCATTACTTGGAAAAGGAAGAGAGACAGCTGGATCAGATGGAACCACCCATCATTAAGGGAAGTGGCACCTTCAGGGGGCAAAGGTTTTCAAAGTCATGGTTAAGGATCACAAAAACATCTGGGAATTGGCACTGGGACAGGGCCCTCTCCTCCATCAAGCATCTGCCAGGCCTGAGCAGAAGTCATAAGGGGATGGCCCAGGGTGAGGGCACACACGTGCATGATTCTGTCCTGATACCTATAGTGATGCGCCTCTGGCCGAGATTTGGGCTCTGAGCTGGCAGCTCTCACAGGGGGAAAGGCCTTGACCTACCCTCAGCATCTCCCAGAGGCTCCATCCTGAACGTGGGTTGGGAAGCCAGATCACTTTCACTAGCAGGGTTATCTGCAAAGAAAGGCAGGACAGAACATCTCCTGTGATGACACTGTAGGAGATCCTCAGGTTGCACCCAAGGCTCAGCCCCAGGGCCCAGCCCTGGGCTCGGCTCCTTCCCTCTCTGCTCCTCTCTGTGGCTGCACAGAGCACACGGAAGGACAAACTGGCATTGCACACAGGAAGAAAACTGACAGCTAAATGCTCCTTCCTCCCACTGACAGTGATCCTGTGGGATCACTCAGGGCTCTAGAAGGGAGCAGGTCAGGGCTTCCCAATCTCAACAACCTTCAGGCTCTTAAAGGAATGGCACATGATTGAGCTCTTGCAAAATGGACATTGATTGTTCCTTCAGGAAGAGAGACATTGAGAGTTTGCCTCCAAAATTCTCCAAGGATTTCAAACTGTCTTGTGCTAGGCCTCCCAGATAAGCCATGTCACGCTCCCAGTCTATACAGAAGCAAAGATCAGAACCATTTCCATGGTGTTCTGGGATCTCCCTCTGCCTTTGGGAAATGGGCACTGCAAGGGGGTCAGGTAAGGCAGTGGGAGCCAGACGTGAATGGCCACGGCCAAAGCTGCACAGGGGCCTGGAGAGCCCTGCACTGGCTCCTGGTCACTCTCCACCCTCTTTGCAGGCCCTGTGCAACATCCCTGGAGGGGTTGCTGAACCTGCCCGGGGCCCATGGTGGTTCTCTGACTCACACAGAGGAAACCCTCACTAATTTCCTGAGGAAATGTGCAGCAGGCAGTGCCACAACTATTCCTTCCTGCCTATCTCTGCTCAGTCAGCTCAGACCGGCCAAGGAACAGTCAGACCCTCTCACACAGGTCAGGGCCTTGGAAAAGAGCTTCTGCCACACAGTCTCAGCAAGGGCTGAGGCCAGCACAGCAATTACCTCCTGTGCCTGTGCCCATGCCTGGAATTTCCTCCCTTCCTTCAGGAAATGCTGCCTTCCATAGAGCGTCTCTGTCCATCCCTTGAGAAAGGAAGAGGCACAGGTGAATCAGATGGAAGCATTCCACATCAGGGGGGTGGAAACTTCAGGAGGCAATCCTTGTCAAAGACATGGATAAGGATCAGGAAAAGGCCCAGGCTCCTGGGGCTGTGACAGGGCTCTCTCTTTTCCAAACCGCCAGCCCTCCTGATCTTCTGGGGACTGGGAAATTGCAGGGGACATCAGGGTGTGCATGGCCCGTGGCGAAGTTGGGGCTCCCTGTCAGCTGGTGCCAAATGCCTTCCTGCAGAGGCTGGGGAGAAGCTGCAGCCAGGCCAGCCTGGGAAACAGCCCTGCAGGGCATGAGAGCAGCAGTGGGGCAGCGAGGCTGCCATGGATCCCTTCCCGCTGTGCCAGGCACGGCCTGTCCAGATGTGCAGAGAAAGCCCCCAGCTGCTGAGTCCCAGGGGATGGCCGAGGAAATGCACCCACCTTGTCCTGCCTGCAGCATTTCCTTCAGCATTTGCCTCATGTTTTTGGATGGCTCATGGGGTTTCTTGCATCCTGTAGCTTTGTTCTTTCCTGTCGGAGGACCTTAGAGCAAAACAATGCCATTTCCCAGGAATGGATCCCACAAAACCAGTGCCCAGCCTGTGGGATCAGCAGGGACACACTACTCACCCCTGCGATGGGAGCTGGGCTTGCGAGCAACATCCACCAAAGGACCCGGGAAAGTCCTCCCGGCAGCCACACCTGTAACTCAACAGCCACAGAAGCTTCTGTCATATCTGCAGATTGGCACGGGCAGCACTGAGCTGCAGGAGCAGTGAGGGGATGGCCCAGGGCGAGGGCACACACGTGCATGATTCTGTCCTGGCACCTGCAGTGATGCCCCTCTGGCCGAGCTTTGGGCTCTGAGCTGGCAGCTCTCACAGGGGGAAAGGCCTTGACCTACCCTCAGCATCTCCCAGAGGCTCCATCCTGAACGTGGGTTGGGAAGCCAGATCACTTTCACTAGCAGGGTTATCTGCAAAGAAAGGCAGGACAGAACATCTCCTGTGATGACACTGAAGGAGATCCTCAGGCTGCACCCAAGGCTCAGCCCCAGGGCCCAGCCCTGGGCTCGGTTCATTCCCTCTCTGCTCTTCTCTGTGGCTGCACAGAGCACATGGAAGGACAAACTGGCATTGCACACAGGAAGAAAACTGACAGCTAAATGCTCCTTCCTCCCACTGACAGTGATCCTGTGGGATCACTCAGGGCTCTAGAAGGGAGCAGGGCAGGGCTTCCCAATCTCAACAACCTTCAGGCTCTTAAGGGAATGGCACATGATTGAGCTCTTGCAAAATGGACATTGATTATTCCTTCAGGAAGAGGGACGTTGAGAGTTTGCCTCCAAAATTCTCCAAGGATTTCAAACTGTCTTGTGCTAGGCCTCCCAGATAAGCCATTTCACGATCCCAGTCTATACAGAAGCACAGATCAGAAGCATTTCCATGGTGTTCTGGGATCTCCCTCTGCCTTTGGGAAATGGGCACTGCAAGGGGGTCAGGTAAGGCAGTGGGAGCCAGACGTGAATGGCCACGGCCAAAGCTGCACAGGGGCCTGGAGAGCCCTGCACTGGCTCCTGGTCACTCTCCACCCTCTTTGCAGGCCCTGTGCAACATCCCTGGAGGGGTTGCTGAACCTGCCCGGGGCCCATGGTGGTTCTCTGACTCACACAGAGGAAACCCTCACTAATTTCCTGAGGAAATGTGCAGCAGGCAGTGCCACAACTATTCCTTCCTGCCTATCTCTGCTCAGTCAGCTCAGACCGGCCAAGGAACAGTCAGACCCTCTCACACAGGTCAGGGCCTTGGAAAAGAGCTTCTGCCACACAGTCTCAGCAAGGGCTGAGGCCAGCACAGCAATTACCTCCTGTGCCTGTGCCCATGCCTGGAATTTCCTCCCTTCCTTCAGGAAATGCTGCCTTCCATAGAGCGTCTCTGTCCATCCCTTGAGAAAGGAAGAGGCACAGGTGAATCAGATGGAAGCATTCCACATCAGGGGGGTGGAAACTTCAGGAGGCAATCCTTGTCAAAGACATGGATAAGGATCAGGAAAAGGCCCAGGCTCCTGGGGCTGTGACAGGGCTCTCTCTTTTCCAAACCGCCAGCCCTCCTGATCTTCTGGGGACTGGGAAATTGCAGGGGACATCAGGGTGTGCATGGCCCGTGGCGAAGTTGGGGCTCCCTGTCAGCTGGTGCCAAATGCCTTCCTGCAGAGGCTGGGGAGAAGCTGCAGCCAGGCCAGCCTGGGAAACAGCCCTGCAGGGCATGAGAGCAGCAGTGGGGCAGCGAGGCTGCCATGGATCCCTTCCCGCTGTGCCAGGCACGGCCTGTCCAGATGTGCAGAGAAAGCCCCCAGCTGCTGAGTCCCAGGGGATGGCCGAGGAAATGCACCCACCTTGTCCTGCCTGCAGCATTTCCTTCAGCATTTGCCTCATGTTTTTGGATGGCTCATGGGGTTTCTTGCATCCTGTAGCTTTGTTCTTTCCTGTCGGAGGACCTTAGAGCAAAACAATGCCATTTCCCAGGAATGGATCCCACAAAACCAGTGCCCAGCCTGTGGGATCAGCAGGGACACACTACTCACCCCTGCGATGGGAGCTGGGCTTGCGAGCAACATCCACCAAAGGACCCGGGAAAGTCCTCCCGGCAGCCACACCTGTAACTCAACAGCCACAGAAGCTTCTGTCATATCTGCAGATTGGCACGGGCAGCACTGAGCTGCAGGAGCAGTGAGGGGATGGCCCAGGGCGAGGGCACACACGTGCATGATTCTGTCCTGGCACCTGCAGTGATGCCCCTCTGGCCGAGCTTTGGGCTCTGAGCTGGCAGCTCTCGCAGGGGAAAAGGCCTTGACCTACCCTCAGCATCTCCCAGAGGCTCCATCCTGAACGTGGGTTGGGAAGCCAGATCACTTTCACTAGCAGGGTTATCTGCAAAGAAAGGCAGGACAGAACATCTCCTGTGATGACACTGAAGGAGATCCTCAGGCTGCACCCAAGGCTCAGCCCCAGGGCCCAGCCCTGGGCTCGGTTCATTCCCTCTCTGCTCTTCTCTGTGGCTGCACAGAGCACATGGAAGGACAAACTGGCATTGCACACAGGAAGAAAACTGACAGCTAAATGCTCCTTCCTCCCACTGACAGTGATCCTGTGGGATCACTCAGGGCTCTAGAAGGGAGCAGGGCAGGGCTTCCCAATCTCAACAACCTTCAGGCTCTTAAGGGAATGGCACATGATTGAGCTCTTGCAAAATGGACATTGATTATTCCTTCAGGAAGAGGGACGTTGAGAGTTTGCCTCCAAAATTCTCCAAGGATTTCAAACTGTCTTGTGCTAGGCCTCCCAGATAAGCCATTTCACGATCCCAGTCTATACAGAAGCACAGATCAGAAGCATTTCCATGGTGTTCTGGGATCTCCCTCTGCCTTTGGGAAATGGGCACTGCAAGGGGGTCAGGTAAGGCAGTGGGAGCCAGACGTGAATGGCCACGGCCAAAGCTGCACAGGGGCCTGGAGAGCCCTGCACTGGCTCCTGGTCACTCTCCACCCTCTTTGCAGGCCCTGTGCAACATCCCTGGAGGGGTTGCTGAACCTGCCCGGGGCCCATGGTGGTTCTCTGACTCACACAGAGGAAACCCTCACTAATTTCCTGAGGAAATGTGCAGCAGGCAGTGCCACAACTATTCCTTCCTGCCTATCTCTGCTCAGTCAGCTCAGACCGGCCAAGGAACAGTCAGACCCTCTCACACAGGTCAGGGCCTTGGAAAAGAGCTTCTGCCACACAGTCTCAGCAAGGGCTGAGGCCAGCACAGCAATTACCTCCTGTGCCTGTGCCCATGCCTGGAATTTCCTCCCTTCCTTCAGGAAATGCTGCCTTCCATAGAGCGTCTTTGTCCATCCCTTGAGAAAGGAAGAGGCACAGGTGAATCAGATGGAAGCATTCCACATCAGGGGGGTGGAAACTTCAGGAGGCAATCCTTGTCAAAGACATGGATAAGGATCAGGAAAAGGCCCAGGCTCCTGGGGCTGTGACAGGGCTCTCTCTTTTCCAAACCGCCAGCCCTCCTGATCTTCTGGGGACTGGGAAATTGCAGGGGACATCAGGGTGTGCATGGCCCGTGGCGAAGTTGGGGCTCCCTGTCAGCTGGTGCCAAATGCCTTCCTGCAGAGGCTGGGGAGAAGCTGCAGCCAGGCCAGCCTGGGAAACAGCCCTGCAGGGCATGAGAGCAGCAGTGGGGCAGCGAGGCTGCCATGGATCCCTTCCCGCTGTGCCAGGCACGGCCTGTCCAGATGTGCAGAGAAAGCCCCCAGCTGCTGAGTCCCAGGGGATGGCCGAGGAAATGCACCCACCTTGTCCTGCCTGCAGCATTTCCTTCAGCATTTGCCTCATGTTTTTGGATGGCTCATGGGGTTTCTTGCATCCTGTAGCTTTGTTCTTTCCTGTCGGAGGACCTTAGAGCAAAACAATGCCATTTCCCAGGAATGGATCCCACAAAACCAGTGCCCAGCCTGTGGGATCAGCAGGGACACACTACTCACCCCTGCGATGGGAGCTGGGCTTGCGAGCAACATCCACCAAAGGACCCGGGAAAGTCCTCCCGGCAGCCACACCTGTAACTCAACAGCCACAGAAGCTTCTGTCATATCTGCAGATTGGCACGGGCAGCACTGAGCTGCAGGAGCAGTGAGGGGATGGCCCAGGGCGAGGGCACACACGTGCATGATTCTGTCCTGGCACCTGCAGTGATGCCCCTCTGGCCGAGCTTTGGGCTCTGAGCTGGCAGCTCTCGCAGGGGAAAAGGCCTTGACCTACCCTCAGCATCTCCCAGAGGCTCCATCCTGAACGTGGGTTGGGAAGCCAGATCACTTTCACTAGCAGGGTTATCTGCAAGGAAAGGCAGGACAGAACATCTCCTGTGACACTGTAGGAGATCCTCAGGCTGCACCCAAGGCTCAGCCCCAGGGCCCAGCCCTGGGCTCGGTTCATTCCCTCTCTGCTCTTCTCTGTGGCTGCACAGAGCACATGGAAGGACAAACTGGCATTGCACACAGGAAGAAAACTGACAGCTAAATGCTCCTTCCTCCCACTGACAGTGATCCTGTGGGATCACTCAGGGCTCTAGAAGGGAGCAGGGCAGGGCTTCCCAATCTCAACAACCTTCAGGCTCTTAAGGGAATGGTACATGATTGAGCTCTTGCAAAATGGACATTGATTATTCCTTCAGGAAGAGGGACGTTGAGAGTTTGCCTCCAAAATTCTCCAAGGATTTCAAACTGTCTTGTGCTAGGCCTCCCAGATAAGCCATTTCACGATCCCAGTCTATACAGAAGCACAGATCAGAAGCATTTCCATGGTGTTCTGGGATCTCCCTCTGCCTTTGGGAAATGGGCACTGCAAGGGGGTCAGGTAAGGCAGTGGGAGCCAGATGTGAATGGCCACGGCCAAAGCTGCACAGGGGCCTGGAGAGCCCTGCACTGGCTCCTGATCACTCTCCACCCTCTTTGCAGGCCCTGTGCAACATCCCTGGAGGGGTTGCTGAACCTGCCCGGGGCCCATGGTGGTTCTCTGACTCACACAGAGGAAACCCTCACTAATTTCCTGAGGAAATGTGCAGCAGGCAGTGCCACAACTATTCCTTCCTGCCTATCTCTGCTCAGTCAGCTCAGACCGGCCAAGGAACAGTCAGACCCTCTCACACAGGTCAGGGCCTTGGAAAAGAGCTTCTGCCACACAGTCTCAGCAAGGGCTGAGGCCAGCACAGCAATTACCTCCTGTGCCTGTGCCCATGCCTGGAATTTCCTCCCTTCCTTCAGGAAATGCTGCCTTCCATAGAGCGTCTCTGTCCATCCCTTGAGAAAGGAAGAGGCACAGGTGAATCAGATGGAAGCATTCCACATCAGGGGGGTGGAAACTTCAGGAGGCAATCCTTGTCAAAGACATGGATAAGGATCAGGAAAAGGCCCAGGCTCCTGGGGCTGTGACAGGGCTCTCTCTTTTCCAAACCACCAGCCCTCCTGATCTTCTGGGGACTGGGAAATTGCAGGGGACATCAGGTTGTGCATGGCCCGTGGCGAAGTTGGGGCTCCCTGTCAGCTGGTGCCAAATGCCTTCCTGCAGAGGCTGGGGAGAAGCTGCAGCCAGGCCAGCCTGGGAAACAGCCCTGCAGGGCATGAGAGCAGCAGTGGGGCAGCGAGGCTGCCATGGATCCCTTCCCGCTGTGCCAGGCACGGCCTGTCCAGATGTGCAGGGAAAGCCCCCAGCTGCTGAGTCCCAGGGGATGGCCGAGGAAATGCACCCACCTTGTCCTGCCTGCAGCATTTCCTTCAGCATTTGCCTCATGTTTTTGGATGGCTCATGGGGTTTCTTGCATCCTGTAGCTTTGTTCTTTCCTGTCGGAGGACCTTAGAGCAAAACAATGCCATTTCCCAGGAATGGATCCCACAAAACCAGTGCCCAGCCTGTGGGATCAGCAGGGACACACTACTCACCCCTGCGATGGGAGCTGGGCTTGCGAGCAACATCCACCAAAGGACCCGGGAAAGTCCTCCCGGCAGCCACACCTGTAACTCAACAGCCACAGAAGCTTCTGTCATATCTGCAGATTGGCACGGGCAGCACTGAGCTGCAGGAGCAGTGAGGGGATGGCCCAGGGCGAGGGCACACACGTGCATGATTCTGTCCTGGCACCTGCAGTGATGCCCCTCTGGCCGAGCTTTGGGCTCTGAGCTGGCAGCTCTCGCAGGGGAAAAGGCCTTGACCTACCCTCAGCATCTCCCAGAGGCTCCATCCTGAACGTGGGTTGGGAAGCCAGATCACTTTCACTAGCAGGGTTATCTGCAAAGAAAGGCAGGACAGAACATCTCCTGTGATGACACTGTAGGAGATCCTCAGGCTGCACCCAAGGCTCAGCCCCAGGGCCCAGCCCTGGGCTCGGCTCCTTCCCTGTCTGCTCTTCTCTGTGGCTGCACAGAGCACACGGAAGGACAAACTGGCATTGCACACAGGAAGAAAACTGACAGCTAAATGCTCCTTCCTCCCACTGACAGTGATCCTGTGGGATCACTCAGGGCTCTAGAAGGGAGCAGGGCAGGGCTTCCCAATCTCAACAACCTTCAGGCTCTTAAGGGAATGGCACATGATTGAGCTCTTGCAAAATGGACATTGATTGTTCCTTCAGGAAGAGAGACATTGAGAGTTTGCCTCCAAAATTCTCCAAGGATTTCAAACTGTCTTGTGCTAGGCCTCCCAGATAAGCCATGTCACGCTCCCAGTCTATACAGAAGCAAAGATCAGAACCATTTCCATGGTGTTCTGGGATCTCCCTCTGCCTTTGGGAAATGGGCACTGCAAGGGGGTCAGGTAAGGCAGTGGGAGCCAGACGTGAATGGCCACGGCCAAAGCTGCACAGGGGCCTGGAGAGCCCTGCACTGGCTCCTGGTCACTCTCCACCCTCTTTGCAGGCCCTGTGCAACATCCCTGGAGGGGTTGCTGAACCTGCCCGGGGCCCATGGTGGTTCTCTGACTCACACAGAGGAAACCCTCACTAATTTCCTGAGGAAATGTGCAGCAGGCAGTGCCACAACTATTCCTTCCTGCCTATCTCTGCTCAGTCAGCTCAGACCGGCCAAGGAACAGTCAGACCCTCTCACACAGGTCAGGGCCTTGGAAAAGAGCTTCTGCCACACAGTCTCAGCAAGGGCTGAGGCCAGCACAGCAATTACCTCCTGTGCCTGTGCCCATGCCTGGAATTTCCTCCCTTCCTTCAGGAAATGCTGCCTTCCATAGAGCGTCTCTGTCCATCCCTTGAGAAAGGAAGAGGCACAGGTGAATCAGATGGAAGCATTCCACATCAGGGGGGTGGAAACTTCAGGAGGCAATCCTTGTCAAAGACATGGATAAGGATCAGGAAAAGGCCCAGGCTCCTGGGGCTGTGACAGGGCTCTCTCTTTTCCAAACCACCAGCCCTCCTGATCTTCTGGGGACTGGGAAATTGCAGGGGACATCAGGTTGTGCATGGCCCGTGGCGAAGTTGGGGCTCCCTGTCAGCTGGTGCCAAATGCCTTCCTGCAGAGGCTGGGGAGAAGCTGCAGCCAGGCCAGCCTGGGAAACAGCCCTGCAGGGCATGAGAGCAGCAGTGGGGCAGCGAGGCTGCCATGGATCCCTTCCCGCTGTGCCGGCCACAGCCTGTCCAGATGTGCAGGGAAAGCCCCCGGCTGCTGAGTCCCAGGGGAAGGCTGAGGAGATGCACCCACCTTGTCCTGCCTGCAGCATTTCCTTCAGCATTTGCCTCATGTTTTTGGATGGCTCATGGGGTTTCTTGCATCCTGTAGCTTTGTTCTTTCCTGTCGGAGGACCTTAGAGCAAAACAATGCCAATTCCCAGGAATGGATCCCACAAAACCAGTGCCCAGCCTGTGGGATCAGCAGGGACACACTACTCACCCCTGCGATGGGAGCTGGGCTTGCGAGCAACATCCACCAAAGGACCCGGGAAAGTCCTCCCGGCAGCCACACCTGTAACTCAACAGCCACAGGAGCTTCTGTCATCTCTGCAGATCTGCACAGGCAGCACTGAGCCGCAGGAGCAGTGAGGGGATAGCCCAGGGCAAGGGCACACACGTGCATGATTCTGTCCTGGCACCTGCAGTGATGCCCCTCTGGCCGAGCTTTGGGCTCTGAGCTGGCAGCTCTCAGAGGGGGAAAGGCCTTGACCTACCCTCAGCATCTCCCAGAGGCTCCATCCTGAACGTGGGTTGGGAAGCCAGATCACTTTCACTAGCAGGGTTATCTGCAAAGAAAGGCAGGACAGAACATCTCCTGTGATGACACTGAAGGAGATCCTCAGGCTGCACCCAAGGCTCAGCCCCAGGGCCCAGCCCTGGGCTCGGCTCCTTCCCTGTCTGCTCTTCTCTGTGTCTGCACAGAGCACACGGAAGGAGAAACTGGCATTGCACACAGGAAGAAAACTGACAGCTAAATGCTCCTTCCTCCCACTGACAGTGATCCTGTGGGATCAATCAGGGCTCTAGAAGGGAGCAGGGCAGGGCTTCCCAATCTCAACAACCTTCAGGCTCTTAAGGGAATGGCACATGATTGAGCTCTTGCAAAATGGACATTGATTGTTCCTTCAGGAAGAGAGACATTGAGAGTTTGCCTCCAAAATTCTCCAAGGATTTCAAACTGTCTTGTGCTAGGCCTCCCAGATAAGCCATGTCACGCTCCCAGTCTATACAGACGCAAAGATCAGAACCATTTCCATGGTGTGCTGGGATCCCCTTCTGCCTCAGGGAAGGGGCTCTCCAAGGGGGTTGGGGAAGGTCGTGGGAGCCTGATGTGAAAGGATAAGGCTGATGCTGCAGAGGGGTCTTGGGAGCTCTGGGCTGGCTCCTCATCAATCCCCATCCACTTTGCAGGCCCTGTGCAACATCCCTGGAGAGGAAACTGGAGCAGTAGGGGGCCCATGGGGATGTTTCATTTGCACAGAGGAAACTCTCTTTAATCCCTGGGGAAAACTGCAGCAGGCAGTGCTGCAAATATCCCTTCCTAACTCCCTCCCTCCCTCCTGTCCTACCAACTGCCCATCATCCTTCGGCTGAAACAGCTCCCCTGTCACAACGGGAGATGGCAGAGCTTTTACAGGACACCCTGGAGCCTTGCTCTCCCCCTCTGCCCTTTCCCCACCATGGGCACCCCGTGCAGTCGCTCCCAGGTCTCGGGACGTGTCTCCCATGGAGGGTCCCCAGCTGGACTGCTCAGTACCCGAGTGCCCTGAGCATAATAATTCCTCTGGGCTGTGCCGGCCCTGTCTGAGCTGTGCCCGCACTGCCAAGCAGCAGAGAGGGCAGCTCAAGCCTCAGCAGGGCGCAAGCCCAGAGGCACAGCAATTACCTCCTGTGACTGTGCCTGGCAGCAACTCCCTTCCTGCAGCAGAGGCTGCCAATGAGCCACTGCTTCCTCTGGGAAATGCGGCCTTCAGACCAGCTTCTACATCCACTTCTGGAGAAAAGAAAAGACACAGGCGGGGCTGTTCCACATAGTGGAGTTGGCATCTTCAGGAGGCAATGCTTGTCAAAGGCAAGCATGGTTAAGGATCAGGAAATCTCTATAAAATTTCTGGGTAGGCTACGACCCACTCCCTCCTCCAAATCGCCACCTCTCCTAATCGGCCTTGAGAGTGGGAAATTGCAGAGGAACTCAGGGTGGGCATGGGCTGTGGTGAAGTTGGGCTCCCTGTCTGCTGGTGCCAAATGCCTTGTGCAGAGGCTGGGGAGAAGCTGCAGCCAGGCCAGCCTGGGAAACAGCCCTGCAGGGCATGAGAGCAGCAGCAGGGCAGTGAGGCTGCCATGGATCCCTTCCCACTGTGCCGGGCACGGCCTGTCCAGATGTGCAGGGAAAGCCCCTTGGCTGCTGAGTCCCAGGGGAAGGGTGAGGGAAATGCACCCACCTTGTCCTGCCTGAAGCATTTCCTTCAGCATTTGCCTCATGTTTTTGGATGGCTCAAGGGGTTTCTTGCATCCTGTAGCTTTGTTCTTTCCTGTCGGAAGACCTTAGAGCAAAACAATGCCATTTCCCAGGAATGGATCCCACAATACCAGTGCCCAGCCTGCGGGATCAGCAGGGACACACTACTCACCCCTGTGATGGGAGCTGGGCTTGTGGGTAGTAATCAGCAAAGGACCCGGGAAAGTCCTCCCGGCAGCCACACCTGTAACTCAACAGCCACAGAAGCTTCTGCCATCTCTGCAGATCAGCACGGGCAGCACTGAGCAGCAGGAGCAGTGAGGGGATGGCCCAGGGCGAGGGCACACACGTGCATGATTCTGTCCTGGCACCTGCAGCGATGCCCCCCTGGCCGAGCTTTGGGCTCTGAGCTGGCAGCTCTCACAGGGGGAAAGGCCTTGACCTACCCTCAGCATCTCCCAGAGGCTCAGTAATGCGTATGGGTGGGGAAGCTGCACCACCTTCACCAACAGGTTCAGCTGCAAAGAAAGGCAGGACAAAACATCTCCTGTGATGACACTGTAGGAGATCCTCAGGCTGCACCCAAGGCTCAGCCCCAGGGCCCAGCCCTGGGCTCTGCCCCTTCCCTCTCTGCTCTTCTCTGTGGCTGCGCAGAGCACATGGAAGGACACACTGGCATTGCACATGGGAGGAAGATGAACAGCTAAATGCTCCTTCCTCCCACTGACAGTGGTCCTGTGGGATCACTCAGGGCTCCAGAAGGGGAGCAGGGAAAAGTTTTCAGCATTCTTCAACTTTCAACAAAAATGGCATGTGTGAGTTCTTGCCACCTTGATACTGATTATGCTGTCAGGAAAAAGGGAAATGCAGAACTTGCCTTCAGCATTTTCCAAGATCTTTAACGTGTCATTCACCAGCACTTGCAAATCATTCAAGTCGCGATCCAAATCTAGAGGGAAGCAGAGACCAGACCCATTTCCATTGTGCTGGAATCCCCTTTTGCCTCCGGGAACTGGGCACTGCAAGGGGATCAATAAGGCTGTGGAAGCCAGGTGGCAATGGGCAAGGCCAAAGATGCACAGGGGCCTGGGGAGCTCTGGGCTGGCTCCTGGTCACTCTCCACCCTCTTTCCCTGTCCTGTGTAACATCCCTGGAGAGGAAAATGGGGCTGCCCAGGGCCCATGGGGGGGTTCTCTCCCTCCTACAGAGGAAACCCTCCCAAAAGCCCATGGGAAAACCATCCCCAGCGCTTCCTGGGGAGCAGGGAGAGCTGTCCTGGGAAAGGGCAGCCAGGCTGCCGGCTCACCTGCTTCCCGCACTTGCAGCGGAGCAGCCTGGGCAGCCCTGGCAGGCAGGGCCACGGCCAGGAGCAGCAGGAGGAGGAGGCGCAGAGCAAGGGCCATGGTGCCTTGCCCTGTGCCAGTCCCACCGCTCTCGCTGCCACCACTGTCCTGAGGCCGCTGTCCCAATGTCAGCACCGCTGCTGCCACCGCCGCTGCTGCCGCAGCAGTTGTGCTCCAGGACTGCCTGCTCGGGCCTTGTGGTGCTGTGCAGCCACGGGGCTCTGGGACCTCTGTGACCTCAGAGCCCGCTGTGACCTCAGCCTGCTGTGACCCAGAGCCCTCTGTGACCTCATGCTCTTAGCTGTACCCCCAGAGTGTACCCCCTTCTGTACAAATGGACTGCCCTGACTCTAAAGGTTTTGCTTCATCCAAGGGCCATTGCTCAGAAAAACCTTCAGAGACACAGGGTTTTGTTTGGGTGGAGGCAGCATCTGCAGAGCAACAAGCTGGTAATGCAGCTGTGACAGGGACATCAGGCATGGGCATGGAGATGGGAAATGAGGGCAGATGTGTCCCTGACTGAGATGTTTGGCCGTTCTTGGAATTCTTTGCCCCATTCAGAGGAGCAGTTGCTGAGAGAAGAGGTAGCTGAGGCCCCAGTTGCAGCTGGGACACTGTCCCTGGGTGCCTTTATGATGCTTATATCCCCATTTGTCAGTTCAGCCCAGAAATAAGTTTTGCACCTTTAAAACTGGTTCCAAGAGTGAAGGGGGAGGCAAGAAGAAGCGCAGAGTTTATTGTCAGAAACTGCACTTGCTCCCCCACATCCTTCTCCTGGACTCTGCTGTCTGCAGACAGACAAGACAGCAGGATAGAGCTCTCCTTTGCTTTTTAGTTAGTATTTAGCTAGCTGAGGAAGGGAATTTCTCTGGACTGTGATTTTTCTTTTTTCATGGAACTGTTTAAACCTGCTCTGGACTGAACACCCAGAAGAGCCCCAGCAGCTCACACCTGTGGCCCACCAGGCTGGGCCTGGGCTGCGGCATTTCCAGGGCCAGAGGGACTGATAACAGAATGAGTTTGCAGAGCCACAGCCCACAGAGGGGACTTTCTGAGTTTGTAATTTCTTCTATGTGGCGAGAGGTTTTATTGTTTAATAATGTTCTTTTTTTTTTTTTTTTTTTTTTTTTCCCTGATGGTGAATGCTTTGCCTGTTAAATATAGAGGTTTTTTCCACTTTTCTCAAAAAAAACATTTTTCCCAAACTAGCTGGGGGCAGGGCTGCTGTTTTCTCAGGAACCCCTTTGGAGGTCATCTCCCAAATTTGCCCTAAACCAAGATAAAAAGAGGAGCCCTACCTGCACAGCAGGAGATTCCCACTGTGCTCAAAGTTTGCCTCTGAAGATTAAGAGGCAAGCTTGTCAGAAATCCTGGAAAACATCAGGGAAAAGGTTTTACATTAGTTGTTGTGGCTAGGTACAAATCTGCAGTGGGAAAAGAGCCTCTCCAGTAGACTAGGTGCCATGGGTTGTCTCAGTTCTTCCCAGAGTAAATATGACCAATTAAATGTAATTCTAATTTTTACTCTAGAAGTGTAAAAATGTTCTAAGTTTTTCTAAATTTTAAAACTACTTTGAAAATTCTTAAAGTACTATGGAAAAACTGAAGAAATTTTTGGGGTTTTCTTTCTAAAAATTTGTAAGTTCTAAAATGAAAAGCAAAGCCAAAACATGGTGTCCCAGGAGCCCCTGCCCAGCCGCTGCCTGCCCACCCCTGGCTGTGCCCAGACTAGCAGCTCCACCAGTGCTGGTGGTAGCACCACCTGAGCTGAAGCCCAAAGATGTTGCTCAAGCCCTTCCCTGGCAGGAGGGGCCTCCCTTCAGTCCTGGCCAGACACCAGGGCCAGCACCTTCGGGGACAGAGGGTCCTGTTCTGGGTGGTGTCACCATGCCCCAGACACAAGCTGATAATGCAGCTGTGGACGAGATCTTGGAACCTGGCTTGGGGATGGCTGATGGCAGGTACAGGTCTCTGCAAGTGAAGATTTTGTCCAATCTTGTGAGGCTGCACAGGCGCTGCTGTGGGGAGAGGAGGTGGCTGAGGCCCCAGCTGCCAGTGGCACACTGGGACCTATTGGTATTGCCAATAATGAGGATGGGACATGCCTTGGCTTGTCTGGCCCCTTCGGCTGATCCAAATAGCGGCAACTGTGGCCTTTCACCCCAGAGACACTTTTGGCTAGCTGGATGTTTCAGCTGGGCACAAGGAGACAAATCCAGGCATGCCAGAGCTCCGGTGGTGGCGGGATGGAGCTTCCTCTCATAGAGGGTCCGCTCCCTCAGGATTCTATCTGCTGGAGAAGCTTTTGAAGTGAAAATGAAGGAAAAGAGTCAGTTCTGATGGAGGGTTTTAATCCAGAGCTTTTATTCTGGCCTGCGGGACTCTGAATCCAGCAACTGCTCCAACAGAACTCCCCGACTGAATGGTTGCTTATTGTAAATGCAGGTGAACCCAATGGGAAGAAATGACAATGTCTGACTCAATTCAGAAGGCTGACTGATTTCTTTATTATAACTGTGGCTAATATACATTAATATACTGCTATGTGTAGTAAACATGATTTGCGCCATTCCTTGAATGAAATGTGTAATACTGGATGCTTGTTAGATTATGCTCGTTTGTATTATCCCCGCCTCCACCCTCACAGGCGAGACAGGGTGTATATTGGAAACTGATTTACAAGTAAGAAGGTGCAGCTCGGCCAGGAGATGAGCCATGTCTGGAGAGATACGGGACCCCAGGTGCTGATCATCGCCTGAATGACCCGGGATGGATGTCATGGAAATCCTCGGGCACATACATGTGAATGCAGCGATCCTGTAAATTTCATCAAGGGATTCAACAACTCTGGACACTGAATTGTTCTTCCTCATCACTGAAAAAGAAAATCTTATTAACCTATGGACTCTGAATGGAAGAAAAGACTGATTGCTGAAATCTTGGCCTCAGGCGGAATTTTCCCCATAAAATCTGCTTGTACCAGGATGGAGGTGTGTGGGCATAGGGGAAAAACCTCTCCTGAGGCTAACTCCTTGTTGCACATCCAGGGTCGATACCTGGGCTCGGCACTGTGTTGTTTTGGGTTTTTTCCATGGCTGGCTAGATAGAATTTGACCGCTAATAAAATTATTTTTATTTTTAATTTGGATGAATAAATTTTCATTTATAACAATACCATATAAAAAGGAAGAGACTAAAACTACATACTCCTTTTCCTAACTCTAACACAACTTGTGACCCTCTCTCGAGAGTCCAGACACATGTGGACTGGATTGGATTGGATTGGATTGGATTGGATTGGATTGGATTGGATTGGATTGGATTGGATTGGATTTGCCATCAGGCTCAAATGATCCTCACCAGAATCCAATCAAGCACTCACTCCAGGTAAACAATTCTCCAAACACATTCCACATAGGAAAAACAAGGAGCAGAAATAGAAATTGTTTTCTCTTTCATTTCTCTCTGTGCACATCTATGAAAAATACTGAGAGGGAGAGAAATGTGCTTGCCACAGTTGCTGACTCTTTTACCTGAGGGAGGGGAGGAGGGAAGGGGTAAGGGAGCCCAACAACCAGGAACGGGAGAGGAGGTCTCAGGGGACAAAGGACACCTGGATGGTCCAAAGTCCCAAGGGGTAGAGGACATCTTTTGAATCTGCCCAATCACTCAATGCCCTTCTGGAATTCCAGAAGTGACAGACAGTGCTTGGCAGGGGTCAGATTGGGGAAAGGAGGAGTGACTGACACACCTGGGAGGAAATGATCAGGGGAGAAACCCGGGGTTCAGGGTTAAACCATGAAATCACACTGCAACAGGGACCCTCGTGCACACCAGGGCCCAGAGCTGGCAGGGCTCCCCAGCACAGCTGGAGCGGCTGGCACACCTTGGCCCAGCTGCACAGCTGCCCCTCGAGGCCCCAGCGAGCAGGGGACGGCTCTGGGCAGGCTCCCTGCCACCCAACACAGCCCAGCAGGCTGGCAGGAGAGCCCGGGGCCAGCGCAGCTGCTTGGGCCGTGGCTGCTGGAGGGACAGGGGCCAAACCCATCCCTGAGCAGCCCCTGCCAGCCCTGGCCCTCTCTGCCCTGGGACGGCTCCCCCAGCCCCAGGGGACAGAGCCAGGCCCTGTCAGGAGCCAGTGCAGCCCCTGCCCAGCCGGGAGCCAGGTCTGGCTCTGGCCCTGGGCTGGCAGCAGGGCTCCTGCTTGAGGCTGCTCCTGTGCCTGGGGCCTCTGGGCACTCAGGGCGGCTGCGGGAGCAGCTGCAGCAGGAGGGACGTTGGTGCAGAGTCCCGATTCCCCGGGGCTGGCAATGAGCTCCAGAGGCCTGGAAGCCCAGGTTCCTCCAGCTTTGGCTGCTGCCGGGAGTATTTACAGTCTGCGCGGAGCAGAGCGTTTTGCCTCTTCTCTTTATTTTCGCCATCCTTCCAGCTGCAGGACCCGAACTCCAACGCAGCACCTCTCTCGCCTTTGGCTCAGATGAGGTCCCTGTTCGGGCGCCAGTTGTTGGAGGGTGCCGCGGGAGACAAGACTCATGCTATCATGATCATCAAGTCTCAGTTTATTGTGACAGATTACACAGTTTATATATGTTTGTTAATTAGCTCATACATATTGCAAAAGCCGAGCTCATGATTGGTTGCTATGTGACTTGTACTATTATCTTAAAACTATCTTTGTAAATGATACTTGCCTGTCCAGCTGGCCTTGCAGTTAGAACAGCTTAGCACTTCTTTGTTCTTCTCTATCTATTTCTACATACCAAGCAGTTTCAATATCCTGCTTTCTGCACACCATCTACTCTTCAGGGCCATGCGAACTTTGCAGCAGTCACGTAGCCCTCCCTACTTGGATTAATTTTACAGTATCATGTCCCCTGTTGTACAACCATTCCTCTGTCAAGCTCTCTTCATCTCCCCCGTTTTCTTTTTGTACAAGAAGGTGTGCATTCAGCATTTTCTGCAAAAGCTGCTGCATCAAGCCTTGCAAGCAAGTAAACACACAGGGCAAAACAAGCAAAAGTATCACAATTATGCTTAGAACTATTATGCCGTATTTGATAATGTCTCTTAACTATGGTCTGATCCCCAATCCTTTTAGCTATCTTTTTAAACCTAATCTATCCTGCCACGCTTCCTCGTCCCCAGGTGCCCGTGGATCTTCACCTCTAGCCCTGGCTAGCTCAATCCTGGGGCGAGTAACGGGCAGAGAGGCGCCTCCCGCTGCTCCCTTGACAGGGGTTTGGGAGGCGTCTTGTGGGTTCCGGATTCACGCTAGCGACTCTTGGTACAGATGGAAAAGCCGGAACCAGCTTGGGGTAAAACCTTCTTTATTAATGGGCCAACGTGGCCAAACGTGGAGAAGTGGCACCAACAAGCTGGAACCCCGGGTGGGGTTTGGAACAGACTTTTATGGGGCATGGGAGGGGAATGGGAGTGGTGGATCATGAAGGGGGAACCAATGGGAAGTGGGGAAGGGAGTGGCTCCAAGGTGGGGTGATTCTGCCTGGTCCAATGGGGAAGGGGCATGGGAGTGGCCCCAGGCCCTCGTCCAATCACCCGGTGCCCTGAGTGGAAGCTTCTGGATGGAAGGGAAGGAACACCGAGTGACGGACAAGGCACCTGGGAGGGGACAGGGGAATACTGACAGGTGCTGGGAAGGCGGGAAGGGAGGACCAGGCGGGAAAACAGAACAAAAGGATGTACCAACTTACAATATGGGGGGGAAACAGGGACAAACCATTGAGAAATACAAATATATTAAACCGTACATAATATATAAAAAACACACCACCACATCTCCCCCTTTTTTGTTTAAAAAGAAAAAAAGGAGAGGGAGGTAAAACATAAGTCTTTAAACTGGGGAGTCAGAGTCTTTTGCTTCTTCATCGAACCAAATGCTTACTCGATCCTCATGATCTTCTTCTTGATGTTCTTTTCCTTGGAGGGGCTGCAGCTCACCCGGCTCGGCTAACGAGGCGTGATTGATGTTGATGTTGTTTGTAAGAGACCTCATTAAAAGTTTCTTGATCACCCCAAAGCCGATGGCGAACACAAGGAGCCCCAGCAGCAGTAGCACAGCAGTTTGAATGAGAGACCGGACCCACCCAGCGAGGCCCCATCCTTCAAAGAGGGAGTCCAGCCATCCGGCGGACTCCTTCTGTATATGGTGGATCATCTCCTGCATTCTCGAGATGGACGTCCGGACGTCCTCAGCCCTTGAAGTCGATTTCACACAGCACACGCCAGCGAACTCCAAAGGCTGAGGAACAATCCACGAATGCAGGAGATGTGGGGCGATGGAGAGGCCCAGAAGGATGAGGCACAGTGATGGCAACATGCTGGGTGGATCGGTGGTAGACGTGAGTGACTCTGGAAAATAAACTGAAACGAAAATTAATACTTGAAATTAATGGGGAGGTCCATTCTCCAAAGGAAAAGGGATTCCATGGAGCCGAGGAAGGGGAAAGGAAGGTCATATGAAAAGGATTCGGGATCGGGGGAAAGGGACCTCCTCCGCCTGCGGAGGGCTGCGTGTCCCACCTGAGGACTCGATGGCCTGTTTTCGGTGTTCTTGGGGACGTAGGGCCGGACGAACTTGGAAGGGACCCATCTCAGGCCTGAGGGCGTGGATACGCAAGCGTATCCCTGTCCCCAGGTGACTAAGTCATAGGGTCCCTCCTGCCGCCAGGTCTCAGGATCTTTAATGAGAACTGGCGGCCTTTCCCTGACCCGGCTCTGCTCTGACGCACCGAAGTGCCTCACTATAGGGGGGTTGAGGCAGTCGAATGAACAATTTAAAAAGTTCAACGTGAACAGTGCCCGTGATAACTGGACCTGGGGGGACTCCTGCTTGGATGCTGAAAGTTGTTGCTTCAGCATCCTCTTGATGTTTTGGTGAGTCCGTTCCACTACCGCTTGACCTGAGGGGGAATAGGCGATGCCGGTCTTGTGTTCTATCCCCCATTGTTGCAGGAAGCTGGCAAATTCCCTGGAGGTGTACCCGGGGGCATTGTCTGTTTTGATTAATTTGGGGACGCCCAGCATAGAGAAGGCCTGGACTAGGTGTTTTTCAACGTCCTTTGCCCTCTCCCCTGTGTGGGCAGAGGCGAAAACTGCCCCAGAGAAGGTATCCACGGAGACATGGACGTACTTCTGCTTCCCGAAGGAAGGGACGTGAGTAACGTCCATTTGCCACACCTCACAGGACTGGAGACCCCTGGGATTAGCCCCTGCGCTCACCGATGGTAATGGGAGCGACTTACAGGACGGGCAAGTTGCCACGATGGCCTTGGCCTGGTCCCGGGTTAGACGGAATTCCCGGACCAGACCAGGCGCATTCTGATGGTGGAACTGGTGGCTGATCTTTGCCTGTTGGAACTTCTCCGGGAGTGGCGCCAGCTGCACGGGGGCGGCCGCGAGGGCATCGGCACGCTGATTACCCTCGGCCAAGAACCCCGGCAGGTCGGTGTGGGACCTTATGTGCATTACATAGAAGGGTTGCTCTCGGTGGGAGATTAGCCTAACCAGCTTAGAGAGCAAGTCATTGAGGGCCTCGTTGGTAACACCCTGCAGGATTGCATCCTGTGCTCTAGATACTACGCCTGCTACATATGCCGAATCAGTGACCAAATTTAAGGGTTCAGAGAACCTCTCAAAAGCCCTGACGACTGCGGCCAACTCAGCTAGCTGTGGGGATCCCTCCACCACAGCGACGTCTGACTCCCACCGCTGAGTCTGAGGATCCTTCCAAGTCACCACTGACTTGTGGGAACCTCCGGACGCGTCACTAAAAACTGTCAGAGCCTTCAAGGGTTTTTTGCTCTGAATCCGAGTTACTTTTAGCTCAAATTGGACCTCCGAATCGAAAATTTTGTGGGCCGGTCTCAAAACAGAAATTTCGCCCGTGTAGCTATCTAGAGCAAACTGCAAGGATTCGTTCTCTCACAGCAGGTGTTCCAACATGGCCTTTGTGAATTGGCCCGATTCCAATTTTAAAGGTATGTAAATGCACTTAAAGTCCTCACCTGCCAACTCCTGGATCCGCATCCTGGCCTTGCGGATCAGTTCCGCCACCAGCTCCTGTGGCTTAGTTAGTCTCTTGGACCTAGTGTGGCTCAGGAACACCCACTCTATGATTAAGAGTGGGTCCCTTTTGCCCTGGTCCGTGCCCTTTCCCAGGGTCTCCATCCATTGGAAGATGATGCCATGGAGGTGTGGCAGTCTGCCCATGATGATGAACTTAAAGGGCAGGCCCAGATCACACCTGTGGGCCTGCCTGGCAGACATGGCCTCCTGGACCCTCTCTAAAGCAGCCTTGGCCTCTGGGGTGAGCTTCCTGGGAGAACTAGGCTCGTCCCCCCCTTTCAATAAATGGAAAAGAGGGGCTAGGTCTTCGTTGGAAATACCTAACCAGGGTCTCACCCAGTTCAAAGACCCACACAGCTGCTGTACGTCTGCAAGGTTCCGAATTGTATTTTTGATTGCCAATTTTTGCGGCACAATGGTCCGCTTACTGATCTCCAAACCCAGGTATCTCCAGGGCGGCATCCTTTGAATTTTGTCTTTGCGCAGCTCGAACCCTGCAGCAACCAACGCACTGGTTGTCAGTTCAAGCGCGTGTGTAAGCAGATCGTCATTGGGGGCACAAATTAAAATGTCATCCATGTAATGATGGATGATCACGCCCCTTGTGGCTGCGCGCACAGGGGACAGCAATGAAGAGACGTACCATTGGCAAATACTTGGGCTGTTCTTCATGCCCTGTGGGAGTACTTTCCAATGGTACCTCTTCATTGGGGCTTCTCGGTTGATGGAAGGAACCGAGAAGGCAAACTGTGGCGCGTCATCAGGATGTAGGGGAATTTGGAAAAAGCAATTCTTTATATCAATTATAGCCAAATTCCAATTTTGGGGTAACATCGCTGGGGACGGCATCCCAGGTTGGGGAGAGCCCATATCTTCAATCACTGCGTTTATTGCGCGGAGGTCGTGAAGGAGCCGCCACTCGTCTTTGCCCGGTTTCTTGAGGACAAAGACGGGGGAATTCCAAGGGGATGTTGTCTCTTGGATATTCCCTTTGGCCAATTGCTCTTCCACGAGCTCCTGGAGCGCTTTTAATTTTTGTTTGTTGAGCGGCCACTGCTCCACCCACACTGGAGTATCTGTCAGCCAATTTAGTTTCTGGGTGGGACGCTCCTCAATGGTCGCTGCCCGAAAAACCTGAGGGGTCGGTATGTCAATTGTGACCCCCCATTGGGCCATCAGGTCTCTCCCCCACAAGGGCTCCGTGTAATCTAAAACGAATGGGCGTAAATATGCCGATTGCCCATTCGGCCCCTCAATTTTCACGATGTTCTTAGATTGTTTAGCCAATTGTGTGCCCCCTACACCTTGAATCCTGCCTGCCACGTTCTGCAGCTCCCAACGCGACGGCCAATCCCGTTCGGGAATGACCGTGACGTCTGCCCCCGTGTCCAGGAGTCCATTGATATGCTTGAACTCCTGGCCCTTCCACATGTAGCACCCCAACTTCGGTCTTTCCTTCCCTATCGCCTGGGCCCGGCACACCTGATAGTCCTGTTTGGCAGATCTTCGCCACAAATCTTCAGGGTGTACCGGAGCCCCAGAGACTGGTATAGCTTGGGCGATGATATGCCCTTTGGGAAGGAAAGCCGGGGGACGGGAGCACTGCAGCCACACCACCAATTGCCCTGTGTACCTCGGTGTTATGGAGGGTGCAATGGTGATGTCGAGAGGCGTGTGTTTTGTGTCACCAAGGACGATGTACTTACAGTGGATGTTCTCCCAGGTCCTCGGGTCCACTGCCTCGACTGGGGTGGCAATCCAGTCGTCGTTCGTCAAGTGCAGAGCCGATGTCAGGGCCAACCTACATGGGGAGAAGCCCAGAGAGGTGTTAAGGACGGGCTTTGGCTGACCGGGGGGCCGGTCAAGCCATTCTACGGAGATGAAGCTGACGTCTTCCCTCATGTAGGCTGGTTCGTCTGTCCGGTTCCTACGTGTCCTGTCCGGAAGAGAAAAGTCCTCAGGTGGGTTAGCGTTGTTAACGTCGTCCCTCCCCTCCTCCGATGTTACCTTTCCCACCATACTTTTGTCCACGCGCAGGGAGGGACTGCGCTCTGGGACTAGTTTTTTGGTCTAGCCCCCAGGTTGGGGGTAGACCTCCCCTGCTGCTGCTTGTAATGCATGAACTCCTCCCTTAGGGGACACTTGGTGGCCCAGTGTCCCCCCTGCCCGCAGAGGTAGCATTTTTCTGGCTGCGGGGGTCCTCTCGGGGATGCTCCTGGCTGGCGGCGGTTGGCGGATGGAGTCGCCGGTGGCGTCGGGGCAGCAGCGAAGGACACCCTCCTGGATGGGACTTGAGGGGTCCTCCGCGGATCCTCAGCAGGGACTGTGACCTTCTTAGCGCACACCTGCAACATCGCCTGCAGGGTGGGCTCAGGCTCCAGAGGGAGGCTAAGGATCGCTTGCCGACAGGGCTCATTAGCATTCTGCTTGGCCACTGTGGCAAGCATCCCCTCCCTCAACCGCTCATCGGGAACCTGAGCCTCCATCGCCCGATGCAGGCGGTCCACGAAGGCCACGAACGGTTCACATGGTCCCTGCTTAATAGATAAAAAGTCAATGGCCGCCCCGCGCGTTCTTAACGTTACCAAGGCTTTCTCCGCCGCCTTAGCACTGACCTGCAGTGCGCCCCTCGGGATCCTCTCCGCTTGTTTCGCCCCCTCGGTCCAATCCCCCTCCCCGCACAGATGGTCTAGGGAAATGACCGCCCCATCCCCATCCCTGGAGGTCTCTGCAGAGGCCCAGAGGTCAGGGAGAACATCCCTTATCTCCCGCTTCCACTTGGACTCCCATATCAGGAACTCCCCATGCGAGATGAGGCATGATATGAGGGTGCGAATGTCCACGGGGACATATTCGGCCGCGGAAAAGGTTGCTTTCAGCAGACCCCGAAAATATTCGCTTTCCCGGCCGAATTCCCTCTGTGCCTTGCAAAGCTCCTTGATGACGTGTTGCGGGATGGGGGACCACTGTGCAAGGGGCCCGGCCCCCTGCCGCGGTGTGTAGGTGACCGGCGCGGCAGAGAAGGCCGGAAGGGGTGGAGATGGTTCGGGGTTCCCACGCCCCCCCCTTCCGGAACCGATGCCGTGGGAACCGGAAGTCGGAGCGTGGGAACCAGGGGGTGGGGCGGAAGGGGCGTGGCCAGGAGCAGGGGGAGTGGCTGGGTGGGAACTCCCCTCCCCGGAGGTGGAGTCAGGGGGCGGGGTATACCCCGCGTCACAAGGGGTGTGGTCAGGGTAGGGTGGAGGAGGGACATGGGCGGGGAGATCCGGGGAAGGGGCTGAGCCTCGGGAGGCGGGAAGAAAGGGGTTGTGGGAAGGGGGAGCACAAGTGGCGGGAAAAGCCACGCGGCCTCCGCCATCTTGTGCCCGGGGAAGAGAAGGAGAAGGGCGGCCATTTTGTGCCAACCCGGGGGAAGGGGCAGAGGAGGAATTTTTGGGGTCTGGGGACAACCGAAACTGAACAGAACTCCTACGGGACGGGGCTGTACACTTAGGGGAAGCGGGGGAACGGGTAGAGGCAGGGACGGCGCCAGTCCCGCCATGAGGGGGGTTAGGGGCAGAGGGAGAGGAAAGAGGTTTAGGGTTGCTACTCCCACCCACAGAACTGGGGAGCGGTTTGTCTGATGGCTGCGGCAAGTTTCCATAATTGTTCTTAACAATATCCCGAATTTGTAAGGCCAATAAGGTGAATTTTGCGAGAGAGAGGTCCGACCTACGTAAGATCTCTCTCCCGACTTGGTCCCAAAAGGGGACTTGATATAATTTTGCGGCCGAAACATCGGGGAATGCTTGCGACAACCATTTGACAAAGCGCTTAACTTCGCTCTTTTTTACCTTAACCCCTCCCACTAAAAGGATACCCGCAACTTGGATATAAAGGCTTTTCTGGGGCACCGAGAGCTTGGCACCCATGGCTCGTTGGTAACTGGTGCCCCAGGAGGTAAGACCCAAAAATCATAAAGGAACCAAGAAGACTACCCCCCCCGCTCTTCCCCTACCCTCGAGCACTCCCGCCCGGGAAGGGAGGCAACCAAACCCAGTGAGGGATAGGGGAGAGCTGGACCGTCCCTACGCCGTCCCCACGGCGAGGGCCCACCAAGGGAGGGTAGAAAAGAAAAAGCGGATCTTACCTCTCTTGCCGAGGTGGAGACCGACGCCGGAGGTGCCACCGATGCTGCCGGCTCCGTCCCCCGGGAGCGCAGCTCTCTAGAACAGAGCCTGCTCCGACCGGGGGTGGTTGGCGGCCACGAGGGTCTGCTGCAGGGGTCCAGGAGACCCCCGACTCCTCTTCCGCAGGGTCCTAGACGTAAATCCAGGGCCCCACGTTGGGCGCCAACTTGCCACGCTTCCTCGTCCCCAGGTGCCCGTGGATCTTCACCTCTAGCCCCGGCTAGCTCAATCCTGGGGCGAGTAACGGGCAGAGAGGCGCCTCCCGCTGCTCCCTTGACAGGGGTTTGGGAGGCGTCTTGTGGGTTCCGGATTCACGCTAGCGACCCTCGGCACAGATGGAAAAGCCGGAACCAGCTTGGGGTAAAACCTTCTTTATTAATGGGCCAACGTGGCCAAACGTGGAGAAGTGGCACCAACAAGCTGGAACCCCGGGTGGGGTTTGGAACAGACTTTTATGGGGCATGGGAGGGGAATGGGAGTGGTGGATCATGAAGGGGGAACCAATGGGAAGTGGGGAAGGGAGTGGCTCCAAGGTGGGGTGATTCTGCCTGGTCCAATGGGGAAGGGGCATGGGAGTGGCCCCAGGCCCTCGTCCAATCACCCGGTGCCCTGAGTGGAAGCTTCTGGATAGAAGGGAAGGAACACCGAGTGACGGACAAGGCACCTGGGAGGGGACAGGGGAATACTGACAGGTGCTGGGAAGGCGGGAAGGGAGGACCAGGCGGGAAAACAGAACAAAAGGATGTACCAACTTACAATATGGGGGGGAAACAGGGACAAACCATTGAGAAATACAAATATATTAAACCGTACGTGCAAAAGCTGCTGCATCAAGCCTTGCAAGCAAGTAAACACACAGGGCAAAACAAGCAAAAGTATCACAATTATGCTTAGAACTATTATGCCGTATTTGATAATGTCTCTTAACTATGGTCTGATCCCCAATCCTTTTAGCTATCTTTTTAAACCTAATCTATCCTCTACCTTTAACTGTTGAGTTAGCTCGGTCAATTTTCGTATTTGCTTATGGATAGATGTAGAGTGATCAGATAAGTTCATACAGCACATTCCTTCAAATTCTTCACAACTATGACCTTGGGCTAGAAGAAGTAAATTAGTGGTAGCTGCTCTGTTTTGCAGAACTGCATGACAGATACTACTTATATTTGTGGCAAGCTCACTTAATATTTTAGATGGAATACTAATTTATTTTTTTGTCCAGTAGGCTAGGATTTTTAATTGTGTGAGAGCTTGCACTGAAGCAACTCGTGGGGTGAAAAATGAGGTTAGTTTTACAGAAGTGCACCCCACTTCATATTTCTCAGGTTTTTGATTGTTCTGTTTAACATGAAAGGAACAAACTTAATTCTAAATACAAACTACATTTATGATAAACTTAATGTTATGCTTTTGATTATCTAATTGATTGTCCCTCTTTTTCTTTTGCCATTGAAAAGCAATGGCAAAATGAACAGAAAAATCACAGGCATTACTAAAACTCATTAAAACTTAGCAAAAAAGTCTATAACATAATTAAAAACACACTTATGAAAAAACCCAAAGTCCACAATCTTCTGTGGGTGAAACACAAATCTTTGCACAATCCACTTTTGATGTGCATCCTCTGATTTACTTGTGGAGAGATTAGTGTTCTCTTGAAATTGATACGTTTAACATTCTTCACTGAAATCTGTCTAGATTCTGCACCTGCTAAAACACAAACAAACTCAACACCCCCCACAGGGACTGGAGGGTCCTCTCTCAATTCTGTTTCCTAACATTTGCATGAAGAAATGGAAATATCAACATTTTTGTTATAAACATGAAAAAACATCAAGAACAAAACAATGCATATAGTAAAGAAACTAACAACAAATAAAAATCAATCAGATAATACACAATTAATATTACATATAAAATCACAGTTACCAAGTGCTACACTATCAAATTGTCATCCCAGAGTCTGAAGCAGCTGATAAACCTTAAAACAACAGAGATTTGGATAAAACATGTCCGGATCGTGTTTCTCCAAAACTCCTTTTGAGGCTCAGCTGCCCTATATGGTCAAATTGTTAAGCCAAAAGGACTTGAATACTTTTTGATGCAGAAAACACCTGGGTCAATCACACCATCCACGTAGAGCCAGAGCTTGGCCAGAGCTCAAACTCTAATTGGAGGATATGTTTTAACACATTATAAAACAAAAGTCATAGAAATAACAGTTATAAGTAAAAAACCTTATTATTAAAAATTTATCAAACTATCAAATAATTGAACCTGTCTAAAATCTCTTTCAAGACAAAAATTCTCTAAATACAACAAACCCTTTCTTCAGAAATCTGAAAATTTGAAGTCTGAAATCTTGAACTAAAATTTGGACAATGAATTTTTAAAGGAAGATGAATTGCAGCTGCATAAAAAATTGGATAAAGAAAACACATGAGTAGTTAAAAAATCAAAAACACAGGATCCTGAAAAAACATCTTGTAATCAATCACCGAAAGAGACAATAAAACATATGAAAACTGACTGTAAATACTATAACAACACCTTAATACCTTAATAATAATTCTTATCACAAAAATCAGACAACTCACATTTTATGATTAACCTATTAACAAGAAATGTTTAAAATAGTTTAAGACAATCCTTTTAAAGCACTCATATAACATTAGTAACAATCACTACTTATCATTACTTACAAAAACTTAACAATCACTATTTATCGTATTATCTATAAAACTTAAAAATCACTATTACTTATATTATTATCTATAAAAACCCAAAGACAGAGATTACAAACTCAATACTAAAATTCCATCAGATGACACTTTCTCAACTCTTTGTTTGCAGAGACATTTTTGGTAATTAAATCATTACTAACATTTCTATCTTTATACAGTGATTTTTATCCATATCATATTTGAAATAACATTGATTCACATAATGTTCATCCTTCTTGGTATCTTGGAAAACACTCGGTCCTGCTGTACTTTTTCATTACGTCTTCTGACTCTTGTAAGAAATTGGGAAGATGCTGTTGAAATTTTTGCTGTAGTGTTGCGATCCCGCCACCAGTGGCGCTGCTGCTCTCGGCGTTGTCGCTGCCATGGCAACCAGGACTGTGCCGCCATCTCCGCCGCCATTGCTGGGCGCTGCGGGGAGATGAGGGGCGGCGCCGCCTCGCTCCCGTCCTTGTTGTGTCACCTTGTGGATGGGAGAAGAGACACCCCCGCCACGGCCGCGCCCCGCCTGCTCCGGCTCCAGCGCAGCTGAGCCCCAGGAACGCCCCTCTCCCCCCTTGCGCTGTTGCTCGGCAGCAAGGAGCCTTCCGTCTCTCGGCTGATGTCCGCTCCGCCCCGGGCTCGCCTCCGGCTCGGTGCTGGCCGTCCCCGCTCTGTCTGGCCCCGCGCCCGCTCCGTTCTACCTGATCCCCGTTCACACAAAGTGAATTTGGGATCCCAGTCCCGTTGCATAAAGCAATTTGGATCTCAATTTCCAGCACCTCAATGCTACTAGTGTCTATGGGAGGTACAGGCATTTCAGAAGCAGAGATGGGAATGGGAAAATTTGTGAGAACCGGAGGGTTTGGCTCACTGGAGAGAAGCGAGGGTTTACATTCCTTATTTTTCTCCAGAGCTGTCCGTATCACTTCCACCGCCCTCTTTTCTGCCTGACACATTAACAATTTGTTATCAACCACACTCCAAAGTTTACTCATTTTCTTGCCCGGTTTATCCTCATCTAACACTAATTCCCACAACTTATCCCTATATCTTCTCCATTCTGAAAGTTTATGAACACTATGGGGGTTAACGAAAAAGCCGTAAGACTCAGCATGATGCAATAGCGAAGGGAGATCCTTATCTAAGTCAATCCCCCTAATCTGCCTTTTTCTAAGAGAAGCACTAAATAAATCATATGCTGCTTGCCTTTCCATGATTACGTCGGTACCGTTGCTGGCTCCTTCAGGCTTCGGCAGCACGTATCGGCTGAGCTCGCTGCTGCGGTCACTCAGGGCGCGGAGCAGAGAGTATCGGCTCTTTCGCCATCCTTCCAGCTGCAGGACCCGAACCCCAACGCAGCACCCCTCTCGCCTTAGGCTCGGATCAGGTCCCTGCTTTCGGGCGCCAGTTGTTAGAGGGAATGCCGCGGGAGACAAGACTCATGATATCATGATCATCAAGTCTCAGTTTATTGTAACAGATTACACAGTTTATATATGTTCGTTAATTAGCTCATACATATTGCAAAAGCCAAGCTCATGATTGGTTGCTATGTGACTTGTACTATTATCTTAAAACTATCTTTGTGATCGATACATGCCTGTCCAGCTGGCCTTGCAGTTAGAACAGCTTAGTACCCCTTGTTCTTCTCTATCTATTTCTACATACCAAGCAGTTTCAATATCCTGCTTTCTGCACACCATCTACTCTTCAGGACCATGCGAACTTTGCAGCAGTCACGTAGCCCTCCCTATTTGGATTAATTTTACAGTATCATGTCCCTTGTCGTTCAACCATTCCTCTGTCAGGCTCTCTTCACTGATCCAGACTGGGCCCCACCTCAACGCTTCCTCTAGAAAAACAAACATCAAATTATGGAAAATAGGTTACAGACAAAAAGGGGAACAAGAAAAATGGTCAAAAATCTTATCTCTGTCAGGACCTTAAAGAAGGCCCAACCCCTGCATGCCAGGGAAAAACCCACCATGGGTGAGGGAATCCCAGGCTTTCTCCCTTCCCCTGCACGGCCCCCATGGTGATCCCAAAGCAAACAAGGGCAGTGGAGCAGCCCAAGCCCTTCCTTGCCTGCAAAGCAAAGCAGCCCCTGCACAGGGTCTGGAGTCCCACCTCTGCTCCCACCATGGGGGTTTGTTTGTGTCAGGCTGGCTGCCCCAGCCCAGCCCCAGCCCGGGGCACGGTGGGTGCTGGGGGCTGTTGGCAGGGCCAGGAGCCCACTCCCATTTCGTACCCACCCCAGCCCATGCCCCCAGCCCTGCCAAAAGCAGCCTGGCAGCCGACTGAAGGATCAGCTGCATCCGCCCCAGCAAAGGGGGAACCTTTGGTTCCCAGCCAGGCTGTGCAATGCCCAAATCTGGGAGCATCCCCCTGCGTGTGGACTCATCTGCAAATTCCCTGTGGAACCTGGCTTTGAAGGAGATGTCAGAATCAAAGTCCACCATCTTCAGCCTGCCGGTGGTCAGGTGGAGCAAGAGGTTGTCATCCTTGACATCGTCCTCGCTGTCCCCAGCAGCAGCAGGGCCCGACCCTGCTCGGCTTCCGAGATCAGATGAGACCGGGCGCTCTCAGGGCAGTGTGCCATGGGCACCTGGCAGCCCCCCAGCAGCGCCCTTCAACCCACCACAGAACCCTCCAGGCACAAGTCCTGAACATCACGGGGGCCCCACACAGCCAACAGGGATGCCCATGCCCACAAGAAAATCCAAAGACAGACCAGAGATGTCCTAGTTTAGGGAAAATTTGGGAGAAAAACCTCTGGAAGTAGCCCCCAGAAAACAAACCCCCACGGCCCCTCCCCACCCACCTGGTTTGGGAAAATATTTTATCTGAGAGAAGTGGAAAAAGACCTGTTTATTTAACAAAAAAAACCCTTCCCAGCACTAAAAAAATGAACAACACCAGATGCCAAAAAACTCTTTCACCACTCTGCAGAGATGACAAATCCAGAAAGTGCCTCCTGGGAGTGGTCACCCGGGTCTGGGTGCTGGGGATTGCTCCGGGCACTGGGGATGGCTGCTGCAGATCAGAAAATGCAGGCTTCTGGTGTTCCTTGGGGTTTCCCAGATCCCAGTCTGGAGCAGGCTGGATGGTATTCAGGAAGAGGAAAGGAAAAGAAACAGTCCAGGGAAAGAACTGGACTGCTCAGCTAAACTAACTGGGAAGCAAAGGAAAAAGCAGAAGCAAGCCAAACAAAGCAAGCCAGCCAGCACTGACCTCTTCTAGACAGCAGACCATGGGGGGAGGTGAGCCGGCTGATAACAAGGCAAAACAAACCTTCACTTTCAGAGTCAGTTCTGAAAGCACAGAACAGAATATCAAACATAAACAGAACACACAACTGGGGACACAAACACCATAACGTCACCCTCGGACATTCCACCCCTTATCTCCATATCTTCAACATCATGTAAAAACACCATCAAGTAAAAACTTCTATCTTTCACTTACTCAAACCTTCAACACTTACACATTTCTTTCTATTTCACTTGCTCAAACCTTTGACACTTATACATTTCTTTCTGTCTCATGTCTGTATGTTTTCATGTACAGACACTGGCAGCAACATCCAGCAAACAGTGATATTTGCACATGAGTCTCACCCCACAATCAGATCTACCTGAGGTACACATTGCGTTGTTCCATCTCTCTGCATTATCCACCATGTACAACCTGGTCCCTGAGCAAAGACAATCCCACAAATGGGTTTGTCTGTACTCGAGGCAGAATTGATCCACACTGATTTCCCTAACAAACCTCTGGCATGTGCCACTGGGACTTTATCTCCATATTCTATATTCAGGGGCTCAGATTGGCCAGGATCTGCTAGATTGGTGGAACCTCGGCTGTTAACTAAGCAGGTGGCCTTTGCTAAATGTTGCTCCCAATTTTTGAAAGATCCCCCACCCAATGCTTTTAAGGTGGTTTTTAACAGTCCATTGTGCCTCTCCACTCTGCCTGCAACTGGGGCATGGTTTGGGATGTGGTACACCCACTCAATTCCATGTTCCCTAGCCCAGGTGTTGATAAGGCTGTTCTTGACATGAGTCCCATGGTCTGACTCAATCCTCTCAGGGGTATCATGCCTCCACAGGACCTGCTTTTCAAGGCCCAGGATGGTGTTACGGGCTGTAGCATGAGACACAGGGTAGCTTTCCAACCATCCTGTGGTGGCTTTTACCATCGTCAGCACGTAGCGCTTGCCTTGGCGTGTCTGGGGCAGTGTGATGTGGTCAATCTGCCAGGCCTCCCCATACTTGTACTTGGAGCCCCGCCCACCATACCACAGGGGCTTCACTCTCTTGGCCTGTTTGATGGCAGCACAGATCTCACAGTCATGGATCACCTGAGAAACACTGTCCATGGTTAGATCCACCCCTCGGTCTCGTGCCCACTTGTAGGTGGCATCTCTGCCCTGATGGCCTGAGGTATCACTGGCCCATTGTGCTCATAGCAACAGCCACTGGTTGAGGCTCACTGTCAGGTTTAGCTGCTGGCTTAGGCTCACAGACTGGGTTAGCTGCTGGCTTAGGCTCACAGTCTGGTTTAGCTGCTGGCTTAGGCTCCCTGTCTGGTTTAGCTGCTGGCTTCCAGCCGGGGCTGTTGGCTGCAGCCTGAGTGACTGGGATAGCTGCTGATTTATCTCCCTGCCCCCCTTCCTCTGTCTGCTGCCCTACAGTATCTAGCAGGGTGTGATAAGCACATGCCAGGGCCCAGCTCGCTGCAATGATCTTTTTCTCCTTAGACTTATCATGGCATTTCTCTTTCAGGTACTTTGCCACCTCAGCTGGATTCTGAATTTGTTCACATGGGAAGTCCCAGGCTATAGGGTCAGAAAATTCCTTTAATATTTGGCCCATATGCTCCCATTTCTTTCTTGAACTCCCTCACATCTCCTGAGTTGAGAGGTACCTCCACATAACCTAGTCCCAGAATTTGGGTTGATTGTCCGTGCTGACCAACATTGGGGTTAGGGATCATTCCCAAAGCTACTTCCCTTCATGGATATAGAGCTTGCCCTTCCCTTTCTCTTTCCCCCCTTGTTAGACTACGAGTAACACAGTGATTTTCCTCAGGGACCGGCTCTGGGATTTCTACCTCTTGGTTATCAAAATCTCCCCCTTGATCGAAATCGGGGTAGACTGCTGGTGGTGCTGGTGGGGGTGGAGGAGGAGGAGGGATGTATGGTAGAGGGGGTGCAGTTGGAACTTCCTGAGGCTTTTTATTTTTCTTTTTCCCTCCCTGGGTGCTTCAGGCAAAAAGTTTTGCTCTTGTTTCCCCCACTATCCAGAGAGCAGCATACTTGCTCTCTTCCATATCAAAAGGTTCTTTGGAGTTTGCATAAATGTTTAATGCCTGGCAAATCCAGTCCTTGAAGTTTCCAAACTGGCCAAAATAAATTATCACTACAGATGTGTTTTCCTCCTCATACTTTTATACAATAATGTATCATTTTTGCCCTAGCCTTCCCTTTCCTTGAAGGATATTCATCCCAAGATTTTATCATTAGACCTAACGGACTGTCAGGGGGGATCTGGGGAAGCGTTACCGGGGTCCCCGTCCCCATGGAAGCAGAGGGCTTGCTTTTCCTCTGTCCCATCTCCCAAGACACCTTCAGGCACACACACACTCGCGGCCCCTGTTGGTGCCCAGCCCCTCGCGGGCTCTGCAAACCGCACTACTCAGAGCTCTGCCCGTGCCTCGTCCTACAAGGACGTCTCACGCGTTATGTCCTGGGATCCCAGCCCAACCCAGCGGATCCCCACTTTTATACTCACGCTGTCCTGCGTCTTCGCCTGGCTTCGTGCACAAAGATTACGGGGTTACCGGTGTCCCTTGTGCTCAATACCGAATTTGGGTTCGTCGGTAAGGGTCTGGGAAGGAAAAGCCTGCACCAGGGCCGCTGCAGAGGCAGCGGGGCGCCTCCCTGATTAGGAATTCCCACCCGTTCACCCTTATCCGAGTCACGGCACCAAGTTTGTTACGGACAAATTCAACTGGGGAGGCTAATTATAGATAAATCAATTAACAAGAATTTATTAAGCAAGCGGTATTAAGCAAAAGAACAGCGCGGGGCAGCCGGGGAGCCTCTGCTCTGCCACGGAGCACCTTCCCCCTTTGACCTTTTTGTTTTTATACGTCCCAGTTGACGTATTTTCTCTCGATGCACTCTGCATGGGTGCAATTGGTCGCTGGGGGTCTTTTTTTCTGCCTTTGGAGGTCGCAGGAATGAAGGCTCCTCATCTTCCTTGCAGATTGTCCTTGGCCTAAAACTAAACTTGTATATAATTACACAGTCTTCTATGCTAGTTGCATTCCCTACTCAGTTCAAATTCTTGTCTCCTTTAACACTCATTTTGATGAACAATGACCTTTGTATTTATTACACCCACTCTCTCCCAGTGCCCCCCAGCGTGTCCATCTCTCTGCTGCCCTCGAGCTCCCGGCCCGGCCCCGGCCGCCTGCTCCCATCCAGCTGAGGTGGTTCCAGGGCCAGCAGGAGCTCTCTGTGGTGGCCACCAACGTGGTCCCCAATGGGGACTGGACCCACCAGCTCCTGGTGCTGCTGGAAACCCCAACCCGGGCCAGGCTCACCTCCACCTGCCAACAACATCAGCCTGGAACAACCTGTGAGCCGGAACTGGGGTATGGGGGAGGAACTGGGGGCGCTGCGAGAGCCACTGGGATGTGCTGGGAGCACCTGGGAGGGAGTTGGAGAGAGCCTGGTTTCAACTGGGAGACGAGGTTGGGGGTTTGGAAGGGCTAAGAAGGGGTTTGAAGGATACTGGGGAGGGTGGGATGGGGTTCTGAGGGTCCTGGTGGGCACTGGGAAGAGACTGGGAGAGGATTTGGGGGTCCTGGGACAGTGGGGGTGACTGTAAGGAGGCTGTGGGATCCTGTGAGTGACAGGAGGGGCTTTGGTGGGTCCAGGGGAGGTCAGGAAGGGATCAAGAGGGAGGTTTCAGGGGATCCTAAGTGGGCTGGGAGTGACCTGGAGGGTGCTTGGAGGGGCCAGGGTGTCTGTGAGAGTTTTTGGGAGATCCTGACCCCTGCGGACCCTCCAGAGATGCTGCTGGATGCTGCCGCAGCAAGATGCTGACAGGAACTGGAGACACCCGAGTTGGGCTCTGTCTTCCTGGCACTGGGGATCGGGTTCTACCTGTGCAAGAATGTCTGGGGGGTCCCGTGTGTCGTGTCCCCCCTCCTCTGGAATGTGTGTGCTCCCCTGGGGCCCCCAGCCCGGTGTCACCCCCTTTTCCCTGCCCACAGAGCTCCTGAGCCGCCGGCGGCCGCAGCCCCTCCCCGTGGCCTCGGGCCGAGGCAGGACCTTCCCAGCTCTATCCCCACGCTGATTTTGGGTGGGTCGAGTGTCCCCCCAGCCCTGCTGTCACTCTGCCCCTGCCCCCTGCTCCCAGTGTTCCCAGTAAAGCTTCCCAGTTAAACCCAGCCCAGTTCATGGGGGCACTGGGGAGGGACTTGGGGGGACCCCACGGCGGGGCCGGCACTGGGCAGGGAGGGCGGGTCCAGGTGGGGAACACTGCCTGCTGCGGGTCTGCCCGGCAACTGGTGAGTCATCAGCCCCGCTCGCTCTCATTGGCTGACTCTTCTCCACCGCGTTCTCTCATTGGCTGAGGAGAGGCCCGGCAGTGCAGAGAAGGAACGGGAGAGATCCCGCCCCGAGCACCGGCACGGGGACAACAGACCCAGCCTGGGCACAGGGAGGGAATTTATTACCAACCAAACCACGGCAGCACCAGGAGAAGGGAAAGAAATCCCTCCAGCACCTTCCCCCAGCCAACGGGGATCACCCACAACAGGGTTATCCCCCAAGGAGAGACGGGGACATCCGAGTTTAGAACAAAGCCAATTCTATTGACTGTACCAGGTGTTTATACAGGGATTGACTTGTATGGTGCTTATAGAGGGCTCTGTTTTTGGTAACAATTTCCCATTGGTTACACATTCTTGGTGACATCCAGTAACCTGGGAACATTTATGTTATCACAAACACTCGCACCATTTTTTCTGGTCACTTCTTGCCCAGGGAGACTGAAACTGTGTCTGTGTCTCCCACAGTTTCTGCTCAGTCAGGCCTCAGATATCGGGCCCCTTTATCAGCTCCATTGCTTTACTCTCTGTTTTATTCCCCATACGGGGACACCAGGGCTCTGCCCCACGGGGGTCACTGGGGATCATCCAGCCCGGATCCTCCCATGGGGAATGGAGCTGCAGCAGCACACCAAGCTCTTCCCTCACTCTCTTCCCTCACTCCAAGCTCTTCCCTCACTCATGGCACTCACAGGGCTTCCCTTAGTGGTGCCTCCGTTGGTGTTGGGTCAAGTTTGAGATCTGTGAAAAGCTCTTCCCACACTCCCCACACTTGTAGGGCCTCTCCCCAGTGTGGATGCGCCGGTGCACAGTGAGATTGGAGTTTTCCTTGAAGCCCTTCCCACAGTCAGGGCAGCAGTAGGGCCTCTCCTCTGTGTGAATCCGCTCATGTCTGAGGACATCAGAGCTGGTGTGAAACCTCTTCCCACACTGGGGACACTCGTAGGGCCTCTCCCCAGTGTGGATGCGCTGGTGTGCTCGCAGGTGTGAGCTCCACCCAAAGCTCTTCCCACATTCCAAGCACTCGTAGGGCCGTTCCCCAGTGTGGATCACCATGTGCTGGACCAGGTCCGAGCTGTCTCTGAGGCTCTTCCCACACTTCCCACACTCGTAGGGCCTCTCCCCAGTGTGGATCCTCTGGTGCCGGATCAGGTGGCAGCTCCGGCTGAAACCCTTCCCACATTCCAAGCACTTGTGGGGCTTCTCCCTGCCATGAGGCTTCTCCACCAGCTCCGAGCTCCGCCTGGATCTCCGCCCGCCTTCCTGGCTCAGGGGGGCTCTTTCCTCCCTGCAGATCCCTGGGCTGGGTTTGCAGCTCCTCCTCCTGCAGCATCTCCGGGGCTTTTCCTCCTCCTCCATCCAGCCACGCCCTGGAAATGACAAATCCTGGTTTGAGGGAAAAACAAGAGAAGAGCACCTTGGACTGGAGGTTCCTCCTTGCCCAAGTTCATCTCAGGAAGTCATTGGGAATCTTGTGTCTGTAAGAACCTCCAAAACACGAAGTTCCAGCCCAAAAATCCCACAAACTTCAAGACACATATCAAGCTCAGAAACACCAAGATTCACCCCGTGAAGATCGTGGATCCATCTCCATAGTCACCTGCTGCATGTGGGGGGAGCAGCGCTCCTGGGGCTGGGGGGAGGCTGCAGACACAGGGAGGGGTGGAACCTTCTGCTGGTTCCTCTTTCTGCTCCTCCTCCTCCTCTTGTGTCCCTGCTCTTCCTCACACTCCTCTTCCTCCTGCCATTCCTCCTTCTGCACAAACCCACCTTCTCCTGCCACCTGCATCGTTTGACCATTCTGTTCCTCAAGCCTGCTTCTCCTTCCCTTCTCCTCCTGCCCCCAGGCCCAGCACCCACTGCCGGCTCCCTCTTCCCCCCACACCCACAGCATCCCAGCCAGGGGCAGGGATGGAGCTGGGGCAGGTCGGGCTGGGGCAGCGCTGGGCTCTCGGCCGCTCCCGCCCGCACTCGGTCCCCACTGCAGCCGCTCCCGCCAGGACAGCGCGGGGGGGCCCGGCCTTGGCGCTGCCCCACTCCCACCTCCCCAAATTCCCCTCGCGGGGCCATGGGGCCGAGGGGGGGGTGCAGGGGGGGTCCAGGTGGGGAATGCTGAGATAATTTCAAGAGTGGATCCCCAAGAAGAAGAATTAGAATTTGTGGTAGACACAGGGGCAAAAAGAACCTTTATGTTAAATATTCCAAAAGCTTATAGTGTAAGCAAAGATACTGTAAAAGTAACAGGACCAAAAGGAGAGAGTTTCACAGTACCCATTATTAAAAATGTGGCAATAGAGGGAGAAACTAGATTTTGGATGAGGGATGTTTTCTTGGTCCCAGGGGCAGGTAGCAATTTATTGGGACGAGATTTACAAGTGAAATTAGGAATAGGGGTTGATCCAAAAGATGGGAAGATGTCAGATAGACTTTTAAAACTAGGCCAGGAGGATGGAAGAAGCATTAACAAGGAAGTTTGCGCTGGGGAGGGAAATAGGGGAAGATTAAATATTGACCCCATAAAGATTACAATTGAGGAAAAAAAAATTGTCCCATACGTGTACGGCAGTATCCTGTATCTTTAGAAGGATGGGAATGTTTAAAGCCAGTAATAGAAGGACTAATAAAGGATGGGACATTAGAACCTTGTATGTCTCCCCATAATACCCCAATACTCCCAGTAAAGAAGCCTGATGGGAGCTATAGACTGGTACAAGCCTTAAGGGAGGTTAACAAAAGAACTCAGACCCGCTATCCAGTGGTACCAAATCCTTACACTCTTTTCAGTAAAAGTTCCTCCCCAGCATCAGTGGTTTAGTGTAGTGGACCTTAAAGATGCCTTTTGGGCTTGCCCATTAGCCCAGGAGAGCAAGTAATCTTTGCTTTTGAATGGAAGGACCCACTAACTGGGAGAAAACAGCAATTAAGATGGACAAAACTACCACAGGGGTTTACAGAATCCTCAAACTTATTTGGACAAGCTTTAGAAACAATACTACAAACTTTCCCCACTGCCCCTGGAATACAAGTTATCTAATGCATTGATGATCTTTTACTTTCTGGGAAAGCTGAAGCTGAAGTTATAGAGGCTACTATAAAGCTTTTGAATTTTCTTGGGGAAAAAGGATTAAAGGTATCAAAAGGGAAGCTGCAATTTGTAGAATCAGAGGTAAAATATCTTGGACACTTGATTAGGAAGGGTAGTTGAAAGCTCAACCCAGAATGAAACACAGGGATTCTATCCCTTCCCCCTCCCCCTTCAAAGGGGGAAATCAGAAAGCTACTCAGATTATTGGGATATTATATATTGTGGATTGAAGGATATACACAGGCAGTAAAATTTTTGAATAAAAAAATTGACAGAGGGAAATGATATAAAATGGACCAAAAAGGATAATGAAAAACTGAAGAGAGCCTGACAGAGGAATGGTTGAACGACAAGGGACATGATACTGTAAAATTAATCCAAATAGGGAGGGCTACGTGACTGCTGCAAAGTTCGCATGGCCCTGAAGAGTAGATGGTGTGCAGAAAGCAGGATATTGAAACTGCTTGGTATGTAGAAGTAGATAGAGAAGAACAAAGGAGTACTAAACTGTTCTAACTGCAAGGCCAGCTGGACAGGCATGTATCGATAATAAAGATAGTTTTAAGATAATAGTACAAGTCACATAGCAACCAATCATGAGCTCGGCTTTTGCAATATGTATGAGCTAATTAACGACATATATAAACTGTGTAAGCTGTCACAATAAACTGAGACTTGATGATCATGATATCATGAGTCTTGTCTCCCGCGGCATTCCCTCTAACAAAAAACTAAGAAAAATGAAGTTAAAACTAGCCCCAATATCAACTTTAAGCTTACCTGCACTAGCAAAACCCTTTCATCTGTATGTAAATGAAGAAAAGGGGGTAGCTCATAGGGTTTTGTTTCCAGAGTGGGGAGGAGTAAAGAGACCCGTGGCTTATTTATCAAAGATGTGGGATCCAGAAAATCAAGGCTGGCCAGTGTGTATTCAAGCTATAGCAGCTACTGCAATCCTGGTAGAGGAAAGTCGTAAACTGACTTTTGGAGGTAAATTAATTGTGTACTAAATTTCTTCCAATTTGCATTGTGATTTTTATCTTGAAATACATAATTTACTGTACTCTAGGATTGAAAAACTAGTTTACAGCTGTGACATAGCAAAACCTGCTATTAATTTGAGTCAATGCAGGTTGTTCAATCAAGTGTTCTCAGTGTGTAAAGTTAAACTAAAGGTAACACCAGCTGCTTGGTAGGTCAATGAGAAACATTTTTCCTTCCAACCAGTCCTTTTTCAAGTACCCAAATGTATTTTGCTTTCTTAGTTTTTTTGTTTTGTTTGTTTGTTAGTTTTTCTGGAAGTGCTAACTACTTGCAGTGCATCTAGAACAGCAATTCAAGTTGTGCATACAAAACACTTGTAAAAAAATAGGGCTCATTTTTTCCCACAATGGGAGGTGGCTACATATAGAAAAAGGAAACCTACAAAGCTAGATGAAGAAAAATTTCAGTATCTTCTAATGTAAATTGTTAATTTGTTAGTTTCAGCGTCACAGTGGGTGTGTGACACACACATATGAAAAAGATGGTGAGGGAGATCTCTGTTTACTACAGTTTCCTATTTCTTGAATGAGTTAGAGAGCTATGAAGCAACTGTGATTCCTTGTGTGGATTACCCAGGCCTGCAGGGAGGGCTTGGCCATGATTCCCTCTGTGCTGCAGGCAGCCCTGCAGCGTGGCAGCAGTGGCTTGCCTCTGGTGAGTTTGCAGGCAGGGTGCTCCAGCACTGCAGTGCTCAGGGGCAGTTTCCTACTTTGACATCAAAGCTTAAATTCAGGAGTGCCTCTTCCCATCCAGTTATTGTTTGTACCGTAGAAACCTCTTCAGAGAGTGTTTCCTGGCAGTCAAAAAGAGAGTATTGCAGAGATAAATTCCTTACTTGCTGTCTCCCCCAGTGTATCCACATTTTGTCTATTCCCTCTTCAAATTATAGATTGGTAAAACTCATGCTCTGTGTCCTCAGATGCCCTTCCCAAATCAAACCTTGGCTTCTTTGCAAATTATATTGCATGAACAAGGATTGCCTTAAATTTTTTAGTGCAGGCAAGGTCACTTTGGAAGTAAGTTGTGGTTTACCTTGTTCCTACAACCCTTTCAAGCTTGTGAATGGAAAATTGTGACAGCAAAATAAGTCTTTAGTTTTAGCACTGTCAGCTGTGGGTAGCTGGTAGCCCTTGGCGGAGGGTGCTGTGAATTACAGGCCTGCAGAACACACATAACAAAAGTAATTTAATTTGTAAGGAAGTTGAAAAAGGGGGGGAGAGGTGATTGGCAGACTCACCTCTCCAGGATGTAGGACTAATGTTAGAAAGTGGACTGATATTGGAATGTGAATGTTGAAATGTGAAGAGAGAAAAAGAGAGCGAAAGAGAGAGAAAGGGAGAAAGAAAAAGAGACAGAGAGGGAGAGCGAAATACACCCCAAAGTCCCCATACCGTCGCTATTTGTAAATTCTCCCCCATTCCTGCTAGACAGAGTGACAACAAGGGGAGGGGAGTGAGTAAGGACAGAGCCAAAACCAAAGCTGTGAAAAATAGGGAGAGTGGGACTGCCAATAGAGATAAGATCAAAGCAGAGGTCGCTGACTCTCACAATGTGGTTTATTTTTTTAAACAAGACTTCTTTTTTTTCCTTCTGATTTTTGTTGTGAAGCAAAGGAGGGTTTTGCTCTGAAGAATGGGTCTGTAAGACTAAAACAGTTAGATGTTGCCTAAAAAGCAAAAAACCAAGAGATGTGATACATCTTGTGTTAAATTTGGGCTAGTCTTTTTTTAACTACTTATAGCTCACAGGAAGAAGAATTGGCCTCTGCAGGAATTAGCACAGCTGGATACAAGAAGAAGAAGCAGCTATAGAAAAAGTTTGTAGTTAAACCCAGAAAGTTTTGAAGAAAACTAATGGTAAAAGTTAATGCAGTATTGTTTTTCTTTTAACACTGTGCGATTGAGAAGTCCTTTCCAGGTACTACTAAAGCAGCAATCCCAACCATGGAAAAGAGGGTGAATTCATGACAGCAAAATAAAAGAATTTGTGAAGAAACGTGAGGAATGGACTATCACATCTAAACCGGGTGATACCAAACTGACTTTCAACCAGGACTGGGTGGTAATGGTTTGGGAAGACCCACATGATCCAAGGCAGGTACAAAGAACAACACCTAACTGAGAAATAAGGCAAAGCTTGCATCACTGGTTCTAAGCCCTGCCTGAATAAGCCCTGAGACGCCTCCGACACCTCCTTGGCAGAGGAACACTGCCACTTCGAACAGGAGGATCGGGAGTGTTTGAGTCAAAGAGTTCTTATAGTCTGGCCTTAGCCTGTGACTTGTACAGGGAAGAAAGGAAATTGCCATCAGTGCTATATTGTATACTTTATTTGATTCATCCCAATACTGGACACGCTAGCTGGGTTACAAGTGAATGTTCAAATTATGGGAATAATTGGTGTTATAGTTCACAAAATCTATGTTCTTGTTGCAAGAGGTATCAGTAATGAATCAATCCCCTAGACAGAGAGAACCCAAACCAACTGAAGTAATAACTCTGTTTTATAGATGGGAATTATTAGTGCCTGTGGACTGAGAGATACCTGAGGAACGGTGGGAAACCACAGTTAAAAGGTGTCAAAAACAATTTGCCTGGAAATGAGTAAAAAAGGAGTGACAAGGGAAACAGAGGGCAAGCCTGGGTTGAGCACTGTACTCACCAGGGAGAAGATCACACGTACCTGCTGTGGGCAGCAAACCCACAGGCAGGGGAGGTGGGGGTATAAGCCATGCCAGACCTCTGTCATTCCTGTTTCTGTCTCTCATTTGTTGTCTTTTCCCTTCTGAGATAGCAGCAAGATCGTGTCACAAATGCTACAGAAAGTGTTACATGTAAAGAAACCAAAGTTCCTTTTTGTTACACACCCCCATGTCAACAGCCACTGTTATAACCCATCCAAATTAAGTACCTGCAGGAAAAAGGGGGAAAATTATCACATTACAAAGAACTTAGGGAAAAGTAGTAATACTTGGGGCATGGAATGTCCAAAAGGAGAGAGATGGATTTGTTTTACATTTGATCTTAGAAATATAGTCCAAGATTCGGTAAAGAGACAATTAGTAAACAAAAGGTAAAACAAGCACAGCAGTCTAGCTCGGTATTAACCCCAAATTATATCCTGAGTCATATTAAATGACTCCAAGCATTTATAGAGAAGATAATAAACAAAGCTGCTCAGGCATTGGAATTAATATTGAGTCTGCAAAGCCAAACATCACCTGCAGTGTGTTAAAATATGTTGGCTTTATGCTATTTATTGGCTAAAGAATGGGGTGTACAGATTGTTGAAAATAGATGGCAATGAGGATGTCATCCTGGAAAAAAAAAAAGGATATCAGAAAAAAATTATGACCCAGGTATCAGTCCAAATATGGGAAAATAATGTTAAAAACTAGCAGGTGAGGTAATGTATTGAGAATGGGATGAAATTAGGAATTAGGATTCTTCCTTTTACGTGTTACAAGTGTTTTGACATTTCTTCTTTGTTTAATCCCATGTTTTATTTGATTACCAACAGAGTCCAAAGAATGCAAGAGGATAAGAAATATTGCTCAAACCAAATTAATTATAATGATTAAGAGGCGGGATTGTGAAAAATGCATATTTAAGATTGGCTTTTCGCAAGTGTTACAATGAATAATATATATGTAATGTTAGAAAGTTATGCTGTATTAATTCCCTTACGTATTGTGTTAAGTGTAGTTTTAGGTTACAACATAATGTTAAAATAGAGATTATGTATGTGGGGGGAGTTCTTTTTAGGAATGAGATGCTCCCTTCCAAGAACACCTAAATCTTCCAAAGGAGAGGAATTTATGGCTTCTTATCAGAAGAAGATAATTTCTTCAGGCCTTGCTCAGACTTGAAGACACCAGGGGATTAAAGGAAACAGTTGACATACAACAGAGTTTCTTGTTTAGAATAGAATGTGTGCATAACCATGAAGGATGTATGAATATGCAACAAGTGTATTGGTTTAAGGGTGATTCCTTTGTTCACAAGTCATGCTTTTCTTGGGACGTCTGTAATTCTTTGCTTTTTATTGTCTTGTAATTGTCCTAACTCCAAAATGTATTACTCTAATTGTATTATTATTTTTATAACCATTTTATTATTATGATACTTATAAAATTTTAAAAACAAAATGATTGAAATTTTTCAAAATTTACAAAACTAGATGAGATTTAAAAGTGACCCTTTAACTCATAAACAATAAATAGATGATTTGAAGGGGAAAAAAAAAGCAGCAGGTTCTGGGGGGGGGCACAAGTGAGGCTGCTGAAGGCTGCTGTGGAAGAGAAGCTGCATTCCAGGCACCCAGAAGAAGCTTTAGAAATGCAAATTAACACTGCTGGGGCAAAGTGGGGACAATGTACCTGGCTCTTCTTGCCTGGGGCAGGAATTGGCTGATTCCCTCTGCCCCTCACCCCAAGCTCTGCCTGCTTGCACAGATGGAATCTGCACAGCTGAAGGCAGAGCCCATGCTGAGGATCTCTGACTCTGCAACAGAAATGGCTGAAGCTGCAAAGGGAAACAGCAAATGGAGAATGTTGGGAAAACTTCACTAAAATAAGGGGGGGATCATCCCTCTGCCCACTCCAAGATCTACTGCCTCTGTCTGTGCTGTACAGGGTGTATCAGAGCACTGGGCTTTTGCTATAACAAGTTCAGGAGTAAGAAAAAAAATGGTCAATTGATGCAGCCCCAGTTTGAGGGAGCGCCCAAACATGGGGAAAAGATGAAGGGGCACCAGAACAAATCCTACAACACCATGGACCAGCCCCTGGGAAAAAAAATTATTTTGTGGAAAATGCATGTTATATGGCTCTGTGCAGACAGTTACTATATGTATTATGTTATATTGATTAGTTGTGCTGTATTAACATTTTAACAGTATGGTAAATGTAGCTTTAAGGAATGAGAACAACTAAATTCACTCTAGGAACACATAAATTGTCCAGACAAGAGGAATTTATGGTTTTCTTAGTAGAAGTTAATTTCTAGTTAATTTCTGGAGGATGCCATGGGGATTAAAAAAAACAGTTGACATACAACAGACAGAGTTTCTTGTTTGAAATAGAATGTATGCATAACCATGAAGGATATATGAATATGCAATAGTGTATTTTTTTAGGGGTGATTCCTTTATTCACAAGGTATGCTTGTTGTGGTTTAAGTGCCCAAGAGAGCATCCAGACATCTGTAAGTCTTTGCTTTTTATTGTCATGCAATTGTCCTAACTCTAAATTTTTATTAGTCTAATTGTATTCCTTTTTTTTTAACCATTTTATTACTATTATACTTCTAATATTTTAAAAACCAAGTGATTGGCTTTTCTCACAAATTCATATCAGGAGACAGAGAACCCATTTATCATTTCAATGGCATCATTAGCTTACAAGCTGTCCTCAGAATAAGAACCAACCAGACACCTCCAGCTCCTGACCTTCCTGCCGACCAAGCCATGAAATGAGGAACACAACATTTCACCAGGGGATGGGATCAGATTATCTGTGTGCAGAAAAAACAGGAGTTTGTGGAAAAGTAAATGACTCAAACTTATATTGGCAAAGAGATGGCAAGGGAAAAGTGGTGAAAAAGCTAACAAAGGAAATAGTAGAGTAGTTTATGTACTGGTCCAAACATGGAAAGGATGGAAATGAGAGACGGTTCCCCGGCTCCCCAGCAGACCAGGGGTCAAACGAATGCTGCTTCTCCTCTTCTGTGCTGCAGCAACTCTCATCTTTTTACCATGCTCCACACCTTGGCAGTGCAGCTCATCCAGCAGCTGAGCCAGGGCATGCAGGTGGCAGCCAGGCCTCCTGATCCACAAACGGCTACAAAAGGACAGGGAATGAGGGCACCGAGAATAATCCCAAAACCAAAGAGGACCCGGGAAGAACAAAACAGAGTCAAGGACTGAATCTGCCTGGAGATAGGGCCGGGCACTTGTAGATAAGGAAGCAAGGCGAGAAAAAATCAGTCCCAATAAATGTTACAAATTGACCCAGACAGCTGCTCAAAGTCCCGCTACATTCCCGAACTTCGGGGAGAAGAACAAAGACTTAACAGAGCCATGAATATCGGCTGTTCTACAAAAGGAGAGTGCACATTAACGAGGACAGGCTCCAGGCGCATCGGGAAGTCGGAACCTTCCAAGGAACTCAGCCGGTGGGCAAAGGCAGAGGGAGATGCGGCCGGGAAAATGAGGATAAAAAGGAGGCTGCGGACTACAGCCACGGCAGAGAGCGCACGGCAAATGCCCCACGGCCTCTGCCCCTGCTCGGCAATAAAGTCACTTTGACAGGACTCCTCGCTCTCCTCCGGGCACACAAACCTCCGGCGACGGGAATTTCCCCGCCCGCTCCCGGCCGCGGGGCAGCCCCTCTGTCCTACCCACAGCAGCCGGGCCGAGCCAGCGCTGCTCCGGCAGCGGCTCCTGCCCGGCCCCGGCGGGAAGGAGACCGCGGGCAGCCGCTCCCGCAGCGCCCTCAGCCCGGGGCCGGCACGGGCCGGACACGGCACCGGCGAGCCGCCGGAGCCCCCTGCCGCCCCCTCCGCCCGCAGCCAGCCCCGAGCCCCCGCAGAGCCCAGCGCGGCTCCCACCTGCGCCGGGGCCGCCTCCGAGCTCCGCCGCCGCCGCCTCACCGCGCTCCGGCCGCTGCCGCCGCTGCCGGGCCCGCACAGCCGCTCGGCCAATGGCGGCGCTGCGCGGCCACGGCCGCCCTCAGCCCGCCGCCGGGGCCGCGCCGCGCCCCGCTCCCACCAATCAGCGCGCCGCAACCGCGACTGACGGCACCGGCGGCCAATGGCAGCGAGCTCGGGGCGGGCTCTGCGCACGGCCCCGCCTCGCCCTGCGCTCTCGGCGCCCCCGGGCTGCGTGAGGGGAAAGCCGGAGATGAGGAACAGCCCCGGCACGGGCCCGGGCCGAGCCGGGATTGAGCTGCCCACACAAACAAACTTCTCCGCGCCTCCCGCCACGGCTTTCCCGGCCCTGCGCCTCCCGTGCCTCCGCCTCTGCGGGAAGCCCAGGAGCCTCACTTCTCCTGCCCCTCGTTAGCGCATCAGTGCTTCGCTTTGATTTCCCCCCAAAAGGGAAACCTGCCCGAAGCCCTGTGGGTGGGTGGGTGAGGGGAGAGATTTCTGGCAGAAAACTCCAAAGACTCGGAGCAGGAGAAGGAGAAGTCAGTGCAGAGCCTTACATGCAGCTTTCCCCACGCCTCCCTGCTCCCAGCTGCACCTCCTCCCCCGGCAGGGCAGGAGACAGGGAATGGGGCCATGCTCAGCTCATCCCCCGGGGCTTCTCCCTCTGCTCAGGGACAGGAGTCGTTCCCTGCTGCACCCTGCGCTCTCTCCCGGCCGAGACTTCTCCAGGAACTTCTCGGAGCGGAGTCCATCCCCTGGGCACAGCCCCCTCCGAGTGCTGCAGCGTGGGTCACTGTGCCACGGGCTCAGTCCTGCCAGGACAGGCTGCTCCAGCGGGGCCCCTCTGCCCGCGGGCTCACAGCCTCCTCTCAGGCATCGCCGGTGGGAAAAACGCTAATTACCTGGTTTTTAAAATTTTTAAACTTTCATAATAATAAAATTGTTATAAAAATAATAATACTGTTAGAATAGTAAAGTTTAGAGTTAGGATAATTATAAGACAATAAAAAGCAAAGAATTGCAGACGTCTGGATGCTTTTGGACGCTAAATTACGAAAAGCATACTTTATGGACAAAGGAATAGCTTTAAAAGTAAAGCTGGTTGCATATTCATATATTTTTCATACCTTCTGTTTAAAACAAGAACTCTTTCTGTTGTATGTAAACTGTTTCATTTAATTCTTAAGGCGTCTTCAACTCTGAGTAAGGTTTGAAGAAATTAGCTTCTTTTGATAGCAAAAGTATAAATGCTTTTTTTTTTTTCCTGAAGATTTAGGTGTTCTTTAAAGTGAGTATGTCATTCTAAAAAAAAACAAAAAAACCTCCCACCACATACATAGTCTCTATTTTATTATTTTGGAACCTAAAACTTACACCATTAGTTTATTTAACACACTAATTAAGAGAATGAATACAGAATAACTTTCTAACATTACACATATAATATTCATTAAAATATTTGCGAAAAGCCAGTCATAAAATATGTATTTTTCACCATCTTTCTTCTTATTTTTTATAAATCATTTGGCTTAAGCAATATTTTTTATTTGCTTGTATTCTTTGGACTCCGTTGGTAATCTAATAAAACATGGGATTAAACAAAGAAGAAACATTAAAACACTTGTAACACATAAAAGGAAGAATTTTATTTTTTTCTACTATTTCATTCTCAATACAGTAACCCACTTCTTAGTGTTTAACATTATTTTCTCATTTTTGGACTGATACCTGGGTCATAATCTTTTTTAATATATCTTTTGGTTTTGGGATTTTTTTTCTTTTCTAGGATGACTTCCCTATTGCTATCTATTTTTAATAATTTGTATACTCTTTTTTTTATCTAATAAATAGTTTAACGCTAACATATTTTAATACACTGCAGATTTTGTTTGGTTTTCCTGGCTTAATATTAACTCTAATGTTTGAGTAGCTTTGTTTCTTATGGTCCTTATAACTGTTTGGAGTTTTATAATATGATTTAGTATAAAATTGGGGGTTAATACAGAGTTAGACTGTTGTGTTGGTTTTACTTTTTTTTTGTTTACTAATTGTTTTTTACTGGATTTTGGACTATGTTTTTAAGATTAAATGTAAAACAAATGCATCTCTCTCCTTTTGGATATTCTATGCTTTATGTATTACTACTTTTTCTTAACTTCTTTGCAATCTAATAATTTTCCCCCTTTTTCCTGCAGGTACTTAATTTGGATGGGTTATAACAGTGGCCAGGAAACCCTCGGCTTCTTCTCTCCACGGGGTTCCTCTTCTTCCTAAGACCCAGTCCCAGTTTCCCCGGGGGGGATTCTCTCTTTTTTATCACTCCCTTGGTCTCTTTACTGGCCGCTTTTCCCACGAAAAAGACGAAAAGCAGCGTGAGAGGCTGCAGCAATCACTTGGCAAGTCTGGGGTACCCAGCAGCCTCTGTCACAAACATTCATTCCCCCCTTATCCGCCCCATCCCAACAAATACTCACCTGTCCTTTGTCCTTGGGTCTTGGTTCTTCGTGTATACTTTAGTCTCAGGGGCTAATTACCGCGGTTTTAGGGAATCCTTTCCCTGTTCTTTGTTTTATTGTCTCCTTTTGCCCGTGGATCATAACCTGTGTCTGTGGTCACACACCAGGGGAACAGAGCGAGGCTGCCTAAATAGGGCAGGACCCATCTTCCTCACCCTGACTCTCCTCAAGCCCCGGCAGAGAGGTGTTAGAAACCATCCTGTGCTACCATAATTGTGAAAAATCCCAATCACTTGGCTCCCTGGGCTGGGTTTGCAGCTCCTCCTCCTGCAGCATCTCCGGGGCTTTTCCTCCTCTGCCATCCAGCCATGCCCTGGGAATGAAAAATCCTGGTTTGGGGAAAAACAAGGTGGGAGCGCCTTGGACTGGAGGCTCCTCCTGCCCAAGTCCATCCCTAGAACTCAGCAGGACTCTTGTGTCCATGAAAATCTCCACAGTATCAAGGTTCAGCCCAAAACAACACTCCCAGGAGTTCCCTATCTCTGATCTCTCCACTTTTGGGGTTCCAGAGGTTTCCTTTCCTTGGGATGATGGGGGTCCAATGTCTTCAGGGGTTCCCCCTTCTCAGGTGTCTTGCTTAGGGATGATCCAGGGGCTGTTGGGGCTCCATGGGGTCCCTTCTCCCCTGATGCTCTACTTTGAGATCCCAGAGGTCCTTCCTCTCCAGGCTCCCCCCCTTTCCAGCCAGCCGGGGGTCCCCCAGCTCCAGGATCGCCCCTCTCTGCTCTCCCCACTCCGGGGGTCCCAGGGGTTCCCCTCCTCTGCTCCCCCGGGGGTCCCCAGGACCAATGTCCTCCCCCTGGTGACACTGGGCAATGGCCACGTGGACTCCCAAAGATCCCCCAGGGGGCTCAGCTTTGGGGTCCTGAAAGATCCAAACCTACACACACACACAGAAAAAAACCTCCCAGGGTTTATTTGGGCCTCCCAGACGACATCTGGGGCTCAATTCCACAATCTGCAAGCTCCCAACACACCCCAATAAAAAACCCTCTCAGAGACTCCCCGATATATTTGGGACGAGCTCCCCCTCCCCTCTCACCTGCAGGATGAGCTGGGGGCGATGGTCCCGGGGCCAAGGGTGCTGCGGCCTCAGGGGGCACTGGAACCTCCTGTTTCTCCTCCTTTTCCTGCTCCTCATCCTCCTCTTCCTCCTCCTTTTCCTCTCTCCCTCCTCCTCCTCCTTCCTAATCCCACCTCCTGCCCAGTTCCTGCCTTCTGTATATTTAGAGTGGAGCACCTTGCTTGTTTTTAGAGCGAGAACAAAGATCCCCGCGGGAACACGGCTTGCTGGCTTTAGTCAGAAGTAGCAGTGACTAAAGGTCCTGTTTCCTCTGCTGTGCTCCCGTCCTTGTTCCTCCTCAGTGTTCAGGCTGGGCTATGGGGTGTCCCTGTTTGCTGCATTTTCAGAGCTCCTCCTGGAGCCTTTGGGCAATAGGCTGTGCCCTGGGAGGGTTCTTTGTGCTCCTTTGTGACCCAGGAGAACCTTCCGGGCGGTTTCTGCGTGAGCTGCTGCTGTGATGTCACAGGAGCACTGCCACGTCCCCGAGGTGCTCCCGTGGCTGTGGGACACGGAGGCCTCAGTGTCCCCAGTGGCTCTGGGCACTGCTCCTTGCCGGAGGATCCTCCTGCCCGAGGCATTCTCAGCACCAGCCCAGCCCTGAGGGGTGTCCTTGTGTGCTTGCAGGGCTGCAGTCTGCAGACGTGTGCAGCTCAGCCAAAATGATCCAGCACGTGGCTGCTGCAGTTTGCATGCTGTACTCTGTGGCTTATTCGGGCTATTTTTTAACCCACTTGGCACGTAAGTCGAGGTTTTCCCTCGGTGCTGTGGCTTTGGGCTTGCTGTGTGCTTTCTGTTCCTCCTCTGGACCCGAGCTGACTTTGTAACCAAATGGCCATGAAGGCACCATTGCTTTGGGAGAGCTCCTGCCAGCAGCTGCAGCTGAAAAAGGGGGTGTCTGCAGCCAGCGGGGCGTGCACAGCATTTGCAATGAGCCCTGGGGGGTTCTGTTCCCTCCAGCGGGGAGTCTGTGGCAGCAGAGCCGGGAACTCCCTGCCCTGCCAAGAACTGACCCAGCCCAGCATTTTGTGCTGTTCTCTTGCTGTGGGAAGGGACTGTGGCTCCTGGAGGGACGCTGGGAAAGCAAAATGCTCTCTCGTGGTTGCCTTGCTCCGTTGCATTTCCCACCACAGGCAGTTTTTCCTGATAGCATCTGGTTCATGTTCCCTCTCCCGTTGCAGGGCACCTCATGTGTGGATTCCGAGCAGCTCCTCCTCCGGTGAGTGGGAAAGGAACCTTTGGTGTTTGGAATTGTGCAGCAAGCTGTGAGCTCGGCATGTGGCAGCCGAGTGCCAGCCTGGGAGGCTGAAGGAAAGTTCCTGTCAGAGTCTTTGCAGCAGCAGCAGCAGCAGCAAAGGGATCCCAGCAGATTTCTCCTTTTCTGCTGCAGAGCTTTTGAAGAGCTGCAGGTCTGGTTTTGCAGGCAGAGGATTGCTTGCTGGCTTTAGCCACGGTGGAATATGGAATTCCCAACAATAAGTGGCAATGCGGACTTTAGCCCATTGTTAGTTTGAAGTACTCCAAACCAAATTTCTGCTTCGTGCAGCTGGATGTGCAGCTGAAGGTAAATAAGGTGATCACTGAGATAGAACTTCCCGTCCCTCACGCTGCCGTCTGTCCACAGGGCACAAAAGCAGCACCAGCCCCTCCTCTGGCTCCCTCTGCTCCCAAAGAGGAGGCCAAAGAGGAGGAAGACAGCAGTGAGCTCCCCGCTGTTCTGGGGGACGCTGGTGAACTTCCCTCGGTGCCGGGGGATGACAGTGAACTTCCCGCTGCTCTGGGAGACGAGGGCGAACATCCCACGCTGTGGGAATACAGCGGCGAGGCTCCCACGGCATGGGACAAGGACAGTGGACATCTCCCGGCGTGGGACGAGGGCGGTGGATGTCCCCTGGTGCGGGACGAGGATGGCCAAGCCCCCATGGTGTGGGATGAGGACAGAGGACATCCTGTGCCTTGGGAAGAGGAGGGTGAACTTCTCCCAGCATGGGAAGAGGACAGTGAATGTCCTGTGGCTTGGAAAGATGATGGCGAACCTGCAGCGTTTTGGGAAGAGGATGGAGAATCTCCCTGTGCTTGGGAAGAGGATGGAGAACCTCCCTGTGCTTGGGAAGAGGACACTGATCCTCCCTGTGCTTGGGAAGAGGACACGGAACCTCCCTCCGCTGTGGGATCCTGGGCTGAAGGTTCTGACAGCAGCACAGCCCTGCAGCCAGAGGGGAGAGGGGAGTGGTGCCTGGTGCAGCTGAGTACGTCTGCTCTGTTCCTGTGTTCAGAGCAGGGGCTGTGTGTGTGTCTCGGCATCAGCTGCAGCCAGCGTTGCTCTGCAGCTGAATGTCACAGGGGCATTTATTGTCCTTCCCCAGCTGAGACCAAGGGGCTCACGGCCCCAGGGAGTGGGGCTGCATTCTGGCTCTGCTCTGGTGGGGTCTCGCTCTGGGAGGGAGCCTCTTCCACGTGGTTTCTTTCAGGGAACATCGTGAGCGTGGAGGAGCCTGCCGAGAAATACCTGGAAGTGGAGCAGATTGGCCAAGGGTAAGTGCACGGCAGCTACTTCTGCACAAGCAGCCCAGGGGCTGTGCTGATGCAGGATCAAGGGAGAAGTCAGGAGAGCTGCAAACACCTTCAGACACTGGGGTGCCATCCTGCTGTCTCTCAGTCCTGATCAGAATTGAGAACTGTGGTCAGAAGGAGCCGTCACAGGCCCCTGAGGCTGGCAGTGTCCTGCCTGCAGCAAGGAGCAGGACCTGGGAGATCTTCTGTGTCTGGAACTGGATTGCTTGAACGAGCCACTCACCATCTGGTGACTGTCAGACAACAGCTCTCAAGGAGATTTCTTTCAAATATTTTGCTTCAAAAAATATCCTCCAGTCAGCATTAACAACCTAATGGTTTGGAAACAGGAACCAGAGATGAACTAATAAGTGCTCTATTCTAGCACAGCTTGTAGAGCCCATACATTCAGCAACAGACACAGAGCTGATGCACTCTGGGGGAAAATGCATCACCTGCCTGATGGCAGGGCCCTTGTGGATCCTGCAGGTCTTAGGCAGGAAATGGAAAAGGATGAAATGCATTCTTTTCCAGTTCTTTAGACACCCATTGCTCACTTCAGGTTTTGAACTAAAGCAATTAAGTGTGGACATTTGGGATTTGCTCCAGCCCAATTCCTTCGTGTTGGGTCTCAGTTTTCCCTTGCACACCTGGCATGGCAGAGGGCTGGTGGCTGCTGTGCTGTTGTTGCAAGGGTTGATGCACCCAGGTGTTTGTGAGCACTGCAGGCAGCAGAGATCTCCTGTCTGGGCTGGCTTTCACTCCCAGGGCCTCAAGCGCTGCTTCTTTCTTCTCTGCTGTTTTGTCTCGAGGGCTTTCGGAACCGTTTCCAAAGGACTCGACAGGGCCACTGGAGGAGAGGTCAGTGCCAACACGCCCAGCACGTCTGGCAGCTCTCCAGGGCTCTCCCCTCTGCTGGGAGCTGTGGCTGCAGCTCTGGGGGCCAGCAGAGCTTTCCTGCACAGGCTGCTCCTCTGAAGGCAGAGCAGTGTCAGCCTGCAGAGCACAGCTGGGACACACTTGGTCCTTCTGGAGTGCCCAAAGGGATGCAAGGAGGGCAGCGGTGTCTGTCAGAGCAGGACGCGCTGGCTTGCTCTTCATATCTAAAAGTGTGAATGGATCAGGGCTGGAGACTGAGGCCCAATTTATCTTCACCCCAGCCTCAGACAGGAGCATTATTTAGCAGTTTTTCCATCCAGCCTTTCATCTTCAAAGGGTACCTCAAGGCCTAATTAGGGTGAGATCCTGCTTGGGGTCAATTTGGGGATTTAATTCCACTTCAGCTGTCCACAGAGAGAGAGGGAGAGAAATGAGAAGATGGATGTCCAGGGCAAAGCTCTCTCCTAAACCCTGCAGTTGTTTGGGTCTGGGGTCAGTGACAGCCTGTGACAGGGATCACCTGAGCAATGGATGTGTGTGTTTGCTTTGTTGTGCAATCCCAAACAAAGCAGCTGCATCTGAAATCATGACCAAATCCCATGGAATTGCTAAAGGGTTCCTGGCTGTTTTGCTCTGTTTTCACAGAACCAGAATGACCTCCTGCTTGCAAAATGTGTTTGAATAGTAATGAGAGTGTTGAGGCCATTTGAGAAGACTGTAGGTGCAGAGAATGTGGTTAGAGCTTGGAGGCTGACAGCTGAGGGGCCATTTCTGCAGAGCTTGCAAGGCCAAATGTCTCTGGCCGTGTGTCCTGTAAGCAGCCCCAGCAAGCAGAGCAATGGGCTGTGGGAGTGGCCCTTGCTGAGCTCTGGTGCCCATCCCAGGGCAGTTTGGCACAGCCCGGCTCCGTCGCTCCAAAAAGCCTCGCCCCGTGTTGGCTGTGGCCTCCTGCCACAGACTCCTCCAGTTAAAGGTCTGCAATGTCCCCTCAGGTGGCCATAAAGAAAATGAGTCTCAGAGGGCAGAACGGGGAACACGCTGTGAATGAGCTCCTGCTCCTGAAGGACAAGAAGAACCCCAACATTGTCAACTCTTTGGACAGGTGAGTGCTTCAGGCCTCACCCCGTGCACGGGCCCTGCCTCAACCTTTCCTGGCACCCGTAGTCTGTAGCCTGTTTTGAAAATGCCTGACCCAGCCGTATCTTCCCAAAACAACAGCCTGGCAGTTCGCTCCCTCCGTGTGCTTTGGTTACTTTGGTTTGTTTTTTCCTTCAAGTTGACCCCGTTTTCTGTGTCTTACAGCAAGTGCTGATAAATCACAGCAGAAATTATTTCCCTTGGCTTCTTCTTCCCAGCCCTTTTCCATTGCTGCAGATGCCAGGAAAACCAGGGCCTTGTTTCCAGAAATGCCTCATTTGCCCATTTTGCACTGGCCTTGCCTGTTTCTGAAGGGACTTTCTGAAAGGTTTTCTGATTGCTTTTGTCCCAAGTGCTGCACGGCCTCCTCCCCTGGATAACCCTGGGGGTTGTGGTGCCTTGTTCTGCAGGGAATGGTGGAACTGATGAGCTCAGAAGCTGAACCAGCTGGGGGCCAGTGTTGTGGTTCCACACTGATCTGGGCTGTTGCTAAACTGCTTTTTTCACCTGCTTGCCATCTAAGGCATCTCCTTTCTCACAGGTGTCTCTTCCTTTAGACTGTGCAGATTCCAAGGACTCTGCAGCCTGGCAGGAATGTCTCTCCATCTGATTCTGTCCTCATGAACAAGTGACCTGGAAACAAAACTACACTCCAGGCTTTTCCATGGGGGAATTGAGCACTGCACATTCGTCTCCATGTCACTGCTTTTCTCTTCCAGCTTCCTTGTTGACGGAGATCTCTGGCTGGTGATGGAATACATGGATGGAGGAACTTTGCAGGACGTTGTCAGACAGACACGCATGGCTGAAGGAGAGATGGCAGCTGTCAGTCGGGAGGTGAGGGATCCTGCCTGTGGCTGCCACGGCTTGGACACGATGGTCCTTCCACAGAGGCGTGAGAACAGGAGTGGCTCCATGCTCAGGGTTCTGTTTCTCTGTTGTTTTTATGAGCTGGAGAAGAAAGAGGCTCTGCAGTGAACGGCCTGCCAGCATCGCTGCAGTTCTGCTCTGTTCTTGCTCTCTTTCCTGCTGTTGTGGCACTCTCTGTCTGTTCTGGATTTGATGTGCTGTTCTCAGCTTTGCCCTGAACCGTTTGCCTGGAGCCTGTCTGCTCTGCACTCCTGGCCTGTCACAGCAAAGCTGCTGCTGGCAGAATTCCAACCTGTCCTTTCTTGTGTGATAGATTCCGGCCATTGGTTTTTGTCCTGGTGTTTCTTGTTCTCTCTCAGTGCCTGCAGGGCCTGGATTTCCTCCATGCGAACCGGGTGATCCACAGAGATCTGAAGAGCTCCAACATCCTCCTGGGCATGGCCGGCTCTGTCAAGCTGGGTGGGTGTTCCTGGCCAGGCACGGCGCTCCCGGGTGCGGCTGTGGGGCTGCTTCCCAGTGCCGGCCAGAGCCCCACAAGGGCTGCTGGGGGCACTGCCCGGCCCCTGCTGCCAGCTGAGAGCGGCTGCCCCTGCAGAGAGCTCCGGAGAGCAGCAGGGTGCCAGGGGTGGCTTTGCTCTGGGTATGGCCCTGCCAGAGGGGCAGGAGTTGGAATCTAAAGCTTCAAGGGAATCAGTAAAAGCCACTGCACAAAAGCTGAGGGTTTCTTTAAGGGTCCAGTTCCACCTTCCCTTGGCTACAGCCCTGAGCACTTTTCCAGCTCACTTCACTACTGCATTCTCAGACTGAGAGTGGGGAGTCTTGGTGCTTGGTTTCCTCATTCCAGCTGCCGTTGACAGTGTTTGTTTCTGTCCTCAGCTGATTTTGGCCTCTGTGCTCAGCTCAGCTCTGAGCAGGACCGGCGCAGCTCCATGGTGGGCACTGCTCACTGGATGGCCCCAGAAGTTGTGACCAGTTCTCCTTATGGCCCCAAGGTGGACATCTGGTCCTTTGGCATTGTGACCATCGAGATGGTGGAAGGAGAACCTCCTTACTTCAAGGAAATGAGGGCCATGGTAAGAGGCAAATTCTCCAGGGGCTGCAGAGCCCTGTGAGCACAGGGTGACCCTGCACTGGGAGCAGCAGCTGGAGGTTTCTGCACCTGGGGAAGGGAATTCCCAGAGGACTTGAGCCTCAACACAGACAAAGATTCCGCAGTCTCCAGCAACAATTTGCTTTGGGATTTATGCTGTTGCAGCTCTTCTGGCTGTGAGGATGACCTGAAAATGTGATGCAAGTGCATCAGCTGTTTCCAATGACTGTGGCAGCACCAGGGTTTGGGTTTTTTGGTTAGCACAGGACAATGAGCTGTGAGCAGCATCTGTGCCAGGGAGGAAAGTGCCCCTGGAGCTGGGGCTGAAAACCCAGGGTCGCTGTGAGCACCTGTGGGTGGGAAGGAAGCTGGCAGAGCGCTGAGTTTGCTTTTCCTGCAGGCTCGCGCTCTGATCCGGCACAACGGGACCCCGCAGCTGCAGGAGCCCCGGCGCCTGTCGGCTCTGCTGCGGGACTTCCTCGAGTGCAGCCTGGAGCCGGACGAGGAGCAGCGCTGGTCTGCCCAGGAGCTGCTGCAGGTGAATGCCGAGCGGCCGAGGGGAAGCAGCAGCGCCAGGGAGGGGTTTTCTGCTGGGGCCCCTCCGATAGTCTCCAGCCTCGCTGCGTTCCACACGCAAAGCAAGCAGAATCCTCACCGGGTTTGGCTTGGCAGGGTCCTTTCGAGGGCATCTGCCCCTGGTGCCCCACAAGGAGCAGGGCCATCTTCAGGCAGGTCCGGTGCTCAGAGCCCTGCCTGGCCTGAGCTTGGATGTTCCCAGGGAGGAGGCACCTCCCACATCCCTGGGCACCTTCTGTCAGTGTTTCCCCACTCTCCTGGCAAAAATATTCTGCCTTCGATCTAACCTGAGCCTGCTTCCCTCTCCTGAGTTTCAGACCATTTCCCTTTGTCCTGTTGCAACAGAGCCTGTGAGAAAGTTGCTCTGGAAAGTAACAGTTCATTTCTTTCTTTTTTTTATCCTTTGGGCAGCACCCATTTTTATCATCAGCCAAGCCTCTCTCCAGCCTGACCCCTCTGATCACCGCAGCAAAGCAACTGAGGGAGCAGCAGAGGAGATGAAGCACTTGAGGACAGCTTTTAGTTACAGTAGTTAGTTAGGACAACTAGTTAGTGATGGCAGCTAGCAGTGCTAGTTGGTTATGGTAGTTAGGACAGCCTGTTTGTTATGGCTCTTATGACAGCCTGTTTGGTATGGCAGTTTTTTGAATAAAAACTCTCTTAAACCTCAACTCCCTTGAGGTGTCCCTTCCTCCTCCCTCCGTGACTCGGCTGCCCGGAGCAATGTGAGGGGAGAGCGGGCCCAGCCTGGCCCAGAGCTGAGCCCCAGCAGAGCCCTGGCAGAGCCCAGAGCAGCCTCGGATCTGCAGAGTCAGCCTGGGAGGAGGCGCTCGGAGCCTTCTGGGCTGCACCCGACTCTTGGTTACAAACTGCGTGTGCTGGAAAATGCCACCGGCTCTGCCAGAGGGCAGAAGGGGCCCGGGGAAGGCCCCAGTGCTCCCTGCAAGGGAAACACCTGCCCTGGGTTTGTTATAGAGAACTATGTAGTTGGTGGCTTTTGCTCTTATGTCTTGACTTCTGCAACTTATTCTTAGTCACAACGATTTTGATGCAGTATAGTTTGTAATCACTTTTAACTGCTTTTGCTGTAATATAATTTGTCAGCTTTTTGTGGCCAATGCCCTGGCCCCTGTGTAGCTCATATCCTCAGAACATCATTCTTGGATGATAGTTTAGTTTGTGCACAGTGTGAAAAACATACATACTACTTTTGGCTTTTGCAAAATATTGAACTGGATGCCATGGTTTGTGCATTAGAATGTTAACTTTTGCAGAAGTAGCTGTAGTTGTGAAATAATAACTAATGCTTTTATTTTTGTAACTAACTGACAGTAATAACTCAGAGGTATTTGTGAAACAGCCAATGTTGATTTAAAGTACTTGTGGAAGTAGCTAAAACCGTCTGCATGGCCAGATAACATTTAAGGAACGGGTGTGATGAGGACCCTGCCGCTGATCCTTCGACTGTCAGGAACTGTCTCCTGCTGATGTGGAAACCCAGGTGTCCCAGGGTGAGGTTCTGGTGTTTGTATCCCCAGTTGTAGGTTCTGTTCATGTTTGATATTCTGTTCTGTGCTCTCAGAACTGACTCTGAAAGTGAAGGTTTGTTTTGTCTTGTTATCAGCTGGCTCACCTCCCCCCATGGTCTGTTCTCCACAAGAGGCTTGTGTGGGCTGGCTTGGCTTGCTTTTGCTGGCTTTGTTTGCTTGCTCTTGCTTCCGCTCTTGCCTTTGCTTTTTCCTGTTAGTTAGTTTAACTAGGCAGTCCAATTTTTTCCCTGGACTGTTTCTTTCCCTTTCCTTCTTCTGAATACCATCCAACCTGCTCTGGACTGGGACCTGGGAACCCCGAGGAGCACCGGGAGCCTGCGCTCTGTGATCTGCAGCAGCCATCCCCAGTGCCCAGAGCAATCCCCAGCACCCAGACCCGGGCGACCACCCCCAGGAGAGACTTTCTGGATTTGTCATCTCTTCAGAGTGGTGAAAGAGTTTTGTTGTCATCTGGTGTTGTTCATTTTTTTTAGTGCTGGGGAGTGTTTTGTTTGTTAAATAAACAGGTTCTTTTCCACTTCTCTCAGAGAAAATTCTTCCCAAATCAGGTGGGTGGGGAGGAGCCGTGGGGGTTTGTTTTCTGGGGGCTCCTTCCAGAGGGTTGGGGGATTTGCATTCCAAGAGCACTCAGGGTTGCGGATTGAGGTTATGCCCAAGGGGATCTGGGGTTGGACAACACAGCTGGACTGAAGGTTAAAAATGTCCAAGGGGATCTGGGGTTGGAAAACAGTAACACCTAAAATTCTGCTGGGTTGGGAGACATCCAGGATTAAACCTGCTGGGTTGATGGATTAACATTCCATGAGCACTCAGGGTGTAGATATGTAATGTAGACTGTTTGAAAGTAAAAGGTACCTTGTATGTGAAAGTGAGTGAAAAATAGAAGTGAGTAAATGTAGATGAATGGAAGTATATATAATGTAGATTGTTTATTTTGAGCTTTACTTTATCTCCTTGGAGGCAGGTGGATTGTGTTGAATGGTATTGTGAGAGAAAGGACTTTTTGAGTAGTTGAAAGAAGGTGGTATTCAGGTTGTTAGAGAAAGTGGGAAACAGAGGCAGAGGACTTGTGAAGAAACGTGAGGAATGGACTATCACATCTAAAATGGGCAACACCAAAACACACCAAAGGAGTGTTGAAAAGGACTTGCCTAGAAAAATCAGCAAAAAGGAGTGACAAGGGAAACAGAGGGCAAGCCTGGATTGAGCACTGTACGCACCAGTGAGAAGATCACACGTACCTGCTGTGGGCAGCAACCCCACAGGCAGGGGAGGTGGGGGTATAAGCCATGCCAGACCTCTGTCATTCCTGTTTCTGTCTCTCATTTGTTGTCTTTTCCCTTCTGAGATAGCAGCAAGATCGTGTCACAAATGCTACAGAAAGTATTACACGGAAAGATACCAAAGTTCCTTTTTGGTACACACACCCATGTCAACAGCCACAGACCCACCCAAATTGAGTACCTGCAGGCAAAATGGGGAAAAACTGCAGTGTACCAGAATAGGCTGGCTTTAGACTATTTATTGGCTAATGAAGGGGTGTTTGTGGAAAGTTTAATATATCAGACTGTTGAAAATAGATGACAACGGGGAGGTCATCCTAGAAAAAAACAACCCAGACACCAATCCAAAAATGGGAAAACAGTGTTAAAAATTAACTGGTGGGGTAATGTATTGAGGCTGGGATGGTGGAATAAATGGGGATTCTTCCTTTTATGTGTTACAACTGTTATAAATGAAAATTTGTCCAGCCAAATTAATATGAAAAAATAAAATATTTATTTTGCAATCAAATTCTACCTGGCCAGCCACAAGGAAAGAACAGAGCCGAGCCCGGGGTCGGCCCTGGGTGTGCAACAAAGAGGTCAGCCTCAGCAGAGGTTTTTCTCTAAGCCCACACACCTCCATCCTGGCACAAGCGGTTTTTATAGGGAAAATTCTGCCTGAGGCCAAGATTTCGGCAGTCAGTCTTCTCTTCAGAGTCCACATGTTAATAAGATTTTCTGCTTTGGTGATGAGGGAGAACAATTCAGTGTCTGGAGTTTGTTGAATCCCTTGATGAAATTTACGGGAGGGAACGCTGCATTCACCTGTGTCTGCCCAAGGATTTCCATGATATCCATCTCGGGTCCTTCAGGCAGGGATCAGCACCGGGGGTTCCTGTATCTCCCCAGCCATGGCCCATCTCCTGGGGAGCCGCACCTTCTTACTTGTAAATCAGTTTCCAATATACACCCGGTCTCACCTGCGAGGGAGGGGGGGAATCCTAATACAAACGTGTAGAGTGTTACAGTGTTCTAACAAATCTAACAAATATTCAGTGTCACATATATCATATTAGAAATGGCACCAATTATATCTGCTACATATAACAGTATGGTAAATGTAGCTTTGTAGATAAAATGAAGCTTTAGTAGTAAAAAAGAAACTATGTATGTGTGTGTTGGGGGGGGGATTTAAGGAATGAGATACTCGCTTCAAGGAACACGCAAATTCTCCAGAGAAGAGCAATTTATGGTTTTCTTATTAGAAGAAGCTGGATTCTTCATGCCTTGCTCAGACTTGAAGACCCCGTGGGGATTAAAGAAAACAGTTGACATACAACAGACAGAGTTTTTTGTTTCAAATAGAATGTATGCATAACCATGAAGGATATATGAATATGCAACAGTGTATTGTGATTCCTTCATTCACAAGGTACATTCCTCTTGGCTTAAGTGCCTCAGAGCATCTGGACCTCAGATATTCTTTCTTTTTTATTGTCTTGTAATTGTCCTAACTCTAAATTTTTATCACTCTAATTCTATTCCTATTTTTTCACCATTTTATTATTACTAAACTTTTAAAATTCTAAAAATCAAATGATTGGCATTTTTCACAAATTCCTATCAGGAGACAGAGAACCCATTCATCATTTCAATGGCATCATTTGATTACAAGCTGTCCTCGGAATAAGAACCAACCAGACAGCTCCAGCTCCTGACCTTCCTGCCGACCAAGCCACTAAAATGAGGAACACAACATTTCACCAGGGGATGGGATCAGATTATCTGTGAGCAGAAAAAGGAGGAGTTTGTGGAAAACTAAATCTCTCAAACTGATGTTGGCAAAGAGAAGGGGAAAGTCCTGAAAAAGATAAAAGAGTAAATAGGAGATCAGTTTATGTATTGGTCCAAACATGGAAAGGATGGGAATGGGACACGGTTTCCTGGCTCCCCGGCAGACCAGGGGTTAAACGTTGGGTGTCTCCTGGATTTTCCCCGGAAAGGGCCCATCTCTGCACAGAGATACCTTTTTTCATTTGTAAATTAGGTCTTTCTTTCTCTGCCAACTGTGGTGTCTCCAGCCCCGGCTGCAGCCACTGCTCATTTAAAACTTGAAGATTCTTTTTCTACAAGCAAAACTGACTTGATGTATATTTTTCATAAGCACGAATTATTCCATAATATATATTACAATGGGGCTGCGGAGATGCCCCTGCAGATCCATGGGGATGCAGAGATCCCGCAGCTGGGAGCAGGGAGGCGTGGGGAAAGCTGCATTTAAGGCTCTGCACTGACTTCTCCTTCTCCTGCTCCGAGTCTTTGGAGTTTTCTGACAGAAATCTCTCCCCTGCCCCACCCACCCACAGGGCTTGGGGCAGGTTTCCCTTTAGGGGGGAAATCAAAGCGAAGCACTGATGCGCTAACGAGGGGCAGGAGAAGTGAGGCTCCTGGGCTTCCCGCAGAGGCGGAGGCACGGGAGGCGCAGGGCCGGGAAAGCCGTGGCGGGAGGCGCGGAGAAGTTTGTTTGTGTGGGCAGCTCAATCCCGGCTCGGGCCCGGGCCCGTGCCGGGGCTGTTCCTCATCTCCGGCTTTCCCCTCACGCAGCCCGGGGGCGCCGAGAGCGCGGGGCGAGGCGGGGCCGTGCGCAGAGCCCGCCCCGACCTCGCTGCCATTGGCCGCCGGTGCCGTCAGTCGCGGTTGCGGCGCGCTGATTGGTGGGAGCGGGGCGCGGCGCGGCCCCGGCGGCGGGCTGAGGGCGGCCGTGGCCGCGCAGCGCCGCCATTGGCCGAGCGGCTGTGCGGGCCCGGCAGCGGCGGCAGCGGCCGGAGCGCGGTGAGGCGGCGGCGGCGGAGCTCGGAGGCGGCCCCGGCGCAGGTGGGAGCCGCGCTGGGCTCTGCGGGGGCTCGGGGCCGGCTGCGGGCGGAGGGGGCGGCAGGGGGCTCCGGCGGCTCGCCGGTGCCGTGTCCGGCCCGTGCCGGCCCCGGGCTGAGGGCGCTGCGGGAGCGGCTGCCCGCGGTCTCCTTCCCGCCGGGGCCGGGCAGGAGCCGCTGCCGGAGCAGCGCTGGCTCGGCCCGGCTGCTGTGGGTAGGACAGAGGGGCTGCCCCGCGGCCGGGAGCGGGCGGGGAAATTCCCGTCGCCGGAGGTTTGTGTGCCCGGAGGAGAGCGAGGAGTCCTGTCAAAGTGACTTTATTGCCGAGCAGGGGCAGAGGCCGTGGGGCATTTGCCGTGCGCTCTCTGCCGTGGCTGTAGTCCGCAGCCTCCTTTTTATCCTCATTTTCCCGGCCGATCTCCCTCTGCCTTTGCCCACCGGCTGAGATCCTTGGAAGGTTCCGACTTCCCGATGCGCCTGGAGCCTGTCCTCGTTAATGTGCACCCTCCTTTTGTAGAACAGCCGATATTCATGGCTCTGTTAAGTCTTTGTTCTCCTCCTCGAAGTTCGGGAATGCAGCGGGACTTTGAGCAGCTGTCTGGGTCAATTTGGAACATTTATTGGACCTGATGGTTTCTCCCCTTATCTACAGGTGCCCGGCCCTATCTCCAGGCAGATTCACTCCTTGACTCTGTTTTGTTCTTCCCGGGTCCTCTTTGGTTTGGGGATTATTCTCGGTGCCCTCATTCCCTGTCCTTTTGTAGCCGTTTGTGGATCAGGAGGCCTGGCTGCCACCTGCATGCCCTGGCTCAGCTGCTGGATGAGCTGCACTGCCAAGGTGTGGAGCATGGTAAAAAGATGAGAGTTGCTGCAGCACAGAAGAAGAGAAGCCGCATTCCTTTAACCCCTGGTCTGGTGGGGAGCCAGGAAAGCGTGTCCCATTTCCATCCTTTCCGTGACTGACCAATACATAAACTGCTCTCCTATTTCCTTTGTTATCCTTTTCACCACTTTTCACTTGTCATCTCTTACCAGCAGTAGTTTGAGTAATTTAGTTTTCCACAAACTCCTGTTTTTTCTGCTCACAGATAATCTGATCCCATCCCCTGGTGAAATGTTGTGTTCCTCATTTCAGTGGATTGGTCGGCAGGAAGGTCAGGAGCTGGAGCTGTCTGGTTCGTTCTTCTTTTGAGGACCGCTTGTAATGTAATGATGCCATTGAAATGATAAATGGGTTCTCTGTCTCCTGATATGAATTGGTTCGGGTTCTCAGGGGCTGGTCCATGGTGTTGTAGGATTTCTTCTGGTGGCCATTAATCTTTTCCCCATTTTTGGGTGCTCCCTTCAGCTGGGACTCCATCAATTGACCGCTTTTTTCTAATTACATCATCAAATACTTGAATTCCAACTGATTTTCCTGAACTTGTTATAGCAAAAACCCCAGTGCTCTGATACACCCTGTACAGCACATACAGTGACAGCAGATGTTGGAGTGGGCAGAGGGATGATCCCCCCCTTATTTTAGTGAAGTTTTCCCAACATTCTCCATTTGCTGTTTCCCTTTGCAGCTTCAGCCATTTCTGTTGCAGAGTCAGAGATCCTCAGCATGGGCTCTGCCTTCAGCTGTGCAGATTCCATCTGTGCAAGCAGGCAGAGCTTGGGGTGAGGGGCAGAGGGAATCAGCCAATTCCTGCCCCAGGCAAGAAGAGCCAGGTACCTTGTCCTCACTTTGCCCCTGCAGTGCTAATTTGCATTTCTAAAGCTCCTATCCAGGCTACCTGTTTAAACATTAAGGGGTCACCTTTAAATCTCTTCTAGTGATGCAGCCTAAAGGTGAACTTTGAAAAACCCAGATCAAAATTTTTGTATCTTTTACAGCTTCACAAAAACATAGAGAAAAAGGCTCAAGGTAATTCAGTTTTTTCTACTTCCTCTCGGAAGAAAAACTCATTCTCACATCCTTTACCCAAACCTAAGCACTATATAGAAGTATGAGTAATAAAAAAATACTCTAATGCTCTAAACTTTGCACTGAAACTTCAGGAAAAAGAAAAACTTCACTAATCTTTTTAGTGTTAGAGTCGAGGCATTCCTTGATTCTGGCCAGGATGTGCAACAAAAATCATTCCATTCCCACATAGCCCAGGTGTGCAGAGAAAATAGTTCCATTACATGCGGGTTTTACTAGGTTTTCCCCAAATTTGTGCAGTCTGAAGCAATCTAAATCAACTGGTTTAATATTCTGTAGTTTCAAGTTGTGCAGTTTATATTATTTGGTTTCCTATTGGACCCGGATTTATTGGTTTGTGCTGTTAATGAGGTGGGAAGTGCTGGATTTCCTTCTCAGCCTTTTGCAGACCAGGTGTCTGCAGCCCTGCCGGGGGCAGTGTCTGGGGTAGATGTTGGTTGCTGTTTGCTGCTGGGGTTGATGTTTTGCTGCTGGTCGTTATCTTTGTGGGTCTCTTTTGGGCCATTACCAGTGTGTTGAGATGTTAAATTCATCTCCACTGAGTGGTGTAACATCCCTTAACAAAACCTTTAACATTTGTTTCCCCAAGGCCAAGGCAAAGCAAGCCTGAGTAGAGAAATCAAAGGTTAACAATGTTCAAGTCTATGAGCTGGTCTATTTTCCATGGATGCACTGGCAGGCAGGGCAGTGTGTGAGTGTGAGTGAGAGCCAGAGTGGAATTGTCCCGGTGTCTCCCCAGCAGCTGTGGCAGTGCAGGCCCAGCGAGCACTGAAGCTGCAGCAGTGGCAGCAAGGGCTGGCCCCGGTGGCTGGAGCTGCCCAAGGAGGGTGGCCAGGCCGAGGATTTCAGCAGAGGATGTGTGGGCAGGCCCAGGGCCTTGCCCCGCTGTGGAGCCCTGGCTGCTGCTGCGCTGCCTTCAGTGCAGGCTCAGGGGGGCCTCCCATCCTCCTGCTGCAGGCGGGAAGTGCAAATCTCCGGGGCTGCAGAGACCTGGAGCCCAGGCTGAGGGGTCCCCCCGTGTTCAGCTGTGCTGGCGGCTGTTTCTGGCCTCGGGGCCCCTTGGCATGGGCCACGCCACTTGGCCACCAGTGGTGCTGCTTTGCACTCCTTAGGCAGAGCCCATGTCCTGCTTGGATGTTGGCAACAGCAAAGTGCCAAGGCAGGCTCTGTGCCAGCCCAGCTTCCTGGGGGAGAGATTGCACCAGAGACAGGATTCTGGCCACAGACTGCTTTAAATGTGCATCCCTTATCTGCACCCTGCACTAGGTGGAGAATTCCCAGGGTAAGGAATTCCCGAGATCAAGTGCAAGGGAAATAATTTAGTATCTGCCCTGGGTCTGGCTCTTCTTCTTGCCCAAGCCAATGGCAAAAGCTGTACCCATGGCATCTTGGTCTCTATCCCCAGCTTCCAAAGGTGTTTCTTTCTTTCCCCATTCATTCTTTGTACCCAGCCTGAGCTGTGGGGGTGCCAGGGGTTCTGGAGGTCCCACTGTATTCCTAAAGCTTCCATAAGCCCCTGGAGGATCTTTCCTGGAGAATGAGTTCTGCTTGTCTGAGTCTGTTTCTTCCACAATCCCTTTTATATTAATTACTTCTTTTACAGATACCTTAATAAGTGATCCAGTGGTTGCTGAGCAATCAGAATTGCTTTTGCCCCACTGTTAGGTGAGATGGTGTCACCAGAAGATATTGAAGCCTTCCTGCTCAGGGCATTTCAGTGCCAGACTCTTACAAGCACACACAGCTGTGCTGGTTGAGCTGACCATGGGGGGTAACCTGCGCTTTGTCTGATTCCCTTTCCTCAATAACAGCGTGTCGTGGAAGTCTTTTCCCTTCTGCTGCCCCTGAAGAGCCATCCACAAACACATTTTCTCCATTTTCAGACGAAGACTGAGTGTTCTCCAGGGCTCCAGTGTGGTGGGTCCCCGGTGGGATGGGAGCTCAGAGAGCCCTGACAATCCATGTCCATGCAGGGGTGGACTTGCTGCTGCTGAGGGTGCTGCTGTCTGTGCTTGCAGTGTCCTTGTGGGCTGCAGCTGGAGCCCTGACTCCTTCCCAGGGGCTGTTTGGGTGGGCTCTGCCCTGGCCAGGAGGGCAATGCCTCTGCCAGGTGCTTGTGGCCGACCCCGTCATGTCCTGGGTGCTGGGGCCCCCTTGGGCCCTGGGGTTGATCCCTCAGGGGCTGTGGGAACTCTGCCGTGGCCTTTGCCTTCAGCTTGGCCTTTTGCTCATCCCTTCTTGCCTTCAGCTGCTGTGCCTTTGTGCCCAAGTGCTGCAGGGCCTTCTTGTGCCACTCCTGCAGCCCCGGTCACTGCCTGTGGGTGCTCATCCTCTGAGAGCTGCTGAGCTTTCTGCAAAACCTTTCCTTTCTGCAGGGACCCAAAGCAAATCCTGCACAGAAAATCCTGATCCTTCCATGTGCACTCTGCATTTCCCAGCTGTTCCTTTGTTTTCCCCGTTGTGCTCAGGGTCCCTGCCCAGCCCGTGTGGCAGAGCCGGTGCCTGTCCTGCCGCAGTGTCCAAAGGCGGCCCCCCCGGCGGGCAGGGCCGGCAGCTCCCCGGGGCCGGGCAGCGGCCGGGGCGTCCCGCAGCCTCCTGGGGGCCGGGGGCCACTGCCGGCCCTGCCCGGGGCTGGTGGGGTCAGGCAGCGCCCGGCGCTGAGCCCCGGCTGCCCCACAGCCCCGGCCCGGCCCCGCAGCTCCCCACAGGCCCCAGCCCGTGCTCCCGGTGCCGCACCTCTGCGCCCGGTGCTGCCGCTGCCACCGCAGAGAAACCCCTGGCATCCTGACCTCCTGCTTTTCTTGTCTTGGGCAACTGGGACTTCAAAATATTAGCTGGCAAATTGTGAGGTTAAGACTCTGTGGAAAAACATCCCAATCCAGAGTATTTTTCTCTTCCTCCTCTTTGCTATCATCCTTTTTCTTACCACACAGATTCCTCCTGCTGCTTCTTGCCAGAACCATATTGCTGCACACTCCCCTTCACCTGATTCCTTCCCAGGACACGAATACCATCCATCCCCTGTTGTCTAAATGCCTTCTCCACTTTCCTTGTTGCCTCCCTGGGTGTCCATGTCCTTAATTAGCTCTGGGGGAATGTGCAAACTACCTCAACATTCTCCCAAGGGACCCTTCAGAGACATTTTGGGATCATCATCCCTTTGGCCAGGACCCCTCCCTGGCTTTCCCTTTTCTCCCCTCCATGGGTGCCCTGCCATGTTCACTCCCCGAAGATCCCGGGCACTCACTGATGAGATTTTCAGTGCTCTCTCCCTGCTGACTCTTCACAGACCCCCCTGATGTGTCACTCGTCTGTCTCCTGATCACTCCCGGGTCCCCAATCAATCCCCGGTGCCGCCGCCAGCCAAGGGAGCTGATCACCCAAAGTGGGTGAGGCACCTTCAGCTGCCCTCCCTGCCCGCTGCCCTGGAGGGTGGAAGGAATTCGGGATGAGCCCCAGGGTGTGCGGAAAAATTGACATCACCAGACGATTCTGTCCACAGAGCAGACAGAGGAGTCCTGTAAATGGAATTTCATTCCTAAAAATGGGAGAGGCCATGGGACATTCCCCATGGGATATCTCCAATTGTTGGAGGACACAGTCTCTTTTTCATCTGAACTTTCTTGGCCACATCTCCCTGTGCTCTCCCCACTGGCTGAAGCACTTGACAGGTACAGACTTCCCAATCCACCTACTACATACCTTGATATGTTCCCTGCTGTTATATAGCAAACGATATTCATGGCTCTGTTAAGTCTTTGTTGTTCTTCTGGAATTTCATGAATAGGGAAGGACCTTGGCTGAGCAGCAGTTTGTGTCATCAATTGATAACATTTTCTGAAACTGATGGTGTCTCCTGTCATTTCCTTTTTTACAGCTCCCTGGCCCTATGTCCGAGCAGATTCAGAGCATCTGTTTGTAAAGACACTTTCCTGTTGTTCCTTTCATGGGGTCCCCCGTTTGTGGGACATCCCCCCTGGAGCAGGGTGTCCCCTCTGTGCTGCAGCCCCAGGGCTCGGGCAGAGCTCAGCCAATCAGAGCCCGCGGCGCTGATGACTCACCAGTTGCCAGGCAGACTCGCAGCTCCCCGCGTTCCCCACCTGGACCCACCTGCGCCCCCCCTCGGCCCCATGGCCCCGCGAGGGGAATTTGGGGAGGTGGGAGTGGGGCAGCGCCAAGGCCGGGCCCCCCCGCGCTGTCCTGGCGGGAGCGGCTGCAGTGGGGACCGAGTGCGGGCGGGAGCGGCCGAGAGCCCAGCGCTGCCCCAGCCCGACCTGCCCCAGCTCCATCCCTGCCCCTGCGCTGGGATGCGGTGGGTCTGGGGGGAAGAGGGAGCCGGCAGTGGGTGCTGGGCCTGGGGGCAGGAGGAGAAGGGAAGGAGAAGCAGGCTTGAGGAACAGAATGGTCAAACGGTGCAGGTGGCATGAGAAGGTGGGATTGTGCAGGAGAAGGAGGAATAGCAGGAGGAAGAGGAGTGTGAGGAAGAGTAGAGACACAAGAGGAGGAGGAGAAGGAGCAGAAAGAGGAAGTAGCAGAAGGTTCCACCACTCCCTGTGTCTGCAGCCTCCCCCAGCCCCAGGAGCGCTGCTCCCTCCACATGCAGCAGGTGACTGTGGAAGTGGATCCATGATTTTCACGGGGTGAATCTTGGTGTTTCTGAGCTTGCTTGGGCTAAATGTTGGTGCTTTGGTTTTATGTGGCAGCTGAATCTTTATATTTTGGAGGAGGTTTTTGCTGAGCTGTGATGTTTGGGGAGGTTTTGATTTGTGTCTTAAAGTTTGTGGGATTTTTGGGCTGAATCTTGGTGTTTTGGAGGTTCTTACAGACACAAGATTCCCAATGACTTCCTGAGATGAACTTGGGAAGAAGGAACTTCCAGTCCAAGCAGCTCTCCTCTTGTTTTTCCCTCAAACCAGGATTTGTCATTCCCTGGGTGTGGCTGGATGGAGGAGGAGGAAAAGCCCCGGAGATGCTGCAGGAGGAGGAGCTGCAAACCCAGCCCAGGGAGCTTCAGGTAGGAAAGAGCCCCCCTGAGCCAGGAAGGCGGGCGGAGATCCAGGCGGAGCTCGGAGCTGGTGGAGAAGCCTCATGGCAGGGAGAAGCCCCACAAGTGCTTGGAATGTGGGAAGGGTTTCAGCTGGAGCTACCAACTGATCGAGCACCAGAGGATCCACACTGGGGAGAGGCCCTACGAGTGTGGGGAGTGTGGGAAGAGGTTTCGGACCAGATCCCATCTCCTCCTCCATGAGCGGATTCACACAGAGGAGAGGCCCTTCCGCTGCCCCGACTGCGGGAAGGGCTTCAAGCACAACTCCTACCTCACCGTGCACCGGCGCATCCACACTGGGGAGAGGCCCTACGAGTGTGGGGAGTGTGGGAAGAGCTTTCGGACCAGCTCCAGTGTCCTCCTACATGAGCGGATTCACACAGAGGAGAGGCCCTACCGCTGCCCCGACTGCGGGAAGGGCTTCAAGCGAAACTCCCACCTCACTGAGCACCAGCGCATCCACACCGGGGAGAGGCCCTACAAGTGTGGGAAGTGTGGGAAGAACTTCTCCATGAGCTCAAACTTGACCCAGCACCAACAGAGGCACCACTAAGGGAAGCCCTGTAAGTGCTCAGAGTGAGGGAAGAGCTTGAAGTGAGGGAAGAGCTTGGTGTGCTGCTGCAGCTCCATCCCCCATGGGAGGATCAGGCCTGGATGATCCCCAGTGACCCCCGTTGGGCAGAGCCCTGATGATCCGTGTTCCTGGTGATCCCTGTTTGGTGTGGGGAAGGTGTTGGCTTTTTCTCCTTGTGCTGCTGTGATTTTGGTGGGTTCCCATGGATGGGGGATGGGAGGTGAGTGGGGGTCCTGGTGCACTGGGGGGGCTCATGGCTCGGGGGGTCCCAGTGCTTTTGGGGGGATCGGTGAAGAGGGGAAGCAGGTATTGGGGGGGTCCCAGTAAACTGGGGGAGACCCTGATGATAACAGGGGGTCCTGGGAGATAACGGGGCGGGTGGGGGGGGGGGGGAAAGACCAAACCCTAAGGGACTCCCCTGGTGCTGGTGAACCCCCCAAGCCCCCTCAGTGCTTGGGGTCCCCCCCAGTCACAGCACTGTTCCTGGGGGTCCCACAGCTCTGGGGGGATCAAAGGGGAGGGGATGGAACCTCCGTCATGGGTGGGGGACACAAAGGGGAATCCAGGCCCAGTGCTTGGGGGGGTCAGAGCACGAGGGGGACCCGGTCCCTGTCCCGGTGCATGGGGGTGGTGCTGCCCGGGGGTACCGGTGCCTGGGGGGTTCCCAGGGTTTGAGGGGGGTTCGGTCCCTATCCCGGTGCCTGGTGAGGGGGGGACAGTGCCCGGGGGGCTCCCACTGCTCGGTAATTGGGGGGTGTCGGAATCCAGGACATTCCTCTGGCTGCCAGGATGGCTCGAGACCCTGGCAGTGGGCTCAGAGACCTTGGCACGGTGTCAAGAACAACAGTGGCTTTGGTTTTAGCCCCTGGAGAAAATTGCCAACTTTGTATGAGGAATTACAAAATACAAGGGTTTGAGTAGCGTGGTAGGTGAATTAACACAGGGTGGAAAAGTAAAATTTTAGGGTTTTACAATACGGGGTTTAAGGGAAGAAGATGGAGGGATTTGGGCGTGTCCTGACTTTCTTCTCCTTCTTCTTGCCCTCCATGTCTTGCTGAGATGATGACACTATTCTATTCACTGTCCAACATAAATTATAGATATTGGCACGTTAATGTAAACACAGTACAGGTAGTTTTTAGTGTAAAAGGCAAACAGCGCCCTGAGGGCAGGGAGGCTGCCACAGACCGAGCTGCCAGACAGAGCTCAGCAGAGCAGACAAAGCGTGTTAGAGACAAGGGAAAATAAACGGCCCTGAGAAGCAAAGCTCCACATCTCGACTCCTTCTCTGCCCGCGTGGGCTGGGAGAAAAGGACTTTTCACAATCTCGGGGTCATCTCGACCACCAGAAAACTGAGGGAGGGTTTCCACTCGTCCCAGTGCCCGGTGAGGGGGGGTCAGGGCTCGACGGGGTTCGGGGGCACTGAAGGGGGTGCGGGTGCGGTTTTTGGGGGGTCCTGGCACCCCCCTGGGCAGGGTCAGTGCTCAGCAGCGGGGGCTGCCTGGGGACCCCCCCGGCCCCCAAATCCCAGCCGGGTCTCCTGCAGGGCACTGAGGGGAGGCTCGTTCACCCCCCTGCCCCCACCAGCGTCGCCACACGCCTTCCCAAAGTGTCCCCAAGTGCTCCCAAAGTGCCATCAGGATGTCCCCGAGTCTCTGCAGAGGTGACACCGGCCTGATTACAGCCCAGTGGTGATGTTGCTCTGTGCATAGCAGCCTCGGGATGTCCTCCAAGGCTCTTTGGCACTGCTCGGCCACCACGCGGCCACCGTGGCCAGGAGAGGGACAGAAGAAGAGGGTGTTGATGTCCCCAAGTGTCCCCAGCAGGTGACGCGTGGCCAGGCGGGCACTGGCCTCCCACAGCTGCTCAGCCTCGGTCACTGTGGCCACCAAGGCCACACGGAAATCAGGGGACACCTCCATTGTCCCCTCCAGGGCAGCCTCGATGTCCCCGAGCCGGCGCTGCAGCTCCCGGGGGAACGCGGTGGCTTCGTCACACGCGGCCACCAAGTCCCCCAGCAGCCCCAGGTGCAGCTCCAGCCGCTGTCCGCTCCTGGTGGCCGCATCCCTGCAGGCGTCACAGAGCTTGGTGGCCCCCTTGGCCAGCCGGGCCCAGCTGTCCATGAGCCTGTCCAGGACACGCCAGGCACTGGCCAGGGCTCTCACATCGGCCCAGGTGGTCCCTGGGGTGTCCCCGAGGTGGGCCAGGGTCCAGCCCAGGGAGGGGACAGGGCGGTGGCCCAGGGAGGGGACAGGGCGGTGGCACAGGTAGGGGACACGGTAGTGGCGCAGGGCGTCCTGGAGGTGAAAGATCAAGGTCCCCACAGCCACGCGCAGGAACTCTGGGGACACGGCCAGCAGCACGTCCCTGTGCGGCCTGGCCACGGTGGCCATCAGTTCTCTCAGGGTGGCCACCAGCTTGCCCAGTGTGGCCACCACGGCCACCATCGCCTCCAGCAGCTGGTGGGGGGACAGCTTGGGAGGGGACAAGGGAGGTGTCAGGGACCTGGTGGCACTTGTGGCCTCCTACAGTGGCCCCTGTGCCCTCCCAGGGTTCCATTGTCCCCTCCCTGGAGGGCTCTGCTGTCCCCTCTGTCCCTTTGCCACCCCCTCATCCCCCACTGTCCCTCCCTGTTCCCTCCTGCCACCTTCAGTCCCCTCCACCCCTCTGCCCCCCCCCCGTGTCCCCACTGTCCCCTCCTGCCACGCCTCTGTCCCTCTGCCACCCGTGTGCCCCCAGTCCCCTCCCGCCCCCAAGCCGGGATTGTCGCACCTCGTGGGGCTCCATGGCTGCTGGGGACACTCCGGGGAGGGGACACGGCCGGGGACACTTGGGGACACGCGGGAACATGGCTGGGGAGGGAAAACAGGAAGAGGTGACATCATCGCCCCGGCCCCGCCCCACCTTTGGCCGCTTTTGGGGAGTCCTGAGGAGATTTTGGGGAAGTCCTAGGTGAGCTTTAGGGGGTCCCAGGTGAGGGTTTGGAGGGTCCCAGAGGAGAATTCCCAATGATTTGTGGTTTCCCAGCTGCCCAGGTGAGGTCTGGGGGTCCCAGGAGAAGTTTGGGGGTCTCAGGTGAGAGTTTGGGGGGTTCCAGGTGAGGTTTGGGGGTCCCAGGTGAGGTTTGCAGGGTCCTGAGGAGATTTTGGAGGGGTGCAGGTGAGCTTTAGGGTGTCCCAGGTGAGAATTCCCAAAGATTTGGGGGTTCCCAGGTGAAAACAGCTCCGGGGGACCGAGGGGGGAGGGGCTGGGGAGGTTTCGGGGTGTGTCCCATGGGTGGGGGAGGGGCGGTGAGGGAGGGTCTGGGGGAATTTGGGGGGGTGGGTGGGGGCAGGACGAACCCCCAGACACTGACCCCGCCCCCTTGGGCCCCGCCCCGTGTTTTAGCCCCGCCCCTCGCTGCTGGACACGCCCACCGAGCGCCCCGCCCCCTCAGGCCCCGCCCCTCCCCATTCCCAGCTCCGCGTTCTGGGCCCGCCCCCCCTGAGGCCCCGCCCCGAATCAACCTTGGCCCCGCCCCATAGTAGATAGTTTTATCAATGGAAACCAAGAATCGCCACAAATCGACCCAAAATTTCAAACCCAGGCTAGTGGGGGAGCAGGACCACACCTGTGATGTCACGGGGGAGGGGCCAGGTGGGATTTTTAGGGGGTTCTAGGTGGGCTTTGGGGGGGGTCCAAATGAGTTTGGGGGGTCCCTGGTGTTCCTGGGTGGGTCCAAGTGGGTTTTGGGTGGGCCCAGGTGGTTTTTGGGGGGATCCAGGTGTCCTTGAGGGAGGTTCAGATGTCCCAGGGGTGATCCAGGTGTCCCTGAGGCATTTCCAGGTGGTTTTGGGCGTGTCCCAGGTGTTTTTTGGGGGAATCCAGGTGTGCCTGGGGGTTCCTGCTGTGTTCAGGAGGCATCCAGGTGTGCCTGGGAGGGGTCTCAGGTATCCTGGGGGCAGTTCCAGGTGTTCCTCCATGGCTCCAGGTGTTTTTTGGAGGGATCCTGGTGTCCTGGGTGGATCCAGGTGTGTCTGGGCGGGGTGCAGATGCCCAGGTGTTCTGGGAACTGGTGATCCAGGTGGGCAGGCACCCCAACATCTGGGTGGGCTGGGACTCAGGTATGAGGGATCTAGGTGAGAGGAAAGCAGGTGTGAGGGTTCCAGGTGCCCAGGTGTGGGTGGGACCTGGTTATCCAGGTGTGATGTCACCTGGTTATGACATCACCCACCTACCCAGGTGTGACATCACCTCTCCACTCAGGTGTGGTGTCACCTGGTTATGACCTCCCCCCCACCCAGGTGTGACATCACCAGCTCACCTGGCCATGACATCACCTGTCCACACACCCCTCCTGCCCAGCTGTGACATCATCCAGATGTGTGACCTCCAGGCTCATCTGGGCGTGACATCACTGCTCGTGCCCACCTGTCCCCTCCCCTGTCACCTCTCCAGCCCACCAGGTGTGATGTCACCAACTCCACCAGGTGTGATGTCACTCCACCAGGTGTGATGTCACTAAATCCACCAGGTGTGATGTCACCTCACCAGCTGTGATGTTCCCCCCCGTCCCCAGGTGTCTCATCCCCCAGATGTGATAATGTCACGCACGTGACATCACCGTGTCCCTGCACAGGTGGCTCTGTGTCCCTGCACCCACCCAGGTGTGACATCACCTGTGCCAAGGTGTGACATCCGTCCCTAGCTGTAACATTACCTGTGCCCAGGTGTCACCCAGGTGTTACTCAGGTGTTACTGAGGTGTGATGTACCTGTGTCCAGGTGTGCCAGGTGTCACTCAGATGTGGCTCAGGTGTCACTCAGGTGTCACTCAGATGTGGCTCAGGTGTTGCTCAGGGGTCACTCAGGTGTCACTCAGGTGTCACTCAGGTGTACCATGTGTCACCCAGGTGTCACTCAGGTGTGCCAGGTGTCACTCAGGTGTCACTCAGGTGTCAGGTGTGCCAGGTGTCGCTCAGGTGTCACCCAGGTGTCACTCAGGTGTGCCATGTGTCACTCAGGTGTCACTCAGGTGTGCCAGGTGTCACTCAGGTGTCACTTAAGTGTGCCAGGTGTCGCTCAGGGGTCACTCAGGTGTCACTCAGGTGTCACTCAGGTGTGCCATGTGTCATCCAGGTGTCACTCAGGTGTGCCAGCTGTCCCCGCACAGGTGTCCCGGTGCCTGACGAAGCCGTCCCTCCACACGAAGGTGCGCTCGCAGGTGCTGCGGGTGCAGGGCCGCAGCCCGGGGTGGGTTCCATGTCTCGGCAGCGCTGTTTCATCCCGAAGCGCTCGCGGCGCTGCGCGCAGGTGAAGGCCGCGGGCCCAGGTGCGGGTTCAGGCGCCGCTCGCGCTGCGCTGCGAGAACGCCTTCCCGCAGTGGCACAAAACACCTCGGCCGAGCTGCACCAGCTCACCTGGGCGGCAGGTGAGGGCTGCGAGGGGCGGGACCCGCCCCCGCCATGCGGGGCGCGCTGCGGGCGGCTCCGGGATTCGCCGTCCGGGCGGGTCTGCGCAAAATTCCCGAATATTTGTGTGCGATTCCGGCGGTTCTGTGCAAAATGCCCAGCTCTTTGTGCGAAATTCTGCCGGTTCTGGTGGAAATTTTCTTTTGTGTATTAGGACTTTCTTTCTGCTGCCATCTGTGGTTTTGCAATCTTTCCCCGGCTGCAGCTTGTGGTCTTTTATAACTTTGAGAATATTTTTATACAAGCACAACTTATTACCTGTACACTTTACGTAAGCACGAATAATTCCATAACATATATTACAGTAGGGCTGCAGAAATCCTCCTGCAGATCCATGGGGATGCAGAGATCCCCTGTTGGAATCTGTGGTATTGATGGTTCCAAGATTGTAGGAAGTCTCTGTCAGCCCTGCTGCCAAAGAAGAAGTAATAAATCGTCTGTGCTGGTTTCAAGGTTGTTTATTCTGTTTATCTCTAACATGTTCTGCTGCCCTGCCGCAGCTCTGTCCTGCAAGGCAGCGTGTGGGGCTCTGTCCTCAGTGGGATGTTACAAACATTAAATACCAGAAACTACCTGTGCTATATTTACAATAATGTGCCAATATCTGTCACCTACGTTGAACAGTGTGTCCCCAGCCTAAACCAACAGAAAAATGCCAAAACTACAGTGAAACATGGAGGGCATGAAGAAGAAAAAGGACAAGACACATGCAATTTCTTCCATCTTGTCCCCTTTGGGCCACTTATCGAGAATCCTAAAATTTTACTTTTGCACACGTGCCATACTTTCTTATTACTTATATCAAACAGAGCTTGTAATTCATCCTGTAAGATTGAAAACTCTTTTCCATGGACAGAGATCAGAGACAGTGTCTATGGGGGGTCTGTACAGAGGGGTTCCTGACCCCTGCCAGGGACCCAGGACTTCAGGGCAGCCAAAGCGACGCCCTGGACTGCCACAATCCCCCTGCAGGTCCATGGGGATGCAGAGATCCCCTGCAGGTCCCTGGGGATGCAGAGATCCCCTGCAGGTCCATGGGGATGCAGAGATCCCCCTGCAGGTCCATGGGGATGCAGAGATCCCCCTGCAGGTCCATGGGGATGCGGAGATCCCCTGCAGGTCCATGGGGATGCAGAGATCCCCTGCAGCCCCTGCAGGAGCCGGGCTGGAGCTCGGCGATGCCTGAGAGGAGGCTGTGAGCCCGCGGGCAGAGGGGCCCCGCTGGAGCAGCCTGTCCTGGCAGGACTGAGCCCGTGGCACAGTGACCCACGCTGCAGCACTCGGAGGGGGCTGTGCCCAGGGGATGGACTCCGCTCCGAGAAGTTCCTGGAGAAGTCTCGGCCGGGAGAGAGCGCAGGGTGCAGCAGGGAACGACTCCTGTCCCTGAGCAGAGGGAGAAGCCCCGGGGGATGAGCTGAGCATGGCCCCATTCCCTGTCTCCTGCCCTGCCGGGGGAGGAGGTGCAGCTGGGAGCAGGGAGGCGTGGGGAAAGCTGCATTTAAGGCTCTGCACTGACTTCTCCTTCTCCTGCTCCGAGTCTTTGGAGTTTTCTGACAGAAATCTCTCCCCTGCCCCACCCACCCACAGGGCTTCGGGCAGGTTTCCCTTTTCGGGGGAAATCAAAGCGAAGCACTGATGCGCTAAAGAGGGGCAGGAGAAGTGAGGCTCCTGGGCTTCCCGCAGAGGCGGAGGCACGGGAGGCGCAGGGCCGGGAAAGCCGTGGCGGGAGGCGCGGAGAAGTTTGTTTGTGTGGGCAGCTCAATCCCGGCTCGGGCCCGGGCCCGTGCCGGGGCTGTTCCTCATCTCCGGCTTTCCCCTCACGCAGCCCGGGGGCGCCGAGAGCGCGGGGCGAGGCGGGGCCGTGCGCAGAGCCCGCCCCGAGCTCGCTGCCATTGGCCGCCGGTGCCGTCAGTCGCGGTTGCGGCGCGCTGATTGGTGGGAGCGGGGCGCGGCGCGGCCCCGGCGGCGGGCTGAGGGCGGCCGTGGCCGCGCAGCGCCGCCATTGGCCGAGCGGCTGTGCGGGCCCGGCAGCGGCGGCAGCGGCCGGAGCGCGGTGAGGCGGCGGCGGCGGAGCTCGGAGGCGGCCCCGGCGCAGGTGGGAGCCGCGCTGGGCTCTGCGGGGGCTCGGGGCCGGCTGCGGGCGGAGGGGGCGGCAGGGGGCTCCGGCGGCTCGCCGGTGCCGTGTCCGGCCCGTGCCGGCCCCGGGCTGAGGGCGCTGCGGGAGCGGCTGCCCGCGGTCTCCTTCCCGCCGGGGCCGGGCAGGAGCCGCTGCCGGAGCAGCGCTGGCTCGGCCCGGCTGCTGTGGGTAGGACAGAGGGGCTGCCCCGCGGCCGGGAGCGGGCGGGGAAATTCCCGTCGCCGGAGGTTTGTGTGCCCGGCGGAGAGCGAGGAGTCCTGTCAAAGTGACTTTATTGCCGAGCAGGGGCAGAGGCCGTGGGGCATTTGCCGTGCGCTCTCTGCCGTGCTTGTAGCCCGCAGCCTCCTTTTTATCCTCATTTTTCCGGCCGCATCTCCCTCTGCCTTTGCCCACCGGCTGAGTTCCTTGGAAGGTTCCGACTTCCCGATGCGCCTGGAGCCTGTCCTCGTTAATGTGCACCCTCCTTTTGTAGAACAGCCGATATTCATGGCTCTGTTAAGTCTTTGTTCTTCTCCTCGAAGTTCGGGAATGTGGCGGGACTATGAGCAGCTGTCTGGGTCAATTTGTAACATTTATTGGAACTGATGGTTTCTCCCCTTCTCTACAAGTGCCTGGCCCTATTTCTAGGCAGATTCACTCCTTGACTCTGTTTTGTTCTTCCCGGGTCCTCTTTGGTTTTGGGATTATTCTCGGTGCCCTCATTCCCTGTCCTTTTGTAGCCGTTTGTGGATCAGGAGGCCTGGCTGCCACCTGCATGCCCTGGCTCAGCTGCTGGATGAGCTGCACTGCCAAGGTGTGGAGCATGGTAAAAAGATGAGAGTTGCTGCAGCACAGAAGAGGAGAAGCAGCATTCGTTTAACCCCTGGTCTGCTGGGGAGCCGGGGAACCGTCTTTCATTTCCATCCTTTCCATGTTTGGAGCAATACATAAACTGCTCTCCTATTTCCTTTGTTATCTTTTTTAGCAGTTTTCTCTTGTCATCTCTTTGCCTACATCAGTTTGAGTAAGTTAGTTTTCCACAAACTTCTGTTTTTTTCTGCCAACAGATAATCTGATCCCATCCCCTGGTGAAATGTTTTGTTCCTCATTTTAGTGGCTTGGTCGGCAGGAAGGTCAGGAGCTGGAGCTGTCTGGTTGTTTCTTATTCCGAGGACAGATTGTAAGCTAATTATGGCATTGAAATGCTAAATGGGTTCTCTGTCTCCTGATAGGAATTTGTGAGAAACGCCAATCACTTGGTTTTTAAAATGTTAGAAGTTTAATACTAGTAAAATGGTTATAAAAGTAGGAATACAATTAAACTAATAAAAATTTAGAGTTAGGACAATTGCAAGACAATAAAAACAAAGACTTACATATGTCTGGATGGTCTCTTGGGCACTTAAGCCACAACAAGCATATCTTGTGAATAAAGGAATCACCCCTAAAAAAATACACTGTTGCATATTCATATATCCTTCATGGTTATGCATACATTCTATTTCAACAAGAAACTCTGTCTTTTGTATGTCAACTGTTTTTTTTAATCCCCACGGCATCCTCCAGTCTGAGCATGGCCTGAAGAAATTAGATTCTTCTAGTAAGAAGACCATAAATTCCTCTTGTCTGGAGAATTTAAGTGTTCCTAGAGCGAATTTAGGTGTTCTCATTTCGTAAACCCTTGCATGCATATTTTCTCTTTTAACTACTAAAGCTTCATTTTATCTACAAAGCTACATTTACCATACTGTTAAAATGTTAATACAGCACAGCTAATCAATATAACATAATACATATAGTAACTATCTGCACAGAGCCATATAACATGTATTTTTCACAAAATCATTTTGGTTCTCAGGTGTGACTGCTGCAAAGTTCTCATGGCCCTGAAGAGTAGATGGTGTGCAGAAAGCAGGATATTGAAACTGCTTGGTATGTAGAAGTAGATAGAGAAGAACAAAGGAGTACTAAGCTGTTCTAACTGCAAGGCCAGCTGGACAGGCATGTATCGATCATAAAGATACTTTTAAGATAATAGTACAAGTCACATAGCAACCAATCATGAGCTTGGCTTTTGCAATATGTACGAGCTAATTAACGAACATATATAAACTGTGTAATCTGTCACAATAAACTGAGACTTGATGATCATGATATCATGAGTCTTGTCTCCCGCGGCATTCCCTCTAACAACTGGCTCCCGAAAGCAGGGACCTGATCCGAGCCTAAGGCGAGAGAGGTGCTGCGTTGGGGTTCGGGTCCTGCGGCTGGAAGGATGGCGAAAGAGCCGATACTCTCTGCTCCGCGCCCTGAGTGACCGCAGCAGCGAGCTCAGCCGATACGTGCTGCCGAAGCCTGAAGGAGCCAGCAACGGTACCGACGTAATCATGGAAAGGCAAGCAGCATATGATTTATTTAGTGCTTCTCTTAGAAAAAGGTAGATTAGGGGGATTGACTTAGATAAGGATCTCCCCTCGCTATTGCATCATGCTGAGTCTTACGGCTTTTTCGTTAACCCCCATAGTGTTCATAAACTTTCAGAATGGAGAAGATATAGGGATAAGTTGTGGGAATTAGTGTTAGATGAGGATAAACCGGGCAAGAAAATGAGTAAACTTTGGAGAGTGGTTGATAACGAATTGTTAATGTGTCAGGCAGAAAAGAGGGCGGTGGAAGTGATACGGACAGCTCTGGAGAAAAATAAGGAATGTAAATCCTCGCTTCTCTCCAGTGAGCCAAACCCTCCGGTTCTCACAAATTTTCCCGTTCCCATCTCTGCTCCTGAAATGCCTGTACCTCCCATAGACACTAGTAGCATTGAGGTGCTGGAAATTGAGATCCAAATTGCTTTATGGCAACGGGACTGGGATCCCAAATTCACTTTTTGTGAACAGGAATCAGGTAGAACAGAGTAAAAGTCTCCAGACTCCAAATTGGGCCGTTTCCAACGGAGGAAAAATACTTTTCGCATTGTTGTTTGTTTGTGAGAGTCCGCTGGAGCAGTGAAGACCTCGGCGTTCACGAGGAACCCAAACGGCGGGTGTGGACGTGGCCGGGGCCGGGAGCTGGAGCGGGAGTGCTGCCTTGCCGAAGAAAAGCGAGCGCAGCAACCCGCGGAGGTTGGAGGTTGGCAGAACTAAGGCAGCGGGCTGCGGCGGTGAGCACCGGCCAGCCACCCGGGCGGAGCGCAGAAGCGGCAGCGCGGAGCTGCGGGCGCGGGGCCAGACAGAGCGGGGCCGGCCAGCACCGAGCCGGAGGCGAGCCCGGGGCGGAGCAGACATCAGCCGAGAGACGGAAGGCTCCTTGCTGCCGAGCAGCAGCGCAAGGGGGGAGAGGGGCGTTCCTGGGGCTCAGCCGCGCTGGAGCCGGAGCAGGCGGGGCGCGGCCGTGGCGGGGGTGTCTCTTCTCCCATCCACAAGGTGACACAACAAGGACGGGAGCGAGGCGGCGCCGCCCCTCATCTCCCCGCAGCGCCCAGCAATGGCGGCGGAGATGGCGGCACAGTCCTGGTTGCCATGGCAGCGACAACGCCGAGAGCAGCAGCGCCGCCGGTGGCAGGATCGCAACACTACAGCAAAAATTTCAACAGCATCTTCCCAATTTCTTACAAGAGTCAGAAGACGTAATGAAAAAGTACAGCAGTACCGAGTGTTTTCCAAGATACCAAGAAGGATGAACATTATGTGAATCAATGTTATTTCAAATATGATATAGATAAAAATCACTGTATAAAGATAGAAATGTTAGTAATGATTTAATTACCAAAAATGTCTCTGAGAACAAAGAGTTGAGAAAATGTCATCTGATAGAATTTTAGTATTGAGTTTGTAATCTCTGTCTTTGAGTTTTTATAGATAATAATATACAATCAATTAGATAATCAAAAGCATAACATTAAGTTTATCATAAATATAGTTTGTCTTTAGAATTAAGTTTGTTCCTTTCATATTAAACAGAACAATCAAAAACATGAGAAATATGAAGTGGGGTGCACTTCTGTAATACTAACCTCATTTTTCACCCCACGAGTTACTTCAGTGCAAGCTCTCACACAATTAAAAATCCTAGCCTACTGGACAGAAAAATAAATTAGTATTCCATCTAAAATATTAAGTGAGCTTGCCACAAATATAGGTAGTATCTGTCATGCAGTTCTGCAAAACAGAGCAGCTGCCACTAATTTACTTCTTCTAGCCCAAGGTCATAGTTGTAAAAAATTTGAAGGAATGTGCTGCATGAACTTATCTGATCACTCTACATCTATCCATAAGCAAATACGAAAATTGACTGAGCTAACTCAACAATTAAAGGTGGAGGACGGATTGGGTCTAGAATGCTGGCTGAAGGGATTGGGGATCGGACCATGGTTAAGAGACATTATCAAATACAGCATAATAGTTCTAAGCATAATTATAATACTTTTGCTTGTTTTGCCCTGTGTGTTTACTTGCTTACAAGGCCTGATACAACAGCTTTTGCAGAAAATGCTGAATGCACATCTTCTTATACAAAAAGAAAACGGGGGAGATGAAGAGAGCTTGGCAGAAGAATGGTTGTACAGCAGGGGACATGATACTGTAAAATTAATCCAAGTAGGGAGGGCTACGTGACTGCTGCAAAGTTCGCATGACCCTGAAGAGCAGATGGTGTGCAGAAAGCAGGATATTGAAACTGCTTGGTATGTAGAAATAGATAGAGAAGAACAAAGAAGTGCTAAGCTGTTCTAACTGCAAGGCCAGCTGGACAGGCAAGTAGCAATCACAAGCAGAGTTTTAAGATAATAGTACAAGTCACATAGCAACCAATCATGAGCTCAACTTTTGCAATATGTATGAGCTAATTAACAAACATATATAAACTATGTAATCTGTCACAATAAACTGAGACTTGATGATCATGATATCATGAGTCTTGTCTCCCGTGGCACCCTCCAACATCTGCTGGCATGAAGAGTTTTGTCATTAATATCTTGTCCCCAAGGTGCTGGGCGAATGGCTTCCCAGTCAGGGTCCTGGAGCAGAAGTGGCTTTTCAGAGCCCAGCCAGAAATGAGCCCTGAGGCAGCAGCTCTGCAGCGCTGGCCACCAGGCCAGGTGCCAAGGGAGGCTTCTGGCCATGCCCTGCAAGCAGCTGCTGCTGCCAAGGTGCCTTTGGTGCCTCGGGCTGTCCCTGGCACAGCTCCCAGCATGGCACTCTGCCCTTGTGCCCGAGGCCTTCCCTGTGCTGGGGCTGGCCTGGGGCTGTTCCTGCAGCGGGACCTGCCCTGCTCCTGGCACAGGAAAGGCAGTTCCTGCTGGAGCAGGAGGCTCTGCCTGCAATGGGCTCAAACCACTCCAGCAAGGCCCTGCTGACTTCAAAATTGCTTCCTAGAGCAGAATATCCTATAATTGTTATAGATTCTGGACTGTGGAGTAAATAACTCTGGTTAAGAGCTTATTGTCTAATCATGATCAGATTGTATTTATATAAATATATCTGGTATTCCATCATTAATCCTGTAGGAAAAATTGCATTGACAAATTGTTCAATTCTACCTGTCCAATAGTTTATACATAAACCTTTGACAAATTCTGGGGCCGGGATTGGATCCAGTCACTCCCAGTCTCCTCTCTTAAAAGGAATTTTAGAAGTCTGGGGGCCCTGCAGGGGTTTTAGAACCCATGGTGGCTGCTGTGTGTCTCCATCTCATGACTCAGCAGGAGTTTCTCCAATAATGAAATAAAGCTTTTGCCTGAAGATCCCACTCTGCCCATGACAGGAACCCCTGTGAGTACCTGTGACATCCTGGCTCTTTGGCAGCCTGGGGATGTCACTGTGGAGCCCCCGTGAGTGCCTGTGACAGATCGGTGCCTTTGCAGGCCAAGGTGCCCTGGGATGTCACCATGGAATGGCTGTGACTGCCTCTGACCACACGGCTCTTTGCCATCCCCAGAAATGGTTGGGATGGCTCCATGGAGCCCCTGTCTTTGTGTGTGACATTCCAGCTCTTGAACAGCCTGGAGACTCTTGGAAAGTCCCCATGGAACCCCTCTGAGGTCCAGTGACAAATCTCATCCTTAGAAGGCAACCATCACCAGGAAACCCTGTTGCTATGGTCAGTTTCCATGGCAACCATCCCCAACCCCTGTTGCTATGGTCAGTTTCCATGGCAACCATCCCCAGCCCCTGTTGCTATGGTCAGTCCCTGGGCAGCTTCATGGAGACCAACTGCTGGCCCTGCACAGGACACCCCAACACTGCCAGCCTGGGCCTGGCAGCGCTGTCCAAACACTGCTGGAGCTCAGAGAGCCCTAGAGCTGTGACCCTTCCCTGGGGAGCCTGGGCAGTGCCCCAGCAGCCTCTGGGCAAAAACCTTTTCCTGAGATCCAACCTAAGCCTGCCCCGACTCAGTTGCAGCCGCTCCCTCCACTCCTGTCCCTGGGCACCAGAGTGAAGAGGTTCCCTCAGCCCCAGCCAGGGACCCGCTCCCAAGGCTGCTGCCATGGCCACCAGGGCTGGCACAAGCTGGGATGCTCCATTTCCAGGGGCCGGGGTTCAGGAATGGGATTCCCCAATTTCCTGCTCTCGCTAAAACCCGGCTGGTGCTCGTTGCCCTCCCACCTTCCATTGAAGGAAAAAAGGTAAAGATCCCTAGCTGGGATAAGAACAATTTACTGGGAACAGCAATGAGATAAGGAACAAACAGAAACAGAAAAAAAATTGACAACAGAAGGGATAAGAAAAACTACTTACAGGGAAAGCTACATCACCATCAATTGTATCTTCCTGGCCACATGTTTCCTCCTGCATGGAAAGGACACCCGTCTCCTCAGGGAAAGAGAGAGAGAGTCCCTTTCCTGCCCCTGGCAATGACCTGAGGTGGGAGTGAATGCAGTGACAGGGCCATGGCCAGACCCTCATGCCCTTCAATCCCATATCAGGCCATTGGTAGGGGCAGGAAAAGGGACAGGTGTCTTCCCAGCATGGATCACAGGGAACATGGATCACCAAGGCTCTTCCCAATGTGGGTTTTTTAATGGGGGATGAAGCTGGAGCAGTGCACAAAGCTCTTCCTGCAGCTGGGGAACTTTCAGGATTTCCCTTACCGGTGCCTCCGTTGGTGTTTGGTCAAGCCAGAGCTCCAGGTGAAGCTTTTCCCACACTGGGGACACTCGTAGGGCCTCTCCCCAGTGTGGATGCGTTGGTGGCTGACAAGATTGGACTTTTGCTTGAAGCCCTTGCCACAGTCAGGGCAGAGGAAATGCCTCTCCTCGGAGTGAATCCGCTCATGCTGGAGGAGATCTGAGCTGCTGTTAAACATCTTCCCACAAGTGGGGCACATGTAGAGCCTCTCCCCGGTGTGGATGCGCTGGTGTGTGATGAGGGTGGAGTTGCGCTTGAAGCCCTTCCTGCAGTCAGGGCAGCGGAAGGGCCTCTCATCCACGTGAATCCACTGGTGTCTGAGGAGACCAGAGCTGCTGTGAAACCTCTTCTGACACTCAGGACACTCGTAGGGCCTCTCCCCAGTGTGGATGCGTTGGTGAATGATGAGGTCGGAGCTCCGTCTGAAGCCCTTCCCACATTCCCCACACTCGTAGGGCCATTCCCCGGTGTGGATGTGTTGGTGGCTGACAAGGTGAGAGTTGGAGCTGAATCCCTTTCCACACTCCCCACACTCGTAGGCCCATTCCCCAGTGTGGATCATCAGGTGGCGTTTCAGACTCTTGCTCTCCCTGAAGCTCTTCCCACACTCCAAGCACTTGTAGGGCTTCTGCCCATCAGGAAGCTTCTCAGGGACCACCAGCTCCAAGCTCTGGCTGAAGCTCTGCCCACCTTCCTGGCCCAGAGTGGGTCTTTCCTCCTCAGAGCATCCTGGGCTGGGCTTGCAGCCCCTCCTCCTGTGAGACCTCCAGGGATTTTCCTCCCTGTTGGATTCCTGCGCTGTGGAGTTGCTCAAAACGGCCTCTTCCATGAGGTTCTGCTGCAGGGATTTGTCCTTCCTGGTCTCCATCCTCAGCTCCTGCTCTGGGGGAGGAAATGACAAGGAGTAGGTGGGATTTGCCTCCGTGCCACAGGGAAGGGCAAGGAGATCCCCCCAGTGCATCTCCAGCAGGAGGGCACCAGCAGCGGGACTGTCCTGCAGCTGGGGGCCAGGCTGGGAGATGGAGCAGGAGAGAGGGGGAAAAGGGGCACTGACTTCCTCCTCACCTGCCTCGGTGTCCCAGGGCATGTTCCTCTTCCTTGCAACCTTCTCTATCTGGTGAACGTTTGGGTATGGGAAATCCTGTTTTGGGAGGAAAACAAGTGATGAGCACAGTGAGTTTTGTACTGGCTTCAAAGCAAACCAGGGGGAGAGTCTAAGCCAGAATGACAATTGAATAAGAAAATTAAGATCACGGCAATAATAGAGAAACACTGGTTTAAACTCACAGAGTCAGGATGTAACCGGACACCCCGTTGGTCAGGGTGGTGGTAGCAGTCTGATGAAATGGTGACTGCAGTCCGGCTGGAGTGATCAACGTGATTCTGTCAAAGCAGTGATCCTGTAGAACAGTATGGTCTTGCTCGGAAAGTCCAGTGGTGGTTATGGAGCTCTTGTCCTCTAGGAATGCAGTAGGCAAGGTGGTTGTGGTGTTGCAAGGGTGAGATTATATCCAGGTAGGAATGCTTGGTTCCTCCCCCTGGGCGGAGCATCCCACAATGGGATGATGTAATTTTATCAGTCCTGCAGTGACACTCAATGGCCCATTAACAGAAGATGGCCCCTGGAGGGCGTTATCAGGGCTGAGCCATGGAAGAGATAAAGAACACTGCCCCACCTGTTGATAACAGTTTATGGAGATGGGGACTGAAAACACTTTTGGTTACATCTGACACTGTAACCTGAAACAGTGAGGCAATCCCTGCTCGGGGTGGGGGGTGAACACCACCCCCCTTACCCAAACTGGCTCAGGTGTAAAACCCCCACCCTGGGGAGGCCACGCACACAGGGGACAATGTCACACTTGCCCTGCCCCAGGGGAGATCTCTGTCCTTGTCACTCCCTTGCTCTCCCCCCTTTTCTTTTTCTTTCCATGTCTCTCTACCTCACATTTACTGTTCAATAAAATCCACTTAGGATTTGGTCACCTTAGCACCTGAATTGGGGCAGGGGCATCTCTCTAACAATTTTATTAACCAGAGTGCAATATTATTTTGCACAGTGAGTTCAGGGCACTGTTGTCGGACCCCAAGCTCCTTTGACAACAGCCTGGTTTCCTCCTCGCGGAGGTTCTGCCTCTTTCCCAAGGAACTCTTGGAAACTTGGATGCAGCTTCCTCTGAGCAACTTTTAGGAGACCTTATGAGAAAAGTGGAAGTTGTGGGTGGCCAGTGTAAAGAAAATATTTTGTTTTCCTTCTTTGAAAAGTCTGTTAAAATCACTGGAGGAAAGGAACCAAATGATACCAGCGAGACTGACAAGGATCATTCACACCCAAGGTGAGAAAACACAAGGCTACTAAAGTCCTACAAGAAGCCCAGCTCAAGTTATTCCCAAATAACTTCTGAATTCACATGTCTGGGGGAGAATCATTATTTTCTTCATCCCTGTCACCTTTGTGACAGCTACACAGACCTTTCCCTTCCTTTTAATAATCTGTATTGGGTCAAATTTCCATATTTCTTTTTTTGGAACCTGCCAGCTGTGCAGAAACTGATGAAATTTGGAATTACCACAGAATTGCTTCTGTTGTTGGTCTATTAATGTTTGGGATTTGTTTGTGTTTCCATCAGAAGTGACATGTGGGAAGAGCAAATCTTCCTCAAGGCATTTTATGGAGGGTTAAATTTGATTTCTGCTGAGTTTGTTTTGTCAAGTGCCCAGGGGATGCTCAAGGTGTCTCTAGTTTTGGTTTGGACCTAATTTTCTTCTGATTTGTCTTTATCACTTAAAAACACCTGAAAAATTACTAAAAAGAGTATTGACCAGAGATGTCAGAAGTCCCACCATTTTAGAGGTATTTGAGGTGGAATTTACTGTTTGGGAACATATTCTGGAGGATTTGTGGGTTCTTGGGGGATATATGGGAGTATTCTCCATATCTTTGCACTCCAAAATCCAAGGTGGATTTATCTGTCACCTCAAAATGACTCAATCCCACTCAAAACCCCTCAATCTTACCCCAAAATGACTCAATCCCATCTCAAAATGGCTGGTTCCCACCTCAGTCCCATGCCAAAATTGCTCAATTCCTCAGCCTCCACGATGAGATGGGGTTGGAAGGAGATCGGGAGAAGTGAGATATAAGGGTGTGATATGAGGGTGTGGGATCAGGATTGCGTGGGGACCGGTGGGTGTCGTTTATTTTGATAATAAATAAAACGATCAGAATTATTGATTTCTGTCCCATTCCTTTTCTGTCAGCTCTGGTTTGCTTTTCAGAGTGCCGCCTTCTCAGCTGATTTTGTGACCTCCTGTCCCTGACTGAAAAGCAAGATGTGTTCTTTTTGCCATCTGTATAGCAGTTGTCCTGTGTTAAGTGGGCAGTTTTCCCTTATCTCTTCCACAATCAATCCTCCCTCAGGGGAGACATCTGCTGATAATGGGCTATTGAATGTCACTGCATGACTGATAAGAACTGTAACATCCCATTGTGAGATGTTCCACCCGGAGGGAGGAGCCAAGCATTCCTACCTGCATCTAGTCTTGAGATTCTGGCCCACCAACACAACTTTTCTGGGCTGGATTTTCCCAGAGGAACAGCTGCCTCTTCCTCTTCCTCTTCAGAGGAAGACTCCCATTCCTACAGGATCACTTCTCCAACAGAACCACACCTGACACTCCTGGAGGACTGCAGCCACAATTCCAATTGGACTGTGGCTGACACCCTGTCCAACAGGGTGTCAGGTTTTATTCTGACTCTGTCAGTGTTGTTTTAGTTCACTGCATTGTTTATTTTATCTTTTAATTTTCTTCCCTAATAAAAAACAGTCATTCCTGCTTCCATATTTTTACCTGAGAGCCCCCTTAATTTCAAATTTATAACAATTCAGAAAGAGTCTACATTTTTAAATTTCAGGGGAGGCTCCTGCCTTCCTTAGAAGACACCTGTCTTTCCAAATTAAAACACCTCCTTTCTCTCCTGCCTTCCTTTGCCTTCTCTGTTTCTCTCTCAGTGTCTCCTTTGACCCAGGGAAGCTCTCACCAAAGACCCTGCCCTGATTTCATTCCCAATCCATGAGCTACAACAACCATGGGTGAAGTTATGAAGGCTGGCAGTGAAATGTCCCTGTAGGATCTTGCTCCACTTGGCTTTTGGCCCTTTCTTAAGAGCTTTGCCTTCAAGGCCAGGAACATCTTTTTCTGGCTGGGAACTGGACCCTGAGAGCGTGTGCCATGGATCCCAGAGGGGCATTCCCGAGGCTCTCAGGGTGCTGCTCCTGCTGTGCCTCCCAAGGAGCTGTGCAGGGCAGGGGACAAGGTGCAGCAGCTGTGTTGGTTCTGCAGTGCCACAACAGCCCCTGGTTCCAGGAGTTTCTGCACTGCCATCAGCAGTTCCTGGGTTCCATGATACCCTGCTGTGTCCCCCATGGATATTTGGTGTCATGAAGTTCTTCAGTGTCACAATGGCCACCTCGCTCCATGAGCTTTTGCAGTGTCCAAATGGCCTCCTTGGATGGGCAGTGTCACCATGGACCATTGGCTCCATGCAGCCCCGCTGGGTGGACTCCTTGATTCCATGAGGTTCTGGGGGTGTCTCCATGGTCTCCTTGGATCCACAGTGTCACAATGGGCCACTGGATCCACGTGGCCCTGCTGTGTCACCATGGCCCCTTGGTTCCATGGGACCCCAGGGTCACAATTGACTCCTTGCTTCCATGTCACTCCCTCAGTGCCAAAATGTCCCCTTCGTTCCATGGGGGACACAAAAGATTTATAGAAACATTGAGGAAATCCTGCTTAACACAGCTGGGAATATCTGCTTGCATTCTAGAAATAGGTTAAAGGTGAGGATGGCGGCAGCAGCTTCCATCTGCAACAGAGGTCCAGGGAAAGGGCAGGGACAGAGAATTCAGCTGGGAGACTCAGAGATTTCTGCTTCCAGAGATCATTTCTGGCCACACTGTCCCTTGTAGAAAGGTGACACAATTCCAGGCAGCCTGTACTGAGCAGGTGGCTCCTGAGTGGGGTTTTGCGGTGGTATGTCTTTATTTGATTTTTGTTCAATATCTGTTTCCCCCCCCGCCCCCATCCCTAATCTCCGCCTCTCCCCAGTTGTCAGTCTTCCCTAGCTCTCCCCTAACCCCCTCATCTCCAAGTTGTCAATCCTCCCTTTCCCTGCCCCTTTCCCTGGAACCTTCCCTGTCATTCATCCTAGCCCCCTCCTCTGCTTCCAGAGCATTCCCTGTCTGTTTAGTGAGACTCAAAACCCTATTGCTTATTTTGTGTTATTTCACTTCCCTGCTCCCCCTGATAGGTTTGTGATATGTTAGTTCTGCCCTAAACTCCTCCCCTGCTGTTCCCTCATTGGTTGCTGTTCCTACACCCGTCTCCCTGAATTCTTGTATAAAACCTCTGCTCCCGCTCCCGAGGGGTCTTGGGGCTCACTGAATAAAATCATCCTGTTCACCCCCAAGTCCCGTGTCGCCTCCATCTGTTCCCGCACCACCGACTGGGACTGCAGAGCTTCGCAGGGGGAGCGGCCGCCCGTTCTCTTCCCTCTCGCAGCCCAGCACGGCACTGCTCGGGGTATCGCGGCGACGGGAGCGCATTGCCGCACTACAACAGGGTTTGTTGTTCAGGAAACCTGCTCAGGCTTTTCCATTCTTTCCTTCCCACGAGGAAAACTTCTCCTGGGCCTGTGTGCAGGCAGAGCCCTGAGGAGAGCTGGTGGGACACGGTGCAATGGGCTAGGACGTGGAGCTGCAGAGCTCAGGGACAAGGTTCTGCTGCAGGGCACAGGGATGTCAGTGCCAGGTGGGTGATGTCAGACATGGTGAGGATGGGGGTGAGGAGCAGCTTGTCCAAACAGGGTCAGCCCTCAAGGGGCTCATTCTTCTATATGCCCAGACCTCCTAAGGAGAACTTCAGTGTCAAGATCACCTGGGGAATGCTTCTATCAGCTCTTCTCCGAACTGGGAAATAAAAAATGCTCTGTTAAAATAAATAATTAATGTTTTATTAAAACTCTCTTCTTAAAGGATCTTTAAACTGACTCCAATCTGCTGTACAGGGCCTGAAAACTTGTAGAGAATTGCAGGAAGAGGAAGCCCGCCCCAATGAGGGTTTTGTGTACTTTAATGAGCCCTACAATGTGTTATGAACGAGCACAATAGGCTTTCTAATCCAATTAAAAAGATTTATTAGTAGTAGAAAGCGAAAGCAAAATCAGCGCTGCGCTGGGCGGCAGTTATTCCAACTACCGCGCCTTTGTCTCCCGTTCCCCCCCACTTATTGGGTCTTCTCTTCCGGATGTGTGACGTTCTGGTGTCTTGTCTGCGCAGGCGCACTCTGTTGCTAGGTGGTCGTTTTCTGCCTCTAGGTGGTGCCAGTAGTCTTCCTCAGGGTTGTCCCCTCAAGGTTGTCCCTGTGATCTGGGAACTTTCTCAAAACAAGAAATGTTATCTCTAGGCACGTTTACTTGCATTCCACAAGAGTACATGTTTTGCTAAGCCCGTAACGGAACTGTCCTTGAAAGATACTCACTCGCTTAGGTGTTTAGGTGCCTAGCAGCATTAACTCCCTAAAACAGTTTCAACTCCCTAAAAAGTTTGTAACGGAATTGTCCTTGAGAGATACTTACTGGAATGTCTGGCAAAATGAGAACATGTTCAGACAAGTGAAAACTCTAAGTAAAAACTCTATTCTATGGATGTGAGAAAACTCTATATTATGAACAAAAAGGCCCTATTTTCCTAACAACAGCTTACACAGTTTATATATGTCGTTAATTAGCTCATACATATTGCAAAAGCCGAGCTCATGATTGGTTGCTATGTGACTTGTACTATTATCTTAAAAGTATCTTTATGATCGATACATGCCTGTCCAGCTGGCCTTGCAGTTAGAACAGCTTAGTACCCCTTTGTTCTTCTGTATCTACTTCTACATACCAAGCAGTTTCAATATCCTGCTTTCTGCACACCATCTACTCTTCAGGGCCATGCGAACTTTGCAGCAGTCACGTAGCTGTTAGGAAAATAAGGCCTTTTTGTTCATATAGAGTCTCTCATATTCACAGAATAGAGTTTTAATTAAAGTTTTTACTTGTCTGAACATGTTCTCATCTTGCCAGGCATTCCAGTGTCTATCTCATGCATTCCAGTGACTATCTCTCAAGGACGACTTCGTTACAAACTTTTTAGGGAGTTAAAACTGTTTTGAAAAAGCTGCTGCTAGGCACCCAAACACCTAAGCAAATAGATATGTTTCAAGGATAGTTCCGTTACAGACTTGGCAAAACATGTAAACGTGCCTAGAGATAACATTTCTTGTTTTTGAGGGAATTTCCAGGTCCCAGAGACAACCTTAAAGAAGACCACTGGCGCCACCAAGAGGCAAAGAATGACCACCTAACAACAGGGTGCGCCTGCGCAGAAGAAACATCAGAGCGTCACCAGAACGTCACACATCCGGAAGAGACAACCCAATAAGTGGGGGGGAAACGGAGAGCTAGGCGCGGTAGTTGAAACGACTGCCGCCCAGCGCGCGCTGGTTTGCTTTCGCTTTCCGCTATTAATAAATCCTTTTAATTGGATTTGACAGCCTATTGTGCTCGTTTATAACAATTTGGTGCCGTGACTCGGATCGGGATCTGGGGAACCTCTCTCTGAGAGGGGCGCCACGATTCCGCTCCCTTGAGCGAACTCAGACCGGGGTTTTTACCCTCATCCCGACCGACGAACCTAAAAGCCTAGAGAGCGAAAGCAAAGAAAGGGAAGCGGGCCCAGGGTACCCCGTAATTTTTGTGCACAAAAGTCCGGACGAAGGCGCAGGACGCGTGAGTATAAAGGGGATCCGTTCGGGCGGGGTTCGGGATCCCGGAGTACGGCGAGTGTGTGTGTGTGTGAGAGGAGGACTGGCAGCCGGATTCTCCAAGCGAGTGTGGACCCTCAGTAGTGCGTTTTCCAGAGCCCGCGAGGGCCTGGGCCACGAACCAGGGGAAGCGATTGTGCTGTCGTGAGTGATTGAAGGTACTCCGGAGGACATGGGGCAGGGGAGAAGCAAGGATAAATCCCCCTCCCCGGTGGGGGTAAAACTTCCCCCAATTCCTAAGGGGAGTCCCTTAGGGTTTATGCTAACAAATTGGGAGCACTTTCCAGGGGCACCTGGGAAGGATAAGGCAAAGATGATACACTATTGCATAGAAGTATGGGGAGGACAAGAGATTTCTAAAGGTGTGTTTTGGCCCATCTTTGGGTCCTCAGAGGACTGGGTAAAGCAACTGTTGAATGGTTGGGTACACGCTAAACAACCTTCTAACCTTGAGGAGAGTGCCTATGCCCAAGTCTGGATAGAAAAGCCGGAGGTGCTTGTGTTTAAACTCTCGGAGGTTTCAGGGGGAAAGAAAAAGAAGGGGCGAGCGGAAGAAGTAATTATTGCACCCCCGCCCTACATTCCCCCTGCACCAAATGCACCCCCTCCTCCTCCACAATCGGATGAGGAAGAATCAGACTCAGACTCTGATCAACCCTCAGGCTCGCGTGGTCCTCTTACCCGGAGTAAGACGCAAGGCAAACTATTTCCTTTAAGGGAAATGCCGATGGGGGGACCACAGCCGGGGATTGGATTTATTTCGGTGCCCTTAAGTTCGGGGGATGTTAGAGACTTTAAGAAGGAGATGGGAAATTTGCTAGAAGACCCCCTGGGTGTGGCAGAGCGGGTGGATCAATTTTTAGGTCCTAATATATACACTTGGGAGGAATTACAAGCTATACTTAACATTTTATTCACGGCCGAGGAAAAGAACATGATAAGAATTGCTGGAATGCGAGCCTGGGATGCCCTACCCACGCATGCCCAGCAGCCAGCCGACACCAAATGGCCTCTCCAGAACCCCAATTGGAATAACCAGGATGCGGCCCATAGAGCTAATATGCAGGACTTTCGAACCATATTAATTGATGGCATAAGAGAGTCCGTTCCTAGGGGCCAGAATATAAATAAAGCATTTAACGACAGACAAAGGAAGGATGAAACCCCCACTGAATGGTTAGAGAGGTTAAGGAAAAGTTTCCAGCTGTACTCGGGGTTAGACCCGAATAACCCAATGGGACAGGCAATTCTCAAAGTCCAGTTTGTCTCTAAATCTTGGGATGATATTAGGAGGAAGATACAGAAAATGGATGATTGGCAGGATAGGGATTTAGCAGAATTATTGCGAGAGGCGCAGAAGGTTTATGTCCGCAGAGAGGATGAAAGTCAGAAGAGACAGGTGAAAATGATGGTTGCTGCAGTGAGGGAAAGCAGGCGGGTAGAGGAAGAACAAAAGAGAGTCACTCGGAAGGGGGGGGGGTGACAAGGGAAAGGTAGGAGAAAGGGTATGCTATTATTGCGGTAAGAAGGGACATTTCAAGAGGGAGTGCAGGAGGAGGCTAAGGGACGAGGAGGAGTTCAAAATCGAATAGGGGAGTCAGGGGCTCTATTTTATGGGGACCAGGAAACATCAGAAAGAGCCCTTGATAAAATTGAAGGTGGGTCCCCAGGGCCAGGAAATAGATTTCCTGGTCGATACAGGGGCAGAAAGATCTACTATTCAATTTCTGCCTCAGGGCTGTAATTTGTCAAAACAGACAGCCACGGTAATAGGGGCTAAGGGGGAACCTTTTGAAGTATAAATTATTAAAGGGGTGGTGGTGGAATCGGGAACTAAAGTGGGGTTGGGTGACTTCCTATTAGTTCCTGAAGCAGATTACAATTTGTTAGGGAGAGACTTGATTGTCGAATTGGGAGTTCAAATTGAGGTGGTAGAGAAGGAATTAAAGATCAGACTTTGTTCCCTCCGTTTAGAAGATGAAGAGAAAATAAACCCCGAAGTGTGGTATAATCCAGGGACTGTGGGCAAATTAAATATAACCCCATTTACAGTGAAGATCAGAAATCCCGAAATCCCGGTAAGAATAAAACAGTATCCAATTTCACTAGAAGGGAGGAGAGGGTTAAAACCTGAGGTTGAAAGGCTGTTAAACCAAGGACTGCTAGAGCCTTGTATGTCGCCTTTTAACACCCCTATACTCCCGGTAAAAAAGGCAGACGGATCCTATCGGCTGGTGCACGACCTTAGGGAAATTAATAAGCGAACTGTAGCCCGATTCCCAGTAGTGGCAAATCCCTATACTCTTTTAAGCAAACTGGGACCTGAAAATGAGTGGTATAGTGTAATAGACCTGAAGGATGCCTTTTGGGCCTGCCCTCTGGACGAATCCAGTCGAGATTATTTTGCCTTTGAATGGGAAGATCCTGACACGGGGAGGCGACAGCAACTCAGGTGGGCGGTACTTCCACAAGGCTTTACGGAATCACCCAATTTATTCGGGCAAGCCCTGGAACAAATTTTGCAAGACTATAAAACAGACCCAGAGGTAAAGCTAGTTCAGTATGTGGATGATTTGTTAATAGCAGGTAAAGAAGAAGACAAAGTCCGGAAGGAAAGTATTAAACTATTGAATTTCCTGGGACTGAAAGGATTAAAAGTCTCTAAAGCAAAACTACAATTTGTGGAAGAAGAAGTTAGGTACCTGGGACATTATTTGAAAAAGGGAGAAAAGAGAATTGATCCAGATAGAGTACAAGCAATCCTATCTCTGCCTCTACCGCAAAGTAAACGACAAATTCGTCAGGTATTAGGACTTACAGGATATTGTAGGCAGTGGATTGAGAACTATAGCGGGAAGGCAAGATTTCTGTATCAAAAACTTACCCAAGACGGGCACCTCAAGTGGACAGAGGAGGAAAAATCTAAATTCCAAGAATTAAAAGAAACTCTGGTCCATGCTCCAGTCCTAAGCCTCCCAGATTTAAAGAGGCCCTTCTTTTTATTTGTTAATATCACAGATGGAGTAACTTATGGAGTACTTACCCAGGACTGGGCGGGGAAAAAGAAACCTATTGCATATCTGTCTAAAATTTTAGACCCTGTAAGCAGGGGATGGCCGGGCTGTTTACAAATAATTGCAGGCTGTGCAGAGTTAGTAGAAGAAGCAAGGAAGATCACCTTTAATGCCACTCTGAAGGTATTAACTCCACATAACATACGGAGTGTAATGCAGCAAAAAGCAGACAAATGGATCTCCGATGCCAGGCTCCTAAAATATGAGGGGATTCTATTAGAAACCCCTAATTTCACTTTAGAAACCACCTCATTACAAAATCCAGCCTCCTTCCTCTTCGGAGAGCCCGAAACTGAATCACTGATACATGACTGTGTAATTACTATAGAAGAACAAACCAAAATTAGACCTGACCTGGAGGAAGAGGAATTAGAGACTGGGGAAAAATTGTTTGTTGATGGATCATCCAGAGTAGTTGAGGGTCAAAGGAGATCAGGATATGCCATAGTGGGGGGGCCTGATTTAAAGGTAATCGAATCTGGAGCCCTAGACAAAACATGGTCAGCCCAAGCCTGCGAGATATACGCTATCCTAAGAGCCTTGGAGCTATTAGAAGGAAAAGAGGGGACCATCTATACAGATTCTAAATATGGATACGGGGTGGTACACACTTTTGGGAAATTATGGGAAGAGAGGGGCCTCGTGAACTCACAGGGAAGGGACTTAGTACATCAGAAACTAATAGTAGCCCTCCTGAGGGCTTTGAGAGGCCCTACCAGAATAGCGGTGGTCCATTTAAAAGGGCATCAACGGGGAATGGATTACCGGAGTAGGGGTAACAATGCGGCAGACTATGAGGCAAAGAAAGCTGCAATTATTAAGACATTAACCTTAAGTGAGGGAATTAGGAAGGACCTTGTGGATACCCCAAAGAACCCTGGGTCGACTACCCAGGATAAGCTTATATTTACAATAGAAGAACAGGAGAAGCTTACAAAATTGGGAATAAAAGAGGAATCAGGGAAATGGCTGTTAAAGGATGGGAGGGAGGTTTTACCTAGAGCCATAGCCCAGCGGATGCTCAGTAAATTACACCAGAGAACACACTGGGGCGCTCAAGGACTGGTGGATCACTTTGCCACCCATTATATGACGGTGGGCCTACATGACTTAGCGAAAGGGATTACTAGAAGTTGTCCAACCTGTCTACGAGTAAACAGAAGAAACCTAAGGAAACTACCCCTGGGTGGGAGGCCAGTGGCAAAGAGGCCCTTTTCAAATCTGCAAGTAGACTTTACTGAGCTCCCCAAGATAGGGAGACTAAAATATCTTTTGGTTATAGTGGACCATTTAACACATTATGTAGAAGCAATCCCCACTGCCAGAGAAACAGCTCGGACAGTAACAAAAGCCTTGCTGGAAGAAATAATACCTAGATATGGGGTCCCAGAAACGATAGACTCTGATAAAGGCCCCCATTTCACTTCAAAAATAACACAGATGCTAGCAGAAGCTCTGGGCACAAAATGGGAACAACATACTCCCTGGCATCCACAGAGTTCGGGGAGGGTAGAAAGAATGAATGGGGAAATTAAGAAACAACTCACCAAATTAGCACTAGAAACTAAATTATCCTGGATAAAATGTTTGCCGTTGGCATTATTAAATGTTCGAACTCAGCCACGAGCTGATATAGGACTGTCCCCATTTGAAATGCTATATGGGATGCCCTATTCCCTAGAAAAAGTTCAAACCAATCCTAATATTACTGATCAAAGTATTAATAAATACTTAACCATTTTAATGAAATATAAAAAACAGTTATGGGAAAAAGGGATGTGGGCCCAAAGACCACCCCTAGATCTTGTGTTACACCAGGTACAACCCGGCGACTGGGTCCTCATCCGGAGCTGGAAGGAAGATTCAATCACCCCAAAGTGGGACGGACCATACCTGGTTTTAATCACCACTGACTCCGCAGTCCGTACAGCAGAGAAGGGATGGACTCATGCTAGCAGAATAAAGGGGCCAGTGGATCCAACTCGATTTCATACAGCTTCCAAAGAAGCGAGCTGGAAAATTGACGGGAAGCCGGGGGATTTAAAGCTAACAGTAAAGAGAACTTACAAATAATTTTCATGAACTCTATCAGCTCTAAAGACATTTGGGTTGGAGATAACTGGGAACTGCAAGTACAACTAGTTGGAGAAACAAAACCTCCAGGATACTGTAAACGTCTAGAGGATTCAGCCCAGCAGCCCTTCTATCGGTTCATCCGACTTGAAAAAGAACAGAGACCTTGGGAAGGGGAGGGCCACGCTGAACATCAAAGTATTAGAGTAAGGTGTAGCTGGTTAGATTGTCATTGTTACCCTTTTGGCTGTTTTTCCTGCAAAATCTGTAAAGGATTGTGGTGGGCTCACTGCAGAAAGGGGAGAGCTCCAAAAAGTGTATGTCAACGCTGCTGGCTGGAGCAGCGCAAATTGACATCTGAAGTACTAAATTACAAAGTTGCCACTCGGGAATTGACTAAAGGATCCCCTGAGTGGTGGGAGGTTTTCATAAAGGGAATAAACCCTGAATTCCACTGTTACCATTCCAACGAGCCCCTGGGTCCGTTCCTCACGGATATAGTCCAGGTCAAGTGTCGCAAATTAGTTAAAAAACTCAGGTGTGACACCCCACAGTTGAATACAAAAAATTGGATCTCCCGGAGATCAAAGTGGGAGAGAGGGAACGATCCCACCCCTGAAGAATATCTCTGCTGTCGGGAAGATGGCTTGCCCTGTAACTTGTAGCAACCAAGTTGACAGGCGAGACAGAGAGGTAGATAGTGGGGATGAGGGGCCCTCCCAAACCTTGAAAGAGAACGTAAATCATCATGAGTATGAGAATGGTGACAACGGAATGGGGGAAAATGGGAATGTAAAACTGAGCATGATAAGTAACATCCTCCCCTGCAGTGCGTATCACTCAATCCTATGGGTTTTTATGTTTGTATGGTTTCCCCTTCAGAGTGCTACAGTTAATTCACATGAACCCTTTAAATGGACCTTAAGCAGATGGGAGGATCACGATACCCGTCATATTTTACAAACAATAACGGGACCTGGAGCACCAAGCTTCAAAGTTGGGATCTGTGATTTAACTCGGAATTTAAAATGCGGGCGACTGTTAAACTTAACAAGCTTCTATATGTGCCCCGCTTCAAACCCAGGGAAGCAATACTGTAATTACCCCAAACATTATTACTGTGCCTATTGGGGCTGTGAAACAATAGCATCAGCGTGGGCTCCGGGTGGGGGATTAGACAAATATTTAAAGGTAGGACATGGACCAGTAGGATGTAAACGACCACGAGAGTGGCCTTAGACTGGGAAAAACTTACTTGGGAACTGCACCTTTCTTTACCTAAATGTCACTCAACCAAGCGATTCTGGGTGGTTAATAGGCAAAACATGGGGAGTTAGGCATTGGATAGAAGGACATGATCCGGGAAATCTGATTCAAATAAAAAAAGAAGTAGCGCCACACGACCCTAGCCCTATAGGCCCAAACCCAGTAATAAGCAATGACTTAAAAGAAAGTAATAAAGCCAGAGATAATGTTATAGACAAAGGTAATCAAGAACCTCAGTTATTAGTGCAGAGGTATACAACTTTATGGAAAATCATGCAAGCTACTTTTGGAGTTTTGAATCATACCCATCCTAACCTAACTAAAGGATGTTGGCTTTGCTATATGATAAATCCACCCTTTTATGAAGCTATTGGGATTACATCTGAGGCAAGGGAAATAAATGGTACAAATCCAAAAGAGTGTCTCTGGGAAAAAGAAAGAGATAATGTTCCAGGCATTACCTTGTCCCAGGTTAGTGGGCAAGGAAGATGTGTAGGAGAAGTTCCAGCAGATATGCGACACCTCTGCAACACAACAATGAGCATTAGCAGAACAGACAAGCCTTTTGATTGGCTTATGCCAGCAGTCAATACTAAATGGGTATGTCAACAACTTGGAGTTACACCCTGCCTATCGGTAAGAGCCTTTAATAATTCAGACTTCTGCATTCAAGTTCTAATAATCCCCAGAATCGTATACCACCCAAAAGAATACGTGTTAGAACATCAAAAGACCCCTGAACACTACCTGGTTAAGAGAGAACCACTTACAGCACTAACGGTAGCAATCTTGCTCAGCATAGGAGGAGCAGGAGTAGGAACAGGGGTCGCCTCCCTGGTAAGTCAAACCCAAGGTATGAAAGCTCTGCGCACATCTGTAGATGAGGATCTGAGTAGAATAGATAAAGCCATAAGTGAACTAGTTAAATCAGTAAAATCCCTTTCTGAGGTAGTCCTCCAAAACCGAAGGGGATTAGATTTGTTGTTCTTACAGCAAGGGGGACTATGTGTTGCTTTACAAGAAGAATGTTGCGCTTATGTAGATCACACAGGTATTGTAAAAGACACGATGGCTGAGTTACGCAAACAAATAGAACAACGAAAAAGAGAAAGAGAATCCCAGCAAAGTTGGTATGAATCCTGGTTTACATATTCTCCCTGGCTGACCACTCTATTGTCCACCCTTGCAGGACCAGTAATTTTACTAATTCTAATACTTACTTTTGGGCCATGCATTCTTAGCAAACTTATTACACTAGTGAAAAATAGGTTAGAAGCTGCACATTTAATGATAGTAAGGCCAAAGTATGAGCCACTTAGCGAAGTAGAGACTGAAGAGTATTTAGAATTGAGCAAGAAAGAATTAGAACGCTTTAATGAACAAAAAGGAGGTTAAAATAAAAAGGGGGGATATTGTTAGGAAAATAAGGCCTTTTTGTTCATATAGAGTCTCTCATATTCACAGAATAGAGTTTTAATTAAAGTTTTTACTTGTCTGAACATGTTCTCATCTTGCCAGGCATTCCAGTGTCTATCTCATGCATTCCAGTGACTATCTCTCAAGGACGACTTCGTTACAAACTTTTTAGGGAGTTAAAACTGTTTTGAAAAAGCTGCTGCTAGGCACCCAAACACCTAAGCAAATAGATATGTTTCAAGGATAGTTCCGTTACAGACTTGGCAAAACATGTAAACGTGCCTAGAGATAACATTTCTTGTTTTTGAGGGAATTTCCAGGTCCCAGAGACAACCTTAAAGAAGACCACTGGCGCCACCAAGAGGCAAAGAATGACCACCTAACAACAGGGTGCGCCTGCGCAGAAGAAACATCAGAGCGTCACCAGAACGTCACACATCCGGAAGAGACAACCCAATAAGTGGGGGGGAAACGGAGAGCTAGGCGCGGTAGTTGAAACGACTGCCGCCCAGCGCGCGCTGGTTTGCTTTCGCTTTCCGCTATTAATAAATCCTTTTAATTGGATTTGACAGCCTATTGTGCTCGTTTATAACATAGTCCTCCCTATTTGGATTAATTTTACAGTATCATGTCCCTTGTCGTTCAACCATTCCTCTGTCAGGCTCTCTTCAAAAAATGATACAGTTGCCCAAGCCAGGGATGGCAGGGAAGAGAAATAATTGAGATAAACAAGGAGCAAACACCTCTTGAGACCTCAAAAAGAATATTTGGGAAAAGACCCCGGACAAAGATTTTCTAGGACCAAAACCCCACAAAGACACAGTGGGCAGGTGGAGATATGTGGATAAACACTTAATTTCTTTGCTTATGACCTCATTTTTTTAGCACTTTTGTGGTTTAATCCATCCCTGAGGAGCTCTCCAGAAGGATGAGAGCTCTGGCAGACTCAAATCCTGTCACAACACTTTTCTACCCAATTTCCAGGGAGTAAAACCAGATCCCAGTTTGCCAGCCTGTGCTGGTCCCCTTCCAAAGGTGCTCCTCTCCTGTGCTCTCCTGTTTTCCTCATCCCACCCTTTGTGCTCAGCCCCTTCCATTCTTTCCCCTCCAGCTGTTAAGAAGTGAGACAGGGAATGCATGTGAGCAATTGGAGAAACCTGCTGAGCTGAGGCTAAAATTCCCCTTCAGGGAGACAGATTATATTTGGGTGGGGTTTTTTTCACTTACAAGAAAGGAGAGGCAGAAGCCAGCACAGCTGGCAAAGGAGAAATTAGTCTGCTGGAAAATAGACTTTTTTTTTCCACACCTCAGCTTTATAAAACTGACCCAAACCCAAGCCAGGATATGAAATCTGAGCAACTCGGACTGGAAGAAATCATGTTTTTTCTCAGTTTTTCTCCAGAGCTGAGCCAAAACAGAGGTGCAGAGCATCAACACCACAGCCAGGCAAAGCACAGCGTTCGTCTGTCCCTGCAGGGAGCTGAGAGTGCAGAGAGATGAGGATCCCTTTCTGCTGGGGAAGAAAACCCAAGCAGAGCGCTGGGGATTTATTTCCTACCCTTCGTTTATCTGGCATCCCACACATCTGTGCCTCGGAGCAGAAGTAGCTGCAAATAGCTGAGATACAGCGTGGGGTTCTGAGAAAGCAGGGGCAGGAGGAACTGGTTCTGTGAGACAGACACAGGGACAGGGAGGAAACTCTGCTGCTGCCTGCCAGCACGGTGGTTCCTGCTGCTCCACAATGAGAAAAAGCTGCATTATTCCCTTCACAGGGGATTATCCCACGGCAATTCCATGGGATGGATCAAATTCCTACCCGCAGGTGAGGAATAGGTGGAAGGGCCAGCTGGATGCTAAAAGGCTTTTGGGAATTTAGAAAGATTTTTTTTTTTTCCCTGAACACCAAATTCATCACCTGTAGCATCAAGAAGTGCTGACCCTTGCCTCCCATGACAGTTTTAGGTGATTATTCCAGTTATTTGTCCAATTCCAGCAATTTGCTGCCTGACAGCCGTTGTGCACAACTTGTCTCGGTTCAGAGAATCATTTTGGGTTAGAGGGACCCCAAATCCCACCCAGTGCCACCCCTGCCATGGCAGGGACACCTCCCACTGTCCCAGGCTGCTCTAGCCCCAGTGTCCAACCTGGCCTTGGGCACTGCCAGGGATCCAGGGGAATCTGGGAATTCCATCCCAGCCCTGCCCTGGGAACAATTCCTAATTCCCAATCTCTCATCCAGCCCTGTCCTCCTTCAGTTTAAGGCCATTCCCTCTTTTCCTGTCCCTCCATGCCCTTGGGAAAAGTCCCTCTCCAGCCTTCTTTAGGTACTGGAATGGTCTTGGGGCTTAATGTAAGAAATTTTTGTAAGCAACGCTTATTTTGAATAGAATTCTCTCTTTAATTCCCTTAGAAAATGAACAAAAATCATTATTTTATACAAAAGAAGAAGCTTTGACTGATCAGAAAAGAATCTAGGAAGCCCTTTCCCAAACCAAAGCCTTTTGATAAAAACACTTGAAAACATTTTCTTGCTCCACTTGTGTTATCTTGTAATTGAATTATCAAAGCCTAGAGCATGTCATTCCTGATAAAAGAACAAGTTAACCCTATCTGAGCATCAATCTGTGCATTTAAATTTAGGTCTTTTTTGGTGTTTCTGTGACATTTCTTGGGGCCTTCCAATAAATGATACCCATTGTTTCTAAATGAGCAAATTCAGGTTCTGCAGAAAGTTTTCCACTTCTGCTTCACAGTTTCTACTGATCTGATATTTTCTTGGAAGATTTCTTCCTCTGCAAGATTCTGAGAAAAATCAGTGGCAACTGTTTCATCTTCCCTCTAGGAAATATTTTTATCTTTTATTGATGTCATTGTTCATTTCTCAGCTCTCTGACTGGGACCAATCAGACAAATACCATCAAGTCTGACACGATAATTTGTTTAAAGTGCCCTCCTGGTCTGAGGTGAAGCATCTGCATCTCCTCCACGGGGCATTTCTCTGATTTGTACAGCTGTGCTTTCACCTCATGGAATCCTGGAATGGTTTGGGTTGGAGAGGAACTTGCAGCTCATTCAGTTCCACCCCCTTTAAACTTTTTTTTAAAAGTTTAAAACAAAAAACTTTTTAATCTTCCAGTTTATTTAACTCACCCCATTTCTCCCACTTCACTTTTTTTTGCTGCTCTGTTTGCCCTCACCCCCCTCCCCAGGCAATGCTGATGGGAGAAATCCTTGCTGCTTAAAAATCTGATTTTTTTCCATTCAAATATCCCATCAGAAAATCTCTGTGGAGCTGCCATGGGTGACCGGGGGGTTGAGTCCCTGCCTTTCAGCAGTTTGTTCCATGCTTCCCCTCCTTCTTCCAGGCTTTAAATCCCCCATAAAAGCTCAGCTGCAACGCCTGGTAAATAATGGAATAGCTGGGATGAATATTTCTTCACGGGGCCTCTGGAAAATCAAAGGGGCAAATTGATCTGACAACATCCAAGTGCTCAGTGTACATGACATTAAAATGAATGTCTTGTTCGCTGTGAGGAGCACCAGCCCGAGGAGTATCTTTGTCCTCAGTGTTTTCCTGGGGCTGTGCCAATGGTGCCTCATTGTCTGATTTCCAGGGGCTGTAATTGAGTGATAATTGCCAGTTCCTCTTTTGAACCAACACTCTCTGATAAACTTCACCACCATTTAGCTGGAAATCTGAGAGCTCTAAACAATTTATTTACCAGGAGAGATACAGACATCTCTTAACACACTGCACCACTGCCTGCCCTCCGTGTACATCGGCATTTGGACGGCGCCAATTAACAGCAGGCTGCAGTTTGTTTTTGGTTTTTTTGTTTTTTTTTTTTTAATAATTTAAATAATTTTTCTCTCTTCGATGTGGTCTCTGTGAGCCACTTGTCCAGGCGTTTTCCTGCCTGCACTGCCAGAGGAGTTTGGGGATATTGTTTTGAGTGGAGTCAAGGGAATACCTGATTCCAGCCACTTGTGCAAAGTTCAGTGAAGAGAAAACAAATCAAGATAAGGGAGAATAAAGAAAAAATGTAGAAATAAAGAAAAGTTTTATTCCATTTGTGGATGGGATGGTGCAGTCTGGATTTGTGCCGATTTTCTCATTTAGCTGCTAATGTCTCATATCTCTCTGGAAGTAACAGCCTCAGAATTACAAACTGGCTGCTCCCTTCACCTCAAAGCTTTTTGGGGAGTATTTTTCGTGGTGGAAAGGTGGATGTAGAAGTGACACCTGAATTCCTGCTGCTTCTCAGACCTACAGTAGCAGAGCCCAATAGATGGCACATTCCTGCTGCACTTGTTAGAGATGTAACCCAGTAAATTTACCCCCAGGGTGAGCTTTCAAAAGTATTATTTAAGAAAAGTCCCCAAATGGTAGAAACAGAGGGCTGGAAGGGACTAGAAACGTCAGCTGTCTTAAAAAATTGTTATTCTTGAGAGGTATTTCTCCAGCCTGTTCTTAAAGTCTCCAGAGGTGATGGCACCAACATGCTCAGAAAAGCCTCAGAGCTTGGGAATTCTATCTATGCTGAGCCAGACCCTTCTGTTCTGCACCTGCTGCCCACTCTCCTGAAATTCCATGAAATCACAGAATATCCTGAGCTGCAAGGGATCCATCCAGTCCAAGTCCTGTCCCAGCCCAGACTCACCACCAACCCCACCCTGGGCATCCCTGGCAGCGCTGGCCAAAGGCTCCTGCAGCTCTGGCAGCCTCGGGGCCGTGCCCATTCCCTGGGCAGCCTGGGCAGTGCCAGCACCTCTGGGGAATAAGCTTTCCCTAAAACCCACCCTAAATCCCTCCTGGGCCAGCCCCAGCTGCTCCCTGGTGCTGTCCCTGTCCCAGGGAGCAGAGATTGGAGCTGTACCTCTGTTATTCATTAAATATTATCATTTGTATATTCTTAAATTGTTATTCCTCTTATAATTTACATTAATATTACTACTGTTTTTATCCTTGTCTTCTTCGACGTATTTTTCAGTTCCTATGACTATTCTACTTCTATGTATATTTAATATTTTCATCATCTTTATCTTCTCCACCCAGCAGCAGCAGCAGAGCCCCAGAGCTGCGCTGCTGCTGCGCTGCTGCTGCGCTGCTTTGGGCTCTGCGGCTGCCCAGCCCCGTGCAGCTGCTGCCGCAGGGATGTGCCAGGAGCAGCACAGAGCTGCTGCTGCTGCCTCAGCTGGGGCTGCAGCGGGGGAACCCCTCCCGCCCGGCCCGGGGCTGCCGGAGGCAGGCAGGGCTGCAGGAACAGCCCCGGCCCGGCTCCCCGGCCACGGGCAGCGGCAGAGCGGGGCTCTGCTGCCTTCGCTGTGCTGGCTGCACAGCCCTGCTGCAAAGGGCTGCCCGGCACAGCTCTCTGCCAGCCGGGCTCAGCCTGCGCCTCCCGTTTGCCTGCAGAGAGCAGCGACAGCCCTGCCCCGCCGGCCCGGCCGGGAACTCTCCCGCTGCCGCCGGGGCTGAGCCCGCGCTGCTCGCGGGGCGCTCCGTGGCTCGGGCTGGGACAATCCATCGGCACCTCGGGGAGACAGGACATGGGATCCGGCACTCTGCTCTGGTGCCCTACAGACTTTATTAGAAACACACAGATTCTTCAATAAGAGGAACAGCGTGGGGACATTAGAATGCATTGCGATTAGAAGATAATGTATATTAATTTTTTATTTAATAACTGTAATAGAAATATACAATATATAATAACAAGAAATTATTTGCTAGTTTTACTTATTCCTTCAATTTTCTCTTTCCTATTCTTATTCTTATTATTGTTCTTCTTTTCCTACTCTTTACTATTCTTCTTCTTCTTTGCTACTTCTATGTAGTTTTAAATTCTTACTCCTATTCTTCTTCTTCTTCTACATATTTTGAAATTCTTATTCCTATTCCTATACTTTTTGTTCTGCATATATTGAAATTCCTATTCCTAGTACTCTTCTAAGTATTTCTAAATTCTTATTACTATACTTCTTCTATCTACTCTTAAATAATCATTCTATGTCTTGTCTTTTTAGTCTTCATCTTTGTCTTCTTCCTCTTTGCTGTCTTCATCTTCTTCATCCTATTTGTCTTCACCTTCTTCATTGTCTTCATCTTCTTCACAGTCTTCATCTTCTTCATCTGCTATGTCGTCTTTGCCCTCTTTTTCTGTGTCATTGTCTTCATCTTTGTCTTTGTCGTCTTTGCCATTGTCCTGGAGCGGTTTGTGCTCAGAGTCAGTTCCAGGAGCCTCTGCTTTGTGCCCCAGAAATGGTTGCTGCACCTTCCAGCCCGGGGCCGGGTGTGTGCGGGGCAGGGATGGGGGAGCTTTGGGCTCTTTGGGTGGGCATTTTCCAAGCCCCACTGCCCAGGCCTTCGTGGCTCTGCCTGGTTGGGTTTTGCTTGGCTTGCTTGGCCCATCCAAAGGCTTTTCTCTTCCCTGGCTTGGAGGAGCTGCAGCAGCAATCTCTGAGCCCCTCGAGCCGAACCGGAGAGCTGCTGCTCCGACACAGAGGAGCGGGACTGGCAGGAGAAGTCATCTTCATCTTCTTCCTGTTCTTCACCTTCCTTCTCCTCATCTTCTTCACCTTTCTCTGTGTCTCTTTCAGTCTTCAGAGCGTGGCCTGAGGCAGGGACAGCGGAACAGCCCCCGCAGTGCCCGCAGTGCCCGCCTGAAGCGGGAGGGACGTTTCCTGGGGGCAGCCGGCTGCCCGCGGAGGGCCTGGGCTCCCAGCCGGGCAGGCCGGGGGCTGGGGGGGCTGTGCGGGGCAGGCGCCGGCCCTCGGCTGCACGGCTCCTGTGCCGGGCGCTCAGCCCAGGCCTCCCGAGGGACGGGCACTGCGAGCCCCTCTGACACAAAAACTTTCCACTTGTCCACATTCTTTTCTTTCTCCTGTTCTGGGGGCAGCTCCAGGAGGCTCACATCGTCCCACTCGTCATCCTCTGGGTATAAGGGCTTGGCCAAGATCACATGCTTGGGCCAGTTCTCCTGCACGAGCCCCGTGTTGCTGTCATTTTCCCAGTTGGAGAGTCCTGAGGGTCTGCTGCCATTCCCTCTGGAAACGTTTTGGCCAACGTATTCTTCCCAGTCTGAAATTTCTGCATAGCTGACGACATCTCCTCCGGACAGCACTTGCTCAATGCATTCTTCCCAGTCCGAGGGGTCTTGGGAGCTGCTGACTTCTCCATGGGACAGGTCTTGGTCCAAATATTTTTCCCAGTCAAAGTGTTGGTGGTAACTCGTGACTTCCCCGTGGGGCAGATCATCCTCCGTGCATTCTTCACTGTAGGACGCTTCCTGGGACAGCTCAGGGTCTCCAAGCAGGAAAGGCTCCAGGTCATGCAAGAATTGCCAACTTTTGTTTTCCTCATCGGAGCTGTCCATCCTCTCCTGCACTGCCAGCTCTGACCACACTGCTGCCTCCTCAGCAGCTCCGGATGGGGCAGCAGCTCCCGGCTCGGCCTCCCTGGGACTGCCTGGGGCAGGGGAGGCGCTGGGCAGGGCAGGGGCTGCCTCTGCTGCCACCTCTGTGCCCACGGGGCTGGCAGAGCTGGGCCCCTCTGGGGGAAGAGCTGTGCTGTCCTCGGGACTAAGCTTGCTGGCCAATTCCACTTTGGACTGCCCCTCAGTAATCAGACTGTACCCTGAAGAGAGCATGATGTCCTCTCCTGCAGGGGACAGCTTCTCCTCTCTTGTGCTGTTCCCTTCAGAGACCTCAATGTCCTCTTCCACTGGGGACAGCTCCTCATCCCTTGTGCTGTCCTCCAGAATAGATTTGATGTCCTCTTCCACTGAGGACAGCTCCTGGTCACTCATACTGTCCTCGGGAATGTTCTCTATGTCTTCTTCCACTGAGGACAGCTCCTGGTCACTCATGCTGTCCTCTGGAATGTTCTCTATGTCTTCTTCCACTGAGGACAACTCCTGGTCACTCTCACTGTCCTCTGGAATGTTCTCGATGGCCTCTTCCACTGAGGACAGCTCCTGGTCACTCGCACTGTCCTCTGGAATGTTCTCGATGGCCTCTTCCACTGAGGACAGCTCCTGGTCACTTGTGCCATCCTCTGGAGCAACCTCGATGGCCTCTTCCACTGAGGACAGCTCCTGATCACTTGTGCTGTCCTCTGGAATGTTCTCAATGGCCTCTTCCACTGGGGACAACTCCTCGGCACTTGTACCATCCTTTGGAAAAATCTTGATGGTTTTTTCCCCTGAGGACAGCTCCTGGTCACTTGTGCTGTCCTCTGGAATGTTCTCGAGGGCCTCTTCCACAGAGGACAGCTCTGGGTCACTTGTGCTGTCCCATGGAATATCTTCAATTGCCTCTTCCACAGAGGACAGCTCTGGGTCACTTGTGCTGTCCCATGCAAAATCATCACTTGCCTCTTCCACTAAGGACAGCTCCTGGTCACTTGTGCTGTCCTCTGGAATGTTGTTGATGGCCTCTACCACTGAGGACAGCTCTTGCTCATTTCTGCTGTCCTCTGGAACAACCTCGATGTCCTCTTCCACTGAGGACAGCTCCTTCTCTCTTGTGCTGTCCTCTGGAATGCCCTCAAGGGACTCTTTCACTGGGGACAGCTCCTGGTCACTTGTGCTGTCCCATGGGATGTCCTCAATTGCCTCTTCCACTGAGGACAGCTCTGGGTCAGTGTTGCTGTCCCCTGGAGGGAGCTCGATGGCCTCTTCGACCTGGGACAGCTCCTCGTCACTGGATGAGGAACAAGTCTGGGTGTTCTTCTCCTCCTTCACTGAGCCCAGTGGGTTCTCCAAAGAACTGGAGCTGACATCGTCCTCCCAAGGGAGCAGCTCTTGGTTTCCCAAATCTTCCCCTTGGGACAGGAGAGGCTCAGAGGGCTCCTCGTCCTCCTCAGCAGCTCCAGCCAGGGCAGCAGCTGCCGGCTCGGCCTCCGTGGGACTCTGCAGGGAAGGAGAGGCGCTGGTCAGGGCAGGCACTGCCTCTGCTGCCACCTCTGTGCCCGCGGGGCTGGCAGAGCTGGGCCCCTCTGGGGGACAAGGCTGAGGCTCCTCGTCCCTCCCTGGGCACAAGGGTCTGTCCCAGATCTCAGAGCTGATGTTGTGTCCCCATTGGGACAGCTCCTGCCTGCTCACATCTTCCTCCCTTTGGGACAGCTTTCGCTCACTCACATCGTCCCACTGGGGCAGCTCTTGGGCTGCAGCGTCTGGTCCTTGGCACAGCTCCCTGCCACTGCTGTCTCCCACTTGGGACAATTCCAGCTCTCTCCTGTCTTCCCATTGGGACATGTGGGAGTGCACACCTTGTCCCCATGCTGAGAGGTCTTGGTACCTCTCACCTTCCCTCTGGGAATGCTCTTGGGCATCATCCCCTTGGGAATCCTCTGGGACACTCAGATCTCTCTGCAGGTACAGCTCGTGGCACCTCTCATCTTCTCCCCATCCCATCTCCTGCTGCCCACTCACATCTATTTCCCACTGGGAAATCTCTTGGGTTGTCACACATTCTTCCCTCTCCCACCCCTCTTGGTACATCTCACTGTCCTCCTCCCACTGGGACAGCTCCTGAGCTCTGATGGTTTCTTCCCCTTCATTGAGCTCTTGATGTGTCCCCCCTCTGGACTGGGAAACTTCCCAAACTCCCACACGTACCTGGCCTTGATACAGCTCTTGGCTGCTCCTAGCTCCCTGCCGGGACATTTCTTGGGCTCCTGGAACTCCTCTCTGGCGGGTCTCTTCCACATCTTCTCTAGGGGAAAGCTCTCGGTCCATTTTGGCGAAGGGCCTCTCCTCCTCCTCAGTCTGTGACAGTGGCAGGACTGAGCTGCCACTGCCCCTGACCACGGCTCGCTGGTGGCTTCCAGCCAGCTGGGCAAGGTGCTGTGGGACCGGGAGGTGGAGTTGGCTTTGTCCTCGTCGCTGTCTCTGTCTGTCGCTGTCGGCCGCTGTCGCTGTCAGCGTCTGGCGCAGACAGAGCCAGGGAGCTGCGTCCTCCTCAGAGAGCGGCTCTCCTGGGACTGGGCACCCCAGGGCTCTGCGCCCCTTGGAGACCCTCAGCCCGGGCGGGGCTCCCTGATGTCACAAGGGTCTCTGGCCACCATCATGGCCCACATCACAAAGGGCCATGACACCATGTTCTGTGTTTTAAAGGGCCAGCCCCGGCACCCCAACGGCACTGGAGCATAGAGGAACCTGTTGCAGTTTATGTTTATTTCATTAAGTTATTGTTAACTGGTTCATTCTGTTATCCCACCACGTTTTCCTCAAGTCGTTTTTTTTCCCCAACGTTGTACACTCCCTTTTATGCCTTCGCTCAAGTTATTCCCCTCCCTTTGTCCCAGTCCCTTCCCTGCCTGTCCAGGCAACTCTGCCACTTTTTCCTGACTTTTCCCTGCCACTCAGCCCCTTAGCCAACCCCTGATTGAAACCCCCACTTGGAAATCTCCTAATCCAGGTTGCCCCATTGTCCCCTGTGCCTTTCCCGATCCTGATGGTCCCACAGTGTTGATATAATCCTCTCACTCCTGCCGTGAGGATTCCCTGTTTCTTTGCTGTTTGTGCCCACCGCCTGATGTGGATCTGAGCAAAACCCCTTGCAAACGAGGGTGAGTGGCTCTTTTTTATCCCGCTCTCTGCACCTCGAATAAACCTTCTCCATGGAAGCTGAAGGCAAAGAGGCTCCTCCTTCCTCCCTGGCCTGGTCCCTGCCGTGGCTGTAACAGCGTGCAGGGCAGAGCTTGCAGCTCTGCAGGTTCACCTGTGGGCAAAGCCCAGTCCCCGGCTGTTGGTCGGTCCCGTCGTGGCTGCCGGAGCGCACAGAGCCAGCCCGGGTTCCGGGGGCTCGGGCAGGAGCTGGCCGGGAGCATCCCCGGAGCGGTGTCCTGGCGGGCCCTGCTGTGCCCCGAGCCCTGCGAGGCTTTGGCCCCGCTGGCCCACGGCAGCCCGGCCCCGCAGTGCCGAGCCCTGGCCGTGCGGGCTGCGCTGCCCAGGGCACGAGGAATTGGCCGCACAGCCGGGCCGGGGCTCGTGGGAGGCGGCTCCAGGAGCCGCGGCAGCCCGGGGAGCAGGGGTGTCCCTCAGGGCTGTGCCCGGGCCCCGGGGCTCGGCCCTGCCCGCAGCAGCGGCACCCGGGGGCAGCGAGCGCGGCCTCGGCGGCCGGGCAGGGCGCGGGCAGCCGAGCGGGGCAGGGGCAGCCCCGAGGCCGGGGCCGTGCCCGGGCACCGGGCCGAGCTGGAGAAGCGGCACCGCCAGAGCCTCCTGCGCTGCCGCGGGGCCGGGGCCCGGCCGCTGCCCCCGGCCCGGGGCAGGGCCCGAGGCAGCGGCTCCTGCGGCTCTCCCCTCGCCCCTGCGGCGCCACGGGCACAGCGGCCGGGCCGGGGCTCGCTCCCTGCTGCCGGCCGGGCGCTGCCGAGGGCTCCCCGCCCGCCGGGGCCGGGGCCGGGCGCTGAGGGAGCGGCGCCGCCATCGCTGCCGCCCTCAGGGGCTCTGAGGGGAGCGCGGCTCCCGCCAGCCCCGCTCCGCCCGCACGGGCAGCGCAAACCTGGAGCACAAAGACACACGGCGCTGCCATTGTGTCCGTGCCCTTCCAATGCACCCGCACAGCGGCCCCGGGGCTGCGCTCGGTCGCGGCAGCAGCGCTCCAGGCCCGAGCTCTGTGGGATGTGACACTAAACCCACAGGCTTTAGTCTTCTTGGGAGAGACAAATTAATGTTTCGGTCTCCTTGGGATAGAAAACCGCTTTTGATTTAACTATTCTGTCGTACAGTGGTGTGAAAAAAATCATAAACATTAAACTGGCATTATTAGAGGTCCCTGTGGGTCAAAAGTCATAAACAAATAGTTAGCAACATCTCTACTAACAAAAGATTCAATAAAAGAAAAAGCTAGGCTATCAAAAATTTTCAGAGTCTTGTCACCTGTTGCTCTTGTCTTTTACCATGTTTAAATTTGTTTCCTGTGATCTTTTTTATTTTGGGCACAATGAAGCAAAACTGAGCAGCATCAGGGAAAAACCCCTAGCTGGGTCCAAGGCTTCAGAATGGTTGTGGAACTCCCGGAGGACTCGCACGCTTCAGCCGTGCACAAAAGCTCCTCTCCTTTCCGAGGCTGCACGGCAGCACACGGGGAGTAAAATCAGAGTTCCTCCTGATTTCCTACACTTGCCCTCCGTCATTTATCCAGCACCTTCTCCAAGTGCAGGGAGTGAGAGGAGACAGATCACGTGTGGTTCTGGATAATCTGTTTTCTTGTTGCTTCTCTTTGGACTGCCACTTGTTGCTTTTGAGGGTTCCTCGCTGCTGTCCCCCATCCCTCCTTGGCCCGCCAGGACCCGCCGGCTAGCTGTCCCCTCCAGGGCCGGGGTTTTCCGCGGTCCCGCTGCCCTGGGCTTACCAGGCAGCATCTGGGTTAGCACGGTCTAAGCTGCGGTGTTGCCTCAGTCGCCGCTAGGATTCGAGATAAAGAGACCAAGAGAGACCAATGGTATGCTTGTCCAGAGAGATTATATTGCCTGAATGGTAGCAGGGACCAAAGGCCCCGGGCTATTGCCCAGATACAGTTTTATGCAGCAAAATTAAGAGATAAGGTCTAAACAATAGAGACAGTGTCCAGCTAAGGCACATCAGAACCACCCCAGGGGCCAGGTCCAATGGGAACTGCTCAGGGGTGGGGAGAAGGGAGTTTACAGAGGAATGCTGAAGCGGGACTTTCCCGAGACAGTGGAGCATACATAAATGTATCTTTTCCCTCAGTTTACCATTCCCAAAGCCTTTCTAAAACAATGGGGCATACATGAATGTATCCTTTTCCTCAGTTTACCATTCCCAAGGCCTTTCCAAAACCTTCCTCCATGCTACCATGCCAGCATGATAGCTACAATTCCCCCTTCTTTACTTATTAAGAAGAACAGTGCCTTGGGAGAAAGTAAAACTGTGGCTCTTAAACTGCAGTGTCTTTCTGCTTGTCGTCTTCCCACCAATCGCTTTCCGTGTCGGCAGCAGCGATGAAAACTGGTGCAGAAGCCTTCAGCTTCGAGGTGATGACCTTGGAGATGATTCGCTTCAGAATCCCGAATGCTAACAGAACTAAAAACAATGCAACTAGAAAGTAAAGGATGTCTTTTAAAAGAATCACTTCCCACCCAGAAAGATCCCAATCTTTGAACAGATTTTTAAACCAATCCTCATTTTCTTGCTTCACACTCCCAATGAGGCTTCTCATTTCCTGAATGGACGAGTGGACACTCTGACCTTTAGATGACAGATCAAAACAACACAACCCATCAAATTCTTTACATCCATGACCATGTGCCAACAGCAGGAAATCAATAGCTGCCCTATTTTGGAGGGTAGCATTTCTGGTTATTTCCTCATCTTCCAGGAGGTCACTCAGGGCCACTGATGTTAAATTTGCCTGCTTGGTCACCCAGCATTCTAGATTGCCTAATTCACTCAATGCTTTGGCTGCCGCAACCCATGGTAAAAACCCAGATACGGCAACTCTTTTGGATTTTGCCCAATGGTAAATTTCTGCATCACAATGTTCATCAAATTGACTCGCACTCCGCTTAGTAATTTTTTTCTCACCTTTTGCTTGCCCAATTGGAATTTGGGTCATGTTGGGGGGAGCAAGGGTCAGATGCCCAAAAGTGCATGGACCTCCAATAAGACGAGAGGGGATTCCTGGGTATGCTCTGTCCCCACAGATAAGAAACATTCCCTTGTCCAGCTTGCGTGGACGGAAATCAGTGGTGGATGCAAATTTCAGCTTATAGACAGCTGTGCACCATTGACCTGCTCTGAATTCTACCTTGTACTGTTTGACATGCTCATATAATTTTACTTCTTTGGTTGGGGAAAAATCAAATTGAATGCAAAATTCAGCTTTTGCAGAGCCTAGGAGTTCTAATTCCTGGGGCTTTCCCTTGGCAGTGGGTAAATGTGAGACCCATCCTTGCCACAAAATGAGGGGGTTTCGCACTGGTGCTTTAATTTGTCCTGCACCTTTAGGTATTTTATTTTCATTCACCTGGTTTTGCAAATGGACCAGATCAATTGGGAACTCATCCTCCTTACTTGGCACCCCTATTAAACATGTGGACATTGGATTTTCTGCTGAGGCAGTGGACAAACACATATGATCTTGTTGCAAGGCTTGGGCTAGCCTGACCCATACATTTTTCTTGGGCTGTGGAACAATCCATGCATCCACTGTGGAAGGGTAGATGGCCATTCCCTGGAACCAAACGATGAGCAGGAATGTGGAAATTGACATTCTGCTAGTCTGAAAGAAAGATAAAGTCATACAACAAAGTGAACTAACTCTGAAAAAGATACAATTTGCTCTGCCAGTATAAAGGAAAAAGATTCCCCCCCCTCCCACTTTCCCCCCTTGTTGAGGAAGCCCTTCAGACCCTGGAGTCCTAGGGGTTGCTGCTGCTGAAGGAACCACCCTTTCCCGTGGCTTTATCACTGAGTCCTCTGTTATCAGCACAGCTTTCCTGGTGCACTCCTCGATGAGCTGATCGAGTGTGGGGGGAGGCGATGATGGAAGGGCCAGGATGACTCGCTGACAGGCTTCATTTGCATTTGCGGTGACAAGTTCTAATGTAAGTTGGTCTTGGAGCTCTGGATTTTGCACCCTCTTTTCCACAGAGGCTCGCACTCGATCCACAAAATCCATGAATGGTTCTGCAACAGACTGCTTCAAAGCGGTATAAGAAACAACAGGTTCTTTAGAAGGCATGTTAAAAAATGCACTTTCTGCTGCATCCCTGGACAGGTCCAACACTGCTCTGGGGATGCCTGCGGCTTGCTTTTCAGCTTGGCTCCAATCACCCTCACCCACTAGATGTTCTAAAGTGATTTCCTCAACCTCTATATCTGTGGAATGGCTTGGACTTTGCAAAATCTCTGGGAGGAGATGTCCTGCAATCCTTTTCCAGGTTCTTTCCCACAATCTAAACTCAGACTGAGGGAGCAAGCAACTGAAAAGACGTTTCAAGTCAGCAGGGACATATGTTTTGAAGCTTAGAGTAGCTTTTAAAATGTTCTTTAAAAATTCACTTCTTTCCCCAAACTCACGCTTTGTTTTGCAAAGTTCCCTAATACTATCCTACGAAAGGGGCTCCCATTTGGCGTTCTGTCCCCTGGCATTATAGATCACAGGGACCAGGAACGCAGGGTCGGTGTCACTGACCGCTTCCCGGTTCCTCGTGCTGACAGTCTCGGCACTGCCGTTGTCAGGGAGACTGGGAGAGAGAGAGGGAGAGGGGCCGGCTTGTGTGGGAGTGGCCGCAGCCGGCGGGGCCATGTGGAGCGGAGCAGGGACAGGGGGTGGTGATGCTACTGCGAGAGGAGGAGCTGAGGGCTGGACTGCGGGCTGGAATGTGGGCTGGAATGTGGGCTGAGCCGGGGGCTGAATCGCCACAAGGGAGGAGGGGTTGGGATTGGGGATGGGCGAAGGGAGGGGTGCGAAGTCTGGCAGAGGGAGGACAGGGAACACCGCGTGGCCGCCTCCATCTTTTGGTGGCTGCACGAGGGGGATGGTGGGTGCAAAGCATGGATTTTCAGCTGCAGGAGCGAAAGCAGGAGATGGAGAAGAATTAAGAACTAAATCTACATCTTCACGGTTAGTTTTATCACCGCAGGGGGTGCGGGGGGACACAGGGGACGCGACGGGGCTCTTTTTTGCTCCCGGGCGCCCTGAGTGTCTGCACTCTCTTTCACAACATCGTAAATGAACAAAAACATTCTCATAAAACCTTCTTTCACTGAGGGATCTCCTGCCTTTGTCCTTTCACTCAGCACTGCACCCACACGCTTCCAAAATCGTCTTTCTCTCACTACTTGCTCTGTTACCTTCGGAAAACTTACTGATAACCATCTGACAAACTCTTTCACAAGGCTCTTAGGAAATTTGACACCTGCTCTCTGCAGGGGTTCCTGAACTTGTTTATAAATCTTTTTCTGCTGTGTAGTCAGCGTAACACCCATTGCTGCCTTCACAGCAAATCTCAACCAGTTACTGCAGCAAACACCAAAGTTCTAAAGCGACGACGGAAACTCTCGTCACGCCTGCGCGCTGGCGTGTCCCCTCTCGGGCACACGAGAGCCAATGTCTCCTGGCAGGGCCCCTGCCCCCCAGTACCGAGACTCACCCACTGCCATCCTTTAGACATCAACTGCTGCAACGGTTCCCGAATCCGCGGGCGGTTTCCCGGGTGTTGGGAGGTGTCGTCCAAACCCGCGGAGACCGTGCCGGACAGAAATCGGCGTCTGTCCCCACGGCAACAGTCCCACCGGGCTGCGTGGAGAGGCAAATGCCTCACCACCAGCGTGATCCGAGAGCTTCTCCCCGCGTAGCTGACAGCCTGCGTGGTGGCTTATTCGCACCGCTCGCCACTCTGTGGCTCGCGGTGACACTGCAAAGCATCTGGAAAAGCTCCTAGCCAGTGCACTGTCCACAACGGCTGGGGCCTCGCTCGCTCAGACCAATGCAAAGCCCAACGTTGGTGCGCCACTTGTTGCTTCTCTTTGGACTGCCACTTGTTGCTTTTGAGGGTTCCTCGCTGCTGTCCCCCGTTCCTCCCCCGGCCCCCCGGGACCCTCCGGCTAGCTGTCCCCTCTCGGGGCCGGGGTTTTCCGCGGTCCCACTGCCCTGGGCTTACCAGGCAGCGTCTGGGTTAGCACGGTCCGAGCTGCGGCGTTGCCTCAGTCACCGCTAGGATTCGAGATAAAGAGACCAAGAGAGACCAATGGTATGCTTGTCCAGAGAGATTGTATTGCCTGAATGGTAGCAGGGACCAAAGGCCCCGGGCTATTGCCCAGATACGGTTTTATACAGCAAAATTAAGAGATAAGGTCTAAACAATAGAGGCAGTGTTCAGCTAAAGCACATCAGAACCACCCCAGGGGCCAGGTCCAATGGGAACTGCTCAGGGGTGGGGAGAAGGGGGTTTACAGAGGAATGCTGAAGCAGGACTTTCCCGAAACAGTGGAGCATACATAAATTTATCTTTTCCCTCAGTTTCTCATTCCCAAAGCCTTTCTAAAACAATGGGGCATACATGAATGTATCCTTTTCCTCAGTTTACCATTCCCAAGGCCTTTCCAAAACTTTCCTCGATGCTACCATGCCAGCATGATAGCTACATTTTCTCTCCATTTTTTCCACTCCTGGCACAGCTATGAAGTGCCAACCTGCAGGTGGGAGCACACCTGATATCCTGCAGGATTCTCCTGTGGGCTGGAGCCCCACGGGGCAGCACCACCATGAACAATTTCTTTTCCCATTGCAGGAATCTCCTTTGGTGTGGAAAAGACAGAAAGAAAGGAGAATTCCTGCCTTCCCCTCTCTCAGGGCTGCAGAAGTTCTCAAACTTCCTTCCTGCTGCTCCCATAGAGAGAATGCTGGCCTAGGGACTCTCTGCGGTTGGATATTGGGCATGGGAGGAGGGAGACACTTGGTTGTCCCTGTGGACACAAGAAATGGGCCAACATCCAGTCCCAAATATTCGTATGGGATTTGTCATCCTTCAGTGATTCCTTTTTAGTTTTGGAAAGCAGAGAAGAGGAGGAGAGGGCCTAGGAAAGGAGCAATCCTTCTGTAGCCCCTGCCAGGAGGGGACAGCCGGGGGGTCGGGCTCTGCTCCCAGGGAACAGGGAGAGGAGGAGAGGGAACGGCCTCAGGCTGGGCCAGGGCAGGCTCAGCTGGGACAGCAGCAGGAATTTCCCCATGGAAAGGGTGCTCAGGCCCTGGCAGGGGCTGCCCAGGGAGCTTTGGAGTGCCCATCCCTGCAGGTGTCCCCTGGAGGTGGCACTGAGTGCTCTGGGCTGGGGACAAGGTGGGCATGGGGCCCAGCTGGGACTCCCTGGGCTGGGAGGGGTTTTCCAGCCCCGGGGATCCTGGGGTTTGTGAGAGAGTTCTCCCAGCAGAAAGAAAAGCCAGTCCCGGAGAAAGGCCCTGCCCTGGAGCAGCAGAGGAGCAGCCCCGAGGCTGGGGGAGCCAGGAGCGGGCTCCAGGCACGGCTGCACAGCCCTGAGCCCTGTGGGGCTGCCCAGCAGCAGCAGCAGCAGCAGCAGAGCCCCAGAGCTGCGCTGCTGCTGCGCTGCTGCTGTGCTGCTTTGGGCTCTGCGGCTGCCCAGCCCCGTGCAGCTGCTGCCGCAGGGATGTGCCAGGAGCAGCACAGAGCTGCTGCTGCTGCCTCAGCTGGGGCTGCAGCGGGGGAACCCCTCCCGCCCGGCCCGGGGCTGCCGGAGGCAGGCAGGGCTGCAGGAACAGCCCCGGCCCGGCTCCCCGGCCACGGGCAGCGGCAGAGCGGGGCTCTGCTGCCTTCGCTGTGCTGGCTGCACAGCCCTGCTGCAAAGGGCTGCCCGGCACAGCTCTCTGCCAGCCGGGCTCAGCCTGCGCCTCCCGTTTGCCTGCAGAGAGCAGCGACAGCCCTGCCCCGCCGGCCCGGCCGGGAACTCTCCCGCTGCCGCCGGGGCTGAGCCCGCGCTGCTCGCGGGGCGCTCCGTGGCTCGGGCTGGGACAATCCATCGGCACCTCGGGGAGACAGGACATGGAATCCGGCACTCTGCTCTGGTGCCCTACAGACTTTATTAGAAACACACAGATTTTTCAATAAGAGGAACAGCGTGGGGACATTAGAATGCATTGCGATTAGAAGATAATGTATATTAATTTTTTATTTCATAACCGTAATAGAAATATACAATATATAATAACAAGAAATTATTTGCTTGTTTTACTTATTCCTTCAATTTTCTCTTTTCTATTCTTATTCTTCTTATTGTTCTTCTTTTCCTACTCTTTACTATTCTACTTCTTCTTTGCTACTTCTATGTAGTTTTAAATTCTTTCTCCTATTCTTCTTCTTCTTCTTCTACATATTTTGAAATTCCTATTCCTACTACACTTCTTCTTCTAAGTATTTCTAAATTCTTATGACTATATTTCATCTATCTATTCTAAAATAAAAGTTCTATGTCTTGTCTTTTTAGTCTTCATCTTTGTCTTCTTCCTCTTTGCTGTCTTCCTCATCGTCTTCATCCTGTTTATCTTTGTCTTCTTCACAGTCTTCATCTTCTTCATCTGCTATGTCGTCTTTGTCCTCTTTTTCTGTGTCATTGTCTTCATCTTTGTCTTTGTCTTCTTTGCCGTTGTCCTGGAGTGGTTTTTGCTCAGAGTCAGTTCCAGGAGCCTCTGCTTTGTGCCCCAGAAATGGTTGCTGCACCTTCCAGCCCGGGGCCGGGTGTGTGCAGGGCAGGGATGGGGGAGCTTTGGGCTCTTTGGGTGGGCATTTTCCAAGCCCCACTGCCCAGGCCTTCGTGGCTCTGCCTGGTTGGGTTTTGCTTGGCTTGCTTGGCCCATCCAAAGGCTTTTCTGTTCCCTGGCTTGGAGGAGCTGCAGCAGCAATCTCTGAGCCCCTCGAGCCGAACCGGACAGCCGCTGCTCCGACACAGAGGAGCGGGACTGGCAGGAGAAGTCATCTTCATCTTCTTCCTGTTCTTCACCTTCCTTCTCCTCATCTTCTTCACCTTTCTCTGTGTCTCTTTCAGTCCTCAGAGCGTGGCCTGAGGCAGGGACAGCGGAACAGCCCCCGCAGCGCCCGCAGCGCCCGCCTGAAGCGGGAGGGACGTTTCCTGGGGGCAGCCGGCTGCCCGCGGAGGGCCTGGGCTCCCAGCCGGGCAGGCCGGGGGCTGGGGGGGCTGTGCGGGACAGGCGCCGGCCCTCGGCTGCACGGCTCCTGTGCCGGGCACTCAGCCCAGGCCTCCCGAGGGACGGGCACTGCGAGCCCCTCTGACACAAAAACTTTCCACTTGTCCA